>NC_136069.1:35743621-36343621 GCF_964261635.1 Lissotriton helveticus
CATGGGATGGTGAAGGCCTTAATGAATTATGTAAACATTAAGTTCCAAGTATATTTCAATGTATAACCTTTGTTATTTTTGTAAGATAATAATAGGTAACCATGTAGTATGGTCCTACATTTCCATCATAGTGTTCTGATCTTATCATAAACCACAAGGCTAAAGGCGATGTGGTTTGTAAATATCACCAGATCCCTTGGATGGAAATGTAGGGTCATATCATATAAATTAGGCAGTTTGTATTTTTAATTTTACATGATTATTTTGTGGCAGTTGGGTTAAAAAATGTGTTGTTTTTCAAATGGGAATGTTTACTAAAAACTGTAAGTGATGTCTGGTTAAGGGTGAGATTGTTAATGCGTATCTCCCGAATCATTAATTAAAATAAGAACGGCCAGGTATGAGTTTTTATGATTGGAATATTAAATCAACAAAATGCAATAGTAAAGCTCTGCAGGCTGGTTTGAGACTGCCCTCTTGCTAATGAAACCCATATTTCATAGTGGCCCATGAAATGCCTCCAAAACCCCACGGGGTCAGTATAAGATCATATTACAGGATAACCTGCTATGTGTTTGTGTTCTATTAAAGTATGATGTGATTTCATTGCTCGGATCTGGGAATTCTGTATGATTGTAAAAAGAAGAGTACAATGTGTTGAGGATAGGATACACCAATCTTTTTTATGTATGTTGTTTTTCTTTTTTAGGAATAATGATGTGTAGCGTGATCGGATGTCATCATTTGGCGAATACCTTTCAAGTCTTAGACTTTCTTTTAACAATCCTTTTAAAAGGTCTGGCCGTTTCTTTTGAAAAAGAACCATGATTATAATACTTACAATGCATAAATAAATAAAATCCAGACCTTTCAAGCAGCTTCCACATAACATTGACTCATCTGGCCATCCTCATGGAGTCCCGCTACTTATATTTAATAGACCAAAATTATTCTGAATGCATTTTTAACTTAAAATAATATTTAAGATCATTCACGGTTAGTAATCTTGTCATATCTGTAAACAACAATATCCATCATAAGATTTTTCTCTTGTTTACAGATTACACTTTAGAATAGATATTGTCTACTTTGAGCATTATTGTGCAATACTGTTAAAAGGATTTTATGTTAATACATTTTGTCTTATTAAACAGCAATTTTAACTTTCATAGCACTCTGACTGTAGTGAACACTCGGGCACAAGAATGCTCATGGGGGCATAAATGCATTTGTTTTGTTTCTAATAAACTGCAGAAGAAGCAGCGTGTGTTTCCGAGATTCGACAGATTGGACTGTAACAAATCCACATGGGAATGCAGAAGTAAATGAAACTTCTTTTTAGAAAACCAGAATATGCTATTGAGACAGCATAAAAAGCACCAATTGGCGTACAAAGCGCCAATGCGCTCACCTCCCATAGATACACTAGCAGCCGGCAGTGGCTCTCTCTCTTACACTCATAAATTGCAACCCTGCACCATGAACAACTAGTGCACAATGACCATAATATAAGCAACGTATTGGCTCCCTCCTTGTTGTATTGTGGAAGGGGAAAATATGGCGGCCGGATAGTTGCGGGCTGCGAGTGTCTCCCGAGTCGGGTGGTGGTTGCAGGGGGTTTCTTTACTGAGTGGAGTCTGGCGAGTAGGTGCAAGTAGTCTGAGGATGCGATGATTTCGTATCCGCCACGATTTTGTTTGTGAAGACCAGAGCGGGCACGTTAAACAGTAAGATTTACTGGTCTCACTACGCCCGTGGTGTGTGGTGGGATCGGCTTACGGAGCCGTACGGAGTCTGGAGAACCGGGAGGAGGACGCAAAGGAGGAGCCTGCAAGCCAAGCGGATCTCAGCTGGGACAGAGGGGCACTCGAGGTCGGCAAAGGGTGTCGAGCGGCAGCCAGGATTGTTTTTTGATGGTGAGGGCGGGGAGGGAGGCAGCCAGGCTGCTACAAGGTGCAAGAAGAGGTCGGAGGTGCGGCTTTCCTCTTCAGAGGCACAGGTACACTTTTCTCGCATACATGTAAAGCCCCAGCTACGGTTCCTTGAGACTTTACCCGCTAGGGCAAACAGTAAAGATAGTGAAGGTCACAAGGCTGCGGTCGCATGTAAACAGTTGTGTTTGGAAAATTTGTGGAAAATTCTGTGGCGGTTAGCAACCATGGAGTTGGGGCAGGGGAAGGGGCAGGCGCAAGGGGCATCTCTAGGTATGCGCTAAGGAGTGCTGGGAAAGCGGCGCAGAATTTCATATTTAAGCAGGGCAGCTCTTCTGATTCAAATAACAAGGAGGTAAGGGAGGTGAAGTGCAGAGGAAGGCAAAGCGCTAAAAACAAATTTCATAACAAACTGGTAAGGGGCGACTCATCAGAAATCAAGATTAATGTGACACCCTCCCTCAGATCATACTTTAAGGTGTTACCAAAGACTTTGGTGTTGAAGGGGAAATCTCCGACAAAGTTAATAAGGCCAGTGACACCCCCACTGGTAAACACGTACATCAAAAGTGTGGGAATAATTTGGCTAGTGTTGGGGGTAGTTTGGGTGAGGTGTCTGATATAGATTTGGTTGATTGGTCCACACATTTGTGTCCTAACCGATTCCAGGTCCTGGCTCTAGACATGGATGATGATGTATCACAGGTTCAGGATGAGGGTATTTTAAGGCTATCACGAGCTGGCTCTGAAGCAACTGGCTCTGAAGTAACCGTAGTTGCAGCAGAAGTTGGAACTTTATCAACGATGGGGGTTGTACAGTCAGAGCAACAGAGGGAGGCAGAGCAGGAGAGCAGTGATTCTTCTATATTTACCATGCTTAGAAATCTTAATCTTCAGACGCAGAAGAGATTTGAGACGCCAGAGTCTAACCAGGAAAGTATCAGGGTGGCCTATGGCTTGTTAGAGAAGAAGATTGATGACTTGAGTAGCCGAACGATTGCATTAGAGGTTGAGGTTAGAGATCTTAGAGATGAGGTAATGGTTAATCAGAAGGAGCTAGAACTAATTAAGAATAAGGAGAGAGAGCATGAGGAAAGGGTAGAAAGATTGGAGAATATGTAAAGAAGGAACAATCTGAAAATTCTAAAACTTCCAGAGGGTAAAGAAGGAGAGGACTTTAGGAAGTATGTAGTACATTTGTTGAAAAGTGAGTTGCAATTGGAAGAGACAGAGGAGGAAATCTCTAGAGATATTCAGAGAGTACATAGTGACCACTTCAGGTTGAACCCTAATCGTGCTAAACCCAGGAGAATTCTGATAAATGTTATGACCTTCACTTTGAAAGAGAAGATTCTAGTGAGTGCTCCTAAGAAGAAAACTTTGGAATTAGACGGTGCTAAAGTTGAAGTAAGATCGGACTTATCAACTGTTACTGCTAATAGACAGTGGGAGCTTGGCTGATCTTTCTTTAAGGATTCGTTAAGGATTCTACTTGTGTATTCTTTTTATTTTTAATGTTTAATGTTTATTAAATGCACCGCCCGTTAAGGGGCACTCTTAGGGCTTATTAGCCATGGGTAGTTGGAAAGGGTTTTCCTGGAAAAGGGGGTGGGATACAGGCCTTTTGTGGGTGGGGGAGGGAATGGTAAGGTGTAAATGTAGAAAAATCCTCACTTGCATTTTTTCTGTCAATGGTAGGGAGGGTGTGAGAGTCTTTTTTCTTGGTTGGGATGAGTGGGGGTAGTTCAAACGAATTGAGAATATTATCATGGAATGTAAATGGAATGCGTGTAAAGAGAAGAAGGGAATTGATAATGCAATATTTGAAGGATTCTCCAGCACAAATAGTTATATTACAGGAGACTCACCTGACCAGGGGTGAGAGTAAGCAGCTGTTTTTATCTCAACGGTGGGTGGATC
Source organism: Lissotriton helveticus (assembly GCF_964261635.1). Taxonomy (NCBI): domain Eukaryota; kingdom Metazoa; phylum Chordata; class Amphibia; order Caudata; family Salamandridae; genus Lissotriton; species Lissotriton helveticus. The sequence goes on from NC_136069.1 coordinate 35,747,473, forward strand.
ATGTAGTATACACTCCACAGACATCTGTGACTAAGGGAGTGGCTGTTCTAATTAAACGAGGCTTGAATATCTCAGTGGAAGGTACATCGTCTAACGCTGGAGGGAGATGGTGGATTGTTAAGTTAAAGGTTTTTGGGCAAGTGTTTATTGCGGTAGGGTATTATGGCCCGAACGAAGTCGACACAGGTCCACAAGATGACCTGGCAAGGGAATTACTGAACTTTTCTGGGCCGATTATTATGGCTGGGGATTTTCATACAGTTGTGGATCACAAACTAGATAGATCTCAAAATAGTAGAGCGGCTGTAAATCCCAAAATGTCAAAGAGTTAGATTACGGATGAGCCAGCTGGGTTTATGTGATATATGGAGAAGGAAGTTTGGTCAGCAGTCAGGATTCACGTTCTACAATAAAAAGTATACTCCTAAATCCCGGATTGATTATTTTTTGGTGGACCACAGGATGGTTGATTAAGTTCAGCAGGTTGGGCATATTGGAGTTCATCTTTCTGACCACTCAGCTATTTCCCTTCGGTTGACAATAGGGGACAGCACTTCAGCCTCAATCTGGAGGTTGGATTGAACAATACTCCCTGAATAAGAGGCAATCGAGGCTTTGAAAGAGGAGACAAGAACATTTTTGTAAAGGAATTGGGGGTCGACTAAGACCGAGATTGTTTGGGATGCATACAAGGCATTTTTGCGAGGGAGACTAGGAGCTTTGGCAGCTAGGAAAAGAAGATTTTATTACAACAGGGTTTCAGACATTGAGGAGAAGATTCGCAAGCTGGAGGCGGGTCTAGTAAATGTAGGACACAGAGGGGCTGGTGATAAGGACCTACAAGATCTAATTGATTTAAAGGCAGATTTAGCGGGAATCCTGAGAGATAATAAATAGAGTCAAAGAGAAGTTGGATGTTAGCCAGCTTCTTCATTTTGAGTACAGTGAGGGCTGCATCAAGCTTTTAGCTTGGAAGACAAAGACTGACCAAGATAATAAAGGAATAGCTGCAGCCTTTCATGAGTATTTTGGGAAGGTATATCAGGAAGATCGGGTGGTGGCAGTTCTGATATAGGTGGAACTCTTGGACCCTCTATCGGAGGATTTTAAGGATGTTTTGAATCAAGAGATCCCTGAGGAAGAGGTTGAGGAGGTCATGAGACGGGGAAAAAAGAGGCAAGGCAACCGGGCCAGATGGCCTTCCAGCGGAAGTTTATAAAGCCCTGGTTGGAGTTATAACTCCTATCATGACACAGTTGTTTAATGAGATTTTCATGGGAGATAGTTCTCTGCCTCCCTCTTGGAATTAGGCAAATATAACGCTTATTCTCAAGCCAGGGAAATCACCTAAGAATGTTGAATCATACAGACCTATCACCGTTTTAAATAACGACTATAAGCTTTTTGCCAAAATTATTGCAGGGAGTCTGAATAGTGTCATTTCACACTTGGTCCAAGAGGATCAAAAGGGCTTTATTAGAGGTAGACAGCTGAAAGAGCTGACCTTTTCCCTTATTGGGTCTATAGACATAGCCTCTTCCTACGATCTACCCTTGGCAGTTATCGCATTAGATGCTGCCAAGGCCTTCGATCGAGTCAATTGGGTTTACTTGCACACTCTAGTTAAACATCTTAATCTAGGAACAAATTTTTGTAAAACCCTGTCCGCTATTTATCGGGCCCCCAAAGCAAGAGTGTTGGTGAACGGGACGCTGACGCATCCAGTACTGATTAGGCGTAGCATTAGGCAAGGGTGCCAGTTGTCACCACTCTAGTTTGATCTGTATATAGAGCCTCTCGCATGTAAGATAAGGCTCTCTGAGAATATTGTGCCTTTTGAGGTTGGAGGTTGGTCCAAGAAGATCGAATTTTATGCAGAAGACATAATAATTTACACCCTTAAACTAAGACAAACTATGAGCTGTCTCCTAGAGAAGACAAAGAGTTCGGGTCTGTTTCCGGCTACGATATTAACAAGGAAAAAACAGAAGTTATGGCTTGGAACATAAACACTGAGGGAATCCTATGTAAAAAAGATATGAGGTATCTTGGAGTTAGGATAACTCACAACATAGCGGATCTTACCAGGATTAATTTTGTTAGGCTTAAAAAGGAGATACGTGGATGGTCGCATTTACCACTCACATTGTTTGGTCTTGTAAATCTGGAGAAAATGATGATTTTGCCAAAGCTAACATTTTTATTAGAAACAGTCCCCTTGACTTTTAAGAATGAGTGGTTTTCAAGACTGCAGAGTGAGATTAGCACTTTTCTTTGGGCATCTAAAGGACCGCGCCTTTCTTGGAAGAAGCTTAGGAGACGGCTGGTGAAGGGTGGTCTGGCGGTGCCGGATTTTCGACTTCATTCGTGGGCTTTTTTGTTGAAAAACAGTAGGCTGCTGTTGGGTATCCCGACTGATACGGCAATTGGCAGAATGTTTGGAGCAATATTGAGGAAGCAGAACTATAACGCGAATGGTTTCATGTATAAATTTGCTGATCCGAAGTTTTTCAAGAAGGTTATGTTAAAGGTTTTAAGAGACATCGCGGAGACATGGTACAGAATCTGGCAGGCTTTAAAAATTCCATATTATAGCCAGAAGGCTTCAATTTGGGATGCACCAGGATCACCACCCTGGTCCAGGGATTTGCTGGCTCGACCACTAAAGGAGATGGGTCTTCAGAGATGGGAGCAGCTATTCTCGGGTGGAATATTAATTACATGGGGTCAGTGTGAGGAGGAATGGGGTCCCAGTTTCTCTAGATTTAAATATTCACAGATTCAAAGCTGGTCAGAGGCAATGGGCGACCAAATAGGATCTCACAATGAGCTGGAGGAGAAGCTCTTTTGGAATTGTGACTTTAAGAAAGAAATAGCACTGTGGTACTGGCTGGTGCTAGAAATGGAGGATGGCCCTTTCACGCTTCCAGAGACCCTGTGGGGAGACTGCTTGCCGGAGAAAGTGACGGAAGACCAATGGCAAGTAACAGTGTCTATGCTTTATAAAATAGTAAAACCCGCATATTTAAGGAGGAATCATTTTTTCACAGTGCACAGGGCGTATTGGACTCCTCAAAGACTCTCCAAATATGGTTCAGGAGGTGGGGTGGTGTGCCCTAAGTGTAAAAGCCCAAATGAAGATGATCTGCACATGTTTCTGCAGTGTCAGAAGATTCAGGTTTTTTGGGAGGCCGTGAGTAGCTCTTTGTCAAGTGTCCTTGGGCTGCAGATTAAGGTAAACCCTGAGCTGGTTATATTTGGAAGACTGGATCTGCAAGGTAAGGGCACAGATGACAATGTTAAGCTTATTTTTTATTCTGTAATTTTTGGCTCGAAGAGAGATATGCAAAGAATGGGTGTCCCTGGCCCCTCCAACAGAACTTGATGGGTTATGTTCCATGAGATTTATTCAAAAATTGGATATTTCGGATCAGACAAAGAAAATATATAAATTTTGGAATCCTTTTTGGCACGTTTTGGGTGAAGGGTAGGATGTTATGGCGTATAAGATGTATCAGTCTAATGATTAAGCCTTAGCCTGCCTCGGCTGGTGAAAGTCTTGGTTTACCGGTATTTCAAAGTCAAAAACAGCTTTATTCGATTCTTATAAAAAGGTAATCATAAAAGCACAATAAAAAGATACATTAAAAACATCTGAAGGGAGAGGTCACAATAATATTTACATAATTATGTACAGTTAATTCATGGTATTCCTAGATTTGATTACAGACTTTAGGAATGATGAGACAAGATGCATAATTAATTCATCTTTTAACATTTGTAATTTCATCAAAGCGGCCCTACATTGCCTTAGGCCCCAGTGCTTTAAGAGTGGAATCAGGAATCTCGTTCTTGGCAGGGTATAAAATGTACAAAAAAGTGTACAATGTAGGGTAGAATGCTTTGACACATTGTCACAAGGGCATAGGACCATGTCTCTGGACCAACAGTTTTGCTCCGGGAATGTTATCAGTCTAAAAAAAGTGCCTCCCCTAAATCTGGTCAGCAACATACGTGCGTAACAGCTTTGCACATCAACCAGGTATTGCTGTAGACCCTGTCCTTGACGAATCAGGTGATTCTCCATCACTGATATTTTGTTTTTCTCTGTTAGCCAGCGTTTGCTCTCAAGAAAGTGCAGGCATGTATGCTTTAGTTTCTTCCTAGGAACAGTGATTAAGCACTCTGGCAAGTCAAAATATTCAGGGTGCCCAATGTCAGACAAAAATCCCTTAACATAATTAAACCAGTGAATTCTATTGACCCCCTCAAGATCTAGACAATCCAATATGACGTCCCTATTCAGACCTGTCTCCTCGGTTGACCACACTTTGTGCCACAGTAAAATGGGGTCAACTTTAATTAAGTCTGAGATATAATGTATGCCAAGTTCTTGATGGCACACAAACGTTGAGGTGTTACGGGGGACAGTCAATAGATAACGAAAACATTTATTTTCTCCGCGCTGTATTGTGCTAGGATCAATTATTCCCCAAAGACCTGCTCCATAAATTGCAGTGGATACACATTTCACTTTAAATATGTCCAGTAATACAGTAATTGGGCGTCCTCCCAGTTTGTTGGCAAAGCATCAGACTGCCCCGACTGATCTACTAAATGTCATATTCCTGGTTTCTATTGCCAAGGTCCAAGTCCCCTTTTTGTTAAAATTAATTCCCAAATATGAGAATGTCTCTGCCGATTCTAATTTAGTGCCTGAAAGGAAGATCTTACATTTTGGGGTCTTCCTTGTGGTACAGCAAATGGTGAAGGTCTTACTTTTATTTATATTAAGACCTCTATCACACATGTACGAGGAGAATTTATTCACAGCTCTTTGTAGGCCCATTTGACTTCTGGCCATAATAACTGCATCGTCTGCATATAAGAGTATTGGTACTGGGGAGTTCTTAATCCTGGGGTAATCGTACTGCTCTTCCGTGAGGTGGGATGCTATGCTATTTATATAGAGGTTGAAAAGAAAGGGTGCTAGTATGCATCCCTGTCTAACCCCCTTTTGAATGTCAAATTTAGCAGTGCATTCACCCTTTGTTCCATACCTCACTCTAGCCCCAGCACCCTTATATAGTTCCCTTATGAAGACTAGCAGTTCTGGTTCTACTCCTAGTTGTGCTAGTATGGACCACAATTTTTCATGGTTCAGGCAATCAAAGGCCGAGCTTAGGTCTACAAAACATAAGTATAAATGTTCTTTTTTTTGCCATAGTATACTTAGAAATAATTAATGCTAGGTTCAACCCTTGTTCTGTGGTACCAAGTCCAGCCCTGAACCCATACTGAAATTGTGAAAGGACACCTTGATCTTCAGCCCATAACAACAGTCTGTTGAGTATGACTCTCCCCGCGACCTTTATTAGTGAATCCAATAAAGATATAGGTCTATAACATTTAGGATCACCACGGTCGCCTTTTTTAAAAATTGGAATAATAATGGCTTCTTGCCATGTAATAAAAAAACCATTATTATTACAGCTGTTTAAGACGTTTGTTAAAAGTGGGGCCCATACTTCTAAATTAGATTTAAATACATCTATTGGTACCCCGTCCGGTCCCGGTGCTTTCCCAGCGGGGCTGTTATTAATAGCCTGTTGAACCTCTAAGATAGAGAATTTTACCTTTAACGGAAAGACAGTGGCCTGAGTTCCAAATGTTAGGTCACTGCTCTCGCTCTCAAATGGGGTGTCTATCTTATACAGCTCACTGAAGTGTATTACCCAAGTATTCTCTGTGATAGCGACTTCTAGAGTGTTTGATGCTTTATCTATGAAGAAGGGTGCGTTCACAGCCTTCCAGAATCCTGTGTTATCTTTTGTCAGACAGGCTTTATGTAGGGCCTGCCATTATTCTTGCTTCAGCTCTCTCTTACGGTTTTTTACTGCTTGATAGTAGGCAGATCTGGCAGATCTTTCACCTGTTTGGTTCCATGGAGAGGTTTTTAAGGATAACAATAAATACTTTGTGCATTTTACTGCACTCGCTGTTGAACCATCTTTTCTCCATACTTTTGTCAAATCTTTGTGGCCTTGTGAGAAGATTTTGGATTTCTTCTACGATTTTAAGAAAGGCCTTGCAGAGTTGGGAGTCTTCTTTGTCCTCAGACAAACAAATCGAGAACTCAGTGTTCTTATTGTTAATAAGATTTGTGTAAAAGGCTGCTGGTTCTATTTTATTCCATTTCATGGAATTGCCATTTTTCTTTGCCACGGTTATTTTATTGCTATACAGGTTCTCAATCAGGGAGTTTGTTTTACCCCGCACCTCTGCAAAGAAAAGAGACAAACTACACGGATGGTGGTCGCTCATAGCTACTTCGCTTAGGGTATAAGTAAGGATGCGGTCGGCATGCCGCTTAGAGATAAGGGCGTAGTCTATGATGGATTGGAAACCCCTCCCAATAAAGGTTGGCTTGAAAGGGACCGGTGTGGGGCATAATTCATTTATGAACCCCAGATCTAGTTCAAAAATTATGTTATTAAAATAATTACCTATAATGGTATGTGGAAAATGTGCGCTGCCATCCTCTTTATTTGAACCCAGACCACAAATGTTCAAGTGACTGTGTGGACATAAGGGAGTATTGAAATCCCCAACAAATATGACACATGTGTCACCTTTCTGGTCTGTTTCTACATTACTTGTCAGGGTTTGGGACAGATCCTCTAAGATCCTTGTGATCTCTGATTTGGAAATATTATTGTAAAAGTTTACCAGGAAAATGTTGTGTTTTCTACCAATGATCAATGACAATATCTGATAATATTCAGATGTTGGTTCGAATTTTACGATTATGCCATCTAGGAGATTAGATATATAAGTGCACAAACCCCCCTTGCTCCTACCCCGTGTTGTGTGAATTGCTGGTGTATGGAAGGTGCGGAAACCATTTATATGAATTGGATCCAATGCCCAGGTTTCCTGCAAACATATAATTGTGTGTTTTAAGAAGAGGGTTTTGCAATCCAAGTCATCAGTCTTGCAAGATAGCCCCGCTATATTCCATGACATAATGCTTAAGCTTTCTGCCATTTCTACCTTATTGATAGGTGGTCTATCTGTTTTCCACGTGGTAGTCTCAGCTAGAGTTTCCTCGTTTCCTAGCTCTACTATCTTTGGATCTACAGATGATATTTCCAGCCCGTCCCTTAGGCTAGTAATTTGAATGCTATTTCCAAGGGAGTAACTCACAGGGGTATTGTCATGACTCTCAGTGCCTGATATACCTAGCTTATTAGGAGTAACAGTAATTATGGTCAGTCAGTCCACCATTTCAAGTGTACTGAATCTATTGCTAATTGGAAAGCCCATCATCTGGGATCGATCATCATACAGTTTTTCATTTGAAGGAGGTCTATTGCCTGGGTTCTCCGCCTAATAATTATCCTGAACAGAGTAATTAAATACCCCTGTTACTCGGTGATAAAAGTAAGTTAAGTCGTGGGGCTCAATCCTGGTACTTATCGTATGATGCCAGTCGTCATCTATGTATCTGGGGGCTTGTCTATCTCCAAAGTTTATGATAATGCAGTCCCCCGGGATGTTTTTCCTGTTACTTCCCACCCAGCTAACCCTCCGAACAAACAAAATCTTACTGCTGGCGTAAGAGGGTAGAGGCCTATTAATATTAAGCCAATATGATGTCTTATTTTTTAGTTCAGTAAAAGACTCTATTTTACCCTGTCCCAGTTCCGTAACTCCAGTCAGAACAACAACGTATGGCATAGATTCTTGGGACAAGTTTATGACCGGTAGTACAGAGCGCTCTAGATAGAATATACCAGTGCAACTTCCCTGCTTGGGTGTAGCTTTTGAGTGACCCCCGCCCATCGTATGCCTCACGTTTTCTATTGCAGGTGGATTTACAACAGTCAATGTGCTCTGGGCACTTGCCGGCCTTAGTTGTAGAGGACTTACTGTCAGATCACAGCTTGGAGGCTTAGATACTGTCGGATTAGTCTTTGGTTTTCTCGAGTCTTTAGCAACGTCAGATATCTCTTTGACCACTGGCAGTGGTCAAAGAGATAACTTAGAGATAGCTGCTCGAGTTTTTTTAAATGCTCCTCCATGTGCTTTAATCTATCATTGATTGGTCCTATAGCCAGTGTTAAGATCTCGCTCAGTTTGACCCAGAAGCTGTGCTCCGTTGGTGCGAGAGAACATGCTGTTGTGTGTACGGGATCAGGTCCAGCTATATGTATGTCAGCAGTAGATTTGGTGATCGATGTAGAATTGTTACTATCCGCTGATAAATTCTTGGCTTGCCTGCCCTTTTTTGATGCCCCGGCCTTCTTCTGCTTTGGTATTGCCCCTAGCCTAATGTTCTCTAAGGGGATGGAAGCCCCTTTGTCCGCCAATAATTGTGCTCTGGTTGACACTCCTTGGGTGAGATTTATAACTGAGCTTTGAGTATTTGATGTTTGTGCAATTGGGGCTTGATTAGTACTGATGCTAGTCAAATCGTCCGCAATGTCGTTGATTAAATCCATTGCAACAGAGTCATTGGTGGTGTTTATGGCTACATGTATCTCAGGACTATTTGACAAAACGATTTTCCCCAATGAGGACCTTTTGTTAAACAGTGGGTCCGTTGAGAGCCGACGTTCGGTTAGTTCTATTTCTCGAACTAAAACAGATGCCGCTCTGATAATGAAATTGTCTAATGGTCCAGACACGGGGCCTCCACGAGTGTTGGTTCTTATGGAACGTTCCGCCATGTTGTTAGATACATACACACCAGATACGTAATACCAAAGTGTATTTAATGATCTTTAATGATCTATCCACTTACTCGTTTACTTGCTCTGTCCAGATTTTAGGGGTCTGGTCCTGCCTCAAACGGGCTCAAACGGGCCCACCCTTGGCCCGGGCTTAGCCGGGCGCGACCCACGCACGATCCCGTGACGCGGGGGCTGTCGTGCGTTTAAAAAGCCTCCAGGCGCGGAAGTTGCAGTGGCGGCTTCCGCCGCGAAGCTGAGCAGCCTGGGAGATGTAGTCTCCCTCCTCTCGGCGGCCGCTTGGTGTCAAGCTGCGGCGGCGGGAGGGAGACCGGGAGTGAGTGCAGGTGCCCAGTAAGCAGGTCTGGCAATAAAACATCCCTCCAAAGTGTCCGTGCAAGTATAGACAGCGCCCCCGTAAGATCTGAGGTATGGGTGTAATTTGCTGTGATATGAGGCTCCCCGGTTTTCTTTTCCGTCGAGGGTGCTCCCTAGAGGGGAGCCTCTATTCTAAAGGGCGTTGGTCTACCACCCGCCCTTTGCATCCAGTAAATGGGGTTGAAAAGCCCAGGGTGGTTTCGTTGAGTTTTGGGTGGCGATAAGGCAAATGAGGATAAAAAGAAAAGAAACATGTAATGGCTCCCATCTTCTCTCACTCCATTTCTCCTCTTACCTTTCTTTTTTTTATTTTTTTTTTATAAAGTTTTTATTGAAAATAACAGACATACAAGAACAACAAAACTTCACAAGGCAAAAAATATAAATAGCACATCATCATGGGTCCATGTGGGCGGAGCTCAAAGCAAAGCAACATATGACAATCGATGAAAACATGAAGAGGGGCAGGCGAGGGGACAAACAGCAAATGTATCGGGGATAACAGGTGAACGTCAGGTTAGGGGGACAGAGGCACTTCGGTAGACAAATCGTGTGGGGGAGTACAGATATTACCCCGATATGCATTCCATTGAGACCAGATACGACCCCATTGTCTGGGACGTCCCCGGGATAGGTATACAATCTTCTCTCGTAACACGCACCAATCCATGTTCTCCTTCCACGTGGAAAGGGTAGGCGGCCTATGTGAACCCCAAAGCTGAGCAATGTCCCTTTTGGCGACCATGTTACCAAGGGCCGCCCACCTAGTTTGTGCGGAATTGTAGTCAGTAGGCTCCCAAACATTGAGCAGACAACGCCTGGCTTCGGGCAGCAGGGACACACCCGTAACATTCCTCATGACATCATGTACTCTGGCCCAGTATCGTACCATCTCCGGGCATTCCCGCAATATGTGGAGAAAGGTGCCAGTCATACCACAGCCACGCTTGCACAACCCATCCACAGAAAATCCCATACGAACCAAACCGGGCCCCGTAACATACACTCTGTGCAGTATCTTCAATTGGACAAATCGCAGTCTGGCAGGGATAGCGACCTCTTTAGGCGAAGACAAAGCCGACTGCCAGTCCTCGTCATCTAACTCCAAGCCGTCAGACCACCATGCGTCTCTAAGGCGAATTAGTAGGTCTGCTCTGTTATTAATAAGCTTTTTATAAATTAAGGAGATCGTACTGTCTGGTACATGTCCATCCAGGATGCGGTCTTCCAACGGGGAGGATTCAGGAATATCGGTGCCCACTGGGAACACCGACAATAAAGCATGACGGACCTGAGCGTACCGGAAGAATTCAGTGCCGCCCAGGTCATACTCCAGACGCAGCGCGTCGAAGGACTTGACTGTCCCCTTCGACCACAAGTCACCAACCTTGCTTATGCCAATCATGTCCCATTTATCAAACCCTTTCGTCCGCCACAGAGAACCCAAGCATTCCGAATCGTACAGGGGAGTGGCTCGAGTAAATCTACCACTCCAGCCCAAGGCCGCAGTCGCATTGCGCCACACTCTCACAGCGATCTTAGTGGGACCGGTCAGTGCTCCACGGTGGACCCCAGAGTAGAGTGCTCTACTGAAAGACCCTCCCGGAAGGATAAGCCTATCCATGGAAAAAGCCGGGGCCGGGCCCGGAGCGTAGGTCGCATGGTTGATTGCGCTGAGCTGGGACGCCCAGTAATAACGTCTGATGTCTGGGAGGGCTATGCCACCATCAAACCATGGAAGCGTGAGCTTGGAGAGGGCGATACGAGCACGTCCGTCCCAGACAAGCTGCCTCTGCAAACTTTCCACTTCACGGAAGTAGCTGGAGGGAATAGGATCGAAGGAGTTCTGTAGCGCGTACAAAAAACGAGGCAAAGACATCATTTTAAAGAGCGCCGCTCTGCCAAGGGGCGACAGTGGCAACCTACGCCAGCGAGCCACATCAAGTTTAAGCCGCTGAAGAGGGGGCAACAGATTAAGATCATAACGCATAACGGGATCTAAGGAGATATAAATCCCCAAGTACTTAAAACCGGTCCTCGCCACCTGGATTGGAAATCTACGCGGCAACGGAGGAAGATCTCCTGCCAAAACGTAGACGCAGGATTTAGCCCAATTGATCACGAGACCGGCGTTCTTGCCGAAGGAAGCAAGCACGTCAAAAAGCACATTGAGTGATTTCTGCGGCGACGTAAGATATAGGAGGATATCGTCTGCGTACAAGGAGACGCGATCCTCGAAATCAGGGGACCATCGAATGCCCCGCATGGACGGTTCCCAATGGACCCATTCCGCCAATGGTTCAAGAGCGAGAGCAAAGAGCAATGGAGACAACGGACAGCCTTGCCGGGTACCCCGTCCAAGCTCAAAGACGCTAGAGACTCGTCCGTTAACCACTACCTGGGCTAGGGGAGTCTCATAAAGGAGCTTCACCCAGGCTATGAAGCCCGCCCCAAACCCGAATTTCGAGAGGGCCGCCCACAGGTAGGGCCATTCGATCGTGTCGAAGGCCATGGTAGCGTCGGTAGAGACCAAAATGGCTGGTTCCGGAAGCGCCCCAACTCTCGCGAGAACTCCGTGTAGTCTACGCAGGTTTAAAGCAGTGTTGCGATGCGGGATAAAGCCGGACTGATCCGGAAGGATCAGGTCTCCGATCACAGTGACCAATCTGTTAGCCAGTGTCTTTGCCAATATCTTGGGTTCGGCGTTGAGCAAAGAGATAGGCCTGTAGGAGGTACAGCGGTCCCGAGGCTTACCCTCTTTAGGAATAACAACAATGGTGGCAAGCCGTTGGTCCAAAGGAAGGGAACCCGACTCCCGGGCCTCTAGAAACATGTCCCTTAAATGAAGCGCCATTTTGTCGGGCTGTAGCTTGTACAGCTCGATAGGCAAACCATTGGGGCCCAGCGCCTTACCCGAACGAAGTGAACGGATCGCCACTGCGATTTCATCCACAGTGAACGGGGAATCCAAGAGGTCCCTATCTAAATCAGAAAGGCGAGGCAAAGCGATATCCCGCAACAATAAACGAGAGTCTTCCTCGTCTCGATCACAGACTGAGGTGTACACAGTCCCAAAGTGGTCCGCAAAGCACTGAATGATCCCAACAGGGTCCGTGACACACTCACCATCAAGTCTCTCCAACACTGGTACAACACGATTCACTCTCTCCTTCTTATCCAACCAAGCCAACAACTTGCCCGCTTTATCACCAACGTCATACATTCGCCCCTGCTGCTCCCTGTACATCACTTTTGCTGCATCCGTAACAAGAGCCTTGTAGTCCGCCTGTTTCAAAGCAAGGGAGTGCAACTTTACGCTAGTTACACCAAGACTGAGATCATCCTCCAAGGCAGCAATCTCGGATTCCACCGCACCACCTCCCCAGCAGAAGCCTTCTTCACAGCAGCAATCAGGGATAAGGACTGCCCACGGATCACAGTTTTAAAGGCCTCCCACAACGAGACAGACGATGAGACAGATCCCACATTTTCGTCAAAGTAATTCTCAATGGCTTTAACAAGGCTGGAACGAATCAGGGGGTCATGAAGATACCACGGGTTAATCGGAGCCACTCTACCCTCAATCCCCACACCAACCTCAAAGCGGAGCCACAATGGGGAGTGATCCGAGATTCCCCTAGGAAGCAGACGAAGTTCCCTGATAGCGGTGGACTGAACCGCGGGCAATAAAAAATAGTCAAGCCTGGACAAACTGCCATGGGCCCCCGAGTGGAAAGTGTATTGTAACTGTGTGGGGTGCAGCAACCTCCAGGCATCAACAAGCCCGAAGGTCTCTAACAAGTCGCTAAGCCACATGTGCGCCCTAGGCAGGTCTCTAGGTGGATGTCGGTCCAAAGCGCCAGAGACAACAGAATTAAAGTCCCCCCCATGATTAGAAGCCCTTCAGTAAGACCCAAAAGGACACCACACAAGTCAGCAAAGGTTGAGGTCTGTAGACCAGGGGGAACATAGACCGAAAGTATGGACAAGGTCTTCCCCTCCCACCTCCCAGTGAGCACGGCGTAGCGCCCCCTATCATCAAGCTTGATCTCGTCAACAGCAAAAGGGAGGGAAGACCTAAGAAGGATGCCAGCCCCCCTAGACCCAGAAGTAAACCCCGCGTGGGCCACTAGGCGGTAGCCACGTCGGTTAAGAGCCTGACAAGCGTTACCTATTAAATGGGTCTCTTGCAAGAGGACTATATCGGGGGAATGCCGCCTAAGGTACCTCAAAACAATACCCCGTTTAATCCTATCTCCCAAACCATTGACGTTCCAGGATAAAAGTCTCAACTCACCGCCCCCCAGCCCCAATGCGTGAAAGGAGCAAGACCCACATAGAACACAACAGACAATACGATGCCTCGTGAAGAAACAAAAACACACAAACACCCCCCCACCCCCAAACTCACCCATGACAAACCCCCCACCCTGCACCCCTGCATAAGACTAAGAAGCCACCCCAACTTGCAGTGTGCCTGTCGCCCCATAGTTAAACTAAACTACGCTAAGAACCCAGGAGGAGGAAGAGTCCCCGTACGCCCCCCGCCACCCCCGGGCCGATCAAAGTCCAATAAGTTCCAAGGACAAACTCAGCTGATACAGCAGACAAAAGTCCAGACGACGGGGTCCACCGACGAGGTCATCACTCGGCCACACCTCCATCAGCGCCGCCAGGGTGTCCGGAGCGATCCCGACCCTCAGGCAGAGTATCAAGCCAGTCACTGACATCACCAGGGCGGTCAAAAAAGAAAGTACGTTCCCGAAACACAATCCTCAGCCTGGTAGGAAACAGTAAGGAGTACTTCAAGCCCAAGTCTCGTAACTGCCTCTTGACACCTTGAAATCCAAGTCTCTGCTTCTGGACAAGAGGCGAATAGTCAGGGTAAAAGGAAATGGAGGCATTCTCAAATTTCATCGGTCCTTTGTCCCGGGAAGATTGCAGCACTGCGTCCCGATCACGAAAATGGAACAGCCTCGCGATGATGGGCCTCGGAGGGGCACCCAGCTTAGCCTTCCCGCCGGGAACACGATGAGCACTTTCCACCGCAAAGAATTTACTAAGTCCCGCGGGGGCCAAGTGGGTGGATATCAGGTCTTCAACCAGGAGATCAGCCCCTTCGGTCTCGGAACCCTCTGGAACACCAATAAGGCGTACATTGTTGCGGCAGGCCCTATTTTCGTAATCCTCAAGACGGCGAGCCATGAGGTCGTGTGAGGACCGAAGGTTACCAAGTTCCGCTTGGGCATCCGAGACATCGGTGACCAAACTAGAGGTCTTCAGGCTCAACGATTCCACTCTTTTGTTAGTTTTCGAAAGATCCGCTCTAATCAGCGTGATATCGATGGCCACCGTGTCGATCTTAGACACCAAGGCCTCATATTGTTGCCCCATAGAGGCCTGCATTGCGGCAATGGCTCCCATAACATCCTTCAATGACGGGTCCGAGGCCTCTGGGAAGAGGGTCTTAGAAGTGTTCGAGACACGGCTCACAGCACCGGGCGATCCCTTGGCATGTGCGTAGTGATCCATGGTGTTGGTCTGCTGCTGACCGCCCCGTTGAGGCGCCTTAGTCTTCCGCTTCTCGAGAGGCAGGCCAGTGGCCATCTTGGAAAAGGGACCCCAAAGGGGTCCCTGCGACCTGGTGAAAATGGCCGGGTGGAAATGTCCGAAGAATCAGTAAGACCAAGTCCAGACTTTGCAGACAAAAGTAGACAGAGCCGGGTGCAGGCGGCCAGGGAACCCCACACAGGAGAGAGAGCAACGGGCCAGTCGTGAATAAGAAGAAGCCGCGCCCCTGCCAGTCGAGCCAGGAAACCGAAACCGAAACTCAGGAGGGGCCGACCCTGTGGGGACCCTTGTGGCCGTTGTTGATCGTCTGCTCCACGGCCTGTTCCAAACCCGAACCCCCGGTCCGCCTCGGGGTGGGCCTCAGAATGTAGAAACGGAGTAAAAGTGGACCCCGAAGTCCAATTTCGAATTTTCAAAGAGTTCGACGATCAGCAAGGATTAGCGAACAAAAGCCCGTCGATGAAGTCAGGATTAAGCCAGGATAATCATGAGGGGCGGCACGGGTCCGGGGAGCTCTGTGCTCACGCGACCATCTTGGATGCCCGCGTAGCTCCTCCCCCTCTTACCTTTCTTAACTATTTCTCGGTCTATTATTTTTAAGTTGGATAAGTCTCCTAGATCAATCCTAACCTCCAGACTTTTAGGTGACTTCCCCCTTATGCATTATTTTAGGCCACTTTATGTGTTATTCTTTACCTTATGTATTATTTATGTATTTATTGTTTTAAGAAAATTCAATAAAATCTTTGACATATAGAAAAGCAGAATACGCTATGGAAAGATGTTGATAATTTATTCCACTTCCTCTGCACTCCCCTTTCTTTGAAAAACTCAAAACTAAATGTGGAAGTGTCCATCATGCACCCCATGTACTTCCATGCTGACTTTATACAGTCTCCTGTAGTTGACATTGATTTATATGCGCCAAATGAGGGTCGAGTATTGAGCTCTTGCTAACTCTGCCACACTGGAGAGCTGGACTTTGTGTGGAAGGCGACTCTGTGGACGGCCCAATATAATGTACAAATACTTCTTTTTTGTTTCATTGTATTTATTTGATTAAGAAGGCTATGCTATACAGCAAATATTTCACAGTGATTTTTTTCTGAAATATGGCTTTTGAAAATAATGCTAAATTTTAAAAAGTTCTTTTCATGTAAATAAATAAAACAGTATGTATGTTGATGCACAGAATGCAATATGTTGTGTTGTTGGAAGCGGAAATGGATTATGAGTAGTGAAATCTTAAGTTAGTCATCCATCAGCAAAGTTAATAAGTAGCAAACTATATTCAGCAGCTTTGCATTGTATGCTTAGTCACGCTGTGGATTAGGTATTGGCCAAGTTATTTAACTTTAACCAAAGCACGAGGGGTTACATTTGTGCAGTGGGTGGTGCCAGAGAGCTGCAGCCACCGGTGGCCACTCTGCACTAAGATCCTGAGATTAAAATTCACTTCCATCGTACAGATAACGTGCAAAAAAAAATCAAACAACAGCATACCTAAACAGTGCGTTGTCTGCTGATTCTAGAGAGCAGAACTCTGCTTCCTGGACAGATACGTGGGCCTGGACCATTACTGTCCCAATGTGACTGGTGCGTGCTGAGGCCAGGGAGGGTACTTGGCATGACCACTGAGCTGAGCAGAATACGGGATGCCAAAGGCCAGTCCTGCCGCGCTAACTCATGCTAGTTGCAAGGTTTAATGAAGTGAAGAAAACCATGCAGTAACGCCATTCGACAGCAATACACCTCCATGTGGGTTCCAGCAGAGGAGGGGCCATTACTGAGTGGCCCTCCAGCAGAGGCCTGCACTGGTGACAGCCTGTTTAGACCTGGAAGAGTTCATGGACTGACTGCTCTGGCCTCCTGGGCAGTGGTACAGCCCACCACCGTCACCTGGCCTACATCAACGTGCCCATTTGAAGGTGGGAGATAAAACGCATGAGAACACAGATACAAAAAGCCAAAGAGGGAGGACTAGGTTATCACGGGGGCCTATTGTGTCCAAGTAAGGCGTGGCATTACAATTCCAGCATGCTCATTGAGAGCCTCAATTCATGCTGCATGCCACAAAACAAGATTCTGAAATCAGCTAATTTGCATCTGTCCGCCCCTTGTAAGTGCTAATGAGTATATTTACCTACTTTACTTGACCAAGTAACAGTTCATTGTTGGGCATGTGTCCACGGTGCTGGGGCTAGAGTAGGAGGACCGGTTGTGTGCCACACGGGTTATAATATGCCTAGGCGAAAGCAAGATCGAACTACTGAACTTAATTTTGCCACATTCTTCGGGGTTGTGTTAAGCATCAATATCAACTAAGAGCCTCAAAGCCTGGCTATGAGTGGATCAGTTAATTCCGACCCATTGGTAAACCCCTGATTATGCACTGGTTAGAATTACGAGCTAAAAGCTATTGATTGTATCCGATAATTATCAGTTCTATTAAATACTTCAAGCTTCGTTATATTTCAGCAAGTCAAACCTGCCATAATTTAACAGTAGAAATATGTACGTTATTTACCATACCATGTGGATTTTGGTGTATTAAACACCAAAAGGCTCAAGTTATTCTCCACAAACTCTTAATAGGTGCTATGTATTGCAGCCAATAAATAACATACCCAGTGGTATCATTATTTATCAGGTGTGATAAATAGCACCTACACTAGTAATCAGGGTCTTAGAATATTAACACAAACCTGCACATTCACTGCTATAATGGCGTGGGTCTCCATGATCACACATGAGCACCATCTTACTTGAACATTATAAACAGAATCTGAGGACCTGGGAGTCCTAGCACTCACAAACCCACCAGTCACAGGAATACATTCTACCACACCCCATGCAGATGGGAGATAGCAGATTCTCATTTAATCAAATGCTGAAACCAGTGGATCTTCTGAAACCAAACATGGGTACACCAGATCAGTACCAATCCAAAGTGTTATACAAGCAAATGGGTGTGATGAAACAAGAAAACACAGATACAGGGGTAGGAGGTTACAGCCCTGGACACAGTCGGTAGCAAACCTCTTCTACTGGACCTGAAAACTGCCCATACATCATGGATGGGATAAAAACTAATTGACTGTGCGTGTAGACCATGTAAAGGAGAGAATGGACAAACCGGGAGTGAGAATTGCTATGGAGCAAGAGATAACTGACTGTGAGGACATCGTGGCTATACATAACATGCAACTAACCAAACTTAGTAAATGACTGAAATCAAAACTAAAAATAGATAGGTCTGGAAGTTCGCTCAAGAAGAAATAACCTCTGGCAGTGGGCATCCCCAAGACCAAAGTAATACATAGGGTAAAACATCACTATAATAAAAGCTGTATCCAGGGGCGTGGCCAAGCCGGTGACCAAGATAGCCGCTCGGCTGTGAAACTCTAGAGAATTTGTCCCGATAAACGGATGCCTGCCGGCACTGTTCAGTGCTCTCTGTTTCCGCACAACGCATGATTGCAATGCTCTGAGTGCATGGGGTCTTGATTATATGATCTAATGCCGCTTGAGATCGCCTATCAGCACCCTGACAGCAGTCGCTGCCTGACGTGGCCCTTGGAGGCTCCATGTTGATTTCAATTGTTTAGCAGGTGCATTAGCACCGGGACCAAAAGCTCTAGGCACCCCACTAAACACAGATTACTGCTCTTTTTTTACAACTAAACAGGCAGTCACAAGAGCTGTTATCCCCCAGGCACTGGGTTCATGGTTTGAGTTGTGCAGCAGGTGTAGTGGCACCCGGCCCACAAGTTGTGAAACTCTTTTTCTTACGTTAAGGCTATTTACTGTTTACCGATACTTATTTTACCTTGGCTGCGCACATTTAAAATGTGCTGGTTTAACTCTGCTTTAGTGGGTGGAACTTTTTACCAATATTGTTCCACTAAAAAAATTGTTTATTTTTTCTGTCCTGTTTGTCGCTAATAAAAACAAAATCTGTGTCATGTGTTTGTTGTTTGCGCATTATGTAGCATAACACGAATTAAGTGATTGTAGTGCTTTACATGAGCACGCTCCTTAGTGCTCTCTAGGGATGTTTTAACCTCCTTTATCTGTTGGTACAGTTTCTGTATAAAATTACAGTGCCGACAACTACCGTTGAGTCTTGGATTGTAAACCCAATCATGTGTCTGTTCTAAAAGTATTCCTTGAGTTTTGTGATTGCAGCCTGTACCTTCGACTGACCGGGGAGGGAGGCTGTGTAGTTTCTAGAGCAGTGGATTTGAAAATTCCAGTTGCTGGGCATTGTTGTCACATTACCTCAAAGCTTGTCTTCATGATCAAGCGTGTTTGGTGACTGTATGGCATTTGTGCTGCTCTTCTATTTTCAGAAGATATCTATTATTTTGGAGTAATAAAAAAACAGTTTTTTCTTCTTTGGTGAGGGTTCTACACTTTTTTAACACCGAGCGTTTATCTTAGTAAATAAGTCAGTGGTAAGACTGGCTTTTTTTTCGGCAAAGTCCTTTACAGTACTGATTGTACTGTCCTAGCACCAAAAACATGTTATATTGTTCGTTGGCTATATGAATAAGCAACGTGGTAATTGAGCGATACTCTGTAAACGTAAGCATAATGAGAATGTTGCCATTCATTTTTCCGTGGATGTAAAATGCATTCATTTTATTTGTATACTTTTAACGCTTGT
Organism: Lissotriton helveticus; assembly: GCF_964261635.1. Taxonomy (NCBI): domain Eukaryota; kingdom Metazoa; phylum Chordata; class Amphibia; order Caudata; family Salamandridae; genus Lissotriton; species Lissotriton helveticus. The sequence continues at coordinate 35,766,823 of NC_136069.1, forward strand.
TATTTTAGCTTAATAACTGCTAAACATAGTTTGAGTTCTTCAACATAATTTAAAGAGCCTCCTGTATTGTTATGTTATGTTATGTTAATTGAGGCTTATTGAGCGCACTAACACCCGAAGGTTTCTTGGCGCTGACTAGAGAGACATGTGAATGAACAGAAAAGAATTTATTCAGAAAGGGTGAACAGAAGAGTCTTAAGGAGTTTCCTGAACTGAAAAAGGGAATTGCTGGATTTAATAGTCAGAGGAAGGGAGTTCCAGAACCTGGGGGCAGGAAAAGCAAAACGACGGCCTCCAAATTTATGAAGTTTAAATTTGGGGATGACAACCAAGTGATGGGAGGCTGAACGAAGGGAGCGGGCAGGTTGATACAGGGTAATCCGGGATTTCAGAAAAGCAGGACAAGGACAGTGAAGGGATTTGAATGCCAGGCAGCCCATCTTGAAGGCCGCTCTCTCCTTCACTGGCAACCAATGGAGCCTGCGAAGCAGGGGCCTTGCCGATTGCCACTTAGGTATCTTAAATATGAGGCGGGCTGCCTGGTTTTGGACCACCTGAAGACGGTGTAAAAGGAAACGTGGGAGTGCATGGTAAAGGGAATTAGAAAAATCCAGGCGCGATATGACAAGGGACAGAACGACCTGACACAGGGCCGCGTGTGGAAGTAGGTGCCTGATCTTCCGGATTTTTCGGAGTTGAAACATACACGAAGAAATCGTGGCACCCACTTGAGCCTTGAGTGACAGTTCGGCATCGATTGTCACCCCCAGACTCCTGACGGACTTGAGAGGTGTCGGGGAGGAGCCCAAGTCAGGAGGCCAAAACTGCAGGCCCCAAAAAGCGGCACTAGCACCAGGAAGGAGTAGCTCAGTCTTTCCAGGATTGAGTTTCAATGGATTCTCATTCATCCATTGATGGATATGGATCATAGCGGCGTGGAAGTTGTTAGTCGCCTGAAGAGAATCAAGTGGAAAGACGAGCTGCAAATCGTCAGCGTAATTGAAGACGCTGACGTCCCAGTTGTGAAGGGAGGAAATTAAAGGACGCAAATAAAGATTAAATAATAACGGGGAGAGTGAAGAACCCTGGGGAACACCGCAAGTGATGGGGGATTTGGTTGCAGTGAAGGGACCAAGGCGCACGGCTTGTGATCTTCCCGTCAGGAATGACTCCACCCACTTGAGAGCCATGCCCCGGATGCCAGCTTGTTCGACACGGTGGAGAAGGATGTCATGATCCACCGTGTCGAACGCGGCAGACAAGTCCAAGAGAACCAGAGCTTTCGGTCTCTTGGCATCTGCGTTCTCTCTCAAGGTATCCATGACTGCCAGGATGACTGCTTCCGTGGAATGGGCCGGCCTGAAGCCGGCCTGATTGGGCTCAAGGAAGCCCGAGCTCTCGATGAAAGTGGAGAGACACCCGGTGACATGGGCCTCAAGGAGTTTTGACAAGTAGGGCAGCAACGATATTGGGCGGTAGTTGGAAAGTTTGGCCGCATCAGCCCCAGGCTTCTTCAGAAGAGGCAAGAGAATAGCCTCCTTGAAGGTTCCAGGGACTGTGCCAGAAGTGAGCGAGGCATTCAGAAAGGGAAGTACACACTCCGGCAGTTTTAAGCAAACCTCACGCAGTACCGCGGGAGGGCAATGATCCTCCGGCGAGACCGATTTTACACGATTGGCTAGCTTCGCCAGGGAGGGGGGGTCCAGAATAGGAATTGAAGTAAAAGAGGATGGATTGCCCGGGGGGGTGTCCAGAGATAGTGACGGCCGAGGAGTAAAGATGAAAGAATTTTTTATTTTAATGATTTTTTCAGAAAAAAAGAGGTTGAGAGCATCACAGGTCTCTTTAGAAGGGGTTTGAGCTGGAAGAGTCCTATCGTCCATGGTCAGTTCGTTCATAATCCTGAACACCTCACGAGATTTGTTGGTAGCAGTGAGGATTCTGTCGGAAATATGCTCCGATTTGGCTTATAAGATAGCCAACTTGTATTCCCTCCGAGCAGTAACAAACAACTGTCTGGAAGACAGGGAATAATCCCGTCTCCAGATACGTTCCCATTGGCGTACCTCAAGTTTCATTTGCTTGAGGTTGGCCGAGAACCATCGGTTGGCATTAGGATGTCTGGTACAAGGGAATTTGACTACTGGGGCAAATAGGTCACTAGCCCCTTTCAACCAGCTGCAGATGTTAGTGTCGAGCCTATTGATATCCTCATAAGGGAGGGTGCTCGGGCAGGTAGAAGCCAGGGTAGTTATAAAACCCTTGGAATCGTAGTTCTTCCAATTGCGTGCAGAGCCCCCTGCCCTTAGTGGGGCCTTGATTCGCCCACTGAGTGTGATGGTCAGGTCGACTATGAAGTGGTCTGACCAAACGCATGGGAGTGTAGAAGGGGTTGAAAGGGATATATTCGAGGTCCAGACCTGATCTAGTATGTGGCCTTTTGCGTGCGTCGGAGAGGTGACTTGCTGACTCAAATTCAGACTAGTCAGAATCTCAGATAATGCTGTGGCATGTGCCCCAGCGTTGGTGTCCTCAAACCAATAATTAAAGTCCCCAAATAGGGCAAAGCTAGGTAGTGAAGGCAAAAGGGCAGACAGCTGTTCGCAGAGTTTCTCTGCGAAGTCTGGCATGGGACGGGGCGGACAATATAAAAGGCCGAATGAAAAGGCCCCCACTTCCGTCCCCAGATTAATGACCAGATTCTCTACTTGAGGAAGTGCAAGGGAAAATGACGAGATGAGATGGAAACGTTTCGAGATAATGGCAGCCACCCCCCCACCGGGGTGATCGGCAGTGCGATCAGCATGGAGAATAAAATAATCCGGGGGAAGGGCTGCCAAGATGTCATTGTTATGTAATATAAATAACATCGATTGCACATTTGTAAAACAGGCAAACGCTTTGTCTACTTTGGCTCGCTTTATGCATGCTATTTTAGCTTAATAATTGCCAATAAGGGTTGTCCAAAGTAATTTAAACAGTCTCCTGTATTTTCATTGTTATATATCATAAAGAACACCAGCTGCACATTCTTAGAACGGGCAAAGTGCAGTTATCCAGCAGCATTAGGGTTATGATTCAATTGTGCAGCAGGTGCAGTGGCATCGGATTTATTATTACACATGCCGTGAAAAGAAATGCAGTGTTTGTTACAACATACAAACTTAAAAAAATATAGCACAACAATTGAAAATGTCACAGTGTACTGGTTAAATAAAGAACACATGTTAACCATAAGTAACACATTGCCAATGACAATGCAAGTTTATGTTCCTGTTTTAAGTTTTTTTGCAATAATAAAAAACTGTGCAGTTCTCAAGAAGATCTGGAATGATTGGGCCTCGGATTGGACACAGAGTATGGTATCCGAGACTCCTCAGCATGAACATTGATCCTCCAATCATGCTGTGTCTTCTGGAGAATCTACTGTTGCCGCAACAGGGTCGAGAGTTGCACCTGAATGTGTGTACGCTCATCCTTCATGGGTAGAGATTGAGCCGCAGTCAGTGATGTCATACCAGCAGCCAGGCATGCCTCAACCAAGACAGTATATGCCTGACCTTTTTGGCAAATTTGTGGCTTGGTGTGTTTCCAAAAATGTTGATCCCTTTTCTGCACCCTCGTCCGAAGTTTTGTTATTTTGTTCTTTCACTAACCCTAAAAGACTTTTAAAGGGTGCATTTTGGCCATATCCGCATTGCTTCAGTTACCGGATCAGCCCTTTATGTTCAACTCACTCATTATGGCTCATTTCATAAAAGGACTATGTTGGATTTGGCCCTTTTCACGGACATTTTTTGCTTTTTGCTTTCCCTAATTCTGAAAGCCCCCCTTTATAATGTAATTGTATGAGGTTGTAATGCCCTGTGTATTGTTAAAATCAATGCTAGGTGCAGGTGCCCTCTACCTTCAACATGGCTGCCATAGGCCCCTGTTACTGCAGTGTGGTCTTGTTAAGGCGCCTTCTAGTTGCCAGGAGCTGGCAGGGACTCCACGCAATGTTGCCATTCCAGCCTGCCTTGCCTGCCCACAGTTAGAGTAGGGAAGCTCCTGGCACCTTCTAGAATAAGGGCGGACCTTAGTTTTGCCGCCTTAGAGGGTGGTCACCTGACCTGGGCCTATATAAGCAAGGGAGGGAAAACTTTCCAGTCAGTTGGGGCATCACTGACCTGGGGAACCCACGCAGGAGTTTTAGGCGGGAGGGCCTAGTTGGGAACCTATGCTACTGAGAGTGACAGGATTTAGGTGCTGCCTCTTAAGCTGGGTGAGGTGTCCTAGACTAGCTCCCTGATCTGGCCCGGCGGTAAGGGAACCCCAGGGTCCATCTACAGTGACCTGCAGAGGAAGCCTGCCTGCAGTCCCCAACTCAACCCCCTTCAAGTAACAAGAAACAAGAATCAAGAAACGGCGCAAAATCCATCAAGCGCCAAGAAAAAGAAGACCTTCCAATTACCACAGGACTGCTGGGGACTCAACCAGGTACTGGACTGTGCTGCACCTGCGCCCCCCCCTGCCTTCACCTGGGTCCCTGCACTAATCTGCCACTGTCGTGTGGCCTGTCCTGCATGAACTGCCTAATTTTCCTCAGCTTGCTGAACTGGACAAAGCGCTGTGCCCCAGGCGCTATCCCTCCGATCACCTGCTGAAGCGCTATACCCTTGAAGCGCCATGAAGTCCCGGTGTGGAGCGCTTTGGCCCATTGTGCCTGTGAGAAGTGCCGAGGTACTGGTCTTCCCCAGTCACCGCTGCAGCCCGGACGGTCTGAGGCGCCCTGCGAAGTGCTGGCATTGCCGTCATCTGTCCCGACGGGCCCCCGCTAGCCGGAGAGGGCGCCGCCGTGTCGCCGTCGGCCGTGCCCGGCCCGGAAGAAGAGCGAAGCAGAGGCGCTGTTACCCGGTGCGCCAGGGCCCGGCTCGACAGGAGGGACTTCCCGCCACTGCCAGCATCGTCTCGGCAGCCCCACGATGTCAGGAGGGGGCCGCCGCAGTATCGTAGCGGGCCGCGTTGGGCCCTGAAGCAAGAATACCGGCAGTACGTGACGGGGGGCGTCGCGTCATCGGCCGCGCCCCCACCTGTAGCCGCGCAGCCATTGGCTGCTGTTCACACACCCCAAGGAGCTGCTCTGCCATTGGCCGCTGGGGCCTGGTCACTCCTCCGCCACCTACTGATTGGTTCCCGGGCCGTGGAGGTCGTGGAACGCCCTGGAACATTATGCTATCATCGGGGGGGGAGGCCCCGAGAGAGTGTAAAGGCCCCCCCCCAGCCGACGCCACCCCGAAGGGGCTGAAGGGGATTCCCCAGGCCGCGTGAGGCCCCCGGGAGGGCCGGAGCCCGCCCCTCCCACCAGAAACCTCCGCATGGGGCTAGGGAAGCCCGAAGATCCCAAGGTAACCCGAGGGGGAGGAGGGCGGAAGGCCCCGAGGAGGCCCTGAGTTCACCCCTCTCTGAGGGAACACTGTTATTGGGCCCTGTGGCCCTAATTAGGCCAGAGAAGGCCCGTGTGAACTGGGCCAGGGCTCCCAAAAGACACAGTGGGGCCCTCAGCTAAGAAAAGTTACCCCTGGCTAGGGTACTGTTACTGTGGTTGGAAATGTTAATGCCAGTACTATTTTGATGATTTGACCCTGGCTACTAAACTGTTATTTACAAGAGGAAATGTTTGTAATTGCTTCCTGCAAGCTAGTCCATGGTTTATGACAGTACCCTTTTAGCCTGCTGATTAGTATAACGTGACAGGCTGTGTTATTTTTCTACTTTACTGAAAGTACGTAATGAAATGTTTTGCCATTTTTCAGGAAATGCATTTTAAAAGGCTTCCATGAAAATGCTTTAATGTGGTACTTGAAGAAATGCTCATGTTACTGTAGGCAGTGTTCTGACTCGCCTCAAATGACCTAATGACAGGATTATTCTTGCCGGATGAAAAGTTATTCGTGCCTAGTGAAAGTACTAATTTTACCTAACGACATGCTCCTTCTCACCTTGGGCATGGTTTATTCCAGGTTAATGAGATGCTAAAGGAAGCCTACAGTTATCGACTGGAATGTCTACTGCTGTGTAGGGAAACGCTATTTTCTTTCCTGACAGGGTTATGGCGATATGCTGTGGTGATTAGAGAATCGCACCCTGTACTCCTGCAGGCAAATGATTATTAAGAGGTGCTGCATTGATGCTGAAATGGTCATGTTTACCTTATGGGGTGTTCCCTCTGATTGAGGACATGTTTTACTTTCTAATTACCTATTTACTCCTGATTAGGAAATGTTTTGTCTGGACCTAAGGAGAGGTTGCCTGATTCTCCCTAAAGTGTTTAGGCCTGCAAAGGAAGTTGTTGACTCCAGGTCTACAGTCATCTAAGGTACTGCTTACTGCGGGCTAATGAAATGCTCGACATTTAATGAAATTTTTATCCTTTAAGGCACTGCTATTCCTGCTGATCTTGCATAAGTATCTTTATCCTTATCTAATGAGATGCTGGGTCTCTGGTAATGAGATGTTGTCTATGAATTGATTACCTACGCTTATTAGGAATGTTTATTCTTATGTGAGCAAATGTTGACTCTTACCAGATGAAAGGTTTTATTCCTACTGGATGTAATGTTTATCTTTACCTCAGGAAATGTTTTGCTCCTGGTTATTAACATGCTGATTCCTGACACGATGAATTGTTTAATCTTTTAATGAAATGCTAATTCCTTCATGAAATGTTTATTGCGATTATATATCGATTAGTGAACTGCTCCCTTTACTCCCCTCTGATGAAATGGACTGATACTGTGATTCTCCACTCCTGAACCTAAATCTTATATAAAAGTTATTTGATTTTTAATCAAACACACTGGAGTGGCGTCAGTCATTGCGTGCCTTTTATTTTCTCAGTGGGTGTGTGCTGTGTAGTCACTTAACACCTAAGCTTTCGGGTGCCTACCTGCTCGTGCCAGGCTACCCCCGGGGAACTGGCGACCCCAGTTCCTACAGACTACAACACATGCTACGCAACGCAATGACATCCCAGCGCTGACAGAGAAAGAGAACTGCCCCACTAAGGCCATAGGTACAGAAGATCAATTCTTGAAAGATTTTCAAAAACTCAGCTCATTGATCCTGGTCCAAATGACCAACAAGAGGGCATTCAAGCACTTGGCCACACTAAGGGGATAAGATTTTCCTCCACTTCTAGCTATTTTGGTTGTGGGGACAGTAACTAGGTATGTATTGGGTGACCTAAGAAAACTTTTGGCTGCCATAAGTGTGGCAGGGTATGCTCAGACGTGAGTCCCTTGCTCACTTTGCCACTGGATTCAAGCAAGCCTGGCTGAAGACGGCTGGAATGCCAGAAACGGGTCCTCGGAAGCTTGTTTCCGGTCCAGGGAAGACATGGCTTGGCAGTTCGGGCTGGACTGTTCCCATGAGGCACAGGGTCAGACTGATTTGCATATAGCCATGTCTGGACTGGGGTGGCAGAGTGGGCTAAAGAACGGTGATGGATTAAACCCAGATATTTTGACTGGGTGTGAGTGTTTGATTGATTCAGATGCTCCGTCCATCACCACCCCCTTTTGTACCGCTTTTGGACGCCATAAGTGTGGCAGGGTATGCTCAGACGTGAGTCCCTTGCTCACTTTGCCACTGGATTCAAGCAAGCCTGTCTGAAGACGGCTGGAATGCCAGAAACCGGTCCTCGGAAGCTTGTTTCCGGTCCAGGGAAGACATGGCTTGGCAGTTCGGGCTGGACTGTTCCCATGAGGCACAGGGTCAGACTGATTTGCATATAGCCATGTCTGAACTGGGGTGGCAGAGTGGGCTAAAGAACGGTGATGGATTAAACCCAGATCTTTTGACTGGGAGTGAGTGTTTGATTGATTCAGATGCGCCGTCCATCACCACCCCCTTTTGTACCGGCGTATCTTGATAGGCAGAATGTGCACATTGTACGTTTACAGGGAACATTCTTAACCCTAAACATGTAAACAAGATTTGCGTCCCAAAGAAGTATTATTAGCTATGTCAAGAAGTGTTCCTTAAGGATCCTAAGGGTCGCTTCCTGGTAGTACACGGTTTATGAGAGATAAGGCCTGTTAATATTATCAATGCCTACAAACAAATATCGATTCGCCTACATTTTTCCAGGACCTAGAGGACAGCAGATGCCAGTAACTATGAGTCGGAGATTTCAACCTGGGACTGGACCTTCAGATCAAGAGAACAATAGAACCGCAGATGCAAAATACACTATGCCACTGGCTGCCAGGGCACTAGACCAAACGAGAAAACATCTGGAGGTGCAATAACCCACACAGACCAAGAAATACACTTTCTATGCAAATATTATACTCCACACTGATATGATGAGGATGGGCATCCAGACAGGCCACTGGTATCCCCAATGTGTGGTCAATAGGCAGCCCCTGACATTATTAAATAAACACCACAGAGTCTGAGATCGCAAAAGAATCACAGGCAGGTCTACGAGCCTTTTTATTATTTAAGATGATCACCTACTTCTGGTGCCAGCACCCTCTTTTCAGTAATATTCCTATATGCCCAACCAGGCACTTTTTCTATACATTCCATTCACTGCTAATTGAACTGTGGTGTATATGTTAATTTCTCATTGCACCTTATATTATATGTTAGTGGTTGGCATGTTTAATGGTCATTCTCTGCTGGGAGCTTTCATTAGTCATGTCGTTCTTGGAATGTTTGTTAGAACTGTTGGGTAGTTGATGCTGATTCCTTGGGCCCTCTGGACCTGTACACAACACGCTCAACAAACTCTTGCTTCTTGGAGAACTTCAACGTCTCAGAGTGTACTTAACGATAAGGCGACAAGCTTGGGATGAACTCCTGTTTCGACTAGGAACCTCTGCAAAATAATTTCTCCGCCCTACAAAACTCAGGCACTGTCCACCTGAAATACAAGGAGCCAGGAATTACTACGTGTGGGACGCTGCTTTTTCCCATCCCAATTTTATTTTTACCAAGTCGGTGACTTCATGAGCGTTTGATTTCTTATTTGTGCTCTCTTCAGCGCCCCGTGTGGGCAGCCACAGTACTACATCCACACAGAACTTTTTTTTTTCTTTGTCTTTTCTCTGGATTGAACATTGTTGAATGCATTATGATTCCCATTGTGTCCTAACACGTTTCTTATGACAGGCTTCTTTATGTTCATTTTTTTTGTTTCCTCATTTAATTTTTTTTTTCTTTTCCTTTAACCTCCTTTCCCTTCCAGGTTTCTCTTAAAGGAAAAACGTAATTGCCAGATTTCTACAATTCTAACAGTTACACCCCCCTCCCCAGTGATTTTCTACAGGAACCAAGTGAACCACTCTTGAAATGGTGTTTATAGTATAGATACTTTAGTGCTTATCTAGGAGAAATTGATGGTCTTAAATTTAAAGCAGACAGTTAACACAGTCTTTTGTATTATTACTTAGGTGTAGAAGGTTAGAATGTATTTGACCACTTGCCTGAGTAAACAGGCCACAACAGCGAAGACCTTGATGAATTTCAATTAGCCGTGAAACGATTGAGTACGTACTTTGAAGGAAAAGTCTATTTAGTAGTACACAGACACAAGTTCTTTACGCGTGTTCAAGGACCCAATGAATCAATTGAATACTATGCTACTACTCTAAAAATATTAGCTCGGTTATTGTGATTTTGATCATTTCACTTCTCAACTTATTAGAGACCAGATTGTATGTAGAAATTGTCGTCATGCAGAAAAACCTCTTTGGACGAAGCTATTGATAAAGCAAAAAGTATCAAAAGTTCACAGCTTGATGCCAAGCACTTAGAGGTTGCTGTGTCTATTGCTGGAGTAGCTAGTGTCAATTCTGCCACTAAAACCTCTAACATGTGCAACACCCGTGGCTCTAGTGTTAAATGGGTGAAACTAGTGCTAGAGGAGGCAAAGGTATATTTCTGGACACAATTTCTCTAAATTGCACTGTTTTAGATGTGGCACTTCTACTCATGTTTCTAGTTTTAAAAATTGTCTGCTGGCATCACAAGAACGCTGGAAGTGTATGGGGTTAGGGCATTTTGGCAAGGTGTTTAGGGGTGGCAGACGCGCACCTATCAGGAGTGTTTAAGACTGTGCAGCATGCTATGAACAGGATATTGTTGAAAAAAGGTTGAAGAGCTGCTTCTATCTGTAGAGTGTGTTGAAATTAATAATGTCCAGACTGACCAGAAGGTTGGTGATCACCTGGTACATGTAGAAATTGAAGGGTGTGGTATTCCACTGCTCATTGACTCCGGAGCCAGGATTACTATTATCTCAATTGACAGATACAAAGAGTCTGTTTGGATTGGGCTTGGCGCCCTCTGTATTTCAGAAGGTGATGACTAATGTGTTCAAAGATGTACCCAATGTTCTGATTCTTTAGGATGAGATATTGGTGCATACCGACACACAAGAGAAACACAATGAGATCATTGAACAAGGTCTTCTTACTTTACAAACGAATGGTGTAACACTCAGAGAGGACAAATGCATCTTTGCTGCGAACGAAATCGAATATTTAGGTCCCATTCTTTCAGATGAGGGTGTCAAACCGAAGCCCAGCATTGTTGAAGGTATTGTCAATGCTCCCCATCCCGCCAATAAGGAACAACTAAGGTCTTTTATGGGGTTATACGAACTCTATGTGAAGTTCATAAAAAGCTCTACTAAAGAATGGTGCAGATTTTATTTGGACATCCAAGTGGACATAGCTTTTATAATACTCAGCAGTGAAATCCTATGTAGGAGCCCTGTCTATCGTACTGAGTCAATGGACAAAGTCTAGAATGGATAACGTACCCCAGGGACTTATCAGCATAGTCACATTTGGTCCACCAGTGTAGGAGCGACGTAGGTCTTTAACTTGATGGTAAACCTGACCAAATATTGATCAGATCACACTTGGGGTACAGTTTCCCCACAGTTCACTGTCTCAATTGGAACAAAAATTTGGTCCAGCGTATGACCTTTTTCATGTGTAGACCTCAGAACAGTGACTGAGCTCTAAGGAAGCCATCCCATTAATACATTTATAATCCAGTTGACTTCACAGTGATACTGCCCGTTTAGTAAGAGTCCCAAAGAACTACGAACTTGGTATGGGAAAGTGACAAAGAAAGGAGAACATCTACAAAGGAATCTAACCAGGTAACTACCCTAGTGGGTGGATGATAACAATATTTTATATTAACTTTGAGGAAAGGTGCCAGACCTTAAACCTTCTCTTTTAGACTTAGGGACAGATGCACAAAGCTATTTTCAAATGTAAACCCCACAATTTGTAAAATCGTAGTATTTGCAACTCTGGTGTGGGTTTCAAAGAGGGCAGCAACAGATTTGAAAAGACTGCTTCCCCTTTCGGAATAGTGTCGAGCGGATGGGACTCAGGGGGATATGAACAACAGGCTGTGGTCAAGTGAACCAATAGGGGCTATGCCCCGAGGGTTAACTCAACAGGAAAACTTTCCTTATTTTGTAAACTAGTTCTGATTTATTTAATTAAAACTGGCTGCTGTTTAAAAGAAAACAAAGTTTCTAGTTTGGGAATGCAAACACAGGCATGGTGGTCTACTGTTTATAAATCACCATCCCTGTGTTTATATCCAAATACAGGAGGTCACAAATCATAATCTGCCTAAATAATATACATTAAACAGGTCGCTCTGCGACCAATTACTGCAAAGGATGCATTCAAAGAGACAATGCACAAACTGAACAAACAATGCACAAATTGTAATCGCTATTCGCAACTGGTCTATTTGTAATTCAATACTTTAATCTCCTAAGCAACAAGCATTTGCAATGCAATAAGTCTAGCAATGACATTAGTTTGAGTTATTGACATTGTAAATGACAATGTTTTTTTTGTTTGTTTTTTAAAGTCGACCTAAGGGAGGGTTGGCCGTTCATCAAGCAGAACATTGCCCCCACGTGCCTGCAATTGTGGTGGCGCGCTGATGTGGGCGGCGTGGATGAAGCACTTTTGGCTTGCAGCGTAACGTTTCCAAGTGGGCCTGTGTTGTTATGTCACCCATGGTCACTGCGAAGCGCTGCAGGATCACAGGACTGACAGATGACGGTCGCACATTCAGTCATTATAAAGCGGGCCTGGCATTTATGAACCAGAAGCGTCAGTACTATTGCTATAGGAGGGCATGGATCCGAGTACCACAGGGGGAGGGATTAGGGTTTGCAGGAGAGGACGAGCTCATGACTATTCCCTAAAGCACCGACTGATGCAATTGGATGGTTGTGCGTTCTACTGATTGGCCACAGCAGTCTTAAGCTTGCAGGACAGCGTGTGATTGGCTGCAAGTATACCCTATGAAATAGCTGCACTGGAGTCACCGTCAAGCACCTACAAGACACTGGCATCTTAAACACGCATTTACAATGCAACTGTGTCGCCTTTGCAAAAGTCAGAGCTGTTGGCATTGTAAATGAATTAAAAAATAATGGGCATGGTGCACAGCAATTTAGTTGAAAACTTTCTCACAACTTGTGTTAGTTAAGTACGGTTGGTTGCTCCTGCAGGTAACGTGTCTGTCCGTCACGTTCAAAATTTGCTGCTAAGTGCGTGCATACATAAATTATGTGGGTGTAATGTGCGATGGTGTGCACGGCAGCCGGCAGTTCCAAGTCCGTTTTTTAGTTTGTTTAATCACGTGACCCGGCAATGGCCTATCCACCTCGTTCACGTTCGTTATTTTATTTTTCACCCGAGACTCCCGTCACTGAACACATCGCCGTAACGGAGAATAGAAGGCGTCATCTATCAAGTAAGTCGGTGTTACACCGCCATGTTAATACAGTGGGCTCCCTTATGTGAGACCCATATGCGACACGAACGCCTCGTTTATTTACGATGTTTCACCTTTTTCGTTTCACATCGAACTTTCTGAAATCCTCTAAGTAAGTTCACGCACTTGCATGGTGTTTCATTCACGATTCACTGCTCGTTCACTTTTTGAACACTCCGTTTTTTTTACACTCGTGTACACATGAACTCAGCTGGCTTTGCGCGCTTATGTATGTTAAAATTGTGATGCAGTACATGTTAGTGATTGGTTATATCTCACCTTTTGATTTCGTAGAGCTCCTGGACAAAGGGCTGGGTAGCCCGAAATGCATTGGAGCATGCATAAAACATTGATGGATTTCATTGCTTGAATATATTGCGTTATGAACTTTGAACCTTTGTTGATATGACCTATAATATCCAATGAACGTTATTGAAAAATAAAAGACAGTGACATAAAGAATCGTCTGGGAGTCTTACACATAGAACACATGGAGTGCCCTAATTGCAGGGATGTATTCATAATTTATGTATGCACACACTTAGCGACATTGTAAATGACAAATTTCTCTTTATGTGTTGTTTTTGAAAACAGATAAATAAATAGCATTGCCATTAAAATGACAATAGCTTAATCTCTCGCAAATGTGAGTAGTGAATAGTTGTAGTAGAGTTAGTAGTAGATACATCGAGTAGTGTAGTGATTTGAGAGAAGAGAGTAGTAGAGAGTGACTAGTAGAGAATGAGTAGTAGAGTAGTAGAGAGTAGTGGCGAGTAGAGTAGTAGAGAGTAGTAGAGCGAGTAGTATAAAGTTAGTAGAGTTGTAGATAGTGAGTAGTAGATAGTTGAGAGTGATAAGTAGAGTGTGAGTAGATTAGAGAGTAGTAGAAAGTGAGTAGTAGAAAGAGTAGTAGAGAGTACTAGAGTAGTGGAGGGTGGAGGGTACGGTGAGTGTGGAGTTTTATGGTGAGGGTGGAGTTGGAGAGTGGAGTTGGAGTTGGAGGGTGGAGTTGGTGTTGGAGGGTAAAGTTGGAGGTTGGAGTTGGAGGGTGGAGTTGGAGGTTGGAGTTGGAGGGTGGAGTTGGAGGGAGGGTGGAGGGAGGGTGGAGTTGGGGGGTGGAGTTGGAGGGTAAAGTTGGAGGGTGGAGTTGGAGGGTGGAGTTGGAGGGTGGAGTTTGAGTTGGAGGGTGGAGTTTGAGTTGGATGGAGGGTGGAATTGGGGGTGGAGTTGGAGGTTGGAGTTTGAGTTGGAGGGTGGAGTTTGAGTTGGAGGGGGTGGGGTTTGAGTTGGAGGGGGTGGGGTTTGAGTTGGAGGGTGGAGTTTGAGTTACAGGGTAGAGTTGGAGGGTGTAGTTTGAGTTGGAGGGTGGAGTTGGAGGGTGGAGTTGGAGTTGGAGGGTGGAGTTGGAGGTTGGAGGGTGGAGTTGGAGTGTGGAGTTTGAGGGTGGAGTTGGAGGGTGGAGGGTGGAGTATGAGTTGTAGGGTGGAGTTGGAGGGTGGAGTTTGAGTTGGAGGGTGGAGTTGGAGGGTGGAGTTGGAGGGTGGAGTTGGAGGGTGGAGTTGAGGGTGAGGGTGGAGTTGGAGTTGGAGGGTAGAGTTTGAGTTGGAGGGTGGAGTATAAGTTGGAGGGTGGAGTTGGAGGGTGGAGTTTGAGTTGGAGGGTGGAGTTGGCGGTTGGAGGGTGGAGTTGGAGGGTGGATTTGGAGTTGGAGGGTGGAGTTGGGGGGTGTAGTTTGAGTTGGAGGGTGGAGTTTGAGTTTGAGGGTGGAGTTTGAGTTGGAGCGTGGAGTTTGAATTGGAGGGTGGTGTTGGAGTTGGAGGGAGGGTGGAGTTTGGGGGGGAGTTTGAGTTTGAGGGTGGAGTTTGAATTGGAGGGTGAAGTTGGAGTTGGAGGGTGGAGTTGGAGTTGGAGAGTGGAGTTGGAGTTGAAGGGTGGAGTTGGAGTTGGAGTGATGGTGGAGGGAGGGTGGAGTTGGGGGTGGAGTTTGAGTTGGAGGGTGGAGTTTGAGTTTGAGGGTGGGATTTGAGGGTGGAGCTTGAGTTGGAGGGTGGAGTTTGAATTGGAGGGTGGTGTTGGAGTTGGAGGGAGGGTGGAGTTGGGGGGTGGAGGGTAGTGTTGGAGGGTGGAGTTGGAGGGTGGAGTTGGAGAGTGGAGTTGGAGGGTGGAGTCGGAGTTGGAGGGTGGAGTTGGAGGGAGGGTGGAGGGAGGGTGGAGTTGGAGGGTGGAGTTGGAGAGTGGAGTTGGAGAGTGGAGTTGAAGAGTAGATTTGGAGGGTGGAGTTGGAGGGTGGAGTTGAAGGGTGGAGTTCGAGGGTGGAGTTGGGAGGGTGGAGTTGGGAGGGAGAAGTTGGGAGGGTGGAGTTGGGAGGGTGGAGTTGGAGGGTAGAGGGTGGAGTTGGAGGGTGGAGTTTGAGTTGGAGGGTGCAGTTTGAGTTGCAGGGGGGTGGAGTTTGAGTTGGAGGATGGAGTTTGAGTTGCGGGGTAGAGTTGGAGGGTGGAGTTTGAGTTGGAGGGTGGAGTTGGAGGTTGGAGTTGGAGGGTGGAGTTAGAGGGTGGAGTTGGAGGGTTGAGTTGGGGGTGGAGTTTGAGTTGGAAGGTGGAGTTTGTGTTGGAGAGTGGAGTTGGAGGGTGGAGTTGGAGTTGGAGGGTGGAGTTGGAGTTGGAGGGTGAAGTTTGTGTTGGAGGGTGGAGTTGGAGGGTGGAGTTTGAGTTGAAGGCTCAAGTTTGAGTTAGAGGGTGGAGTTTCAGTTGGAGGGTGGAGTTTGAGTTGGAGGGTGGAGATGGAGGTTTGAGGGTGGAGTTGGAGGGTGGAGTTAGAGTTAGAGGGTGGAGTTGGAGGGTGGAGGGTGGAGTTGGAGGGTGGAGTTGGAGTTGGAGGGTGGAGTTGAAGTTGGAGGGAGGGTGGAGTTTGAATTGGAGGGTGGAGTTTGAGTGTGGAGTTGGAGTTGGAGGGTAGAGTTGGAGTTGGGGGGGTGGAGTTTGAGTTGAAGGTTGGAGTTTGAGGGTGGAGTTTGAGGGTGGAGTTTGAGTTGGAGGGTGGAGTTGGAGTTGGAGGGAGGGTGGAGGGAGGGTGGAGTTGGGGGGTGGAGTTTGAGTTGGAGGGTGGAGTTTGCGTTGGAGGGTGGAGTTGGCGTTGGAGGGTGGAGTTGGCGTTGGAGGGAGGGTGGAGTTGGGGGTGGAGTTGGAGGGTGGAGTTGGAGTGTGAAGTTTGAGTTGGAGGGTGGAGTTTGAGGGTTGAGTTGGGGTAGAGTTGGAGGGTGGAGTTGGAGGGTGGAGTTGGAGAGTGGAGGGTGGAGTTGGAGGGTGGTGTTGGAGGGTTGAGTTGGAGTGTGGAGTTGCAGGGTGGAGTTGGAGGGTGGAGTTGAAGGGTGGAGTTGAAGGGTGGAGTTGGAGTTGGAGTGTGGAGTTGGAGTGTGGTTTTGGAGTGTGGAGTTGGAGGGTGGAGTTGGAGTTGGAGGGTGGAGTTGGAGGGTGGAGTTGGAGGGTGGAGTTGGAGGGTGGAGTTTGAGTTAGAGGGTGAAGTTTGAGTTGGAGGGGGTGGAGTTTGTGTTGGAGGGTGGAGTTTGCGTTGGAGGGTAGAGTTGGAGGGTGGAGTTTGAGTTGGAGGGTGGAGTTGGGGTTTGGAGTTGGATGTTGGAGTTGGAGGGTGGAGTTGGAGGGTGGAGTTGGAGAGTGGATTTGGAGGGTGGAGTTGGAGGTTGGAGTTGGAGGTTGGAGGGTGGAGTTGGAGGTTGGAGGTTGGAGGGTGGAGTTGGAGGCTGGAGGGTGGAGTTGGAGGGTGGAGTTTGAGTTGGAGGGTGGAGTTTGAGTTGGAGGGTGCAGTTGGAGAGTGGAGTTTGAGTTGGAGGGTGGAGTTGGAGGGTGGAGTTGGAGGGTGGAGTTGGAGGTTGGAGTTGGAGGTTGGAGTTGGAGGGTGGAGTTGGAGGGTGGAGGGTGGAGTTGGAGGGTGGAGTTGGAGGGTGGAGTTGGAGTTGGAGGGTGGAGTTGGAGGGTGAAGTTGGAGGTTGGAGTTTGAGTTGGAGGGTGGAGTTTGAGTTGGAGAGTGGACTTTGAGTTGGAGAGGGGTGTTGGAGGGTGAGGGTGGAGTTGGGGGGTGGAGTTTGAGTTGGAGGGTGGAGTTTGCGTTGGAGGGTGGAGTTGGCGTTGGAGGGTGGAGTTGGCGTTGGAGGGAGGGTGGAGTTGGGGGTGGAGTTGGAGGGTGGAGTTGGAGTGTGAAGTTTGAGTTGGAGGGTGGAGTTTGAGGGTTGAGTTGGGGTAGAGTTGGAGGGTGGAGTTGGAGGGTGGAGTTGGAGAGTGGAGGGTGAAGTTGGAGGGTGGTGTTGGAGGGTTGAGTTGGAGTGTGGAGTTGCAGGGTGGAGTTGGAGGGTGGAGTTGAAGGGTGGAGTTGAAGGGTGGAGTTGGAGTTGGAGTGTGGAGTTGGAGTGTGGTTTTGGAGTGTGGAGTTGGAGGGTGGAGTTGGAGGGTGGAGTTGGAGTTGGAGGGTGGAGTTGGAGGGTGGAGTTGGAGGGTGGAGTTGGAGGGTGGAGTTTGAGTTAGAGGGTGAAGTTTGAGTTGGAGGGGGTGGAGTTTGTGTTGGAGGGTGGAGTTTGCGTTGGAGGGTAGAGTTGGAGGGTGGAGTTTGAGTTGGAGGGTGGAGTTGGGGTTTGGAGTTGGATGTTGGAGTTTGAGGGTGGAGTTGGAGGGTGGAGTTGGAGAGTGGATTTGGAGGGTGGAGTTGGAGGTTGGAGTTGGAGGTTGGAGTGTGGAGTTGGAGGTTGGAGGTTGGAGGGTGGAGTTGGAGGCTGGAGGGTGGAGTTGGAGGGTGGAGTTTGAGTTGGAGGGTGGAGTTTGAGTTGGAGGGTGCAGTTGGAGAGTGGAGTTTGAGTTGGAGGGTGGAGTTGGAGGGTGGAGTTGGAGGGTGGAGTTGGAGGTTGGAGTTGGAGGTTGGAGTTGGAGGGTGGAGTTGGAGGGTGGAGGGTGGAGTTGGAGGGTGGAGTTGGAGGGTGGAGTTGGAGTTGGAGGGTGGAGTTGGAGGGTGAAGTTGGAGGTTGGAGTTTGAGTTGGAGGGTGGAGTTTGAGTTGGAGAGTGGACTTTGAGTTGGAGAGGGGTGTTGGAGGGTGAGGGTGGAGTTGGAGTTGGAGGGTGGAGTTGGAGGGTGGAGTTGGAGGGTGGAGTTTGAGTTAGAGGGTGAAGTTTGAGTTGGAGGGGGTGGAGTTTGTGTTGGAGGGTGGAGTTTGCGTTGGAGGGTAGAATTGGAGGGTGGAGTTTGAATTGGAGGGTGGAGTTGGAGGTTGGAGTTGGATGTTGGAGTTGGAGGGTGGAGTTGGAGAGTGGAGTTGGAGGGTGGAGTTGGAGGTTGGAGTTGGAGGTTGGAGGGTGGAGTTGGAGGTTGGAGGGTGGAGTTGGAGGCTGGAGGGTGGAGTTGGAGGGTGGAGTTTGAGTTGGAGGGTGGAGTTTGAGTTGGAGGGTGGATTTGGAGGGTGGAGTTTCAGTTGGAGGGTGGAGTTGGAGGGTGGAGTTGGAGGGTGGAGTTGGAGGGTGGAGTTGAAGGGTGGAGTTTGAGTTGGAGGGTGGAGTTTGAGTTGGAGAGTGGAGTTGAAGGGTGGGGGGTGGAGTTGGAGGGTTGAGGGTGGAGTTTGAGTTGGAGGGTGGAGTTTGAGTTGGAGGGTGGAGTTGGAGGGTGGAGTTGGAGGTTGGAGTTGGAGGTTGAAGTTGGAGGGTGGAGTTGAAGGGTGGAGGGTGGAGTTGGAGGGTGGAGTTGGAGGGTGGAGTTGGAGTTGGAGGGTGGAGTTGGCGGGTGGAGTTAGAGGTTGGAGTTTGAGTTGGAGGGTGGAGTTTGAGTTGGAGAGTGGACTTTGAGTTGGAGAGTGGCGTTGGAGGGTGAAGGTGGAGTTGGAGGGTGGAGTTGGAGTTGGAGGGTGGAGTTGGAGGGTGGAGTTGGAGGGTGGAGTTGGAGGGTGGAGTTGGAGGTTGGAGTTGGAGGTTGGAGTTGGAGGGTGGAGTTGGAGGGTGGAGTGTGGAGTTGGAGGGTGGAGTTGGAGGGTGGAGTTGGAGTTGGAGGGTGGAGTTGGAGGGTGGAGTTGGAGGTTGGAGTTTGAGTTGGAGGGTGGAGTTTGAGTTGGAGAGTGGACTTTGAGTTGGAGAGTGGCGTTGGAGGGTGAGGGTGGAGTTAGAGGGTGGAGTTGGAGTTGGAGGGTGGAGTTGGAGGGTGGAGTTTGAGTTAGAGCGTGAAGTTTGAGTTGGAGGGGGTGGAGTTTGTGTTGGAGGGTAGAGTTTGCGTTGGAGGGTAGAGTTGGAGGGTGGAGTTTGAGTTGGAGGGTGGAGTTGGAGGTTGGAGTTGGATGTTGGAGTTGGAGGGTGGAGTTGGAGAGTGGAGTTGGAGGGTGGAGTTGGAGGTTGGAGTTGGAGGTTAGAGGGTGGAGTTGGAGGTTGGAGGGTGGAGTTGAGGCTAGAGGGTGGAGTTGGAGGGCGAAGTTTGAGTTGGAGGGTGGAGTTTGAGTTGGAGGGTGGAGTTGGAGGTTGGAGTTGGAGGGTGGAGTTTGAGTTGGAGGGTGGAGTTGGAGGGTGGAGTTGGGGGTGGAGTTTGAGTTGGAGGGTGGAGTTTGTGTTGGAGAGTGGAGTTGGAGGGTGGAGTTGGAGTTGGAGGGTGGAGTTGGAGTTGGAGGGTGGAGTTTGTGTTGGAGGGTGGAGTTGGAGGGTGGAGTTTGAGTTGAAGGGTCAAGTTTGAGTTAGAGGGTGGAGTTTGAGTTGGAGGGTGGAGTTTGAGTTGGAGGGTGGAGATGGAGGTTTGATGGTGGAGTTGGAGGGTGGAGTTGGAGTTAGAGGGTGGAGTTGGAGGGTGGAGGGTGGAGTTGGAGTTGGAGGGTGGAGTTGAAGTTGGAGGGAGGGTAGAGTTTGAATTGGAGGGTGGAGTTTGAGTGTGGTTTTGGAGTTGGAGGGTGGAGTTTGAGTTGGGGGGTGGAGTTTGAGTTGGAGGGTAGAGTTTGAGGGTGGAGTTTAAGTTGGTGGGTGGAGTTTGAGTTGGAGGGTGGAGTTGGAGTTGGAGGGAGGGTGGAGGGAGGGTGGAGTTGGGGGGTGGAGTTTGAGTTGGAGGGTGGAGTTTGCGTTAGAGGGTGGAGTTGGCGTTGGAGGGTGGAGTTGGCGTTGGAGGGAGGGTGGAGTTGGGGGTGGAGTTGGAGGGTGGAGTTGGAGTGTGAAGTTTGAGTTGGAGGGTGGAGTTTGAGGGTTGAGTTGGGGTAGAGTTGGAGGGTGGAGTTGGAGGGTGAAGTTATAGAGTGGAGGGTGGAGTTGGAGGGTGGTGTTGGAGGGTGGAGTTGGAGTGTGGAGTTGGAGGGTGGAGTTGGAGGGTGGAGTTGAAGGGTGGAGTTGAAGGGTGGAGTTGGAGTTGGAGTGTGGAGTTGGAGTGTGGTTTTGGAGTGTGGAGTTGGAGGGTGGAGTTGGAGGGTGGAGTTGGAGGGTGGAGTTGGAGGGTGGAGTTGGAGGGTGGAGTTTGAGTTAGAGGGTGAAGTTTGAGTTGGAGGGGGTGGAGTTTGTGTTGGAGGGTGGAGTTTGCGTTGGAGGGTAGAGTTGGAGGGTGGAGTTTGAGTTGGAGGGTGGAGTTGGGGGTTGGAGTTGGATGTTGGAGTTGGAGGGTGGAGTTGGAGGGTGGAGTTGGAGGTTGGAGTTGGAGGTTGGAGGGTGGAGTTGGAGGCTGGAGGGTGGAGTTGGAGGGTGGAGTTTGAGTTGGAGGGTGGAGTTTGAGTTGGAGGGTGCAGTTGGAGAGTGGAGTTTGAGTTGGAGGGTAGAGTTTGAGTTGGAGGGTGGAGTTGGAGGGTGGAGTTTCAGTTGGAGGGTGGAGTTGGAGGGTGGAGTTGGAGGGTGGAGTTGAAGGGTGGAGTTTGAGTTGGAGGGTGGAGTTTGACTTGGAGGGTGGAGTTGGAGGGTGGGGGGTGGAGTTGGAGGGTGGAGGGTGGAGTTGGAGGGTGGAGTTTGAGTTGGAGGGTGGAGTTTGAGTTAGAGGGTGGAGTTGGAGGGTGGAGTTGGAGGTTGGAGTTGGAGGTTGGAGTTGGAGGGTAGAGTTGGAGGGTGGAGGTTGGAGTTGGAAGGTGGAGTTGGAAGGTGGAGTTGGAAGGTGGAGTTGGAGGGTGGAGTTGGAGTTGGAGGGTGGAGTTGGAGGGTGGAGTTGGAGGTTGGAGTTTGAGTTGGAGGGTGGAGTTTGAGTTGGAGAGTGGACTTTGAGTTGGAGAGTGGCGCTGGAGGGTGAGGGTGGAGTTGGAGTTGGAGGGTGGAGTTTGAGGTAGAGGGTGAAGTTTGAGTTGGAGGGGATGGAGTTTGTGTTGGAGGGTGGAGTTTGCGTTGGAGGGTGGAGTTGGAGGGTGGAGTTTGTATTGGAGGGTGGAGTTGGAGGTTGGAGTTGGATGTTGGAGTTGGAGGGTGGAGTTGGAGGGTGGAGTTCGAGGTTGGAGTTGGAGGTTGGAGGGTGGAGTTGGAGGTTGGAGGGTGGAGTTGGAGGCTGGAGGGTGGAGTTGGATGGTGGAGTTTGAGTAGGAGGGTGGAGTTTGAGTTGGAGGGTGCAGTTGGAGAGTGAAGTTTGAGTTGGATGGTAGAGTTTGAGTTGGAGGGTGGAGTTGGAGGGTGGAGTTTCAGTTGGAGGGTGGAGTTGGAGGGTGGAGTTGGAGGGTGGATTTGAAGGGTGGAGTTTGAGTTGGAGGGTGGAGTTTGAGTTGGAGGGTGGAGTTGGAGGGTGGAGTTGGAGGTTGGAGTTGGAGGGTGGAGTTGAAGGGTGGAGGGTGGAGTTGGAGGGTGGAGTTGGAGTTGGAGGGTGGAGTTGGAGGGTGGAGTTGGAGGTTGGATTTTGAGTTGGAGGGTGGAGTTTGAGTTGGAGAGTGGACTTTGAGTTGGAGAGTGGCGTTGGAGGGTGAAGGTGGAGTTGGAGGGTGGAGTTGGAGTTGGAGGGTGGAGTTGGAGGGTGGAGTTGGAGGGTGGAGTTGGAGGTTGGAGTTGGAGGTTGGAGTTGGAGGGTGGAGTTGGAGGGTGGAGGGTGGAGGTGGAGGGTGGAGTTGGAGGGTGGAGTTTGAGTTGGAGGGTGGAGTTGGAGGGTGGAGTTGGAGGTTGGAGTTTGAGTTGGAGGGTGGAGTTTGAGTTGGAGAGTGGACTTTGAGTTGGAGAGTGGCGTTGGAGTGTGAGGGTGGAGTTGGAGGGTGGAGTTGGAGTTGGAGGGTGGAGTTGGAGGGTGGAGGGTGGAGTTTGCATTGGAGGGTGGAGTTTGAGTTGGAGGGTGGAGTTGGAGGTTGGAGTTGGATGTTGGAGTTGGAGGGTGGAGTTGGAGAGTGGAGTTGGAGGGTGGAGTTGGAGGTTGGAGTTGGAGGTTGGAGGGTGGAGTTGGAGGTTGGAGGGTGGAGTTGGAGGCTGGAGGGTGGAGTTGGAGGGTGGAGTTTGAGTTGGAGGGTGGAGTTTGAGTTGGAGGGTGCAGTTGGAGAGTGGAGTTTGAGTTGGAGGGTAGAGTTTGAGTTGGAGGGTGGAGTTTGAGTTGGAGGGTGGAGTTGGAGCGTGGAGTTGGAGGGTGGAGTTGAAGGGTGGAGTTTGAGTTGGAGGGTGGAGTTTGAGGGTGGGGGGTGGAGTTGGAGGGTGGAGGGTGGAGTTGGAGGGTGGAGTTTGAGTTGGAGGGTTGAGTTTGAGTTGGAGGGTGGAGTTGGAGGGTGGAGTTGGAGGTTGGAGTTGGAGGTTGGAGTTGGAGGGTGGAGATGGAGGGTGGAGGGTGGAGTTTGAGGGTGGAGTTTGAGGGTGGAGTTGGAGGGTGGAGTTGGAGTTGGAGGGTGGAGTTGGAGGGTGGAGTTGGAGGTTGGAGTTTGAGTTGGAGGGTGGAGTTTGAGTTGGAGAGTGGATTTTGAGTTGGCGTGTGGCTTTGGAGGGTGAGGGTGGAGTTGGAGGGTGGAGTTGGAGTAGGAGGGTGGAGTTGGAGGGTGGAGTTGGACGGTGGAGTTTGAGTTAGAGGGTGAAGTTTGAGTTGGAGGGTGGAGTTGGAGGGTGGAGTTTGAGTTGGAGGGTGGAGTTGAAGGGTGGAGTTTGAGTTGGAGGGTGGGGTTTGAGTTGGAGGGTGGAGTTGGAGGGTGGGGGTGGAGTTGGAGGGTGGAGGGTGGAGTTGGAGGGTGGAGTTTGAGTTGGAGGGTGGAGTTTGAGTTGGAGGGTGGAGTTGGAGGTTGGAGATGGAGGTTGGAGTTGGAGGGTTGAGTTGGAGGGTGGAGGGTGGAGTTGGAGGGTGGAGTTGGAGGGTGGAGTTGGAGTTGGAGGGTGGAGTTGGAGGGTGGAGTTGGAGGTTGGAGTTTGAGTTGGAGGGTGGAGTTTGAGTTGGAGAGTGGACTTTGAGTTGGAGAGTGGCGTTGGAGGGTGAGGGTGGAGTTGGAGGATGGAGTTAGAGTTGGAGGGTGGAGTTGAAGTTGGAGGGAAGAGTTTGAGGGTGGAGTTTGAGGGTGGAGTTGGAGGGTGGAATTGGAGTTGGAGGGTGGAGTTGGAGTTTGAGGGTGGAGTTGGAGGGTGGGGTTGGAGTTGGAGGGTGGAGTTGGAGGGTGGAGTTGGAGGTTGGAGTTTGAGTTGGAGGGTGGAGTTTGAGTTGGAGAGTGGACTTTGAGTTGGAGAGTGGCGCTGGAGGGTGAGGGTGGAGTTGGAGTTGGAGGGTGGAGTTTGAGGTAGAGGGTGAAGTTTGAGTTGGAGGGGATGGAGTTTGTGTTGGAGGGTGGAGTTTGCGTTGGAGGGTGGAGTTGGAGGGTGGAGTTTGTATTGGAGGGTGGAGTTGGAGGTTGGAGTTGGATGTTGGAGTTGGAGGGTGGAGTTGGAGGGTGGAGTTCGAGGTTGGAGTTGGAGGTTGGAGGGTGGAGTTGGAGGTTGGAGGGTGGAGTTGGAGGCTGGAGGGTGGAGTTGGATGGTGGAGTTTGAGTAGGAGGGTGGAGTTTGAGTTGGAGGGTGCAGTTGGAGAGTGAAGTTTGAGTTGGATGGTAGAGTTTGAGTTGGAGGGTGGAGTTGGAGGGTGGAGTTTCAGTTGGAGGGTGGAGTTGGAGGGTGGAGTTGGAGGGTGGATTTGAAGGGTGGAGTTTGAGTTGGAGGGTGGAGTTTGAGTTGGAGGGTGGAGTTGGAGGGTGGAGTTGGAGGTTGGAGTTGGAGGGTGGAGTTGAAGGGTGGAGGGTGGAGTTGGAGGGTGGAGTTGGAGTTGGAGGGTGGAGTTGGAGGGTGGAGTTGGAGGTTGGATTTTGAGTTGGAGGGTGGAGTTTGAGTTGGAGAGTGGACTTTGAGTTGGAGAGTGGCGTTGGAGGGTGAAGGTGGAGTTGGAGGGTGGAGTTGGAGTTGGAGGGTGGAGTTGGAGGGTGGAGTTGGAGGGTGGAGTTGGAGGTTGGAGTTGGAGGTTGGAGTTGGAGGGTGGAGTTGGAGGGTGGAGGGTGGAGGTGGAGGGTGGAGTTGGAGGGTGGAGTTTGAGTTGGAGGGTGGAGTTGGAGGGTGGAGTTGGAGGTTGGAGTTTGAGTTGGAGGGTGGAGTTTGAGTTGGAGAGTGGACTTTGAGTTGGAGAGTGGCGTTGGAGTGTGAGGGTGGAGTTGGAGGGTGGAGTTGGAGTTGGAGGGTGGAGTTGGAGGGTGGAGGGTGGAGTTTGCATTGGAGGGTGGAGTTTGAGTTGGAGGGTGGAGTTGGAGGTTGGAGTTGGATGTTGGAGTTGGAGGGTGGAGTTGGAGAGTGGAGTTGGAGGGTGGAGTTGGAGGTTGGAGTTGGAGGTTGGAGGGTGGAGTTGGAGGTTGGAGGGTGGAGTTGGAGGCTGGAGGGTGGAGTTGGAGGGTGGAGTTTGAGTTGGAGGGTGGAGTTTGAGTTGGAGGGTGCAGTTGGAGAGTGGAGTTTGAGTTGGAGGGTAGAGTTTGAGTTGGAGGGTGGAGTTTGAGTTGGAGGGTGGAGTTGGAGGGTGGAGTTGGAGGGTGGAGTTGAAGGGTGGAGTTTGAGTTGGAGGGTGGAGTTTGAGGGTGGGGGGTGGAGTTGGAGGGTGGAGGGTGGAGTTGGAGGGTGGAGTTTGAGTTGGAGGGTTGAGTTTGAGTTGGAGGGTGGAGTTGGAGGGTGGAGTTGGAGGTTGGAGTTGGAGGTTGGAGTTGGAGGGTGGAGATGGAGGGTGGAGGGTGGAGTTTGAGGGTGGAGTTTGAGGGTGGAGTTGGAGGGTGGAGTTGGAGTTGGAGGGTGGAGTTGGAGGGTGGAGTTGGAGGTTGGAGTTTGAGTTGGAGGGTGGAGTTTGAGTTGGAGAGTGGATTTTGAGTTGGCGTGTGGCTTTGGAGGGTGAGGGTGGAGTTGGAGGGTGGAGTTGGAGTAGGAGGGTGGAGTTGGAGGGTGGAGTTGGACGGTGGAGTTTGAGTTAGAGGGTGAAGTTTGGTTGGAGGGTGGAGTTGGAGGGTGGAGTTTGAGTTGGAGGGTGGAGTTGAAGGGTGGAGTTTGAGTTGGAGGGTGGGGTTTGAGTTGGAGGGTGGAGTTGGAGGGTGGGGGTGGAGTTGGAGGGTGGAGGGTGGAGTTGGAGGGTGGAGTTTGAGTTGGAGGGTGGAGTTTGAGTTGGAGGGTGGAGTTGGAGGTTGGAGATGGAGGTTGGAGTTGGAGGGTTGAGTTGGAGGGTGGAGGGTGGAGTTGGAGGGTGGAGTTGGAGGGTGGAGTTGGAGTTGGAGGGTGGAGTTGGAGGGTGGAGTTGGAGGTTGGAGTTTGAGTTGGAGGGTGGAGTTTGAGTTGGAGAGTGGACTTTGAGTTGGAGAGTGGCGTTGGAGGGTGAGGGTGGAGTTGGAGGATGGAGTTAGAGTTGGAGGGTGGAGTTGAAGTTGGAGGGAAGAGTTTGAGGGTGGAGTTTGAGGGTGGAGTTGGAGGGTGGAATTGGAGTTGGAGGGTGGAGTTGGAGTTTGAGGGTGGAGTTGGAGGGTGGGGTTGGAGTTGGAGATTGGAGTTGGAGGTTGGAGTTGGAGGTTGGAGTTGCAGGGTGGGGGTGGAGTTGGAGGGTGGAGTTGGAGGGTGGAGTTGCAGTTTGAGTTGGAGGGTGGAGTTGGAGGATGGAGTTGGAGTTTGAGTTGGAAGGCGGAGTTGGAGTTTGAGTTGGAAGGTGGAGTTGGAGTTTGAGTTGGAGGGTGGAGCTGGGGTTTGAGTTAGAGGGTGGAGTTGGAGTGTGAGTTGGAGGGTGGAGTTGGAGTTCGAGTTGGAGGGTGGAGTTGGAGGGTGGAGTTTGAGTTGGAGGGTGGAGTTTGAGTTTGAGGGTGGAGTTGGAGGGTGGAGTTGGAGGGTGGAGTTGGAGTTCGAGGGTGGAGTTGGAGTTTGAGGGTGGAGTTCGAGGGTGGGGTTGGAGTTGGAGATTGGAGTTGGAGGTTGGAGGTTGAAGTTGGAGGGTGGGGATGGAGTTGGAGGGTGGAGTTGGAGGGTGGAGTTGGAGGGTGGAGTTGGAGTTTGAGTTGGAGGGTGGTGTTGCAGTTTGAGTTGGAGGGTGGAGTTGGAGGATGGAGTTGGAGTTTGAGTTGGAAGGCGGAGTTGGAGTTTGAGTTGGAAGGTGGAGTTGGAGTTTGAGTTGGAGGGTGGAGCTGGAGTTTGAGTTGGAGGGTGGAGTTTGAGTTGGAGAGTGGACTTTGAGTTGGAGAGTGGCGTTGGAGGGTGAGGGTGGAGTTGGAGGATGGAGTTAGAGTTGGAGGGTGGAGTTGAAGTTGGAGGGAAGAGTTTGAGGGTGGAGTTTGAGGGTGGAGTTGGAGGGTGGAATTGGAGTTGGAGGGTGGAGTTGGAGTTTGAGGGTGGAGTTGGAGGGTGGGGTTGGAGTTGGAGGGTGGAGTTGGAGGGTGGAGTTGGAGGTTGGAGTTTGAGTTGGAGGGTGGAGTTTGAGTTGGAGAGTGGACTTTGAGTTGGAGAGTGGCGCTGGAGGGTGAGGGTGGAGTTGGAGTTGGAGGGTGGAGTTTGAGGTAGAGGGTGAAGTTTGAGTTGGAGGGGATGGAGTTTGTGTTGGAGGGTGGAGTTTGCGTTGGAGGGTGGAGTTGGAGGGTGGAGTTTGTATTGGAGGGTGGAGTTGGAGGTTGGAGTTGGATGTTGGAGTTGGAGGGTGGAGTTGGAGGGTGGAGTTCGAGGTTGGAGTTGGAGGTTGGAGGGTGGAGTTGGAGGTTGGAGGGTGGAGTTGGAGGCTGGAGGGTGGAGTTGGATGGTGGAGTTTGAGTAGGAGGGTGGAGATTGAGTTGGAGGGTGCAGTTGGAGAGTGAAGTTTGAGTTGGATGGTAGAGTTTGAGTTGGAGGGTGGAGTTGGAGGGTGGAGTTTCAGTTGGAGGGTGGAGTTGGAGGGTGGAGTTGGAGGGTGGATTTGAAGGGTGGAGTTTGAGTTGGAGGGTGGAGTTTGAGTTGGAGGGTGGAGTTGGAGGGTGGAGTTGGAGGTTGGAGTTGGAGGGTGGAGTTGAAGGGTGGAGGGTGGAGTTGGAGGGTGGAGTTGGAGTTGGAGGGTGGAGTTGGAGGGTGGAGTTGGAGGTTGGATTTTGAGTTGGAGGGTGGAGTTTGAGTTGGAGAGTGGACTTTGAGTTGGAGAGTGGCGTTGGAGGGTGAAGGTGGAGTTGGAGGGTGGAGTTGGAGTTGGAGGGTGGAGTTGGAGGGTGGAGTTGGAGGGTGGAGTTGGAGGTTGGAGTTGGAGGTTGGAGTTGGAGGGTGGAGTTGGAGGGTGGAGGGTGGAGGTGGAGGGTGGAGTTGGAGGGTGGAGTTTGAGTTGGAGGGTGGAGTTGGAGGGTGGAGTTGGAGGTTGGAGTTTGAGTTGGAGGGTGGAGTTTGAGTTGGAGAGTGGACTTTGAGTTGGAGAGTGGCGTTGGAGTGTGAGGGTGGAGTTGGAGGGTGGAGTTGGAGTTGGAGGGTGGAGTTGGAGGGTGGAGGGTGGAGTTTGCATTGGAGGGTGGAGTTTGAGTTGGAGGGTGGAGTTGGAGGTTGGAGTTGGATGTTGGAGTTGGAGGGTGGAGTTGGAGAGTGGAGTTGGAGGGTGGAGTTGGAGGTTGGAGTTGGAGGTTGGAGGGTGGAGTTGGAGGTTGGAGGGTGGAGTTGGAGGCTGGAGGGTGGAGTTGGAGGGTGGAGTTTGAGTTGGAGGGTGGAGTTTGAGTTGGAGGGTGCAGTTGGAGAGTGGAGTTTGAGTTGGAGGGTAGAGTTTGAGTTGGAGGGTGGAGTTTGAGTTGGAGGGTGGAGTTGGAGGGTGGAGTTGGAGGGTGGAGTTGAAGGGTGGAGTTTGAGTTGGAGGGTGGAGTTTGAGGGTGGGGGGTGGAGTTGGAGGGTGGAGGGTGGAGTTGGAGGGTGGAGTTTGAGTTGGAGGGTTGAGTTTGAGTTGGAGGGTGGAGTTGGAGGGTGGAGTTGGAGGTTGGAGTTGGAGGTTGGAGTTGGAGGGTGGAGATGGAGGGTGGAGGGTGGAGTTTGAGGGTGGAGTTTGAGGGTGGAGTTGGAGGGTGGAGTTGGAGTTGGAGGGTGGAGTTGGAGGGTGGAGTTGGAGGTTGGAGTTTGAGTTGGAGGGTGGAGTTTGAGTTGGAGAGTGGATTTTGAGTTGGCGTGTGGCTTTGGAGGGTGAGGGTGGAGTTGGAGGGTGGAGTTGGAGTAGGAGGGTGGAGTTGGAGGGTGGAGTTGGACGGTGGAGTTTGAGTTAGAGGGTGAAGTTTGGTTGGAGGGTGGAGTTGGAGGGTGGAGTTTGAGTTGGAGGGTGGAGTTGAAGGGTGGAGTTTGAGTTGGAGGGTGGGGTTTGAGTTGGAGGGTGGAGTTGGAGGGTGGGGGTGGAGTTGGAGGGTGGAGGGTGGAGTTGGAGGGTGGAGTTTGAGTTGGAGGGTGGAGTTTGAGTTGGAGGGTGGAGTTGGAGGTTGGAGATGGAGGTTGGAGTTGGAGGGTTGAGTTGGAGGGTGGAGGGTGGAGTTGGAGGGTGGAGTTGGAGGGTGGAGTTGGAGTTGGAGGGTGGAGTTGGAGGGTGGAGTTGGAGGTTGGAGTTTGAGTTGGAGGGTGGAGTTTGAGTTGGAGAGTGGACTTTGAGTTGGAGAGTGGCGTTGGAGGGTGAGGGTGGAGTTGGAGGATGGAGTTAGAGTTGGAGGGTGGAGTTGAAGTTGGAGGGAAGAGTTTGAGGGTGGAGTTTGAGGGTGGAGTTGGAGGGTGGAATTGGAGTTGGAGGGTGGAGTTGGAGTTTGAGGGTGGAGTTGGAGGGTGGGGTTGGAGTTGGAGATTGGAGTTGGAGGTTGGAGTTGGAGGTTGGAGTTGCAGGGTGGGGGTGGAGTTGGAGGGTGGAGTTGGAGGGTGGAGTTGCAGTTTGAGTTGGAGGGTGGAGTTGGAGGATGGAGTTGGAGTTTGAGTTGGAAGGCGGAGTTGGAGTTTGAGTTGGAAGGTGGAGTTGGAGTTTGAGTTGGAGGGTGGAGCTGGGGTTTGAGTTAGAGGGTGGAGTTGGAGTGTGAGTTGGAGGGTGGAGTTGGAGTTCGAGTTGGAGGGTGGAGTTGGAGGGTGGAGTTTGAGTTGGAGGGTGGAGTTTGAGTTTGAGGGTGGAGTTGGAGGGTGGAGTTGGAGGGTGGAGTTGGAGTTCGAGGGTGGAGTTGGAGTTTGAGGGTGGAGTTCGAGGGTGGGGTTGGAGTTGGAGATTGGAGTTGGAGGTTGGAGGTTGAAGTTGGAGGGTGGGGATGGAGTTGGAGGGTGGAGTTGGAGGGTGGAGTTGGAGGGTGGAGTTGGAGTTTGAGTTGGAGGGTGGTGTTGCAGTTTGAGTTGGAGGGTGGAGTTGGAGGATGGAGTTGGAGTTTGAGTTGGAAGGCGGAGTTGGAGTTTGAGTTGGAAGGTGGAGTTGGAGTTTGAGTTGGAGGGTGGAGCTGGAGTTTGAGTTAGAGGGTGGAGTTGGAGTGTGAGTAGGAGGGTGGAGTTGGAGTTCGAAATGGAGGGTGGAGTTTGAGTTGGAGGGTGGAGTTTGAGTTGGAGGTTGGAGTTGGAGGGTGGAGTTGGAGGGTGGATTTGGAGGGTGGAGTTGGAGGGTGGAGTTGGAGTTGGAGGGTGGGAGAATATCAGTAAAATACCATCAGACGGGTGCTTCCAAGTATCCACACGCACAGCAGGCACGCTCCCACTTTCGCTGGAGTGACCAGTTCTTACATGTCTGCGCTATCCAGCCGCGCCCCACACCCCTCAGTCTATGCCAGGTGACAATATTAATTCGCTTGTACTACTGTGGATTGGAAACCCTTCGACCTGCTACATAAGAGTACGCCCAGCTCGATCGTTCAATCACCCCCTTCAGAGCACGCCAACTCCTCAGATCAGCAGTGCGTCCGTCACAGTTGTGCCTCTAGAAGCCTTCCACTGCATTTTAATTGCACCAAATACACAGCGACCAACAGCCACATTAAGTTTATAAATGGCTCAGAAATTGCCTAATTTCTAGGAGAGGAAGAGTGCTCAAATGGCAAACGCTCATTCTGCCTGGGGCTCCAAGAATATACTGCAGGGTGATTTAATGCACAAGGAGGGGGGAGTGGGTTCAGGGCACGCAGGATGCATTGCCACAGCAGGCGCGCGATCTCGTCAGTTTCTCGGCCATGATGAACACTTTTCTTATCAGCTTGTTAAATAAACAAGCTGATAAGAAATTCTTCACAAACCAGACGATGTTGTCCGTAGGGGCTGTCCAAAAAGCGGACAGGGTGGCACCCAAAACCTCTCTTTTCCAATGGGAAGCCAGCGTTTACCATGAACGCTGACATTACCCAATGAAAAGAGGGGCGGGGCTTACAGGACCCTTTTAGAACAAAATCTCTCTCAGAGCGTGGCAAGCCCACGCCTCTTACGAGACCTAAAAACAAGAGTAACTAAATAGAAAAAAAATGGCGGTCCACTTTTTTTGTTAGTTACATCTTGGCACAATACCCCCAAGATCTGCCGGCCAGCGCCACCGAGTCACTTAGTAAATTAGTTTACTTCAATAACCTGCTGGAGTTTACTGCAAACGCACATCCCTCTTCCGTGCGCCCGGATTCCAGAGTCTGTCCACTTATTGGGTAAAGAAGTTCCCTGAAGAACCATCTAACGAGTTGGGAGCAGAAGAAGAATACATACAGCACCAAAAGTCCGGTCCGGTCCGGTCCGGTCACTACACCTTGGACTGTACTACTCGCATTTTCAATCTAGCGTGTACCATCCGCTCTTCGTCACAAAACAGCTTCTTTCCTGAAAACCTCCCTTTTCTCCCACTTCTCTATTCCATCATATCCAACATGATGTACCTCACCCGACCTTTTTGGGGGATTTCTGGTAAAAAAAAGGCTGTGCTGCTTCTTCCGAAACGAATGAATAAACCTAGAGGATTTTATTCTAACACTGGATGGTAAGTGCCCAATCGAGAATGCATTTCACAGCTAAAGGCCTTCGGATAATCCAGATTCTCCCAACCCTCCATCCCCCAGAAGACGGAAAGCTGCTCCCACCTCTCCGGATCACATGTGCTTACCCAGTTATCCCTTTAGATTACAGGTTCTTTATTCTGAAAATTACGGTCACCTTGAACTGCAATCCAACTGGCACTTGGTGTGAGTCACGGACTACAGCTTCCAGAATGCACTGCGTTAAACTAATAACAGCCCCGCACTATGTGACAATAGCCAGATCATATTTCATCCAGTTTTCCGTTCTCGAAATCCTTGTAATCTTTACCGCTAGGCCAGTTGTGAACTGGGACACCAGCTCCCAAAATGCACTGTGTGGTTAAATGAATGCCTATGACTCAAATGATGTTACTACAGATATGGAGTCTTCCGTTAGCCTTAACCAAATATACTCAATATTCAATGCAGAAATGGCGCAAAATGTGCGTTCTATTTAATAAAAAAAAAAAAAGAATAATATATGATGTGAACTCCAAGTCACTGCATGCGTCACAAACTACTGTCAGTGCTAAGCCCCTGTGTACGGCAGCATCACCATGGTCAGCCACACCACAGGCCTCGTCCATGGACAAGGGCTTAGCCCCGCCCAGGCGCAACACAGTTGTTGAGCGCCTCACGATACCTGCTCATACAAAAGGTGTACTTGTGTTCCATTGTCTGCTACTGCGGCCATCGCTTTCGCTCCTACACACACTTCCAATTGAGTTGCAATACGTCCTACCTTCGTACTGCAGGCTCAGTGCGAACATAAACCCGTCATAATACAGGACTTTCGGAAACCATGCTCACTTTGCCACTGGATTCAAGCAAGCCTGGCTGAAGACGGCTGGAATGCCAGAAACCGGTCCTAGGAAGCTTGATTCCGGTCCAGGGAAGGCATGGCTTGGCAGTTCGGGCTGGACTGTTCCCATGAGGCACAGGGTCATACTGATTTGCATATGGCCATGTCTGAACTGGGGTGGCAGAGTCGGCTAAAGAACTGTGATGGATTAAACCCAGATCTGTTGACTGGGTGTGAGTGTTTGATTGGTTCAGATGCTCCGTCCATCACCACCCCCTTTTGTACCGCTTTGTTCGCCATAAGTTGGCAGGGTATGCTCAGACGTGAGTCCCTTGCTCACTTTGCCACTGGATTCAAGCAAGCCTGACTGAAGACAGCTGAAATGACAGAAACTGGTCCTAGGAAGCTTGTTTCCGGTCCAGGGAAGGCATGGCTTGGCAGTTCGGGCTGGACTGTTCCCATGAGGCACAGGGTTAGACTGATTTGCAGATGGCCATGTCTGAACTGGGGTGGCAGAGTGGGCTAAAGAACGGTGATGGATCAAACCCAGATCTTTTGACTGGGTGTGAGTGTTTGATTGGTTCAGATGCTCCGTCCATCACCACCCCCTTTTGTACCAAAAATGATAAACAAGCACGGCCGAAGCGGACCGCACTGAAAAGGGAAATGAAAGCGTGCTTACAGACTTATAATGGAGACTGTGTAACTCCGCCAGTAAACGATCCAGTCCGGGTGGGCGGGGCCACCAGGAGACAGGGCGGCAACAAGGAGGGATTTAAAAACCTCACCTGTAATGGAAAGCCAGCGTTTTGCATGCACGATGATGCAAGCCAGTGAAAAAAAGGGGCCAAGCCTACACTCACTTCTAAAATTGTATCGATTGCCAGGCTGCGTACAGATGTCAAGCATTGGAGGTTGCTGCCTCTGTCGCTGGTGGGCTGCTCTGCTCTTTTTAAAATGTTGGCTATCCAACGATTTCTGTACATTCTCCAGAACTGCCCGCACCGGATTCCAGATACATATTTTGTAGCGGTGGAAGGGGAGATACGTACACTGCTCTGGGATGGTAAAGCCCAGAGGATCGCGCTTCTGATATTGATGAAAGGATGGTATGATGGGGCATTGCGTTGCCTGACATAAGGCTGTATTATTGGGCTTCTCAATTGGGTGCTGTGAATAGATGGAGATAACGCCCCGCCAGATGACCCGGCATGTGCCCTAGAAAAGTATCAGATGGATCGTTCGGGCTATCTGGGAGCTCTGTATTCCCGTACTAAGAAGCAACAATATATTGGCCCCACATTACATACGGTACAGATTTGGCGGTTAGCTAACTCACGTCTGGGATGGGCAGGGGTGCTCACCAAGGCAACGCCACTGTGGTATTCACAGACACTCGGCATGCTTTGCTTTCACCCGGGGATTGATAGGTGGGATGTCATTGGTATCTCGACAGTCAAAGATCTGGTTAAAAGAGGAGCAATTCTCAGATTCGAGGAGCTGCAAAAGGCCTACCACTGTGCCCCAGGACAGATTTTTAGGTATCTGCAAATTAGGCATGCTTTGCAGGTGGCCTTCCCTAGCTGCGAGGACATACCGGAATCCTCACCTCTTGAGGATCGCTTGTTGGATGGGTTGTTGCAGTCCAAGGCGATCTCCTTGACCTATAAAAAACTTAGTAATAATTTGCCTGATACCTTTGGAAAGCTTAAGGAGCAATGGGAGGGAGACCTTGGGCCGATTGATGAGGAGGGCTAGAGACAGGCGCTAATGTCGCCTAGAGAGGCTGCTATTACGCTCAGATTCAGATTAATACAGCTTCGTATCCTACACCGCTCCTATTTAACTGGAATAATACTAGCAAAAATCGGATGTAGACAAAATGACCTGTGTCTGAAAGGCTGCTGGCATCCGGCTACCTTTTATCATATGGTGTGGGAATGCCCTGATTACTTACCGGTAATCTTCATTACTCCGAGTATAGTCTTCCCCGCCACATGACTAACAAAGTGAACAAAGTGAGCTTCAGCTCCACACCAGAACCCTCCAAAGGAAAAAGTCAGCCTCCCATGCCTTCCCAATATGGCCGACCCATTACACCCCTGACCTCTATAAGAGGCGGGCCGGCCCAACCCATCAGCCTGAAACTACCAAGCATAAACATGAAGCCGATAGCCAGACAGGGAGGGAGGCATGGGAACTCATGTGTTGAGGAAGACTATACTCGAGTAATGAAGATTACCGGTAAGTAATCGGGGCATTACCACCTCGTTAGTCTTCCTCGCCACATGACTAACAAAGTGAGCATATACCAAAACCAAGCGGATTCATGGAAACCCACAAGAAACCAACGGACCAGGATGGGACCTCCACGGAAGAGGACAACCAAACAGGCCAGACGAGCAGAAGAACCACCCAAGAGAGGCAACCACGAGCCATAAGAACCAGCCCGGGACTGAAAGACAACGGAAGGGCCGAAAACCAGGACCCCCGCGTCACGAAGGAGCACAGAGAATGCCCGGCACCAGACTGCACAGAGCCAAAAGCAACAGCAACAGGCCCCAGAAGAGAAAGCAGCAACCCACCAAGACAGCCCAACGGACAGCCAAAAATGAGAGGGAGGGCAAGAGCCCACGATACAGAGGGCAACCCCACCACAGCGACCAACAAAAAAGGCACCGCAGTAAGAGAGACCCAGTCCGACAAACACAGCAACACTGCAAGGGAGGCCAACACAAGGGACCCCCGGAAAGGATCGAGACCACGAAAGAACAGAGGCAGGCACAAGGCAAAAAAAGACCCAGGAAGGAGCCGGAAATGACACAGAAGAGACCGGGCCACCGAGGGAACACAATCAGCCAACCAAGAAGTGCGGAAGGCCCAGAGGCCCGCCCACGGAGGCCAAAGGGCGGAAGGGACCAGGCCAAACTACCCAAAAGGAAGCGAATAGCCATCAAAAGAAATCAGAGGTGCCCACCTCCGTACAGGAGGAACAAGAAACATCGAAACACCAGGAATCGAACACTCAACATTGAGGGGAAGAGTATAAGACCACAACCAATCAGGCCACGGGGACTCACCCAGAGGACCCTAAGTATAAAGTCACCGTTTGAAAACGTACCACCAGGGGATACTTTTACAGCATGGGCAGGATTTGAACCCTGGTCTGTGAGGGCGGACACCACCAAAGGTACAAGACTCACCTTTGAGCTATAGCTCCAAGGTGCAGAAGAAAAAACACAGAGCCTGACGGAAAGGACACGCAGCGTGGCGGGCCAAGAACGCCGTCCCAGGAACGCCCCACAAGATGGAAGCGAGCCGCCAAAGCGAGCACCCAGGAGAACAGGGCGGAACAAGCCCAAGCCACAGCAATACTCCCAGAGAGCCACAGAGCCAACAGGCCCCGGAACCCCAAAACCAGGGGGAAAAATGAGGACACAAAGCCACCATGAAAGCGCAGGACCCCGCCCGGGAGAAGAGAACCATGAGGAACACCCCGGGCACCCAACAGCACCGCCGGAAACAAAAACCAGCAAGGAAAAGCCAGAAAGCAGGGGCAGGACACGAAACCTGCACCCACATATGCCCAACACGGACCAAAGAGAAACATTGCCCAAGCCAACCAGTTCAGCAGCTCACGCCAATGGGGAAGCACACAGGCGAGTACCACCAACCGGACAAAAACCCAGGGCAGTCCACAGAGTCCGTCGACCCAGAACCCCTGGAAGGAAAAAGGTCCCCAGGAAAAAGCAAACCCGGATGGCCGAGGAGAACCCGACCTAGGCACCAAGAGGCCCGACCCACAGAGCCGAAGGAAAGCAGACGAGAACATGAGCTGACAGGGCGGTACGGATGGAGCCAGAAGAAAAGAGACCCAGGCAAGGACCGCACCAATGCGCCAAAAGGTCAACAGGGGTGAACCCCGCAAACACCCCGGAGCACGAAGCAGGGGAGAAAACGCCCAGGAGAGCAACCAGAAGCCCCACAAGGGCAAATCCCAGAGAGGCCAAGGAACGAGCGACAGAAAGCCGACCCGGCACTGACCGGGAACCCCTGCACACCCCAAAGTGAAGCAAAGGCCCCCTGCACCCGGGTTGGACACGGACCCCACAGAAGAGGCAGCCCAAACCCAGGAAAACACAGGCTGCGACACACCAAGGAGCAAACCAGTCCAGAACCGGACAACAACCGAGAGCAGAGGAGGACAGATGCACTCAGGGCAAGAAGGCCATGGGACCCAGGAAGACCAAGGATGGGAAGCACGACCAAACGGCAAGGCGTAGCACCAAAAAGGCTGTGGCAGCCAGCCATAGAGCAGCACAAAAGACACCAGAGAGGGTGACACAGTGAGGAAGCAAAGGCCGCCCGCACCCAGGAAGGGGAAACCAGAACAGAAAGACCACCTGACCCACTGGCAGACAGGGTGGGAAAGGAGCCACCGGGGCAAGAAAAAAGGAACACCCATGGGAACAGGCTGGAGACGGGAAGGCCCACAAGGCACAGAGACCAACGGACATACGGTGAAAGCACCGCAAGACCCAAAGGCACCCAAAACACTCCCTGTTGAGGGAAAATAAAAAGGGGAACAACCTGGATAGGAACAGCCGGGGCCACAAATGCGAAACACAAAGAGAAAGTGCGAAGCGCACGTATCACCCAAGGGCCTCAAGGGGCTGAATCACAGAAGGCAAAGGCCACCCAGTGGAAAGGAACTTATAAAATCACCCCCAGATGAAGGAAAAGACAGAGGAGACCCGCCAGGAGAAGAACCCGCGACCATGAGGACAAACACAGACCTCAACACCGGACGCATGAGACCACCGTGCCATCAGACCCAGCCACGGAAAAGGCCCCCAAGCAGAGACCCCTACCCCTAGGATGCGAGGAAAACGTGACCGGGAGGGTAACGCAAGGCCGCCAATCGA
Organism: Lissotriton helveticus; assembly: GCF_964261635.1. Lineage (NCBI taxonomy): Eukaryota > Metazoa > Chordata > Amphibia > Caudata > Salamandridae > Lissotriton > Lissotriton helveticus. The sequence continues at coordinate 35,803,683 of NC_136069.1, forward strand.
GACAGGCAAAAGGGGATGCAACCGCCACGGGCTGGAAAAGAAAAGGCCAGACCTCAAGAGCAATTTCAAAAAGGGGGTGGTGATGGACAGAGTATCTGAGTTAATCAGAACACTCCTACCCAGTCAACAGATCAGGGCTTGATCCATCACCGTTTTTTAGCTCACTGCACCATCCCAGTTCAGAACCTGGCTATATGCAAATTAGTCTGTCCCTGGCCCAGTGCATCATGGGAACAGGGCAGACCAAGCTACCAAGCCAATTCTTCACTGGAATGGTGCAATGAGCAAGGGACTCATGTCTGAGCATACCCTTCCACACTCATGGTGGCCAAAATAATTTCAAAAAGGGGGTGGTGATGGATAGAGTATCTGAGTAAATCAGAACCCCTAGGATGCGAGGAAAACGTGACCGGGAGGGTAACGCAAGGCCACCAATCGAGACAGGCAAAAGGGGATGCAACCGCCACGGGCTGGAAAAGAAAAGGCCAGACCTCAAGAGCAGCAGCAGAAGAAAGAGCCCACCCGGAGACCACAGAAGCAGCCCACGGAAGGACGGGCAGGGGCAGACAGAGGCACGGCCCAGAAGATAAACCGTAGCCTTCGGAAACCCCAAACCTAGAGAGGGTACCCAACGGAAAGAAATAAGGGTCCAAGAACGAAACCACGGAGGGGGACCTAATGATCAGCAGTCAAACGCTCCCCCACTGAGCCAGACCCCCCCCAGTGCCACAGCATACAGGACGGAGGAACCGCAGGACAATGTCCGCAACACACCAGGCCAGGAACACACATCCCACCGGGCAAGCGCAAGCCGTAAGAGTGACCATAAGCCCAGTGATGGGAAAACTACAGGTCGAAATCAAAAACCCGAAGGTGGCAAGGCGCAGGGGGCTCTCGGGAAGAGTAAGCGAGCAATTGCCCAGAGTCACATGGAGCTGGGCTGATCCGCCGTCATTGGGGATCGAACCGTGAGCCCCCAGGTTCCAGCGCCAGTCGCGCTGGCCGTAGCACCACACTACATCCCCAATTGAAGAGCGGATGACTACTCCACAGCACCCCCACAGCAATCGCAGAAAAAAACGTACCAGAAAGGAACCAAAACGCGACAAGCAGCGCCCGCTTAACAGGGAAAAACAGGAGCACCCACACCCGAAGGGCATGCCGGCACAGAAAGAGGTGCACACCCACAGGACCACGCGGTCCCGACGAGATCTGAACATGTGGAAAGGAAACTGAACAGAGGCCCCAACCAAGAACAGCCGCACCACAACACAAACCCCGCAAGGAGCCCGTGAGCAGGGGGAGAGCAGGGGAGCCGGACAGAACAAGGGAGACCGATCGAGCCCAAAGGACGCACCCCACCCAATCAACCCGTGAAAACATGTGGGGAAACCGGGAGGAAAACCGGGACCCGCAACCGGGGAGGAAATGTAAATAAACACACACACAGACCCCGGGCGGTGAAAAGTACAAATAATGTCCCCAACAGAAACCACATCAGTGACATCATGTACAGTACAGTGTGCAAGCATTAACTAACGAAACACCGAAATAGCACATAAGAGAATAACAGTCCATACCAAATGCCGATACATCGCCCAGGCAATGGCCGTCTCCAGTCAATCGCAGACACCTATGAACCTCCGAAGTGAAACCGGAGGCGCCCGGCCGCGCACCCCGGTCCGAGGCGAGGAGCCGAAACATAGAGGCTCACAAGAGCAAAACAGCCTGGTCCCGTCCGACAGAGGTCGGGAAAGAAACGTGGGAAGAAGCTGCACCCGGCCGCGTAGTCGACCCCCGCCAAACTCCTGAAAGACAACGGAAGGGCCACAGGACAGACCGAAGCCAGAGGCAGCAAGCCATAACCCGCCTAGCGGAATGCCCAGGCAGCGCCGAGGACTGCCCCTGCCCCGGCCGAAGGTGAGTCAGCGAAAAGCGTCGAACGAGCTGAGCTGCTGGGGGAGAGCTCGGAAGCCAGCCCCAAGGGGCTGACAGCACAGGACGTTCAAAGGCCCGGGTGCACATGGGGGCGCGGCCACGGAAACAGCCGCTCGATGCAGACCCACCCCCACAACAAGGAAGGAGCACACGCGCCCGACATTCAAATGCAGAGACAGGGACAAGGGGGCGCGGCTGCGAGAATGGAGGCGCCGCGCTGCCAGCATGCAAGGCAAAACTCCCCAGGAGATGCCTAGGCTATAAGCGAGTGTCTCGCCACAGGAGGGGGCAATAAGCCGCCGCCGGCAGAGATGCCGGGGGACAGGAAAACCTGAAATGTAGGGAAGAGTCAGAGGCCAGATCCACAAGGCCTGAGAGACAACAAACGCCCACCCAGAGAAGCAGCGGGCCATAAAAGGAAGCCCGCAGCCTCATGGGAGAAGAAAGCACCCCCCACCAGAGCCCACCAGCCGTCCCACTCGGTAACCGCAGGGCACAAATAACAAAGCCCGCTAAAGCAGGGCAGAAAGCAGAAATGGAGGGGCAGGGCAGAACTCCCAAGAGCCTGCAAGCACTAAGAGCCCGCTAGAGCAGAGCCGTGAACCCAAAGGGTCAGCGCGAGGGCCAGAGGGCAGGGGAACCAGAAAGTGAGCCCGCTGGAGCAGGGCCTCCCCCCCAGGGTACAGGGACCTGCTGTAGCAGGGCCTCAGCCCAACTTACCTGAACAGACGCTCTGGAGAATCTGCTGCGTAGAACTAAAAAAACAGGCTGATAGGTTGGGCCGGCCCGCCTCTGATAGAGGTCAGGGTGTAATGGGTCGGCCATATTGGGAAGGGAGGGGAGGCATGGGAGGCTGACTTTTTGCTTTGGAGAGTTCTGGTGTGGAGCTGAAGCTCACATTGTTCACTTTGTTAGTCCTGTGGTGAGGAAGACTAACGAGGAGGTAATGCCCATTTGTGCGGAAACTATGGGACAGGGCCTCAACACATGTGCAATCTGCATTGGGGAAGACGCTGAGCCTGACGCCCCGCTTGGGCTTGCTTAATGTATGGGAAGATATAGACCTAACTGAGACAGAACGGCAATTGGCAATGCTAGGCTTTACGCTAGTCAAGAGGGAGATAGCGAAAGGGTGGGGCGGAGTGGCGCCGCCGGGAGTGGGGCCGCTGGCAGCGGCAGTATGGCTGAAAGAATTCGATAGATGTATGGTAGCGGAGAAAGAAGTATTTATAGCTAGGAGGTGCCCGGAGAAATGGGATAGGAAATGGTCGAAGTGGAATTTCTATAGGGGGAAGATATGTGTATTGCCTGTGGTGGAATTGGAAATGCAGAGAAGTAGAGACAGAGAAGTAACTGTTTAATATATAGGCTTTTCCGGCCTTTGTCCCAGGTGCGGTGTTAAATGTAACTTGCAAGTACTGTATGTAATTACTGTCTATCTGTCTGTCATGCACTTTATTTATAAAAACCATTTTAAAATTGTATCGATTACAAGAAGCCTTCCAGAGCAAACAGCACATGCGCGCTGCAATGCTAGGCTACACCTAAAACCTAAAACAAGTACCCACGTTTATGCCTCCGTGATCTAGCAGTTATGACTTACTATGCTACATTGGTTTCAAGTACTCGACTCAAATATAATTTTTCACAAAAGGGGGAAAATATATGGGAATCAGTTTTTTAAGAAAAACAAATGAACATTACATCCTACTGCCAGCAGCCCTCACTGAGGGTGGTGTCCTGGGCCAGATTACCACATAGCTAGCGCTGTGGCAACAGACTCAGGGCCAGATGTAGGTAATCCCAGATTACCGATTCTTAAATACCGAATCATACTGATTCGGTATTTAAGAACAGGCAAATGGGATGTAGGTAATTTTACCGAAAAAATTACCGAATCGGTAAGTTTCAGTAATTACCGAATCGGTAAATACCGATTCAGTAATTGCCTGGAGGCCCATAGGAATGAATGCCAATTACCGAATCAGTATTTACCGATTCGGTAAAATGGGGAAACATTGAAGGGTGGCAGGGTGTCACTTTGACACCCTGTTGCACCCCTCAATTGGCAATGTTGGAAAAGCAAAAAAAATGCTTTTTCCAAGGTTTTCATTATTTACCACCAACTTGTAGTTGGTGGTAAATAACGAATCCTAAAAGGGGAAAAGCACATATTTGAGTGCTCCCTACATAGCAAATTCGGTAATTTACCGATTCGATATTTTAAGAAATCGGTAATTTGCGATTTCTTAAAATACCGATTCGGTAAATTACCGAATCAGGAAAATGGCCACCTACATCTCATTTTCCAAATACCGGTCGGTAACGGCCGAAATTACCGAATTTTGGCCGTTACCGATCGGTATTTGGCTACCTACATCTGGCCCTGTCAATATCTAAAAAGTGATGACATCAAACATACGTGGCTTGGGCTCTGCGACCAAACGCCAAGAAATCTGGATGTATCTTTAAAGACGTGGTGTGCATGTTGCCCTAATTCATGAGTCGTACCTCACGTTGGTTGAGTCTGATCGCATGTATGTCTGCCACATGACACTTTTCAAAGAAAAAGGCCAAATTGCACTTTTTCTGTGCTTCTTACATTGCATTTAAGGAATAGCAATTTTTCGATTCCTTAAATGCAATCGCAAAATAAGGAATCGCAAATTTTGCGATTCCTTATTTTGCAAAGCAGTTTTGTTTTCATACATACCACTTAGCCAAATTGTGATCGCAAACTGCGAATTTCGGCGTTTGTGATTGCAATTTGGAATGATACATATATAGGGCCATATGTATCAAGCTACCCATTTGCGATTCTCAAATAGCGATTTTTAAGAAATCGCTATTTGAGAATCGCAAATGGGTATGTATGTACAAAATCGCATTTTTTTTGTGATTTCTTAAAATTCCTTAATTGCAAGTAGCAAATTGCGAATCGCAATTAAGGAATGCTTTCCCATTCATTTCTATGGGCCAGGAGGCCCATAGGAATGAATGGGAAGTTATTCTCAATTTGCGATTCGCAATTTGCGAATCGCAAATTGAGAATAATTTCAAAGGTGCAGGGGTGTCTAAAGGACACCCTGTTGCACACCTGAAATATGCATGGGTGCACATGTGGCGCACATACATGCCCTAAGGGCATGTATGTGCGTCACATGGCACTTTGAAAAATGCAAAAATGTGCATTTTTCATGGAATTCGCAACTGTTGGTGGTAATTTGCGATTCCTTAAGGGCATTTTGCTAATTTTTTTTGCTACATAAATTGCATTTAAGGAATGGCAACATTTGCGATTCCTTAAATGCAATTGCAAAATAAGGAATCGCAAATTTTGTGATTCCTTATTTTGCATCAGATTTTGCTTAATACATTACATTTAGCAAATTCGCATTCGCAAAGGTCGAAATTCTGCGAATTTCGGCCTTTGAGATTGCGAATTTGCTTGATACATATGGCCCATAGTTTTTTAAAAATCGTTTTTACTTTGCAATTTCTATTCCCTGAATGACAAGCTTGGGCGACATATCAATGCCTGTTACCGCTATCATCAGATACTGTGGACCTTTCAGAGCACATTTAGCGCTGTGTTCACTAGGCGCATTGATTCCACACGTACATGTAGCGCTGTGTTCACTAGGCGCGTTGATTCCACACGTACATGTAGCGCTGTGTTCACTAGGTGCATTGATTCCACACGTACATGTAGCACTATGTTCACTAGGCGCATTGATTCCACATGTACATGTAGCGCCGTGTTCACTAGGCGCATTGATTCCACACGTACATGTAGCGCTGTGTTCACTAGGCGCATTGATTCCACACGCACATGTAGCGCTGTGTTCACTGGGCGCATTGATTCCACACGCTCATGTAGCGCTGTGTTCACTGGGCGCATTGATTCCACACGCTCATGTAGCGCTGTGTTCACTGGGCGCATTGATTCCACACGTACATGTAGCGCTGTGTTCACTAGGCGCATTGATTCCACACGTTCATGTAGCGCTGTGTTCACTAGGCGCATTGATTCCACACGTACATGTAGCGCTGTGTTCACTAGGCGCATTGATTCCACACGTACATGTAGCGCTGTGTTCACTGGGCGCATTGATTCCACACGCACATGTAGCGCTGTGTTCACTGGGCGCATTGATTCCACACGCTCATGTAGCGCTGTGTTCACTGGGCGCATTGATTCCACACGCTCATGTAGCGCTGTGTTCACTAGGCGCATTGATTCCACACGTTCATGTAGCGCTGTGTTCACTAGGCGCATTGATTCCACACGCACATGTAGCGCTGTGTTCACTGGGCGCATTGATTCCACACGCTCATGTAGCGCAGTGTTCACTGGGCGCATTGATTCCACACGCTCATGTAGCGCTGTGTTCACTGGGCGCATTGATTCCACACGTACATGTAGCGCTGTGTTCACTAGGCGCATTGATTCCACACGTTCATGTAGCGCTGTGTTCACTAGGCGCATTGATTCCACACGCACATGTAGCGCTGTGTTCACTGGGCGCATTGATTCCACACGCTCATGTAGCGCTGTGTTCACTGGGCGCATTGATTCCACACGCTCATGTAGCGCTGTGTTCACTAGGCGCATTGATTCCACACGCACATGTAGCGCTGTGTTCACTAGGCGCATTGATTCCACACGTTCATGTAGCGCTGTGTTCACTAGGCGCATTGATTCCACACGCACATGTAGCGCTGTGTTCACTGGGCGCATTGATTCCACACGCTCATGTAGCGCTGTGTTCACTGGGCGCATTGATTCCACACGCTCATGTAGCGCTGTGTTCACTAGGCGCATTGATTCCACACGTTCATGTAGCGCTGTGTTCACTAGGCGCATTGATTCCACACGTTCAGAACTCGATGCTGGGGCGGATGGATATTGTAGTCCTAATGTGTATATCAGGAAGAGGAAGTGTGCATTAACACGCGAGGCGCGAGGACCGTGACCTGCCTGGGCTCACTGAGGCCGCTCATTCGTTTTGAGGCGCTAGAAAGAAACTCCCGTGGGAGGAACCCGCGTCCATCAGGCCTCAGAGCGAGAGCACGGCGGACGGAAGAAGTGCAGGTATGTTGAGAGGCCAGGGGCAGACTCCCTCGCCTCGAGGCGCTACAATGGAACATATGAGTTTTGAACGAGGATCACGGGGTGCGCTGCCTCCCGGAGCCGGGATTTCCGCTCCCTGTACTTTTAAAACTACTTTAACCGAGCATCTGCTCTCACTCGGGAGAACGGGCTTCTTTATTTATATATAAAGAACGAGCAGGGGCGGCCCGGGGGCTGAGTCATGACACAGGATGCTTCCGCTATACATACTCGAGTGGAAACAGACATTCAGATCGAATACACTTCAAATATAAAACTACGGTCAGGGCTTTTAACAAACTAGAGTCTCTGTTAACCTGGGGAGACGGCCGCTTTATTATAATAATATATATATATTTATTATAATCGTTTTTTGGTTTTCTCTCCCTTATATCCCCACATTTCTCACAGGCCTTTGATTCAAGGTTTGATCTCTAATAATCGAACCTCCAGACTTTAAAATCGAAGCCGAGGTCGATCGACTTTATGGACAGAAGTTTGTTCTCTTTGCAGCCAGACTTCTTCAGTCTGAGGGTCGGTGTTATTCCTCAAGTGGCCTCAGTGGAGGGACTGAGATGAGGAATGAACTCATCAGTTCAGTCTCATTAAATGTTCTGCCCTGTGGATTCCGGGCTGGACGGGGTTAAACGGACGAGAGGGGCGGACTCCGCCTTTAGGGCCCTGGACACAGTAGAGTTGAGAAACACCACCAGTGGTTGGAGGATAAAGTTTACCCAAAGTGAGGATGAAATACAGGAAGCAAAGAGGTTAGGAGGCTTGTCCCCCCCTCCCCCCTCCTATGTAGATACCGAAGGGGGGGGTCTGCTCTGGACCCACCCAGGGATACAAGGACAGCCTGACCTGGAATATGGTTCGATTACATTCTGTTCAACTTACATATCTGGAGGATGTTAAAGGATAAATCCCTGTCTTTCAGTTTGTGTGGCCACCACGGGGCATATGCCGGGGGCTCCTAGTTTTATTAAATCGACCACCAAACAAAAGTAGGTTTCCACCCATTTAATTACACGGATGAGGTGTCTGTGGTCCCCAATCCATCCGAAATCCACCCGAGAATAGGATGCTCGAGTCCATTGGAAATAACAATGGGATGATGAGAACTGGTGGATGAGAACGGGGTGATGGATGCCGGCATGTTGTTGGTAAGGAGTCTTAGGTTGTGTGTTTTTGTTTAGGTCCAAAGTTCAAGAAACGTATACAGTCTGATATATATAATTTGATGCGTTTGTATTTAGGAACGATCATAAAATAATCTATGTACGCTATTAAGACAGTCGCATATATTTCGTAGTGATGATATGGATATTTATTTATATGTTTTATAACACAAGTTTAGGACCAAATCTTGGGCACCATAGAAGGCCGGGAAAGTCAGATGTTGTGGTCTTGAAAAAGAGGCTTCAAATGATGAGGCTACCACCGAAACGCGTTGACGCTGTGTTTTCATAATCTGTGTCCTGGCTGGAACCACAGATAGAAAAGGAGATACACTCTATCGAGTTCCAGTTATACATCTCTTCTAACACGGATATGTGTTGTCTACGGCAGTCTCGTGTATTTTGGCCACTATGTGTCTATCTCTCGGTCTGAGGGGAGAGGATCATCTTGATCTTGTGGGTTGGTACTAAGGTCCCTCCGCAATAGTACCCAGATGTCCCTGCGGCGAGCCTGTGCGGGCATAAGTTCCCAGTCATCAGGCAGCTGCCCATGAAAGTACGCCACATCCGTGAGCCAATCTGCGGCTCGCGGTTTCTGGCGGCAGCCCCAGCACATCGCTATCCGACGTTTAACCAGCAGCAAAAGCATGGACAGTAGTGTTCTACTTGTCGCAGGTTCATTTCTCACATAGCCGAGCAGCGCTATCAAGGGGGTCGTTCTATCTGACACTTCAGCATCTTATCTAACGCATCAAGAATGGTTTCCCAGTAACATGTCACATCTGGGCAGGAGCAGGCCAAATGCAAAAAGGACGCCTCCTGGGCACGGCATCTCACACAGCTCACATCCCCACCCAAACCAACTTATATAACCATTCAGGAGTCCTGTATAATCTATGCAAAAACTTAAAGTGAATCAACCGTAGCCTATAGTTAGGGGACAGCTCCGGAGCCTGCCCGCAGCAGTTTGCCCACTGGTCCTCTGCTTTGGGGAATCCCAACAGTGTCTCCCACTCCTGACGCACCCCAGGGATGCTTATCGGCGCTGTGCACTGCATGCCTGGGTATAGTCGGGTAATCATTTTGCCAGGTGATGGGTTAGTTAGGAAGTCTAGTACCTGGAATGTGGGCGGCGCCATCGGGAAAGCAGCAAAGCCAGCAAGCAGTGCCGCGCTGAGCTGATATGAGGGCATTCTGTCAAGCAACGCCATGCCTTACCCTGCCATCACTCTGTCTGGCTGGATGAATGTTCCCTCCGGTGGAGTGGAGATGAAGCTTCCTAAGTCTCCTACAGGCGCCCGTATCCCCAGAGAATGGCAATGCTGTTTGCCGAGGCAGTGGCACAGATGGGGCATATAACATCTCCAGTTGTGCCCTACGTCGCAATCCCTGCCAGGCCCATACTGTACAGTCCATTGTATCTACCCTAGATCACAGTCTAGTGTGTGGCCTTTAAAGGACCGTGTTCAGTGGCGTCAGAGCCGATTGGTTGTGTTCTGCGCTGTATGCGCCATGAATTGCGGTGGGAATATCCAATGAAATCCGAACTGAGCTTGGGCAGAATAGTATTAAAGCTCCATGTCTGGGGCACCCAAACCTCCCTGTTCAAAGGGTACGGTCAGGGTTTTTAAAGAAACCATGGGTTGTTTTCAGGCGCAGACAAGGGATATCAAGTTTGATTGTAGTCTACGTCTGAAACTAGTGCTAAGGGGGAGCAGGAGGTTAATAAACATAGAGGAACTTGGAGACAACAGCCATTTTTGCTATGACCTGTCATCCTGCCAGGTACAGCAGCAGACCAGCCCCTCATCCCATTAGACTTTCCATGAGTCGCCCATAGTTATATTGCCAAAGTTTCTCAATATTACGGCTTAGCCAAAATCCTAGGTATTTCACTGGGCCCTCCGCCCAGCAGAGTGGATACTTCGATTGAAACCGCTCTGTGACTGACATCAGTGGGGAGATAACCGATTTCCCCCCAGTTAATGTTTATTCCCAAGAGGCCACCTAATCTTGCGATCTCCCTGTTCAGGGGGTCTAAGTTTGTGGCCGGGTGTTTGACGTACAGGGGCACGTCATCCACATGCAAAGAAACCAGTATTACCCGCGGAGCGAATGCCAGGCCTCGGTGTGCCTGAAGGTGCCTTAGTCTGGCCGCCAGGGGTTACATGGCTATGGCAAAAAGAAGGCGAGACAACAGGCAGCCTTGCCTCGTGCCCCGAGATACATGGAACGGTGGGGGGCTTGGGGGGGTTAATCCAAAGCCCCATCATAGGGGAAGAGTATAGGAGAGCGATCAATTTGATGAATTTGGAGCTATCGCCCAATCGGGAAAGGAGTGCAAATAAATATGGCCATTCTAAGGAATCAAATGTAAGTGGCATCCCGATATATCACAGTCGCTTGGAGTGAGGGGTAATTTTCTTGAATTGTTGCAACAAAGGTGCGTAGATTGTGAGATGTGAGATGTAGCCCTTCCGGGAACAAAGACACACTGGTCAGGGGGAAGCAGTGGAAGTAGTCTTGCAGTAATGGGTTTTGCGAGGATTTTATTGTCCAAATTGATCATGGATTTTTATCCGGTTTTAGAATTGTAATGATAAGTGCTTCACTAAGTGACGGGGGAGCTCTCCCCTCTCCAGCGATTCTTCATACATGTTTATTACATGTGGCACAAGCAGTGGTGCAAATTATTTGTAAAAGGAGGTCATCCAGTCTGGGAGCCCTATCCCCTGGTAAGGCGCGGATGACCCTGACCACCTCTTCCTTGGAGAACGGCTCATCCAGATAGCTGCGGTGCGGTTCTCGAGCCACAGCAGCTGGATAGAAAAAAAGTCGACCAAATCTGGGTGGGTAACATTTTGCCTCGCTTCATAAAGTGAGGAGTAAAAGGATATAATTTCCCCCGGACAGTGGTCTGACCAATCCCGTCTCGTTGTCTGAAGTGCGTAATTTGCTGATGTAGTCGCGAGCCCATGGTTTCTTTAATAAGCCGGCTAGTGTCTTGTTCTCTCTGTCCCCCTCTCCGTATCTTCTAGCACATCCTTCTTTTCCGAGGTAGTGTGTCTTCTGTATGGCCGCTTCTTCAAACTCCCCAATCTTACCCCTAATATCCCCTAGGGTTTTGAACTTGTTGGTGGCAAAGAATTCGCTTACCAGACCCTGTATCTCCTCTTCTAGGCACTACAGGTCTCCCCGCAGTGAACGCAGGACCCACGGCTGCTTTGCAATGCATTCCCCCCCAAATCTCAGACTTACATGCCTCCTCAAGCTTAGTGGGGGGATCACCGGTACCCTCGTTTAACGCGAATTAATTAACTATAGCTGACCTGATTGCATCTCAGTACACCTGATCCAGTAGTGCGCCTCACGGGAGTCAGCAGCGAAACGCTTTGCATGGGTAGTCCGGCAGAGTAGGTTCAACAAGTACAGGGGAGTGGTTAGAAAGGGTTCTTGCTAGATGGGTGACTGTCGAAACCCAGGCGAGTACGTCTCTTGAGGTCAGTCAGAAGTAGATTCTGGACCAAGAGGGACCTGCTGATGATACACATGTACCCTCCTCCATGTTTGTGTTTCGACTGTGCCATATATCTATCAGTCTGTGGTCTGCTATAATAGAATGCTGTTGTGCTAATGCCCTTGGGTGGGGCGTTGGGCACTGCCCTATCTGTCTCTGTTGGGTTCTAAGACTTTATTGAAGTCCCCCACACCCCCTCCCCCCACAGAATCACTCCTGGGCCTAGGGTATCTGCTGATCTCCAGACCTCTCAGAAGAAGTCCGGGTCGTCTACATTGGGCCCATATAGCGAGATCAGCCTGATTGGGTGTCCCCCCAGCGTGCCCTCTAGCATCACGTATCGTCCCTGTGGGTTGCATAAGGCTTTGCGCGTGCGCCACAACAGTCCTTTTCTGATGAGAACGGCCACCCCCGTGCATAATTAGAATAGCATGGAACATGTTTCGCCCCAAGTCAGCCTGCCTGCAGGTGCACGCAAGTGTTCCCTGTCAAGTGTAGTTCCTGCAAAAAGCAGACATCCGCTTCATGGTGGTGAAAGTAAGCGGCTACCAGCCTCGCTTTCCGTCTGTCATTCAAGCATCAGAAATTCCAGAGTATTACTTTTAGTCAGGTCATTTTCTCCTCCTGTACACTCATGCAAGCAGCAGCTGTCTCTCTCTCTCAATGAGAAGCTCATCGCCAAAGCCTTACAATGGGAGGGGGCCAGCGGGGGTAGGGAGGCAAGGAGGGGATAGCAAAACAACATATTAACCAATCAATCAATCAGGGTAATTGTGAGCGTGCTACTCACCCAGGAGGGTCTCAAGGCGATGAGGGCGGTGGGGGGTGGGGGGTGATGGTACGCAGATCTGTCTAGCTGAAGAGCCAGGTCTGAAGGGTCTTCCTGTAGGTGTTCAGGGAAGCATTGAGTTCTAGGCAGATTTTGGCTATCCAAACTGTGACGTCCTGCATTCCTTTCTGTTTGGCGGCGGTGGGGTCTTTGGTGAGGGAGAGAATGAGCTGGATGACGTCTGCGTCCTGATCTCATCGGAGGCGGTCTCTCCCCACGCTCCTTGGTCGTGTTGGGTATCGTTGAATGTCATTTGCGCTTTGCCTGCTGCTCGATACTTGTGCTGCCTGATCTAGACACATAGCGCCTTATTACCGTGTAGCGCTCGATTGGCTCATTAGCATTTTAATACCATTGCGCATTGCCTGCTGCTCGTTACTAGTGCTGCCTGATTTAGATATATATATCGCCCTATTGCCGTGTAGTGCTCGTTCGCTCATTAGCTTTTTAACATCATCTGCGCATTTAATTAGTGTTGCCTTGTTGTGCACAGCGTGATCCCACTCTGTGCCCCCAGCCTGCTTGGGTTTCACTCTTGCTACCATCCATTTTGTTTGTTGTGCCTCGGAGCCCGTCCTCTACACCCCGGCCCCGCCTCCCAGCTGCTCCTCCCTCACTCCACCCCCCCCACTTTCCACTTATGTCGGGACAGCTGACGCGCAGCGGTCACGCGCAGCGGAAGCGCCCCTTGCGCGCCGAAGGTGCGCCAAAGGTAAGCCCGACTACGCCCGTCCACGCCTGGACCGCGCCCAGTGCCAGACCCCCTGATGCACGCAAATCCCCCCCACCCACATAACGTACGACGCCGCCACCCTCCTAGCCCTTAGCCCCGGACGCACACCTCTATGCTACGAAGCTGCCCCGGGACGTACCCACGGTCCTTTCGCCTGCCACTCCTGCAAATTTACCAGCATTAAGACCCATACCACTTCCACTAACCCCAAACACAGCTCCGACCCCAACCACCTGAAGTGCTTCCTGCTGATTACCCGCTCGGTCCACAGACACGCCACCGAACTCTGGGATCTACTTGACACTACATCACCGGACGTCGCCTTCCTTACTGAAACATGGATGAACGCATCATCAACACCCGACATCGCCATAGCCATTCCGGACAATTACAAGATCATCCGAAAAGACCGCACCATCCAAACAGGGGGAGGCATCGCCATCGTCCATAAGAACACCATCAAAATCACGGCCAGCTCCGACGACAACCTTACAACCGCCGAACACCTCCACTTCCAGATCCACACCGACCCTAGGACCACACTCAGAGGCACCCTCATCTATAGGCCTCCAGGAACCCGTAAACAATTCAGCGAAGACATCACTGACTTCATCAGTCCACATGCCCTCGCCTCTGAGAACTACATTCTACTAGGAGACCTCAACTTCCACCTGGAAAAGACAAACGACTGCAACACCACCACCCTTCTTGACAACATGGCCAATCTTGGTCTCAAATTGAATATGGCCTGGTGCCAGAAGACCACCAGGACTCCAGCACGCACAACGAAATTAAATACTCCTTTTGTCCATACAATGCAATGTTTATCTTATATCTTGTCAACAGAGTTCATAGCATTACAGTCATCATATACTGTTAATCAATAAATCACAAGGAAATCACGAGAAAAACATTCAAAATTTGCATGTTCATCAGATACATAAATGATATCAATCAGTTTCCAAATTGTTAAAAACAAAAACAAATCAGTAACACCCAATGCATTTCGGGGCCACGCCCCTTCGTCAGGGGTATATTGGAGAGAAAGGAAAGAAAGAAAGAAAGAAGAAACTTTATTACTCTTGATATCAGGGAGGGAGAGTATGCATGTTAAACAACTCTCATACTGCATGTAGCTTACCTAGTTATTGTGATTTGTTTGCTTCCACTACAAAATATAGTGTTTATATCTGTAATGGTCTTCTGCTCGCTATATCTGCAAGGAGATAGTTTTAAGTTACTTATTTTAGACTATCCACTAGTTGAGGATTGAATCACGAAAACCTAAATAGTATGGAAAGGCTCACCTGTATTTGTGGCCTCAGTCCGTTCACGCTAAAAAAACGGATAAATGAGTTTTAGTCACACGTGTCTGCAAGACTGCATTCGTCTAAAAAAAGGGGGGAGGGAGGTATCTTTTACCTGTATAGTTTTGTAGTTGTTCCAAAATTATGTCCTTTTGAAGTTTTACAAGATCATCTGCAAACGATGAACGAAAAGTATGGGCTTAGCTAATTTGCCAACAACAATGTTCAAACAATTGCCAGCTGGGTAAAGCGCATCCGCTTACCTGCGGGTTCAGTGGGTAAATCAGTCCCGCTTGGCGTCTCAGGTTTAATGATAATTCTGTGTGTAGAAAAGTGTTGTTAAATACACTTTCTATATAAGTAGTAAACATCCTTGCTAAATATTAGAAAAACGAAGATAGTATCCCTTACCGATAACAAGTTTTAGTCTCTCGAGCAGAAGAGTACAAGCTCACGCATCCGCGTTCCGTTCAAGCTCAGGGATCAAGTTAGTCCCTTTTCATTGTTTACTAGTTAAGCGCACACAGACGCCGGACCGGAAACAAGGAGGGTGTCGGCCATTTTTGAATGGTGTTATTACCAATGTATATAAGTAGTTCAATCCCTATACCTTTCTGAGCCTGCAGATTAAGTGATCTAATATTAAACAAAAAAAGTATACGAGAAAAGGATAGACGAAAATAATCTGAAATTGGGGAAAATAAACGAGTTACATTGAACAGTCCATATAACACGTTATAAACAATTTTACACAATGAAACCTATTTCACACAAATGGGTTTTCAATGAATTCAAAACCTATTCGGTATTTTCTATCATACCGAGCATTATTACACAAAAAAGGTTCATCTCAGTATCATAACGGTGGCTTCATAAGAATGTACTTAAGGTATAATTATGTTTATAACTACCAAAGTGTGTGGGTCTCCTAGGGGTTGCTGTATGACTAGTGTCAGTGTGTGTTATTTGTTCATCCTACAAAAAACACGCCATATCCAGCTTGTCGTTTAGCCCTGTGGGGGTCAGTGTTTGCAATTTACGAATCCAGAAGGCCTCCCTTTGTAGTAGGATTTTGGAGTTGTTGAGGCCCAATCGTTGTGGAAGTAGTTCAATTACTTGAAATCTCAGTTGTGCAATTGTGTGGCCCGCTTCCCACCAGTGCTTTGCGAGTGGTGATGTTAAGTTCTTGTTTCTGATTCTACTCTTGTGCTCAGAAAGTCGTAGTTTCAACTTACGCTCAGTCTTGCCGACACAAATTAAGCCGCACAGGCATTTGATGGAATAGATCACAAATTCTGAGTTGCAGGTTGTGTTGTGCCTCAATTTAATTTTTTCACCTGTCCGTGGATGTAATAGAATGTTGCCTGGTATTACGTTATTACAATTTTTGCAATTATAACAGCGTGACGTGCCTTTGTATTCATCAGGTTGTTGAGTCATGTCTGTATATTCTCTGGGTTTATTCAGTTGTTCTTTTAAATTCTGAGCTCTCTTGTATGCAAACATGGGTCTGTCACTGAAAAGAGTGCAAAGTCTTTCTCAACTTGTATAATCTCCCATCTTTTGAGAATGATGCGTTTTATGTCTCTGGAAGCTGTGGAATATTTAGATACAAATACCATCCTTTTGTTTTCGGTTTTTGTTCTTTTTTTCAAGAGATCTGCCCTTGGTATTGTTTTTATCTTGTCCACATGAGCTTCTAGTAGCTTTCTTGGGTATCCTCTATCCAAGTATCGTTGTTTTTGTGTTTCCATGTGTTTGTCGCAACTTGCCTTATCCGAAGATATTCTTTTGATCCTCATGAATTGAGACACCGGTAGGTTATTAATAAGGTTGGAAGGATGAAAGCTCCCATACAGGAGTGCGGTATTCTTGTCGGTGGGCTTTTTGTAAAGAGTTGTGTTGATAGAGTTCCCTCGAATTTCAACCCAGACATCCAAAAACGGTAATGCATCATTGCTAACGCTGTGTGTAAATTGTATTCTGGAGTTAGCAAGGTTTAAACTCTGGATATTCCGAATCAGATCAGTGACTGGCCGTTTACATATTAAGAAGATATCGTCTATATATCTCTTGTAATATACTAGACCATCTTGCCAAGTTGAATCTTCCAAAATGTAGTCTAGCTCGAACTTGGCCATAAAGATGTTTGCGTACACGCAGGCCCCAGGAAAACCCATGGCTGTTTCCGTGAGCTGCATGTAGTATTCCTTCTCCCATGTGAAATAGCTATTTAGCAGACAGAATTCCAGTAGTTGCAGTATTAGGCACTTTAATTCTTCTGGTTTGTCGTCACGAAGCAGAGCCCACTCCATTGCTTCCAGGCCTTGTCTGTGGGGAATGGATGTATACAATGCTGTCACATCAATTGTGCACAGAGTCCAATCCGTTACTTCTGTGGTGTCAATAGTTGACAGACTTCGTAAGAAGTCTGATGTGTCTTCCAAGTAGGTAGGCCAGTTGCGAATAAATGACTGCATGTGGGCGTCAATGAAGATTCCCAAATTCTCAAAAATGGATGCGCATCCCGATACTATCGGCCTGAACGGGGGATTTTTAAGATCCTTATGTATTTTAGGCAGGAAATATATCCTAGGTCTTCTTGGATAAATTTGCCTCAAGTATCTCTTAGTTGTGATGTTTAGCCAACCCAATTCTTCAGATTTATCCAGTATTGCGTCCAAATTCTTAGTGATGGTATTTGTGGGATCTCCATCAAGTTTGGCATACGTGTTTACATCATGCACGTGATCAAATCCTTTGCTTACGTAAAAGTCTAGATCCATTACGACAAGGCCTCCTCCTTTGTCGGCTTTTTGTATTTTGATTTTCTCATTCTTAATTAGTGCATGAAGAGTACTACGTTCAGCTCTTGTCAAGTTGTTGATTTTTCTCTTATATTGAATTTTGCTCAAGTCAGTTTTTACAAGTAACTCAAAGGTGTCCAAACTTTTGTGGGAGACAGGAGCCATGAAGGTACTTTTTGGCTTGAATTTAACAGAAGTGTTGTCTTCGTTCTCTATGGGATTGAGAACGGTGAAAAAGTGTCTCAGTCTCAGCACCCTCATAAACTTGAAAAGGGCTATTTCTGTTTCAAGTTGATTTGTGTGGTAAGTACTAACGAAGGTTGTTCCTTTGTTCAATAGACATTGCTCAGACTCAGTGAGTTGAAACTAGAGATGTTGATTACAAGGTCTTGGTCTGGCTCCTTAGGCCCTGTTTTTTCTTCTCCACTTCCTTTTCCTTTTCCTTTTCCTTGTCCTCGTCGCGTCTTTTGTCGCTCACTGCCGGTGTTGTGTCTGGAGGTTTGTGTTGAGCATGATCCTTCTCTAAAAAAGACTCAGAAGTTGAAGCTGTTGTATCTATGGTTACTGCAGTTGAATCTTGTTGTTTGGGTTTAGGAAATTGTTGTTTGCTCATAGGTTGTCTAGTAGCACTAGTATCGCTGTCTGATACTCCGCTTTCTTCTGATGATGCTGTTTGTTGTTTCCTAGTGGTGTATCGCCTCTTTGCATATATTTCTGCCCAAGTATATGCTTCATTCAACTTGTAGTCTATAGTGTCCCGCTTGAACTTGCGTAGTTTGGTCTCTTGTAGTTCCTTACCATATTTATCCAATTTTATATCAAGGTCCTCCAAAAATTTGCTCCATGGCTCTTCTTCTATTCTCTTTGATAGATCTCTTTTAGCGTTGAAGATCTCTTCTTCAAGATCTTGAATGGTCCTGGCCAGTTCCTCAATCAAAAGCAATATAAGATCCAATGAACACTTGTTTAATATTTCGAACCATTTCTCCATGAACTGGGGGTTATTATTCAGTCTATATAGCATGGGTCTTATTGCTAGTCGTAGTCCCCTAGGAATACGTCTCACACGATGGTACTGTATTAGTGTGGACGCGTGAAGCCGTTGGTTTAATTCGCGTCTTGTTAAATACTCGAGTTGTTTAAGCTGTTGTGAGATGGATCCTCCTTGAGTATCAAAAGTCTTCGTTTCTTTTATTAGCTTATATATTTGTGAAGCTTCTTCAGCAGAATATCCTTTAATATTCGCCCTATTGTCCGTAATTCCAGCTATGGATTCAAACGACATTATTCAGTGGTGCGAGCTCCCGTGTGTCAGTATGAACTAAACAATATGTATGAGAGGGTGCTGCACTCAGTGTAAAAACACTCAAACTGATTTTTGAACCAATATGTGTCCTGTGTTGGATTAGTGCCTGCACACTGTGGAAAATAAATTGAATATGGCCTATCAACACAACTCTTTACAAAAAGCCCACCGACAAGAATACCGCACTCCTGTATGGGAGCTTTCATCCTTCCAACCTTATTAATAACCTACCGGTGTCTCAATTCATGAGGATCAAAAGAATATCTTCGGATAAGGCAAGTTGCGACAAACACATGGAAACACAAAAACAACGATACTTGGATAGAGGATACCCAAGAAAGCTACTAGAAGCTCATGTGGACAAGATAAAAACAATACCAAGGGCAGATCTCTTGAAAAAAAGAACAAAAACCGAAAACAAAAGGATGGTATTTGTATCTAAATATTCCACAGCTTCCAGAGACATAAAACGCATCATTCTCAAAAGATGGGAGATTATACAAGTTGAGAAAGACTTTGGCACTCTTTTCAGTGACAGACCCATGTTTGCATACAAGAGAGCTCAGAATTTAAAAGAACAACTGAATAAACCCAGAGAATATACAGACATGACTCAACAACCTGATGAATACAAAGGCACGTCACGCTGTTATAATTGCAAAAATTGTAATAACGTAATACCAGGCAACATTCTATTACATCCACGGACAGGTGAAAAAATTAAATTGAGGCACAACACAACCTGCAACTCAGAATTTGTGATCTATTCCATCAAATGCCCGTGCGGCTTAATTTATGTCGGCAAGACTGAGCGTAAGTTGAAACTACGACTTTCTGAGCACAAGAGTCGAATCAGAAACAAGAACTTAACATCACCACTCGCAAAGCACTGGTGGGAAGCGGGCCACACAATTGCACAACTGAGATTTCAAGTAATTGAACTACTTCCACAACGATTGGGCCTCAACAACTCCAAAATCCTACTACAAAGGGAGGCCTTCTGGATTCGTAAATTGCAAACACTGACCCCCACAGGGCTAAACGACAAGCTGGATATGGCGTGTTTTTTGTAGGATGAACAAATAGCACACACTGACACTAGTCATACAGCAACCCCTAGGAGACCCACACACTTTGGTAGTTATAAACATAATTATACCTTAAGTACATTCTTATGAAGCCACTGTTATGATACTGAGATGAACCTTTTTTGTGTAATAATGCTCGGTATGATAGAAAATACCGAATAGGTTTTGAATTCATTGAAAACCCATTTGTGTGAAATAGGTTTCATTGTGTAAAATTGTTTATAACGTGTTATATGGACTGTTCAATGTAACTCGTTTATTTTCCCCAATTTCAGATTATTTTCGTCTATCCTTTTCTCGTATACTTTTTTTGTTTAATATTAGATCACTTAATCTGCAGGCTCAGAAAGGTATAGGGATTGAACTACTTATATACATTGATAATAACACCATTCAAAAATGGCCGACACCCTCCTTGTTTCCGGTCCGGCGTCTGTGTGCGCTTAACTAGTAAACAATGAAAAGGGACTAACTTGATCCCTGAGCTTGAATGGAACGCGGATGCGTGAGCTTGTACTCTTCTGCTCGAGAGACTAAAACTTGTTATCGGTAAGGGATACTATCTTCGTTTTTCTAATATTTAGCGAGGATGTTTACTACTTATATAGAAAGTGTATTTAACAACACTTTTCTACACACAGAATTATCATTAAACCTGAGACGCCAAGCGGGACTGATTTACCCACTGAACCCGCAGGTAAGCGGATGCGCTTTACCCAGCTGGCGATTGTTTGAACATTGTTGTCGGCAAATTAGCTAAGCCCATACTTTTCGTTCATCGTTTGCAGATGATCTTGTAAAACTTCAAAAGGACATAATTTTGGAACAACGACAAAACTATACAGGTAAAAGATACCTCCCTCCCCCCTTTTTTTAGACGAATGCAGTCTTGCAGACACGTGTGACTAAAACTCATTTATCCGTTTTTTTAGCGTGAACGGACTGAGGCCACAAGTACAGGTGAGCCTTTCCCTACTATTTAGGTTTTCGTGATTCAATCCTCAACTAGTGGATAGTCTAAAATAAGTAACTTAAAACTATCTCCTTGCAGATATAGCGAGCAGAAGACCATTACAGATATAAACACTATATTTTGTAGTGGAAGCAAACAAATCACAATAACTAGGTAAGCTACATGCAGTATGAGAGTTGTTTAACATGCATACTCTCCCTCCCTGATATCAAGAGTAATAAAGTTTCTTCTTTCTTTCTTTCTTTCCTTTCTCTCCAATAGACCCCTGACGAAGGGGCGTGGCCCCGAAATGCATTGGGTGTTACTGATTTGTTTTTGTTTTTAACAATTTGGAAACTGATTGATATCATTTATGTATCTGATGAACATGCAAATTTTGAATGTTTTTCTCGTGATTTCCTTGTGATTTATTGATTAACAGTATATGATGACTGTAATGCATTGAACTCTGTTGACAAGATATAAGATAAACATTGCATTGTATGGACAAAAGGAGTATTTAATTTCGTTGTGCGTGCTGGAGTCCTGGTGGTCTTCTGGCACCAGGCCATATTCAATTTATTTTCCACAGTGTGCAGGCACTAATCCAACACAGCACACATATTGGTTCAAAAATCAGTTTGAGTGTTTTTACACTGAGTGCAGCACCCTCTCATACATATTGTTTAGTTCAATCTTGGTCTCAAACAACTCGTTGACACCCCCACCCATGTAGCCGGACATAAGCTCGACCCAATATTCACCTCCAGCAAACATATCTCCTTCGATCGCACCACAGCACTCCATTGGACGGACCACAGTTGTGTTCACTTCAGCTACAAAACCACATCGACCCACAACCCCCCACAACTTATCCCCTTGAGAAAATGGAACAAAATCACCACCGACCAACTCCTCACATCGCTCAACAAAAACCCACCCGCCCTCTCATCGGACCCAAACCAAGCTGCCATCAAATTCAAACAATGGATCACTCACAGCGCTGACGAATTAGCACCCTTGAAAAACCATCACACCAAACAAGACAGCAAAAAGGCCCCCTGGTTCAACGATGACCTTAAGAAATCCAAAAAGCTATGCCGTACTCTCGAGAAATCATGGAGAAAAAACCCAACCACCGACAACATGACCACTTTCAAGGCAGCCACCCGCAAACACCACCAGCTGATTCGATCTACCAAGAAATCAGCATTCAAGGATCGACTCGACAACAACGCCCATAACCGCAAGGAACTATTCAACATCGTCAAAGAATTCACCAACCCCACCGCAGCCTCAAACGACATCACTCCCTCCCAAGACCTCTGCGATTCGTTATCTTCCTTCTTCTACAACAAAATTGCCGACATACATAACAGCTTCGAAAACAGTTCCAACAAACAATCCTCTCCACCCCCCTCAGAACCTAAACCGCCCTCTAACAACCTCAGCGCCTGGAACCCAATCACCACTAAAGACACCATCCGCCTAATGAATTCCATCCACTCTGGCTCGCCAACCGACCCATGTCCCCACCACATCTTCAACAAAGCAGACTCCATCATCGCACCCCATCTCCGTGATGTCATCAACTGCTCCTTCATCTCTGCTACCTTCCCAGAAAGCTGGAAACATGCCGAAGTCAGCACCCTCCTGAAGAAACCCACAGCAGACCCCTCTGAACTTAAAAACTACCGCCCCATATCCCTCCTCCCATTCCCGGCCAAAGTCATTGAGAAAGCCGTCAATAGCCAACTCGCCGCCTTCCTCGAATCCAACAACTCCCTCGATCCCTCACAGTCCGGCTTCCGAGCCAAACACAGCACCGAAACCGCCCTCATCGCAGCAACAGACGACATCCGAACACTACTGGACAACGGAGAAACAGCGGCCCTCATTTTACTCGACCTCTCCGCCGCCTTCGACACGGTCTGTCACAGCACCCTCATACAACGCCTCAGCAACATCGGCATAAAAGGTAAAGCTCTGGGCTGGATCATCTCGTTCCTAGCTGGTAGAACTCAGAGAGTCCGACTTCCCCCATTCAAATCAGAGGCCACCGAAGTCATATGCGGTGTACCACAAGGATCATCGCTCAGTCCCACCCTTTTCAACGTTTACATGAGTCGCCTCGCTTCCATCGCGCGTCAACACAACCTTAACATCATCTCCTACGCTGACGACACCCAGCTGATCATCTCCCTCACCAAAGACCCCAACACCGCCAAAACAAATCTTCACGAAGGCATGAAAGAAGTAGCCGTATGGATGAAAAACAGCCACCTTAAACTTAACTCAGACAAAACGGAAGTGCTCATCCTAGGATCATCCCCCTCTGCCTGGGACGACTCTTGGTGGCCTTCGGATCTGGGCTCAGCACCTATACCCACTGACAACGCACGTAACCTTGGCTTCATCCTAGACTCCTCACTCTCGATGTCCAAACAAGTCAACGCCATCTCATCCTCATGCTTCAACGTACTTCGTATGCTCAAAAAAATCTTCCATTGGATCCCCGCCGAAACAAGAAAGACTGTCACCCACGCACTGGTTACTAGTCGACTAGACTACGGAAACACCCTCTGCGCCGGAATTACAGCCAAATTACAGAAAAAACTCCAACGCATCCAAAACGCATCAGCGAGACTCATTTTGGACACCCCCCGCCAAGATCACATCACCGGCCACCTGAAAGACCTCCACTGGCTTCCCGTCAACAAGAGAATAACATTCCGTCTCCTCACTCACGCACATAAGGCCCTCTACAAACTAGGGCCCGAATGCCTCAACACTCGACTATCCTTCTACACACCCACCCGCCAACTAAGATCCTCCAATCAAGGCCTCGCCGCAGTTCCGCGTATCCAAAGATCCACCATGGGAGGTAGATCCTTCTCCTACTTGGCGGCCAAGACCTGGAACTCACTCCCCACTCACCTCCGCCTTACACAGAACCACATCTCCTACAGAAAAGAACTTAAAACCTGGCTATTTGATAAATAATGAACCCCTCCCCAAGCGCCTTGAGACCCTCTGGGTGAGTAGTGCGCTATATAAATTCCTGAACTTGAACTTGAACTTGCGTAGGATACAATGTTGAGGCCGTGTTGTCAGACAATGGCTGCGAGGGGGGCCATGTAGCTGTTGAAGATGGTCGGGCTCAGTGATGACCCATGTGGGACTCCGCAGGTAATTTTCATGAGATCAGAGATATAGGGTGGTAGTCTGATCCTTTGGCTTCTTCTTCAGGTGAGGAATGATCAGATCCAGTCCAGGGCTGTTCCTTGAATGCCGGCGTCGAGTAGTCTGGCGATTAGTGTGCGGTGGGAGACGGTGTCGAAGGCCGCTGATAGGTCGAGTAGGATAACAGCTGCGGAGTGGCCTTGGTCCAGGAGGTATGGATGTCGTCTGTGGCGGCGAGTAGGGTGGTCTCGGTGCTGTCATTGCTTCAGAATCCAGATTGGGACAGGTCGAGGATGGCGTTCTCTTCGATGAATCGCGTCAGTTCATTGTTGACTGTTTTCTCTGCAACTTTGGCTGCGAAGGGGAGGAGCTAGATGGGCCGGTAGTTCTTGAAGTTGGTGGGGTCAGTTGAGGGCTTCTGTAGCAGGGGCCTGACTTCTGCGTGCTTCCAGTCATCAGGGAAGATGCCTGTGTTGAAGGTGGTGTTCATGGTGTGTTGTAGTTCCGGTGCGATGGTGGCATTGTTGAAGGTAGGGCCGAATTCGACCAAGAACCCTTCAGTATTTGCCCGGCGTTAGCCGCCTCTCATACCATTCGAGATTACCAAACAAAGAGGCAGGCGCTGGAGACAGAAGGCAGGAAACAGGAGTTTATTCCGACGGAGCAGAACACGTCAAATCAGACAACGGGGTATCTTCTTGAGGTGCTCTAAACGCATCCTTGGGGCCTGGCCTCTTATACACAGGTTTATTGCTTTATTACATAAAACACATTCTTGTTAATGCTTTGATGTACGGAAAGGCATCCTCGGAATCTCCGCTCCAAACCCGTTCCCACACATATTTACAGTAAAAGTCCCACCCTGATCTCAGTAGGTGATGACTATCGCGCAGCTGGATATCCCTCCGGCTCCCGGAATGTGCGCGGCTGATCGGATCTCATGGGGTGGGGGCCTTTATCATTCATAGATTCTTCGAAGGAGGACAGCTTCCTACTGTAAGGGGCAATAAACTGTATCCGCGGGGCTAGGTGATGGCCTGGGATCGGGCGGGACAATCGGGCACAGAGGAAGGGGGTTCATCAAAGGATGCGTGATCATTAAAGGGACGGAGGGAGGTGTTAGTCGGGTACGGAATGTGGCTCCGAGGCAAGGCCGCGCTGAAGGGGTGGTTTATGGCCCAAGCATGTGAGAACGTGGGCTGTCAGCGCGCGGGGGATGCTGGCGGGGTCAGAGAGAGAGAGAGAGAGAGATGCGCGAGCTATCGGTAGTGGGCAGAGAGGCCATGGTGTTCAAAATGGCTGCTATTTACGCGCACATTTGAGCTAAAAGGGGACAAGATGGCGCCGATAATGTTTACGTCGCAATCTAGATTTTAACAGTCCTACCTTTTCAACATATCTAGCCAACTTGTCAATTTATGTCTATCCCCATCATATTACGGATTTCTACATCATACAAAGCTTTCATGCGTTCAGCTTCAAAGTTCGGAGTCTTAGGGCACACACAGTTAGCAAATAGTGAACACAGAGGTGGCAAGCATTGAATACCCAGGCAGAGTCCGCATATTACAACGATTGGTATCAGTGCAATCATGAGCAACCTCCATCCCCAGTCTTTTACAGTATTCCAGAACCAACTCCCGAGCGACCATCCTTCTTGTTCCTGGTGAACTTCTGAGGAGAGTCTGTGGAGTTGTTCGATGGCCTTGTAAACGGAGGGTGAATTGTCTGGTATGTAGGTACAACAGCTGGACCTGATGATACGACATGCTCCTCCACGGTCCGCCAGAACCACATCCAGAACAAGACGGTTTTGAAGAGCCACCAGACGGACCGCCTGAAGCTCGGCTGTATTGTTTGTGAGGATACCAGCTGTAATGTTCATCGTTGTCTCGACTGCCTGGGATAAATGTCGAATGGCACGACTGTTCGCCATCGGACCCCAAAGTGGGACGAGTCCTCTCATTGCATCCAAGAATTGTGCTCCAGTGGAGTCGGCCTGCTCGATGTCCTTTGCTCGTCTCTGTCGGTGATGGTTTGCCGGAGCCACATAGGTTGGAGGAAGGATGAAGGCTATGTAGCAGGTACCTCCCCAGCCCTTTGGGAGCCAGGTGTAGGCTTTTGTACCACAGACGAAGTACATGTTTGGAGAGGTGACAAAAGAGGGTGGGTCGGTTGAGTACAAAGTTCTGGTGATGCGGCAAGTGCTGTGGCCCACCATTTGTGTCCCACGGCCTGTGATGCATACGAGGCCCGAGACATTGACGACAGATAGGGCCACAGTCAGGGTGGCAGCTGTTCGTTTCCGGAGGTAGGAGAAGGTGGGTCTGGCTGGATTGTTGAATATTTGCATCTCCACCCTTTCTTTGGCGGGGATGTCCATGTGAACAGAGGCATTGGAGGATAGAGGGCAAAAAGGAGCAGCAACTCTCCCGGTTTTGTTCAGCCAGACTCCATGATAAAAGTGTGACATAGTTTCGCTGGAAGTGGCGTTGTCTCTGTAGCTCTCTTGCAGGAGGATCAGCCAGGCAAGGCAGGAGCCGTGAACAGAGAAAGGTGAAGGGATGAAGGGAATGGAATGTCCGGTGGCATGTGGTATCAACCCACAGATCCAGCAATTCATGGCATTTGCAGCAAGGTTGTGTTGGTGCAGCAACTGTACGAAGGAGTTGTTCCAGAACTCCTTACGCCTTTCTTGGATTTGAGGTGAAAGAGAGACCAGGTAGTGTTCTTTCATGGTGGTAGGCTGCGCAGTCGTTAGAAATGTCTTATGAGCCGGTGCGTTCTCTTCCACGATCCAGAAGGTGGTCATGAGGAGGAGGCAAAAGAGAAGAGTGATAAGAAGAGCAATAGTCTTTGAGCTGTGCAAACTGTCAGTTTTCGGGTTCCTGTAGCGGGTCTTCGGATGTCCGGTTGCTTCCATCATCTTCGTATCGGGCGCTTCCATCACTTCAAGGTGCTCGGTAGTGGGCAGAACCACAGACTTCGTTTGGTTTCTCTCCTGGCAGCCTTTGTTGTGTTAGGCCGCCGCTCTGAGAATGATAACTTAGTCAGTGGTCTACTTAGCCGAAGCTCCCTCCTTTCGTCGCAGGTTATACCCTTCTCTGGATGGCACAGTGGGATCAGGGAATTTCGCCAATTCGAGTGTCTCTGTCTCAGGGTAGCAGCTCAGGGATGGTCGGTCTTTGTTCAGGAGCTCTTCTTGGGTGGTCACGTCTTCGGTCGACGTCAGGGTCGGAGAGATTTTCTTGCAATGATGTGCATGCAGCCAATTTCGCTTCCCCTCCACTCGAAGAGCTGTTCGGGTGGTGATCAAGACTTGCCAGGGGCCCGTCCAGCGAGGTTCCAGACTCTTCTCCCGCTGGAAGTTCCGAATCAGGATGAAATCTCCAGGCCGGATGGCATGTCCGGGGCCCCTGGAAGCATCGGGGATGGCCTGCAGCACCTGATGATGAATAACAGACAGTGTTTTAGTTAGGTTATACAGGTAGTCAGACATTAGGACGTCCGGGACGTCGTGAATAGATGTTGGTTTGGGTGCGGACCAGATACTCATGGGCCGGCCGAAAACGACCTCGTAAGGGGTAAAGTGGTGTTTGGTGGGGGTGGAACGCATTGACAGCAATGCTAGGGGGAGAGCGTCTGGCCATTTTAGTCCTGTGGTAGCCACTATTTTCGCCAGTTTTAGTTTCAATGTGGCATTGTGCCGCTCGACCAGTCCAGCAGATTGGGGGTGGAAAACTGCGTGGAATTTCTGTCGTACCCCCAGTCCTTTCAGGATGAGCTGGATAACCTCGGCTACAAAATGGGGGCCATTGTCACTCCATAAAATACGGCAAAGGCCGTAGCGAGGGAAGAACTCTTTCAGTAGTACTTTTGCAGTGGCAATAGCAGTGTTGTCACGCGTTGGGTAGGCTTCCACCCATTTGCTAAAAGCGCACACAACAACAAGTACATACTTCAGTCCTTGACATCTCTCTAACTGGATATAGTCCATCTGTAGGACTTCAAATGGATGGTTGGGGACCCCAAACCCTCCCCGGGGTACGACAGTTCCTTTCCCAGGGTTGTGTTGCAGGCAGACTAGACATTGTTGGACTAATCGTTTGGCAGAGTCTGTAATTCTGTCGTTATGCCAAACTCGGGAGACAAGTTCGGCCATAGGGGCAGATCCTATGTGTGCAGGGGAATGGGCCATCGTCAGTATGGGGATCAGGTACGAGTTGGGTAGCAACCATTTGTTCGTGTCTTTTGTCCGCCAGCAGCCTTCATCATCTTTTAATCCCACCCGTGCCCATTCAGTCAATTCTTGTGGTGAGCTGGCCATTTGGATGTCCCTAATAGTTTCCCTAGCGTCCGTCCATTTTTCTGCTTGTGACCTAGTCACGTACATGCGAGTCGTCGTCCTGTTCTCAGCTGTGGTTCGGGCAGTGATGTCGGCCAGTGCATTTCCCTGCCCAATGATGTCTGCCACCTTTTTGTGTGCTTGCCATTTGATTACGGCAAGTTGTTTGGGGAGGAGAACCGCTTCAGTCAGAGCGGAGACTAGATCTCCGTGCAGGATGGGTGTTCCATGAGATGTCAGAAATCCCCTCTCCTTCCATAAGAGCCCAAAATGATGAACCACCCCGAAGGCATACTGGCTGTCCGTGTAAATGTTTGCTGTCGTCCCCTGTGCTAGGATACATGCTCGTGTGAGGGCAATCAGTTCTTCCGCCTGTGCGGATCGTTGCGTGATGCGTGCGGTTTCAACTACAGTTCGGGCTGTGGTAACTGCATAGGCAGCTGAGGTGGGGCCGTCGGGGAGTTTAATGCAAGAGCCGTCTACCCATAGCTCTCTGTCAGGGCTTGGGAAGGCAGTGTCTCGGAGGTCGACTCTACTCCTAGTCTGTTCGTCCGTGAGGGTCACACAGTCATGTATTGGGGGCACATCGGGATCGTTTTCAGGCAGAGGCAGCAAGGTGGCTGGGTTCAGCGTGGTGCATCGTTTCAGCGTGATGTGAGGTGCGAGCAGTGTCAGTTCGTACCCAGTCAGTCGCGCGCTGGTCAGGTGTTGTGTCTTTGTCTGGTTTAGGAGGGTGTCAACAACATGAGGCACTAGTACCGTGAGGGAATTCGAGAGTACGATTCCCTCACTTTGTCGGATAGAGACAGCAGCAGCGGCTACTGCTCGAAAGCAGGCAGGCAAAGCTCTTGCTACAGGGTCAAGAGTGGCAGAGAAATAGGCACATGGTCGTTGTTTGGGGCCAATGGACTGAGTCAGGACAGACAAAGCACATCCCTCCCTTTCGTGAGTGTAGAGAGAGAAGGGCTTTGTATAATCAGGGGTTCCTAGGACGGGCGCTGAACAGAGGGCGTCTCGCAGTTCCTTGAAGGAGGATTGACATTCAGGGATCCACGGTAGCGGAATGGGGACATCTTTAGCCAGTAGGGAAAGTAGTGGTTTCACAATGAGGCTGAAATTTGGCAACCATTGTCGGCAGAAGGAGGTGAGGCCCACCAAAGAGCGGACTTGCTTCGGGGTTTTAGGGATAGGGGTCTCTAGAATAGCCTGTATTCGATCGGGTGTGAGCTTTCTCCCGTCTTTGGACAAGAGGTGGCCTAGGTAAGTGACTTGAGGTTGGCAGAATTGCAACTTCTTCTTGGAGACCTTGTGGCCATTTTCCGCGAGGAAGTGCAGGAGTTGGATGGTGGCTGTGACGGCAAGTGGAGTGGTGTCGGCCGCTAAAAGGATATCATCGACGTACTGTATCAACACCACTCCATCCGGCAATTGGACTGCGTCCAGCTGTCTCTTGAGGGCCTGGCTGTAGATGCTGGGGCTTTCAGTGTAGCCCTTGGGTGCTCTGCAAAATCTGTATGAGCGGGATTTTAAAGTGAAGCCGAAAAGGTAGCGGCTGTCCGCGTGAATGGGGATGGAGAAGACTGCGTTCTTGAGGTCGATTACCATGAAGGTGGTGGCAGTGGAAGGAATCAGGGTCAGAATGGTGGTGATGTCTGAGACTACAGGGTACTGGGGTACAACCACTTTGTTGACTTCTCGTAGGTCGATGATGAAGCGGTACGCTTTTTCATCTCCCTCACCCTGCTTCTTCACAATGGGTAGGATAGGACTGTTGCAAACATTGCTAACTACTTCTTCTTCCACTCTTGCATCTGCCAGGGACTGGATGATTTTTACCAACGCCTTCTCGCCTTCGGGCGGTATCCGATACTGCGGGAGTTTGGGGAGTACTGCGTCCTGTCGAACAGTTATGTGTACAGGGTCTATCATCATGCGTCCTACGTCCGAGTCGGTCTTTGCCCATAGCTACAGAGGTAGGGTGTCGAGCAAGGACAAATCAGTGTCAGTGATAGAGAACATGCGTTGTGTGCGGCAAGATCTGAGCAGTGTTGGGTTGTCGTACAGAATGACTCGAACTCCGTCTTGTGAACACCTAATATTAGCTCAAAAGTGTTTCAATAAGTCAAGTCCCATAATGGCGTCGGGGGTGTTGGAGGAGAGCAAAAACGTTGTGTTAGTGGTGTTATTGTCCAAATTAAAAGAGATCGGTGTGGACAAGGGATTAGTGGAGGGCGTTCCATCAAAACCTATTGATGTCACATGTGAGCCAGACAAGGGTGCCCTGGGAATCAATCGCTTAGACAACGCACTACGTGTTGCACCAGTATCTACCAGAAATGGAGACTTCGTACCTAGGACCTTAGCGGTGACATAAGGACCTTGCTGGTCAACATAGAGCTCGACTGGATCCCTTCCTTGCCCTTGGCAGTCCTATGCAAAGTCGTGGGCATTGTCGCAGTCAGACTGTTGCCACTGATTCTGTCGGGGACGGTCAAATGTGTTCGGTCTACCAGACCTGTCATTGTTGGTGTCGTTTGGGTGCCCTCGTCCCTGTCCTCTATTTCTCGGCCCGCCCGCTACGTCTTTCGTGTCTTTATTTCTGAGTGCTTCTAGCAGAACTGGACATTGAGATTTCCAATGGCCATATCCTTTGCAAAACGCACACTGGTTCTCATCGAGGTCTGTTCGTGGAGCGCCGGGTGCGGGTGTGCGGTCTCTAGGGGGTGGATTTCTAGGAGCATTCGACTGGTAGTTCCCTCTATACTGTTCCCTTCCTATAGTCACCCCTTGCAACTGAGCAATCATTACCCTCTCTTTCAAGTCCTTTTTCTTTTTCTCAGTCGCTTGATCGTTCTCGTTCTTTTGTCGCTCATAGTATTGAGCCATCTGAAGGATAGCTGCGGGCTTGGAGGCCGCCCATCTACTCTCGCTAGTCTGTAGTTTCTGCGAGACTTCTGGTGTCAGGCCTTTCACATAGTTCTGGACAAACAAGTGATGTCCGGTTGCAGTGGTCATGTCCTGGCCGCTGTAATCGGAGAACACCGTTTCAAACCGGGAGAAGTATTCTAATACGTCTTCCTGGGGTTTCTGGCGACAGGCCGTTACTACTGACCAGTCCACTTTCCTTTCTGGGACTAAGGTTTTTAGTTTCTGCACAATCTTATCTGGTAGGACTAGAATGGCTTTCATAGGTTTCTGTCCCGGCTCTCGCTGTTTGTCTACATCACCGAGTTGTACCCAGGTATGTCCGAACAGCTCAAGGTGGTCGACTTTCCGGATTTGCTTCCACACATCAGCTGGCAGACATAACCCGAAAAACAAATCGATATCCGCTAGGGTCATAATCGTTGAACCCAGAGCGGTGGCTAATTCTGTATAGAAGGCTGTGGGGTTCTTTCGCAGATCAGGCAAGGACTTTCGGAAAGTCAGGATGTCTTGCTGATCCCATGGTTGGTAAACCCAGTTGTAAACTACCCTCCCTCTCGCATCTTGGTGATTAATATCGTCGTGTGTTCCCAGTCCTCGTGGGGGAACCCAATAGGGGGCGCCTCCTTTATGGGCATCATGGTGTCAATTTTTTCTACTCTGGCTTCAGTCACTACAGGAGTCGTGGTGTTAGTTTCTGGTTTCAGTTCCGTGAGGTGGCGAAAAACTTCAAGCGTACGCGTGAAGAGGTTCGTCACATCACTCTCGTCCCCATCTCCGATATCAATTTTCCTATACAGAGTCGTTAGGTTTTCAGGGCCTTTTCCTTGGTAGCGGTCTTCGTAGGCATTAAGGGTATGGTAACAAAGGCGTACGACAAAGTGTCGCCTGTGGCTATTGGCATATGTATGGTACATATCCGTTATATAATCCTCATTTTCCTTTCGCACCACCAGTGTCTTTACGATCTTATCGATCCCAGCTCATTCGTCCTTGCTTAATCTATTCGATCTCGCGGGGTCTTTCCTCCCCACTAGGGATCACCTGAAGTTGCTGCCTGTGCTGCGCAAGGGATTCGGTCGGCGCAGAGGCCATGAGGACCGAGGCTCCGGCACTACTCTCGCCTGTCGTTGGGGGTTGCGGGTGCTGTGCTAAGGGTTGGGAAGGGGCGTATGGAGGGGGCATGTAGATGATCGGGGGACCTAGTAGTAAATCATCGTTCGTTCGCTGTTTCGAAGGTAGCTCGGGGTGAAGTGTAGAGGGTGTCCTGACGGGACACTGGCCTGATGATTCGGAATCTTGTTTTAGCTTGGTTTCCTCTCTTTCTTTTATTTCTTCCTTTAATTTGTTAGCGGCCAGGTGAGCTGCCTTGCGTTATTCCTTTTCTAACCTGACCTCATTTCTTTTCTTTCGTTGTTCTGTTTCTTTGCGCCACATGCCGAAGCTATCGAGCATAGTGGGTGTTGTCTTATTGTTATAAAGGGCTGTTTCCAGCGCGTTTATTTTGTCGTTATCAGTGGCCACTGACTTCCCTGATCCTTTCTCGTGTATTTATGCCACAGCTTGCTATAAGCCACGGTGACTAGTCCATATTTAGTAAACATGTCCTTATTAGGGGTGCCCTCCAGTGGAGCCGGATGGTTCACCTCTAATAAGCAGTCCGGGCTGAACCAACTACCAACAAACGGGGCGAAGACGGGCATGACGGGTTACAAAGGGGACAAAAGTCTGCACTACCTATCCTTCACTATCCGCAAAGACTAAACAGAGTATTGCGACACTGTGCTTATTTGTGAATAGAGAATAACCCAAAGAGAACCAATTCCGAACGATCAATGTTCGGATAAACAATCAATCAAATGAGGGATAAAAATAGGCACGACGGATTACAACGGGGGCAAAAGCCTGCATTACCTATCCTTCACTATTCACAAGGACTAAACAGAGTATTGCGACTCTGTGCTTTTTTGTAAATAGAGAATGATCCAAAGAGAACCAATTCCAAAACAGTAAATGCTTGGATAACAATCAATCAAATGGAGAGGGAAGTAGGCACGACGGGTTACAACAGGGGCAAAGGCCTGCGTTACCTACCCTTCACTATCTGCAAAGACTAAACAGAGTGTGGCGACTCCGTGCTTGTTTGCAAATAGAGAATCTCTCAGAAACAATCAAATGAGTAATACTAGTATTTTCAAACAATCAAACAATCAATTCGCAATTCGTCGTGTTACACGACCTTACCCGGACCGCATGGACAGTTTCTCGTCTTCCGCTTCCAGCGCCTGATCGTCCTCCGTTCTCCGTAATTGCTGTGGCACTCCTGATGGTTCCCAGTCAGGACAGTAGATCACTCGAGAGAGGTCTGCTCGGAACTGGTGAAGTTCGGATGATCGGCTGCCAGACGAGGGTCTATCGGGCAGGAGCTCTTCCTGATCGTTGCAGTCGTTCACTCTGTCGTTGGGACCTCTCCCACTGGATCCACGCGTCGCTGATGGGCCCCACGTTTGGGACGCCAATTGTTGAAGGTAGGGCCGAATTCGACCAAGAACCCTTCAGTATTTGCCCGGCGTTAGCCGCCTCTCATACCATTCGAGATTACCAAACAAAGAGGCAGGCGCTGGAGACAGAAGGCAGGAAACAGGAGTTTATTCCGACGGAGCAGAACACGTCAAATCGACTAACAGGGTATCTTCTCGAGGTGCTCTAAACGCATCCTTGGGGCCTGGCCTCTTATACACAGGTTTATTGCTTTATTACATAAAACACATTCTTGTTAATGCTTTGATGTACGGAAAGGCATCCTCGGAATCTCCGCTCCAAACCCGTTCCCACACATATTTACAGTAAAAGTCCCACCCTGATCTCAGTAGGTGATGACTATCGCGCAGCTGGATATCCCTCCGGCTCCCGGAATGTGCTCGGCTGATCGGATCTCATGGGGTGGGGGCCTTTATCATTCATAGATTCTTCGAAGAAGGACAGCTTCCTACTGTAAGGGGCAATAAACTGTATCCGCGGGGCTAGGTGATGGCCTGGGATCGGGCGGGACAATCGGGCACAGAGGAAGGGGGTTCATCAAAGGATGCGTGACCATTAAAGGGACGGAGGGAGGTGTTAGTCGGGTACGGAATGTGGCTCCGAGGCAAGGCCGCGCTGAAGAGGTGGTTTATGGCCCAAGCATGTGAGAACGTGGGCTGTCAGCGCGCGGGGGATGCTGGCGGGGTCAGAGAGAGAGAGAGAGAGAGATGCGCGAGCTATCGGTAGTGGGCAGAGAGGCCATGGTGTTCAAAATGGCTGCTATTTACGCGCACATTTGAGCTAAAAGGGGACAAGATGGCGCCGATAATGTTTACGTCGCAATCTAGATTTTAACAGTCGCGGCTGTGTGGTAGATGTAAGGAAGGCAGGGGCCGATGGGGCCCCCGAGTGGATGCCTTTCATGGTCGAGGTGGTGTCTTCGGCCGTGACCGGTGTCCAGTTGGTGAGTGTGGGCTGGCTGGTGTCTGGGGGGCGGGGGTTTGGCTGTGGCGTTTGGTGGGTGGTCGATGAAGTTGTCGTAGAGGTTTTTGATCTTGAGGTTGAAGTAGGTTCCAAGCTTATTGCAGAGCTCTTGGGATGGGGTGATGTCTGTGGCTTCGCTGCGTGGGTTGGTGAATTCCTGGATGACACTGAAGAGTTCTTTGGAGTTGGTGGAGTTGGCGATGATTTGGTTGTGGATGAAGTTCCTCTTGGTGGATCTGATTTGGTTGTGGTAGTCAGTCATGGCGTCCTTGTAGGTGTTGTAGTTTTCGATTGTCTTGGTGTTTCTCCAGTTGTTTTCCAGGCATCTGCAGGTGCGTCTGGCTTCTTGGAGGGCGGTGGTGAACCAGGCGGCTTTCCTGGGTCGCTGTTTGTCGTGGTTGCGTTGCGGGCGAGCTCGTCTGCACAGCTGGAGATCCTGGTGTGGAGTCCTTTGGCTCTTGCTTTAGCGTCAAATGCACCTGTGTGGTTGTCTCGGGTGAGGGTGTAGATGAGTTGCTCGTCTGTAACCTTGCTCCAATTCCTTTGTGGTGAGTGTGGGGCTAGATTGGGTCGACGGCAAAGTGTACGCAGTGGTGGTCGGTCCATGATGATTGCGTTGTGTGGCTGAAGTGAACGCGGTTTCCTGCAGGGAAGATGGGGTCGAGTGTGTGTCCTGCTCTGTGGGCAGGTGTTGTGACGAGTTACTTAAGTCCGATATTGGTGAGGTCACAAAGGATGGTGGAGTTGAGGTCACTGGGGTTGTCGAGGTGGAAGTTCAGGTCTCCCATGAGTATGTAGTTCAGTGAGGCGATGGTGTGGGGTGCGATGAAGTCGGTGATGGTGGTGGCGAAGGTTGTCTGAGGGCCGGGGGGTCGGTAGACAAGGGTTCCTTGGAGTGTCGTGTTGGGGCTGAATAACTGAGTGCCAAATAACTAGTCCCAGAGTTCCCCAATCCACACCCTCTACAGCCACCCAACCTGGATGGACCCCACACAACCAAAATACGGCCACCTGTGGCCAACTGAAAGACATAATAGAGGAATCATTCTTGAGGGGAAATCACTAAGGGCTCGGCACTTCCCATCGGGTGGAAGCTGGGTGGCTGGACAAAGTTAACGCAACAGGAAGGAACTCCCAGCTGCCGGTAAGGCAGGCATCAATGGGTGGTACATATCATATACGGAAAGAAAAAAAGAGTAAGGGCGCTAGTTACGTCTCTATGAATGTAGAATAGATGCTCTGTGGGCCCGACTCGGATTCCAGGTCGCGTTGGGTTGGCATGTCTCAATCTTTTAGTCATTGTCGCTGATGCGGCTATCTTTTCCACTGTCCCTCTCTGATTTTTTAGGTCTCGACTATTTTATCACGCAAGTGATAAATAGACAAGAGTATTGAGGGCCAAGTAAGCTCTGAAACCAACGGCAGATTTGCCACAGTTCCTGTGCTTAGTGCGCGTGCACAAACCAGCTACGTCACAAACCACCATTTGTCTGTCAGTGCCTCACACACTTCAAAGGCTCCGCTCCCCGTCCCCCCGCCTGCATATCGCACTCTCCTACTTCTTCAAAGGCTCCGCTCCCCGCCCCCCCCTCCGCCTGCACATCGCACTCTCCTACTTCCCCTCCCACCTCCCACGGCCGCTCTTCCCATTCACGCGCTCTGCAGGTCACCATTTGCCAGCATGTGTCCTCCGCCCTGTTTGCTGCCAAACTCGTCTCCTCTCTTCTCTGTCGCTTCAGGTACTTCCTCCCTCCCCCTTTCCTGCCCGTTTTCTCTCGCTCCTATCTCTTCTCTCTTTGTCCTCTCCTCATTGTTTTTAAGCCCCCCTTTCCTGCACCCTTCCTTTCTACGCTCGTATTCGTTTTTTTTTCCCTTTGCTTGCATTTCACTTTCTCCATTTTTTTTTGATTAAGCTTGCTCCTTCTCGTTGGGTACAGCTGCTTGGACGTTGTGCTTTATTGGTCGCTTCATATTTACAAAAAAAACGCTCACCGCACACGCCCGCTCCCCCTCCTTGGCTACAGCTGCTATGGACATTGCACATTATTAAACGCTTTATATTTACAAAAAGGGCATGCCGCAACATCTCACTTTAACTTAAACTATGGTAGCAGCAACTCTTGTGTGGCTGCTTTATATTGACCAAAAAGCACTCACCGGGACGTCGCACTTTAACTTTAAATATTGTGTTTTTATTTACAATGTGACACAACGTACTTCAGATTTAACATGCCAGCTGCGCGCCTTACTTTTGTGCTGGGCGGCTCAACTGAATCTACTTTTAAAACATTCGTATGTTTTTTTCAACAGCGCACCTTGCCGTGCTACTTTCACTATGGTATCCATGCGTCTATTGTCAGCAGCTCACCGCCCCTTTAAGATGCATGCTGTCCTCAAGGCCTGCTCCTCCAATTGGCCACTGCCTGCGCTTTTAAATCCTGACATACGTCCTGCTGCAGAGAGACTACCCACAGCACATACAGCATTGGCTTTTTATCATTTTCAAAACCAAGAGCTTTAACTTTCACAAATGCGACACCTATTGCATTGCAAATGCTTGTATTTTTAGTCACTGATCCAACACAGATCAGTAACCAAAATTAAACAATTTTTTGCAATGCAATAGGTATGGCATTAGTTAAATTTCAACATGGCGGGCGCCTGCCTTTACTTTAAATGTATACATTTTTATAGCATTGACGGCACCCCGCGCTCTAGCTTTTAACATATAAAGTTAAAGCGCGGCACACCGCAAAGGCTACAAAACTACACAAAAAAATGCTTGTTCTTGTGTAAGTCTTTCCCCCTGCACTCTGTTATTCTGTCACCCACCTGCTTCATTCACCCTGATTCCTCTCTCACACTTGTCCATGTGCTCTATCCACTGCTTCCACCACCAGCGCCCTTCGTGCAACTTTCCCTATCACCTTGTTTTGCCTTTCTGCCCTCTGTTAGACTCGTTTTTCCCTTGTTTTTCTGCCCTTCTGCCCTCTGTTAGACTCGTTTTTGTGCCTTTCTGCCCTTTGCATCACCACATCATCACTCAGCGCTACCCCAGCATCACTCAGCACCACCACAGCATCACTCAGCATCACCACAGCATCACTCAGCACCACCACAGCACCACTCAGCAACACCACATTATCACTCAGCACCACCACATTATCACTCAGCACCACCACATTATCACTCAGCACCACCACAGCACCACTCAGCACTACCACAGCCCCACTCAGCACCACCACAGCACCACTCAGCAGCACCACTCAGCACCACCACAGCATCACCACAGCATCACTCAGCACCACCACATTATCACTCGGCACCACCACAGCACCACTCAGCACCATCACAGCATCACTCAGCACCACCACAGCATCACTCAGCACCACCACAGCACCACCACATTTTCACTCAACAACACCACATTATCACTCGGCGCCGCCACATTATCACTCGGCGCTACCACAGCATCACTCGGCGCCACCACAGCATCACTCGGCGCCACCACTGCATCACTCGGCGCCACCACAGCATCACTCGGCGCCACCACAGCATCACTCGGCGCCATCACAGCATCAATCTGTGCAACCATTCAACAACAACTGGTTCAATTATGTTCTCTCAATGTTTAAAGCTTTATTACAAATGTTACAAAAAGATGTTAATATTTCACTTCTTTTCTTGGATTTTCATCACAATAAAATACACTGAACATAATCTTCACAAAAGTTATTTACAAAAGTTTAAGCTATTGCCATTATAAATTACAATCACTTTTATTTAAGTATTAATTATTTACAAAAATTAAAAGCCGTTATTTGTAATATCAATACTTCTAAGTCACGTAAATACAAAACATGTTGCATTACAAATGCTATAGGTGCCACATTTGCGAAAGTTATAACTATTGGCATTGTAAATGACAAAGCTATTCATTTATCTATTTTCAAAACCAACACATAAATAAAAAAATTGTCATTTACAAGACCAATAGCTCAAACTTTCATAATGCGAGACCTATTGCATTGCAAATGCTTGTTTACTTTCTTGATTGTCCAGAGAGAGGTGCTGCAGTAGTGACCCCACTAAGGCTGATGAAATTCAGTCTCTAGGGGCTTTGGCATGAGGCAGTCAGACCCTATGCCACGCGGGTGGTGAGAAACATTTGTCTTGCAGCAGTCCCTCTTCAATGTTTAACAGATGACAGACTGCCCGCTTTTTGTTGTGATGCAGCCTTCATGGCCATCAGAAACGTCCAGTAAATGCTTCAGGCGTCTTAGGAAAACACACCAAGGAGCATTTTTTACACTAACTGATGCCAGTCACACTATCAGTGACTAGATTGATATAATGCAGTTGTTCTAAAGTAGTGTAATTAAACAGCCCCCCCCCCAGTGAAGGTGCGACTGGTTTAATGTTCTAATGAAATTAATGCAGCTCTTTGTGAAATTGTTGTTATCGATGAGCTAAATTGTGCATGTAGTGCTTACTTATTTCTTATACTGACTGGGTGTAGATATATGGTCTCACAATAGTACTTTTGTGGCAGAAATCTCCCAGCCAAACCTTCTTTTTGGGGTTATATTTTTTTTTCCTTACTGCATTTCACCTTGATTTTTTTTTCTATCCTGCTATTTTCAAATTTCACTAGCTACCACTGGTCTGCGATATGACTCAGGGCTACAGTGACATGTAGGAGTAAAGCTGCTTTTTCTGTACTGCCTTGTCTGTGGTCTATCGCCTGTATGTGTAGGTGGTCACATGCTTTTCTACTGCAGAGAGAAAGAAAATAATACACAAAACACTTATAGCTGACCATTTTGCATTTCACTCCAACCAAGATGTTAGGTTTGCCTAGTTTCCTCAGACTCCATAGATCGAATATTGTGCTAGGTGCAACTAAAATGTAACAAGCATCGGTGACTGGAGACGGCGGAGGCAAACAAACTGCTGGAGGCGTGCTGTGCAAGCAACAACAGGCACAAACACCCCTACATCAAAAATATCAAACACCAATACTGCCCTTCAGACCAAAGCCTAGACTGCTCTTGTCTTAAACCTCAGGGGTCTGAGATAAATACAGAGACTGACAGACTAGTCCTGGTGCAAAGACATAGCAAACACAAGGGGATGATGGACGGAGCCCTGAAACCTTTCAGACACTCACCCCCAGTCACTATTAGATTTAGGTTGAATCCATCATTGTTCTTTAGCTCGTTTCACCACCCCATTTCAGACCCAACCATATGCGAATCAGTCTTGTCTCAGTTCCTAATGGGAACCGTTCAGCCCAAGCCAGGTGTTCCCTGGACCATAAACAAGCATCCTGGGACCGGTCAGGCTAACTTGAATCCAGTGGCAAAGTGAGCAAGGGACCTCCGTCTGGGCATACTGTGCCAACTGAAAATACAGACAGATGTACACACACACAAATACAGACACCCTTAAACATATTCAAGCACACTTTAAAAACACGCAGACTGTACATGGAACAGAGGCTCTTGGGGGCAAACAGAGGGTGTGGCATATGGGTTTGGTTTAGTTCTGAAACAGAGGCCAACTACAAGCCTCCCTGGGAATTTAAATGTTTTCTTGTTCTCCATTTATCATATAAGCTCACATTCTTCAAAAAGTCTACCAAAAGCTCACAGAACCATTTCTCCTATTGTTCTTGGGCTCAGGCCTTGCAGACTCCTCCTTAGCTCCAGAGACTGAATGGCTCGACCTCCAGTTTCCTCAGATTAAAGGAAAACGTGAGTATCTTTTTAACCAGATAAAATAAAAACATCTCGACATGTTTGGATAACCAGTTCCTCTCAAATTCTCATCTATGGCTGTTCTTCCCAGGTCTATCGTATCCAGCTATGTTCTACTTTCTACTTTCTATGTACAGTTGTATTTCTTTTTCTTTAATTACCCTGTCTGTTTTATTCTTCTTCTGCTGTGCTCTCATCCCTTCACACTCTCTTTGCCTGAACCCGCCTCACAATTATAAGGCCCTTAGTTAGGTCATCAAGACTTGCTTCTCAAAGAAAATAAACCCAGAAGATTTTAGGGCTCACCCTGTAAGCAGTATTCTATGCACCATTGTCATGGTTCCCACCCTCCATGTGTCACTCATGGGCTCTGTGTCAGCCTCTATGCCTGTACTCTCCATGAACTGTGCCTTCCCTGAACTACCGCTGTCAGGCACCTGGTCAGTCAAGGTCCTCCCAAGAACCATGGTGGGGCCACAGCATTTCCAGGTGAGTGCCGGCTCCCGTCTGTGTCGTTTGTCTGTATTTCGAGGTCGAACTCTTGTCTGTGTGGTTTTCCTCCCTCCAACAGCAGCTCCTTGGTTTCGATTTTTGGCTATTTGGGGTAGTTCGTGCTTAGACCCCGTACCTTTTTGTCCACAATAGGTATTCACACCAAATTTGTGTCCTTTACTTCTAACATCCTAAGGATTCTAAAGGTACCCAGGTTTTGTAGATTCCACTTGACGGGCCCAAGAAATTAATCAAAATACAACAAAATATTGGTTTGGGGGGAAAAATTTAGAGAGTGCTGCAAAAGAAAGTGTGTTTTTGTCCCTGCTA
This sequence comes from Lissotriton helveticus, assembly GCF_964261635.1. Taxonomy (NCBI): domain Eukaryota; kingdom Metazoa; phylum Chordata; class Amphibia; order Caudata; family Salamandridae; genus Lissotriton; species Lissotriton helveticus. Next base: position 35,844,989 of record NC_136069.1, read on the forward strand.
ATGGGGATAGCGAGGTCCCGGTGGGATGCCCCAAGGCCAGGTGCCCGCAGCCAGTATGTCACGCGAGGCCGCCACAGAAGGCCCTGCTGCAAAGCAGGCAGCGCTTCACCGGTGGTGCCAGCAGCGGCCCACACTGCCCCTCTTACCACCTGTGGGAAGCCCAGGTGCCGCCAGTCTCAGGCCCAGGCTTGAGGTATGCACCACAAATGCTGGAGCTAGCCCCATTCTCACCACCAACTGATGCAGCATGGTACCAGCCCGGGCAGCCCAGGCATGAGCTGGCAGCCGCCAATGTAGTAGCAGGGGCCGCAATGTGCACGGGGCACAATGAGGAGTCTCTTCCCGCCCCAAATGTGCAGGCTTGCGAGTGCATTCCGGGCCATGCAATGAGCAGGGTAGCCACGGTCCTTGGCTACAGCCCGTTCGCATACTAAAGCGTGTTCTTCAGCGGGAGCACAGGCCAGAGGAAATAGCTAGCAGCAGCCACAACCTGTCTCCTGGCTCACCCTTCATGGGGAGCGCGGCAGCCCACTCTGGGACCTACCAAAGCGCACGGTCTCACAAAGTGGGGTAGGCCTCACCCTGATGTCAGTAGGACACCTCACACTGCTCGGTGCCGCGGGCTCCAGAGGTAGCCAAAGTTCGCCAGCGTGGGCTGGCGGGTTGCAGTCTGTATGATGGCTTTCCGGGTTGGTGGCCAGCCCCCTGGATGTCGGTTGCCTGCTGGATTGTAAGTTCGGCCGACAGAGCCTCTCTAGAGAGGGCCCTTCTTGCAGCCTGGCTAAGCTCAACCTCCCTTCTTACTTTCTTAATGTTTTCTCCAATTGAACCCCTTCACGGTTGTCCTTTAAGGTTGTTATCCTTCAAAACTGTTATTTTTGTATGCCATCACATCAGCAGGGCATGTCATGGAACCACAAGTGCTGACTGTAAAACCACTCTCTACTACCTTCTTTCCAGGCAAACTGGTATTACGGAGCAGAACTGCCTTCCTCCCTAAAGTGGTTACTCCATTCCACTTATGTCGATCCATTACACTTCCCATCTTCTATCCTCCTCCTCCTTCGATGAAGAAAGACTGCGGGGACTTAAACCTAAACGTGCAGTCGGCTTCTATATTGATAGAACCAAAGAATTCAGACTCAATGATCAACTCTTCATAGGATACAAAGGGAAAATGAAAGGAAAAGTGATTCACAAACCAACACTCTCAAGGTGGATCATCCTGTGTATCAAAATCTGCTTCTCCATGGCTCAAAGAGAGTTACCTAAAGGTATTCATGCTCTTTCTGCTAGAGCTACATCACCTAGTCTGCCCTAGCTAGAGGTGTTCCTACAGCAGATATATGTAAAGCAGCATCTTTGTTCTCCCTTCACAAGTTTTAAAAACACTACTGCTTGGATTCAGAAGTAAGGAGGGATAGTTACTTAACTCGCTCAGTTCTACGGGACTGTTTGGTTTAGTCCGCCTTGCTTACACCTCCAAGTGTGTCACTGCTTAGAAATTCTATTCCAAATGTGTGGAATCTGCAGGTAGATGTATCCATCAGAAGAACAAGTTACCTACCTTTGGTAATTCTTTTACTGGTGGATACAATGTCTACCTGCAGATTCCTTCCCAATCCACCCTCCTCCCCATAGCTACCAAGACTCCTTCTCATTCCTACTTACAGCTGTTTACAAATGCATCTTTTATACATAGTTTCTAATTTCATTGTGAATAATACATGTAGCATCAATATTCAATTGATACTTTTGCGGATCACTCCTATCTTAGTAAGTTAGTATCTTCTGTTAGTCTCAAAGGGGCAACAAAAAAAAGAATGGGAACTGATGTCAGCATGCCACGGCGTGCTTTATGGTTCCAGTGATGTCACACAGTATGGAGGGGAATTGAAACTGGCGGACAATGGCGGCGTGGGAGAGCTATCGGAGAAGGCAAATAACTTATTAATTTCTGCATTATTTGTTTGGTAGGTCGAAACTACTCCCAGTCACGCAAGCAGCACTAGGTCGTATGGGAAGGGGTGACCTGCTGTTTGGAGCAGAAGCGCAAAATAACAACAGACCCCACTTTCGGATGGAGGCGTGCTAAAACGTGACTATCCTGGGACAATATCTAGATCAATAAACTGAAAGATTTGATTGAAGGCAATACATTGAGAACGTTGCCTAGGTTACAAACAGGGTAAGAATTAACTAGATTACAGATGTATAAATATATACAGTTGTGAAACGTATGGAAGGTATGGAAGGTAAAGTGCTGGGGGTGAGACCCGATGATGATGCTGTCATGCACCTAACAAAGGTGGAGAACCAAGATAAACCGCCACACAGTCTGCCTGCGTGAATGAGGGTTTTTTAAGTACTTTTTCCTTCCATGAGTTTTAACCAGACCTGTAATCATGATGCTCTGCAATTGCTAATATTGATATAACTGTAATGTTTTATTGTTCTGCTTATATGGTTGTGTTTGACAAACCGAATAAAGCATTTTGAACTGAACTACTTCTTAAGTACTGACGGACAGAACATAGTGGACCCTGGCAGCAGGTACAAGTGATCCATTCCCATTTGATTTTGACTGATTAATAGGAAGCTGAATGGATCAGACCTTCTTACTCCCCCATTCCCTGATTTGAATATATATAAAGTGCAACAAGTTTAGCAGTGTTATGTGCACGACAGAGGGTTATAACAAACCAGATATGTCCAGAATCAGCTTCTCAAACTGTGCACATTCTCATTTGTCAAGCAGTTCTCAGGAGTATCTGACAGTATTGTTCCTGCACTATTTAAAATGTAGTGTATTGACAATTAATCATTGAATCAGTGGATCTTAAACATGCAATGACAGCCTGCCTACAGGTACGTTCTCCCTGCTTGTTAAAAGGGGTTTTCAGCATTTGTCTTATTTCTTTCAATAATCCCAAGCATACACATGTGATGTGTGTGATATTTTCTACCCCTTTAGTACACAGTCTACAGGGAGCTTTCATGTTTGCCTTATTCCATTTTTTTCTCCTTTGCTGCTCCGGGAATACTGCCGAAACGGAAGTGCATGAAATCAATTTTCAGTTTTTTTGACCATCCAGCCTCTAAATATGGTTGACATTTGAGTTTTTTATATTCATTGATCAAAGACCCGGCATGCGATCTACTGGCAAATGAAACTTTATAATTTATAAGGGATACTTTCTTTTCTGTAGTATTGACTATATTTTTTTAAAGCTTTAATCGCTGAATTTAAGTAGAGACGGGCTGGATCTGTTTCATTCCTTTGCATCTCCTGCCACAAAGCTTGCCATAATTGACTTTCGGAGACTGATCTTATTCTGTTACAGGTTTTTACGTAGGCCCTTTTCCTTGCTGTCTATTGATTTATAAGCCCAAACTCCAATCTTAACTGAGCTCTCGATGCTTTCAAAGGAAGGTGGAACAGTGATCTAAAGACTTTTGAAAAGATTAGATTTAAGAGAATTGCAACTCTGTTCCGAAGTACTTCACTACCGTATGTAACAGTCAGAAGGAGCGTTGCTGCGATGACTTTCAATTGTGGTGCATAGCTTGGGCCATCTAAGGTTCTTTGCAACATACGAAATGCCTGGTTCAAGGAGAGCTCTTCTCTCTTCAAATCCTCACTATGCTGTTTAAAAGTAGCCCAATCATCAAAAAGAACTCACAGGTATCCATAAGTTGCTGTCTGCTCTAGATGGTCATTTCCCAAGAACCATTTATTGACTTTTATTTATTTTGTCGTTATATCACAGGTGTCACATCAACAGCAAGTCCTCCCCACTCCTTTACACATTTCAGTGAGGAGATTTGATGGGACTACGCCTGTCAGACCTATCGGAGGTCTTTTGAAAGGCTTTGGAAGGGGGTCTGAAGAAGTAGATGGTGAAGACCTACCCCTTTTCTGTGATCTCCTGGATGGACTCGCAGATGAAGCATCATTACTGTCCCTTGAAACAGGATCTTTTCGTGACTTGAATTTTTGAAGCCAAGTGAGCAGACGCCCCTCACGGTCCCGCAAGATCTTAGTTGAAAAGGTCCGACAGATCTTGCAGTCAGAAGCTTTTTGGCCCGGATACGAACAATAAATACAGTCTTTGTTTGTCCTCCGCATAAAGTCTCTTCTTGGAGCAGGTGGCACAAGCCTTAAAAAGAGCCTCTTTTTCCTTGTCTGACATAATGAAATCTTGTGAAGAGTTGAGTTGAAAAAAGTAGTTGTTGAAGAAAAAACTGAGCGGAGCTCAGTGGAGACTCCCTTGCACAACGTACGGTAGAACATCTGAGGCTCTCTCAGGAAGGTTCTATGGGGTGAGGCTGTTCTGATTGGCTGTTCACTTTGTTTCGTCTCTTTTACAAAAAGAGGTGGATGTGCTACAAAATGAGATGAGGCCTAGGCCTTATTTTTTTTTTGTACCTATTTCTATGGTATATTTTATTTACCGGGGACTCCCATCTCGACGACGGGGAATGATACAAGCAATGGGAATCTATGAAAGTTACCAATAATGGAGAACCAAAGTTACAGGTAAGTAAGTTATTTTCTTCACAACCATCACAATGATCACACCCTGCCCTTAGGCACAATTTTTTGGTTGTTGCTAGCACAGTCTGAAGAGTGCAGGGCACCTTTTTACAATTGTATCTGGTTACCTACAGCTGCAGTTTTTATGAGATGGGGAATGTTTTTCTGTTGTGAGTAGGGGAGGTATGACAAGCTTTGCAATGGTTGTAGAACTTCCATAGTCGTGCGAGCGGCTTCATCCTCCCATGGCACCTCTCTTTGCTGATAAAAACAAACATCAACCTGCTATAACTATCCTCCTCATTACCATTGATTTAAATGACTCTAAATGTGCACTGGATAAGGTTGAAATATAATTTCTTTTTGTATTCCAGGTTCACATGGTCCTTCACAATCCAGTGATTTCTATGTCCTGTACAAATTCTTCGCTAGAATCCAGATACATACGATTACTAGTAAGTTACTTGCTCACTATTACTGGAGTTCTGCATCCGACTCTTCCATTTCGATGTATTCATAGTCATCGTTCCAGCTTGTTCTCTCATGGCTGCGTGTAGCATCAACATATAATTTTATTTGGAGAATTTGTCTCTGTGGCTGTCTCTGGTGTCTTTATGCTGCAGCTCTGACTCCTCTACACAGCCTGGGTGCTATATTGAGCACACCTCTAATGCTTGCATTGCAACCTTCAGTGTTGGCTCCTGCATTTCCTTTGTATTTGTATTGTTGAGGTGTGTGTCCACATTTGTGTCTACCTTCATCATTATGGTAATAAAACGTCCTAGAGGTTATTACAAGCCATTCTTAAAGAGGTCTAATGCATTTGCTTTCTTGTTTATATTTTTGGAATTTCTTACCCTGGTCTGAGACTTCACACTTGCATCCATGGTGACCATTTTTGTCATGCAGAGATCTGTGTATAAAGTGTTCACAGTTTACAATCTTATGTACTGATAAGTGGGTTAATGCACTCAGGGTAGTGTGGTTAGTGTTTACCTTTTGTTTCACAAGTTGTAATTCAAGTGAAATAGCTCCTCCCCCATAGTGTACTCATAGAATGAGCTCCAAGTCACCGGAGTCCTACGATACTAAAACATTTATTTTGTAAAACGCACAGGTATCCAAAGCCCACCTCATATTTCCCCTAGCCCCAGATGTGTGCCAGAGCACACTATGCCATCAAAAAACAATGGCTCCTATGGACTAATGGCAACTTGATAGAAGTATACAAATGCGCAATTAATAAGATGTCAAAAAGAGAGCAAGCTGAACACACATAGGATTTGTATTTCATAAACAATTATTTATATAGCTTTTTTTATAAGAGAACAATACATACAGAGTATTGAAATAATAACTAAGCAATAGTGAATGGTGTCCCAGTGAAAAAATGGAACCTAAAGTTGTAGTGACTAGTTGGTGACATATGTACAAGGTTTCCTTTATAACATAAAAACGACCCTTAGAAAGTATACATTGTATGAACTGTGCTTTGTACAATGATACGGGCTGTTTTTTTTTTTTTTTTTTAATGGTTCGCTTTTCAAACTGTCAACGGTGTTTCGACCCTGTGCGCAATGTAGGGTAATTAAAAAAAAACTCTTATCAAACCACTCCTCAAGAAACCGAATCTTGACAAAGAAGATTTAAAAAGCTATCGCCCTATTGCCTGTCTCCCTGCCCTGGCAAAAATTGTCGAAAAAGCTTTGTATCTTCAATTATCAGCCTTCATCGAGGAACACAAACTACTCGATGAATCCCAGTTCGGCTTCCGCCAATACCACGGAACAGAGACGGCCCTGGTTAAAGCGGCGGATGATATAAGATCCATTCGCGAGGCAGGGGGCACAGCAGTTCTAATACTGCTCGATCTGTCGGCAGCTTTCGACACGGTCGATCATACCATCTTGATCGACCGTGTCGAGGCCATAGGAATCCAACACAATGCAAAGAAACTCTTGGCTTCTTTTCTGTCGGACAGGACTCAGGTGGTTACCATCGGACCGTTCCAATCATCTTCTATGTCTCTGCCATGCGGAGTCCCTCAAGGCTCATCCCTTAGTCCGACGCTTTTTAACATTTATGTGTCGGACCTTGCCAACGTTATTCGTGCACATGGGATGAGCCTGACCTCCTACGCAGACGACACCCAGCTGGTCCTTGCCGTAGGAAGGGATGACTACAAAACAGCCAATGCTTTTAATCTGGGTATGCAGGCTATAGGGAACTGGATGGCGGCCAATTGTCTGAAATTAAATTCAGACAAATCTGAAGTAGTCATTTTTGGTCATCTGACCCCAGAATGGTTGTCCCTCTGGTGGCCCCTATCACTGGGCACCCCGCCGAACCCAGTCAGCAAGGTGAGGAACCTGGGAGTTATGTTCGACGATCATCTTACCTTTCTCCCCCATGCCAATCAGATCACCTCCTCTGCCTTTCACAAACTACGTTTGATAAAAAAAATTCTCCCATTCCTTCCAGACTCAGCTGCCAAAACCCTGGTTAGTGCCTTGGTACTGTCCCCATTAGACTATTGCAATGCCCTCTTTCTAAATGCTCAAGAAAGAGTTCTAAATAAAATGCAGTCTATTCAAAATGCCGCTGCTAGGTTACTAGGAAAAATCCCTAAACACCACTCTGTGTCAGTAACCATCAGGAATCTTCACTGGCTCCCGATTAGAAATAGAGTCAAATTCAAAACGCTTTGCATCGTGTACAAGGCTCTGCGAAACATAGGTCCAGCTTTTTTCACCAGAAATCTTATTCCCTACTGTCCCCTCAGAACCCTACGCTCCTCCAGCCTACAAGAACTTGTTGTACCTCGTACGAAAACTGTCTCATGGGGTGATAGAAGATTTCTAGTCTCCGCACCTAAGCTCTGGATCACTCTGCCGCTATCGATTAGAACAAGCGATACCCTTTGGTCCTTTCGAAAACATCTTAAGACCTGGCTTTTTAATCTTTGATCTTGAAATACCCTCTCGGGTTGAAACTCTGCAAATACTTAGCGCCAAGATGCCTTCGGGCCTTTGCATGCGCTTTACAAAAGTTTTAAATAAATAAATAAATAGGGTCTCTTCGGGACCTGGGGATGTGTAGGGACACCTGAAACAAGGGGAAGGATATTGTGAGTCAGGAACTGCAGTGTGTCAGCAGTGCTTGAAAATGGAAAGGTGTAAGCATATTATTGCAATACCTGAAGGTGGGTCTGCACAGCCTAGTGTAAGAGTTGTGCCACCGTGAGTGTAGTGAAGAAAAAGTACTCAGACGGGACCTGGCCGGGCGCTATATGTGTGAGAAAATGAAGCATATTATTGTCAAATTAAGACCGAAAATAGGCTTACATGTCTTCGCTAGGGTCGCACAATGAGGAGGTGAACTTACCCCATGTCAGGGTAGAAGCAGGCTGGCAAATAAACAAAGAGCATTTCAGGAAAATTCCTATATGAGGGGTTATCAGAATATGCAGTCTCGGCGTGTGTGCTTTGGGTAAAGAGTGGTAGTACTTTATGTAGATGGCTGTTCAAAGGCAGCTGTTGGAAGCTTAGAAATGGAAAAACAGACATTAACCAGATGGGTGTGTTACGCGCTAGAGCTACAGGCTTTGTGAAAACTGGAACACGATCGTTCCAAGTAGCGCGAAGGGCCGGCTGCTCATTTTCAGTAATTATGTAGCTTGTGTCCTAGATTGATGGTCTAAGACAGAAGTGAGCACAATGTCAGCAGAGTGCTGGGGGTGTCATGGACACTGTGTGCATCATTGGCAAGCCGATATTGGCTGGGGTCTCTTACCTTACACGATCGTAAGTAGGTACATGCCTGCTCCCAGACCGCTAATCAGCTGAACAGCGATAGTCTTTCTGCTAGGTTCAGTGACAAAGAGCCTCTGTTGGGCTACGTGTATATCGGGACTTTCTTCCCGGCAAAGAACCAATGAAAATGCAGGCAGACGTGATTGGGGAAAAAACAAATGCCGATGGGAGCGAGCGCTATGTGATCGTCAAAGGAAATAGTAAACAGACCAATGCTGGTTACCTAGCGGAATGAGGGTGTACCTGAAGAGTGGAATAATAATTAATGGGCAATCTTAATTGAGTGTATTAGTGGTGTTTCAACTGGTAAAAAGGAGAGAATTTATTGTGTGTTTCAAGGCATTTGCTGCCGCATTATGTGAATACCATCCTCACAGATTTTATTGAGGTCAGCCAGGTACTTCATGCGAGTCAGTCTGGTTTTCGAGCAAATTTCAGTACAGAGACGGCTCTATTAGAAATCTCAGAGATGATCAAAATCACCTTAGACAGAGGCAGAAAGGCTGTGCTGATTTTATTAGATCTATTAGCGGCTTTTGATACCGTGCCACATGATCGCCTCCTTCATAGATTAAGGGAGAGCGGCATTGGGGGCACGATGCTCAGATGGTTTTCTTCCTTCTTGGATTACCGCCAGCAAACAGTCTGGACCCCCCCTTTTTCAGCCCGCATTCCACCACTGAGCGTAGGGGTCCCACAAGGTTCCGTTTTAAGTCCGACCCTGTTCAATATATATATATGCCCCCCCGGCTCCTATTGCAGAACAATTCGGGGCAAAAATTATATCGCACAAAGATGACACGCAATTGGTGCTCACCTTGATCAGGTGCTTAATGGCAATGAAGTCAATGCTTGCTTAACCAAGGTTTTTGAGTGGTTTAGGCAAAATCAGTTGCACTGCAACTCCGACAAGTCAGAAATTATCTTTTTCGGACACACCCCAGGAGATGAGTGGCGGTCAATGGTGGCCTAAAAATCTCCTCCTGAAAGACCAGTCTCTACTGCAAAAAATTTAGGAGTGAAGTTGGACTCTGACATGACGATGAAGTCCCAGGTTCAATCATTTGCTGGCACCTGCTTTAGCCTTTTGAAAATTATGAGGAATTGTCTCCCTTTGCTTCCTATTCCGCATAGGAAAACTGTGGTCCAGGCCCTGATTATATCAAGATTGGACTATATAAATGTTTTGTACCTGGGCCTTCCGGACTACTGACTGAACCGCCTGCAGGTGGATCAAAATGCGGCGGCTAGGTCCGTGCTCATGGTTGGACCCAGGTCACACATGTCTCCCCACCTTAGATCCTTGCACTGGCTTCCAGTGAGACAAAGAGTCTTTTTAAAATCCCTGGTCCTAACTTTTAAGGCTCTTAATAACATTGGGGCCCCGTATATTAGGAACAAAATTCAGCCCTACAAACCACTCAGAACGCTGCGATCCTCCTCCCAGCAGCTGACAATTGTGCCTAAGTTTTACCGTTCTTACAAAGGAGGCCTCTCCTTGGAGTAGCTGTGCGCTTAACAAATACACCTATAACATAACATAACAGCGATAGAAGAATATATCAATGTTTAACCATAGCAAGCACCTGAATACAGCTATTGATGTTTACAGATGACCGGGATGGACATTTGTACCCGAGCTAATGGTGTTGGTATAGAGACAGCATATATTTTAAAAATAGCATATTTCGCATACCAGGATGTGGATGTCTTTGATAAGTAAACATTGTGAATGTGTCCATAAACATATGTATTATGCAATTAGTGTTAATGTTGACACATTTAAATTCATATTTAATTCAAACACTGTAACTTACGAAATATAGTCATATTTTGCATAGCAGAATTGCAATAACTAGCAAGTATGAAAATGTAATCACATGCAGTGGAAACAGTTAAAGGACAGTTGACACCCGATAATTTCTGGGTAAATACCTCGTAAATACATACATTCCTAGACATACATGATGGGTGAACATGTACATCATTGTGTTGTCAATTACTGAGTGTGGTAATGAAACTGCGCCAATCTTCTGCGGAGTTCAACCTTTGGGCTGCGGAGTTAGTTCCTTCTATCCAACGGCATTCTAGTTGTAGAATACGTATGAAGTCTCCTCCTCTTTCTGGAATAGAGGCTTTGTCTATGACTTGCCTTTTTATGTCATCTGCAGTGTGGTTCTTTTCGGAAAAATGGCTAACAAGAGGTGCATTCACTACTGAATGCTTAATGCAACTGCTGTGTTGCCCTATTCTTGCTTTTATGGGTTGCTGAGTTTGTGCAATGGCAGGCAAGCCGCAGGGGCATGTAATGCAGTACACAACATTCCCTCTGTTGCAATTTGCAAACAAATTCAAGTGTGTGTTTAACATTTGCATGTTCAAATGTCTTAGTGTTAAAGGTGAATGCGCTTGATACACAGTTGCCTCATTTAAAATGCACCTTGACCTCTGGTAGGCCCCATACGGATTGCAATGAGCGTGTTGTTTGAAGTGGGCTTTTCAAGGAGGACCGGATTAAGTGGTCTTTCACATTCTTGCCACGTTTGTAAGCGAACATGCGTACTTCGATAGTGTGGTCTTGATGATATGCCAGTTTTTTGTAATTAGCTTGCGGACTTGGTTTGGTATGTACACCAAATGTAGTCACCAAATGAGTCTGTCAAATGTGTTTTTTTCTTTGGTGACTAACAGTGCTTCTCTTGGGCAAAATCAGGTATGTTTTAGTGACTTCCTGACTAACCTGTTGGGGTAGCCTCTTGACAATAGTTTATCTTCCATATTATCTGCCTCTTTCATGTAGTCATCTTTTTTTGCACAGTTTCTGCCCAAGTGCACAAATTGTCTGGAAGGTAGACCATCTCTGAGTGCATGTGGGTTGTGACTTTTGTAGGAAAGTAGAATGTTCCTTTCTGTTGGTTTTCTGTGAAGGGAAGTATATAAGACCTAATTTTCATGTTGTATGTTTAAATCTAGAAAAGCTATGCTAAATTTCCATATCATAGAGGTGAAGGTGAGGTGCTTTTGTTTGCTGTGTAAATATGTGACAGTTATTGAAGTCATGTGCACTATCAGACCAAATAAGAAATATGTTGTCTATATACCGCTTCCAACATTTAATGCTGGAGCGGTACCTGCTCGTAGTGTTAAGGGCACATTTTTGTTCTATATGGTCCATGTAAATAATTAATATGAAAGAATAGTTATGTCCTCCTTAGTATCCCCTCGTTGCACTCCTGTGGGTTGAAACAACCCTTGTTCTAAAGTTCAAATAGAATCCACAAACGCTCTGTTTTTACTTTTTTCCAAAGAAATTTCTTTCTTCCTTTTATTTGATGCTTAAGGAATCACAATAGGCCCCTGATGAAGGGTCTCGACCCGAAATGCATTGGGACGATTGAAATGTCACATATGATAAAGTTGATATCATGAAGCCGCTTGAAAGAACCATATGATTTATATTGACATGAAAACATTAACATTGTGATTCCTTAAGCATCAAATAAAAGGAAGAAAGACATTTCTTTGGAAAAAAGTAAGAAAGAACATTTGTGGATTCGATTTGAACTTTAGAAACAAAGTAATTATATTCCAGGGCAATTTGTAGAAGGGAAAAGATAAATATAGTGGGTACTAGCGTTGGTCTAGGTCTGGTATCTAATAGATTTTCTATCATCTGTATACTTTCAATTTGTGGTATATTGGTGTAGAGAGGGGAAATGTCAAGAGTTGCCAGCCAATCTGTTGCGATACTGTTTGGCCTGTTTTCTACTGAGTTGATCATCTGTATGGAGTCTCTCACATATGTTTCCTGTAGTGGGGCACCGTCTTTAATAAAAAAATCTATATATTTACCAATCAGTTCTAAGATCAAACCATATCTCGAAAGTATAAGGCGTCCAGGAGGATTTGTGGTATTTTTATGGATCTTGGGGATGGTATAGTGGGCCAGGGTTATGGGTGTTCTGCATTAAGAAATTCAAATTCTTTCTTGCCAAGAAACCTTGTTCTCTTCCTTCGGTGGTTATTCTTAAAATCTCTTTAGTGATACTGGTCAATGGGTTGGTATCTAATTTCTTGTTGTGTTTGATTTCTCCTATTTGTTTTCTAATCTCAGTGTCGTAGTCTTTCCGGTCTTGGACAACAATACCACCTCTTTTGTCTGCCGGTTTGAGTATGATAGATTTTTGAGCCCCTCTAGGGTTTTTCGTTCTTCCAAGCTGATATTTTATGGTATGAAACGACTAATACTTTTCAAGTTGTCCACTCCTGCAAGTATGATTTTCTCAAATGTTATGAGTTCTGGCGGCATCATGCCGTTAGTGGGATAAAAAGTGGAGGGTGGTCTTAGTCCTGTGATGGAGTCTGGTGTTATGTCATCGCTGTCCATAAAAAACAGTTTAAGTCGTATCTTACGGAATATCTGGTATAGTTCTGTCTTTAGATTGAAAAAGTCACTACTCTCTGTAATTACAAATGATAGTCCCTTAATTAATAAAGACATTTCTGATGAGGATAACACATGCTGTGGAAAATTGAAGATAGGGGTGGTCTCTGTTCTAATACTCGTGTGGCCTAGCATTGCTGGGGGCACCATTGGTAATGTTTATTCTGTGTTTGCCTTTCCCCTGCGTATTAGTACCATGTTTTGGCCTTTCTCTTCCTGCCTTGATCTAAAAACGGCTGACCTGGGTGACTATCAGAGTGACTTGGTCCCGGTTGGGCGTCAAGAGTCGTCTGAACCTCCTGATGTCTCTGAGAAGGTTTTAGGCTGAATCCTCCTAAATCTCTCCCACGTATTTTGTCTGTTTTGTGTGCCAATTTTACTGTAACAGTCTTCTCTCAGGTAAGGATAAACCTTTTCTTTTGAGAAGTTTTTAATATCTTTTGCCACTTTGTCCGCCTTTTTCTTCAACTCAAAGGAGTTGAATTCATCAATTGTTTTGGTTGTCCAAAAGTGTTTTAGCGTCTGTTACTCCGTCACCACCAAGTAACTCTTTTTCTAAATCTTCAATTTCTTTGAATTCTGCCTTTGCATGTTCTTTGGCTGTTTCTATACCTAACACCATCCAGTGGCGTAAACAGATTGTGGAAATATGACTGAAACCCTCTTTGAATTTCGGATCTTCTCAGAAAATTCCTGGGATGTTTCTGACCTGCAAGCCTAGCGGAATTATTTCTGCCTTCAGATATTCTGTCAGCATCCAAGCATGAAGCTCAGTTCTGACATGTTCTTTCTTTGCTTGCTCTAATTTGTTGTGGGCTCACAGTCCTGCTAGGTTGGTTGGAAAACAAGGATGGTCCACTGATTATTTTCGCAATGTACTTAGCAATGTGTAGGGGAGTCTCTCTTTGTGACATCATAACCCTGGGAGCTACACTTAAACCCTACATATGTGGGAGATCCTGTTATGGGATACTTCCCTTGCGGTGCAGCCACCACTCTAAATGTCGAAAAACCAAACAAGGGAACCTTACTCACTAGGAACCAGGGTAGTTAAAGTGTTAACAAAAAACAATGGCTCCTATGGACTAATGGCAACTTGATATAAGTATACAAATGTGCAATGGCAATGAAAAGGGTTAATAAGATGGCAAAAACGTATTTATGTTTTTTTGAGATTTACAAAGCGCTCAAATACTTGAAGATGTCCCGGCGCTAAAAAGAGAGGAAGCCGAACACACGTTGGACTTGTATTTCATGTACAATTATTTATACAGTTTTTGTGTAAGAGAACAATACATACAGAGTATTGAAATAATAATGAAGCAATAGTGAATGGTGTCCCAGTAAAAAAAAATGGAACCTAAAGTTGTAGTGACATATTGGTAACATATGTACAAGGTTTCCTTTATAACATAAAAACGACCATTAGAAAGTATACATTGTGTGAGCCACGCTTTTTACATTGATTAAGCGATACCAAAGGGGATGATGGACGGAGCATTTGAGTAAATGAAACACTCATCCCCAGTCATCTGATCTGGGTTTAATCCATCATCATTCTTTAGCTCACACCACCACCCCAGTTCAGACTTGGCCATATGCAAATCAGTCTGACCCTGTGCCTCATGGGAACAGTCCAGCCCGAACTGCCAAGCCATGTCTTCCCTGGACTGGAAACAAACATCCTGGGACCGGTTTCTGGCTAATTAGCCGTCATCAGCCAGGCTAGCTTGAATCCAGTGGAAAGTGAGCAAGGGACCCATGTCTGGGCATACCCTGCCAACTTAGGTCGAACAAAGTGATACAAAAGGGGATGTTGGACGGAGCATTTGAGCAAATCAAACACTCACCCCCAGTCAACTGGTCTGGGTTTAATCCATCATAATTATTTAGCTCGCTTCACCACCCCAGTTCAGACATGGCCATATGCAAATCAGTCTGACCCTGTGCCTCATGGGAACAGTCCAGCCCGAACTGCCAAGCCATGTCGTCCCTGGACCGGAAACATGCATCCTGGGACCGGTTTCTGGCTAATCAGCCGTCATCAGCTAGGCTAGCTTGAATCTAGCTTGTTCTAATTGCTTATGAAATACAAATCCTATGTGTGTTCGTCTTGCTCTCTTTTTGACATCTTATTAACCCTTTTTATTGCCATTGCGCATTTGTATACTTGTATCAAGTTGCCATTAGTCCATAGGAACCATTGTTTTCTGTTAACACTTTAATTTCCCTGGTTCCTAGTGAGTAGGGTGCCCTTGTTTTGGTTTTTAG
Organism: Lissotriton helveticus; assembly: GCF_964261635.1. Taxonomy (NCBI): domain Eukaryota; kingdom Metazoa; phylum Chordata; class Amphibia; order Caudata; family Salamandridae; genus Lissotriton; species Lissotriton helveticus. Next base: position 35,860,053 of record NC_136069.1, read on the forward strand.
AGCACACTATGTCAGCATTTTATTGTAAAAGGACACCACCAGTACTACAGCTATCAGCTGATTTTAGAAAGAAGCATACTCGTGTCTGCTCTTAATCTCCTCTGAAAGACGGTGCCAAGGACACTGCAAGACATTTACGAATCAGGGCTGTAGCTGCTACTTTTCTGCTTGTCAGTTGATTTGACAAGAGACACAACCATTATTTGTAAAAGGAACAAATATACATGCATGGCCTACATCATTTAGTATTTCAGGCTAAGTTCTTGTGTTTACCACAATGTAGCCGCCCCAGTGTGGTGTCACTAGTGCCGTTTTTAGTTTGTGAGTGCAGGCATCTCACAAAAAGTGAAGGACTGGTCTCGCACACCACTGGTGTCATGCTTCATCATAGACCAGTCCTCGCCCTCTACAAACTTGGTTTGATAGAGGGCGGGCATACACCTGACGACAGGGATGCACTTCTAAACTAAGTGCGGGCCCATGGGGAATAAAATGTGAATTAAAAGGCCATTAAAGGTGTCAGCTCAAATTTAATAGTGCTGGCATCTATATGGTGGTTTAAAATAAGGTGATCGGTGTAATGGGGATATTAATGTCCCCCCACCGCTGTGAATGAGGTCAACTTGTTTTTGCCTAAAGGCCCAGTTGGGTCCACGGCATTCATCAGGACCGTGAAAGAAAGCACGGGCTCTTCTCTTACCACACTATGGTGAGAGGATTCCACTCAGTGGGGTGATGAAGATCACACTCCACTGTGCAATGGATAAATTCTAAAAGCCTGAAAGAAAAACATATAAAAAACACATTTACTGTCACACAGCTTTTGACACATACAACGAAAAACAGAGTAAGCCACAATCACCATGGTTCTATTGTGAATGGCTAAAAGTGCAGCAGTAATGTGACAGCAATCTGTGCACCAATCACGGAGATAATATCTCCACAATGCTTACCCTAAAATGAGGTCAAAATAGCCCCATCGGAGGGCAGGAGACCCTTTAGGTCCAAAACTAGAAATAAAGTTTGGGGAGAAAGAACAGAAATACAAGATGTTAGAGGCCCCCATGTGGTCCTGTATGAAAAGCATATGTGGCTCTGTAGTGCAGAAATATCGTGGGATTATAAGCTTAACAATAAATGCGGACATTACGGGACCTAATTCCGTATGTCGTTTTTATTTCCGAGGCGCAGCTTTTTGAAGTAAGGCAGACCTCGGCATATGCACCCAAGTTATGGAACAGGTAAACCTCTTTTCCGTTCCGTTTTGAATGACTACATAGTGTTCCATAGAAGTGGGGCAGCAATAACTTCTGCTCGCTCCTCTTTTTCGTAGGTGCATCACTCAGTTTGAGATCCCATCGGATCATCAATAAGGTAAATACGGACATTTTCACGAAGGATACTGTGTTTATAAAAATTGATATCAATAGACTTCACTATGAACTTCTATATATCACTCCACAGGGAAGACTTTTTGAGACAGCTTTATCTCCCTAACAAGGTAACATCTTTTTGTCAAATTTTACACGATGTGGTTACAATTGATGTAATTTTTGCGTGTCACCCCCTTGGTAATAATAACACGTATTTTATGTAGGGCAATATGACAGCCCAAGCCAAACCCTGCCTAGTACATTTCAACCAAATTTGTGTCGGCCTTGTCTATGATGAGGAACCTTTTTGTAAAATCATGTACCTCTGTGAATCCTTTCCCATTTGCTGGCCCTTTTAGTAATTTTAATCGTGTTTCCTGTAGGACATGCCCACCCCCTTTCCCGTGTCCTGAAGAAGACCCGCCATGTAAGGGACATCACCCCTACGAACAGGGTCGTAACGTCGACTGCTAGACCTCTAACACATGACTAGAGTGTGACGAACAACACCAGTTACAACATGATGTTTTGAATACCATTTTCATTAAAAAACGTTCACTCCAGTTGCACCAATCCCTGCACATTACCCCCCCCTTTCCCTGTAACGTGGGCACTGAATAATGATATATAAAAAATGATAATTCTGTGTTAAAAAGTTACAATGCAAGGAAAAAATTCACCAACACTATGTGAATAAAACAATAGTGTTGTACTAAATAATCTTGTCATTTACTGTTTTTCATGTCATTTGTTTTGAATAATTCTGACTTGGTCAGGGACCACTCTCTTTTTATAACGCGATTTATCTCGGAGCATGTGTTGGAGGGTTGCATCTTGAACCTCACATCAGCCTCCGTATTTCAGGATATATTTGGTCTGTGGTTGGAGATGGTTGTCAGTGCTGCTGGGTCTGCAGGTTACTATTCCATTGTAGTATGCTCTTGGGTCTTGTATGGTCCTCAGTGTCTGTGGTGTCATTGTGGTTAGTTGTTTCTTAGATTTATACCTTCTCTCACTAGATGCTGCTGTTTTATGAGTGCAGGGTCAAGACTGATTTGCATATGGCTGGGTCCAAACTGGAATGGCATGGTGAGCAAAAAAATGATGGCTTAAGGCCCAGATCTCTGTACTGGGGTGAATGTATGACAATGTTCTGCATTCTGTCCATCAATTGTTGTTTTTGCATTTGTCACCCTGAGTGGGACGGGTATGCCCAGACGTGGGTCCTGTGCTCTCCATGCCACTGCAATCAAGCTATCCTGGGTGATAAGGGCTGAAAGCCCGAAACCGGTCCTAGAATGCTTGGTTCCAGTCCAGGAAGGATCTGGCCTAGCAGTTCAGGCTGGACTTTTCCCATTGGGTGCAAGGTCAAGGCTGATTTGCATATGGTTAGGTCCAAACTGGAATGGCATGGTGAGCAAAAAAATGATGGCATAAGGCCCAGATCTCTGTACTGGGGTGAATGTATGACATTGTTCTGCATTATGTCCATCAATAGTTTTTTTGCAGCTGTTTTATTAGTAGTATTACTTAGACTTTTTGGTTGAGTTGGGAGAAGTCGGTAGTTAGCAATAGATTTTGTAGGTGATAATTTTAGTTGCACTGTATGCACCGGTCAGAAGGTGCTTCGTTCCCATAAAGTACTAGACATTTCTGTAAGTATTCTGAGTTTTGTTTGATGATCTCTCAGCTCTCAATTTCTGGTTCACTGGCAGATTCTTTTTGTATTATGTTTTAATGATCTTTAAATACAAGCAGCAAACATAGTATGAAGTGGGTGATCTATGAACCCGACAAGTCATCAGTTATAGCCAAATACATACTTACAAAATGTAATAGTTCTAAATCAGATACACTAATTGCTGCAAGGGTACTCTATAGAAAGACTGAATACTATATAATGAAGCTCTGTTGTGGTTCAGGAAGGCAATATTTCGTTTACATACATCACCTCTGACAGCATTTTTTATCATCTTCCCAGGTGCTGGTTAAGTTTAGGGTCATTTCTGCGCGATCATTGATTTTCATTGTAACGCTATTCTTTTCTAGGCTATGAACATGATGAAATAAAATGTATTAATTAATAGTCTTGCTGTACCATAGGACTTAAGTCACACAGGGGCGTGGAATTTAATAAAATATCTACTTGTCCATGGGGCAGGTTGCTTCATAAATCTACGTGTCCTGTAACAAAATACACTTGTCCATTTAGTGCCATGTAGTGCAGGGACACATGATGGCAGAAATCTCATTATATAGGAGCTCTGATATAGCCTCTCTGATTATGCCAGGGCTCCTACCATAGTACTGTTTGAATGCTTGCAATCCCCTTATGTTGCCACATTTCTGCAGATCTACATACTGGGGCTGAAGGTAGTGGTAAGCAATAGTTACAGGGTTAGAATGCCCTTTTGAGTCTGTGCAAACCTACTAACTTGTACGTTTTAAAGCTTTTCAACAGCTCTTCTCATATCTTTTCCCATACTGAGAAATGTTGGAAACTTACTCCTAACGATGGCAGATAGAAACCTTCTTCCAGAGTTGTGGAAAAAAGTGGTTGGAAGGAACTTGCAAACACTCAGATTTTCACATGACCAAATCTACACATGCTGTTGTAATACTTTATTCGATAAATATATCATAAAAGTACAGACATACAAAAATACATAAATTTATCAAGTATTACAATTTCATTAAAAAAAAGTTATCACTACAAACAATTTAAGAGATAGAGGGGGGACAAAATGAAAAGTTCCTTCTTAGGGTGAATCTGAACATGCATTGGATAGCAGCTTTGACCGGATAAACCAAGCGCTAGCCAAATACTTAGCGACCCCACAAACAATGTACATAGAGGCAGTGTTGGTTAAAATTATGCGCAGTGCTGATCTATGGTCCCTAACTCCTAACTCCATACACACTGGTTTCAACCATTTTGCTCTAAGGCGTTACATGCAAACAGAAAGTGGCCGAGAGATTCTTCCAAACATGAACAGCCTGGGCATTTTAAGTCATGCTCCCTCCTGACCTTCCACCCTTCCGTGAATTTTTTGAGGTGGAGGGTACCGTATCTTAATTTCAGGAACAAAGTTCAGTCTCGGGGAGTCTGGATGAAGTCCAGGAATGGCTCTAACTTTCTGAAAGGCTTATGTTCAAGAAAGTTATTTGTCAAAGGTCCCCAGCTTGAATTATTGAGGTCCATGGCCTCTTCCCAATCCCAGTATAATTTTTTAAGAATTTGTTTAGATGGGGGGGATTGTGAGGCCCAAAACTCAGCCAAACCTATAGACTCCACCAGCTTCTTTAGATTATTAAGCCAATTTATTTTGTTGGATACATTCAAACTAATTAGCTCGTCCAACACTAGAGCATATTTTGCTAGTTCAGGGGTCCTTCTGAGACGCACCCAGAATAGCAAAGGGCGGAGTTGAACTATTTAAGAAATCGATCTTTTACCCATGTCAAAGAATAGTGGTTTCAAAGGGGTCGAGGGAGGGAGCGAAACTATGTCTCTCATGAACTTATTCTCTGCAACTACCAGTGCCTTAATATTCTCAGCACCCCACATTTCAGAGCCATAAACTGCCGAGGCTAAAGCTTTCCCCTCATAAACTGCCAGGGTAGGGGCTATTGGTCTGCTGATAGAGAGGCGCTGATTCTTTAGTATCGCTCCAGAGACCCTTTTAAGATTTAGGACCATTTTAGACAAGTGGGAGTCCCATCCCATGTTATTACAGAGCCTGACCCCAAGGTAGTCGAATTCGTCCACTACCTCTAGAGGGGTCCCATTCAAAGAGAGATAAGCCTTCATAAGGTTTCTTTTGGCAGATAATACCATCAGCTTTGTTTTCATGGTATTAACCGTTAACCCACGGTCTTTACAAAAAGCACTGAAGCGGTCGAGCAGTTTTTGCAGACCCTTAGAGGTCTTGGACATCAGGAGGGTATCATCCGCAAAGAGGAGTGTGGGGGTTTTCTCCCCGGCAAGGACAGGGGCATCCGCAGGGTCCTCCCTCAAATGGTCCACCACCCCATTTATAAAGAGGGAGAACAGTGTCCGAGCCATCACACATCCCTGCCGCACCCCTCTATTGACTGGTACCCTCCCTGTCAATTGGCCCTGACTCCCCCACCGAATCCTTGCATAATTATCTTCGTGGAGTTTGATGATAAGCTGCAACAGATAACTAGGGAAACCCATATCCAGTAGGACCGCCCAGAGTTTGGCACGTGGAATAACATCGAATGCTGTTTTCAAGTCTATGAAAGCCAGGTACAAACTACCCCTTGGTAATAGACACTGACTTCCAATAGACTGCACAGAACTGAAAAACCTGATCCATCGCACCAACATTACGCCTAAACCCCGCCTGGAAGTGGGTCAAAATGTCATCATCTATTATTATTATTATTAGGGAAATTTATAGAGCGCCTGGTTTATGCCCACAGGCGTGTCCCCGCGCTATGGTAAGTGGGGTAAGCAGTCCAAGCAGCCATCACAGCCGCCTACCTTCCAAATAGGTGAGTCTTAAGTCTCCTTCTGAACATAGATTCTGAAAGCTCCAAACGTAACTCTGCTGGTAGGTCATTCCACTGCTTAGCAGCCAGATATCTGAAAGACCTGCCCCCCCCATACGGGCTTTCTTTATTTTTGGGATTTTCAGAAGTCCTGTGCAGGAGGAGCGCAGATTCCTTGTAGGCTCATACCGGGTAACCAGACTCTGTAGCGGGGCAGGGGCTTTGCCACCCAGAATGCGGTGACACATGTCTAAAGCCTTGAATTCCACCCTGCTCCTGACAGGGAGCCAGTGCAAGGCCTGGAGCGCTGCCTTAGAGGATGATCTTCTAGGAAGCCTCAAAATAAGGCGAGCGGCAGCATTTTGCAGCACTTGGAGGCGGTTGAGAACCTTTCCCGTGGCCCCCAGATACAGCAAATTGCCGTAGTCCAGGCGCGAGGTGACTAGGGCATGCACCAGCGTCCGGCGAGCTGCAATGGGCAGGAGATCCAAGACCTTCCTCGGAGTTTTTAAAACTCCGAAGCATGCCCCCACCACTCGGCCAATCTGGGGGCCAAAGGCAAGGTCAACGTCCAACCATACCCCAAGATTCTTTACTTCCTGGCAAGGAACAGGTGTTTCTCCTAGACAGGGTGGCCACCATGCCGACGACCATACAGATGGCCCTCCCCCCACCACGAGCACCTCGGTCTTACTGCCATTGAGTTTCAGGCAGTTGGCGGACATCCAAGTTGCCAGTTCTTGCATGCAAACTCTGAAATTGTCCGCCACAAGACCAGGCACACGTGAGAGGGATATGACCAGCTGTATGTCGTCGGCGTAGGACACAAGGCGCATCCCATAGCTTTCAACTATAGCCGCCAGCGGGGAGACATATAGGTTGAACAAAGTCGGGCTCAGGGACGAGCCCTGCGGCACGCCCTGGCCCAACCCAATCTCCCTGGCGGACTTGGAAGCATCTACCTGTCAGGAAAGACCGGATCCAACTAAGCGCAGCTCCTGATACCCCTCCATCATTCAGACACTGTAGCAAGGTGGAATGAGCTACAGTGTCAAATGCTGCGCTTAGGTCCAAAAGGGTCAGGGCCATAGTCTGGCCCTCATCCACTCCCTGCCGTATGGACTCTACTGCCATGAGCAATGCTGACTCCGTCGAGTGCTGTGGACGAAAGCCAAACTGAGAGTCATGGAGTAGGGAAGCTTCTTCTACAAAACCCATCAGCTGGAGGTTCACAATTTTCTCAGCAACCTTCGCCATATATGGCAGAAGAGAAATAGGACGAATATTGTCTAACCGGTCATAGCTGATATTGGGCTTCTTTTGGAGAGGAAGGACTACCACCCGTTTCCAGGCATCAGGGACAGTATGGGTCCCAAAAGAGATGTCCAGGAGGTGACGGATATACGGCTCTAGTACATGCAGACTGCCCATCAGGCGTCTGGGTGTAGTAGGGTCTCTAGGGGAGCCTGATTTTATTGATCCACAGATCTGAATAAGTTTCTCAGTAGGCGGGGTGACGAATGTAGTTAACACCCGTTGTTCTCCCCTTACCCCGTGCATCTCTTCAATCTCGGGGTCTATGATAGCCCAATGTATGATTAGCCATGTCTCTGTTCGGTTTATGATAACCCTGCCAACTACCTTTTGGATGGTATTGATTAAACTTATTGGTCTGTAGTTGGCAGGGTCCTCTCTATCACCTTTCTTGTATATAGTGATAACCTCCGCACCCTTCCAGGATTCAGAGACACGGTGGCCGTGCTGGATTAAGTTAATTAAACAGGCTATAAGGTCTGCCCATAGTTTGGGGTCATGCAGTACCAAATCCCCCGGCAGGCCATCTGGGCCAGCCGCCTTCCCTGGTATTATTTTTGAAATAGCATCCTGGACTTCTCGCGGGGAGAATGGCTCTTCCTTGGTACCTAACTCCATACTGGGCTCGCTCTGGATTTCCATAGCTGGAGATGTTAATTGACCTTCAACACTATCCTCGCAGTACAATCTTAAAAAATGGGAATACCATTGATGTTCGTTTATATGATTTAAAATCGGCTCTGCCCCCCTTCTATCAAGAGCATTAATCAATTTCCCAAAAATAATAGAATTTTTCCCACAGGCTGCGGCCTTGAGCTGCTGCCAATGCTCCTCCTCCCAATCCTTCTTAGCTGATGTTATGCTTCTGTGATACTCCTTTCTGGCTAGTCTCACTGCTATGGGATCCTTACTTTTTATCGCTAGTGTGATAGCTTTCCTCTTTTTCCTACAATTTGCCGTGTACCAGGGGTTACTCTTAAGGGGTTTTTGGTTTAACGTGGGTATCCCCTGTGACCTCTTGGTAAAAAACTCTCCTATTTTTTTTGTTAAGTTCTTATACAAGACTGGCAAGTTTGATCCGGGAGAGTGAGGTGCTGCTAGAGCGACGGCCGCAAGGCTTCAAGTTTCAGCTAAAACTAGCTCTTTGATGCTATTAAGTTTCCCCTCTTCGCACCTAACCACATTCCATTTTAACTTCCGGTTACAATTGGAGGGAAAGACCTCTTTAGTAATCATCTCTGGACTTCCACTTTTGCCGATCCCATTTACCCAGTGGATTTCCATGCATAATGGGTTGTGATCACTATCTGTTGATTGCCTAACCTCCATGTCAACTAGGCTTGCCCATGATTGTATGTCCAGAAGGATATAATCAATTTGAGATGGGCAGCCTATCCTGTTGTAAGTCATTGCCCCTTCGCGATCTGAGACAGTCCGCCCATTGAGAACCTGTAAATTGTGTTCTAGGGTTGGAGCATTCAACTGGATTCCTCTGGCTGTCCATTTCTTAATGGGAGCAAGGACTAGGGGAGGTATAGTCTGCCTCCAATCCTCTGAATTAAAACCTAGTACCTCTTCATCATCCAGGGGTTCAAAAGTGCAATTAAAATCCCCCCCCACTAGTATTTTAGATCTAGGTGGAAGATCTGATAACCTCATATCTAGCAACTCTATTGTGGGCAAGGTTAAACCACCCTGTAAGCCTCTTGCATAAACACAAAAGAGTTCAAAAATAATACCCCCGGACGGGCTGTTTAGGGAGATGTGCAAAATGTCATTGGAATCAACTTTATGGGTGGTAACAACACAATTCAAATTCACCTTTACCCAAATATGCAGGCCACCAGTGGGGCGACCTTTCCCCACCGTGACTGCAGGAGTAAAATAAGTTGAATACCCATTTTTATATTGCGGGGTCAGGCACCAGGTTTCATGGAACATGCATATATGGAAAGTGTTAATGAAATCGTTCCAATCGGGGTTAACAAGATTTTTTTTTAATCCTGCTATGTTCTAAGACAGAATATTAATGGAGATAGGGGCTACAAATGGTTCATTGATTGTGACTGGAGTACTGGGTTCCTTTTCTCCTAAACCAAAACTAGTAGTTCCCAAACTGGCTAAACCATCCCTGCCGATTTTTGTTCCTTCCCCAGGGGCAACTGACACCTCCCTCTTTCCGATTTGTCCAGAAGACTGGGTTGGAAGTCAGTCAACTCCTTCCAATCCACTGTAACGATTGTAGCAGGGGATTAGGGGATAATTGAGCTGTGGACCAAGCCATTCCCCATTAAACTGATTACCATCTGGGGTAGGCCTCCCTGCTCTTCTACGTACTATGTTCCAACCTCCGTCATCGCCCCCACCCCAATTGATAGTATTCTGATCCCTCAAAGTCTCAGACCTCATCCCCCCCTCCTATAATTGGAAACCCTCAACCAGCTCTACCTATTGTCATGATGTTCCGTAGACGTATAGAAATATGACAGGGGTTTAACCATAATCGTGGAGTTGTTGTTACATGGGGGCCCAGAGCAAATATGCTCCACCAATCGCGGGTCCTCAAATGTTACCACAACACAGTCTCCCTGTAGGCTTTTCTTATTCTCTCCTACCCATGGAGCTCTCTCCACCATAAGCATTTTATTGTTAATATTAGGAGGAGGAGGAATATTTCTGTCTAACCAGTGACATACTTTGTTTTTGAGTGCCCAGAAGGGTTCGGGGGTGGCAGGGGCAAGCTCAGGGACACCTGTTAAAACTATCACATAAGGACAGGCGTCAGGTGGTAGACTGATGTTCCGACGTATCTTCGATTTCTCGAGATGGGATAAAGAGGGTTTAGGGACTGAAGTAGTAGGGCCAGCTACATTCTGGGGTTTAATGGGTGCATTAGTGGCTGGCTGATTGGTACACACTTTATTACCCTTAGGGATAGGAGTTTTAGGAGGGCGGGTCTTCGGGGTGTAGTTTTCCCCTACAGATTGATTCTAGGTCATGGGCGGGAGACTACGAGCGGGAGCCGGTACATTGGAAACCCTTTGGACGTGGTTTTTTTTCCCCGGGATTTTAATTCCTGGAGAAGAGCCTGGAGCTGATGTTCTATGCCCTGCAGTCTAGTCTCCAGGGGGGAAAGTAGAGACTTGATAAGGTCGGATATGGAGCTTATAAGTGGAGCATTCCTATCCTCCAAATCCTCTGAGGATTCATCAAGGCTACTATCGTCAAGAATACTGACCAAACTGCTATTCGAGACTGTATCATCTGGGATACCCATTGGTAAAGGGGGGGATACATACTGTGCCTTTTCTCTCCCTGTGTTGTGACCCGAATGATCCCTCCCCTCCTCAGTATTGCCACTAGCGCCAGTCACATCACCGGTGCATCCCAATATATCTTGATTGGCTATGTTGTCACCATTGACCTTGGGGGTTGTTCGTTTTGATTTGGGAATTGCACCTTCCAATATACCCCTTTGGGTATAAGTGTTCTCCTGGTGAACAACAACTGGTATGAATATTAAATTATTAACCAAAGAGGTCGATGTTGAGGAGGTCAAGGGAGGTGGGTCCAAAAAAGTTAAATGGGTACTGGTGGTGGTGTGAGTCATGGCATCGACCTGCATAGGATGGGGATCGGAATCACTTAAAGCTTTGATTGGGGTTGCGTCAGAGGCTTTATTACCTAATGACGATCTTTTAGCATGCGCGAGGTCCTGAGAGACCCTTCTTTCCATAAGCACTATTCCCTGGTCAATTAGGGAATTAGTGCGAAGGATAAAATTGTCCAGTGTACCTGTCAGTTTTTGGGGTTTTTTTTGCACCTGCCGCAGCCTGGCTGCGGGTCTCACGGGTGGACATAGCCTTTAGCAAAAATAGCGGCTGACAATAAAATACAAAATCAGATTACTAACAAAGTAAGAGACAGATAAACAGGGTGCTCGATGTTACAACGTTACTAGGACCCACAATAAATACCAACTAACACAAACGAAGAGAGAATGAAACAGTAAAAAGGTACCAGTGCAAAGATCAATAGTGGGGCACGACAATAGAGATATACTTGCTGTACAGCAGTCTTTAAATGGAAGGTCAATCATGGGTCCTGGCCCAGTCCAGTACCTACAGGCCTCGGAGGGCCACAGAGGGCCCGCCCTTTGCCCGGGCTTAGCCCCGGGCTATGTCCCGCGCGCGTCCCGCTTGCGCGTGGTCTGGATTAGCTTTTAACAGGCAGGAGGCGGGGGCGGGAAGAGGACCAGCTGCGGCAGATGACCAGCCGCACAGCAGGCTGGTCCTCGCAGTCCCGCCGATAGCCTTGATGCGTGAGGAACCCTCGAGTCTCTTGAAGAGCGGCTCCCGCGAAGCGGGGGCCGCGAGCAGTGGGTTCACAATCAACAAAGGAGGTCCATGGAAGAAAACAGCAGTCCGTTTGGCCGAATACCCAGCAGGAAACAAAGGGGCTCCGTAAAGCGCTTGCTCCACCAACTTTTAACAGGCAAGGGGCGGGAAGAGGACCAGCTGCGGCAAATGACCAGCCGCACAGCAGGCTGGTCCTCGCAGTCCCGCCGATAGCCTAGATGCGTGAGGAACCCTCGAGTCTCTTCACGAGCGCGAGGAGTGGGTTCACAATCAGCAAAGGAGGTCCGTGGAAGAAAACAGCAGTCCGTTTGGCCGAATACCCAGCAGGAAACATACACATTTGCTCATGCTAAAATGAAGTTCACAAATATTTACTATTTCTTGTCCTACTTCTGTAAATTCTTTGTATTTAAGGAAAGCTGCATGGCTGCACTTAATGCAAGGGCATATACCATGAGTGCACTTTTGAAACTTTGTTTAATAATTGGACCCCTAATTTGGTCTGGCATTGACCATTATCTTTTGTGTTTATTAAAATTCTGTTTCTCTCTCTCTCTGTATCGGCTGGCTTCACTGTGAGTGACATCATTCTGCTCTTTCACAAGGAGCATATAGGCACACTAAGTAGTTTTATTCAGTGCCAGTACTTACTGTGGCAGTGGTTGCTTTTTGAGACCACATTTTTTTTGTTGCTTTTGCCAATGTGTGTTATAATGGTGAGGGCCCGCAAACTCCCACACCAATAAGGTTGTACAAAAACCATGCTAAAACAAGTCACACATTGACAAAACTAATTGAGTGGGGCGCTATGCCTTCCGTCTAGTTTGCGTTCTGTAATCCTGGCGCAAGGTATTTTAGTGATATTTACTTTCTAGAGCAAATCGGGATTTTCATTGAAAGGTTGGGCAAAGTGATGAAAAGTAGCACTATGTGCTACTTTGCATCAAGGGGTCATTCCGTAGGTGAATAATGAGTGTTTTTCTTGCAACCACCCATGAGTATTGATGCACCTACTACTCTATTAGCCGTTTTAGAAAATGTTTAAACCAAAACATCATGCTTCCTTGAAGCAGGTGTGACGGAGGAGAAACATTTCAGTTTGTCCATACTTTTCAAACTTTGCATGTGTGCTGAGTTATACAGCAGACATACAAAGTGGGTAAAATAGTAAAACATAGTTTTTAACCTATTCTTGATAGAATACACACCCTCATGCACCATGGTGCACAAGTGTGTGTTGGGGAATGGCAGCCTCAAATGCACCAGCACTGGGTGGGAGGAAAAGCAGCGCCATATCATGGTAGAAATAACACCATTTTTTTCACACTCCCCTTGACGCGATGCAGTGCTGCATATTTGGTGCTGCATTGCGTCAAAAGTTTGCACATTTCTCCCTTAGGTTTTAGTTTTCAGACTCTTCCAGATATATTCTTCAAGCCAATTGGAAAGGCGTACGATGACAGCACATTTATAAGTTAAAATATATGGTATGCCATCTTTATCCGTTGCAAATTTATGCACATCTATGAGGTCAGCTTGCCATTGATGATTAAGGACCCGATTTATAATTTGGCGGAGGGGTTTTTACTCCCTCAGGGTAACAGAGTAAATTACTGCTTCCCTACTATCCACATTTAGAAATGACCACCAAGCATGTGGTGATTTTTAGGCATTGGCAACAACTGAAGTTACAGCAGGTCCTGTCAATGCTTTTTTAAGTTTGATGCATGGCTCCATCAAAATTACAAAGTCATCCGTCAAACTTATGTTTTTATTTTCAAAGAAAATTCTTTATTGAAAATATAATTATTTTTTAAAATGTATAAAAATGCATACAACAGTTTTCACTGCCCCTTACCGCAAGGGTTTTTCTGGCGTGATGGGCAGTGAAAACTGACCTGCATGTCTGGGATGACATACAGGTCAACCACCCACAGTCCTTACTCTATCAGGCCATAAGAGGGGTGTAACCATGCCGGAGATGGAGTGGTCTCCACTGCGGTTACATCAATGGACCTCCTACATTTAAATCAGGCTGAAGGACCATTTTCTTGGCCATAAGCATATCCTTAGCCTTAAGATATAAACCAGTACCATAGTCCTGTGAAGAGTGTAGAATTTCTTTGACAGGATTTGCATGCACATTTACCTAATGTATGAGCATCTTCTCCTGAGAAACCATTCCACTTCATGTTTTTTGTTGTTGTAAATTTAGCTTTCTTTGTAAAATGCGTATACCTCTCCAAAACTACTAATCCACAAGGGGTTGTAATAAACTCCTTGGAAAAGCTTCTGCATCCTTTCATTTCTTGAATACAAAAAATGCCCACTATCCTAAATCATCAGTTTGTCTTAATTTAATTTTTTGTGGTATCAGGATATTAAGATGCTGTGATATTTTCTATTATGCATGGTTGTTTATGTTACTATTCAGATCCAGGTGAACCCGGCACACACAGGGCCGTTCATTTTGGAGCAGGATAAAAGCTTATTTCCATAAGAATGATCATTGTCTATAGTGGCACAGTGAGCTAAAAAGATAGACTGGATTGCAACCTAGAGTAATTACCGGTGGCTGAAATGTATTTATATTACTTTTTTAACATTTCATCTGAGACATAGTGTACACTGTGCTGCTTATAGATTTTGATATTAAAAGTTTTCTTGTATCCACAGATAGGAGATTCCTGAACACATAATACGTTGAAGAGTAATGAAGAAAATATGACAATACTTGAAAGGTATCTAATACTCAAGAAGAACAAGAAATGATACCAAATAGTAATAGGAAAAAGAACAAATCAGTTGGAGACAGAGAATCACGTACACAAACAGACAAAGCCTGCAAGAACATCAAGTGCAATCCGGCTTCAAGAGGCCGACGACATCCATGCTGCTGGACTCAAAAGATTAAAATAAATTAAAATCACAAAAATTAAACTGGCAGAACACATCCAGTATAAAAATATGCTAGATACCACCCTTATCTTAGATAACTATTAGGTAGCTACAACAATGCTAGCCTCTCTAACATGATAATATAAAGACTGTGATGTTAGTCCACCATAAACACTGTTTGACTGGCCCCTACAATCCGTTCATTATTCTAGAATATAAAGACTTGGTAATGAGTTTTTTTCTTTGTCTGTGTATTTTATAAATATTCTCCTAAAATATATTATTTAGATAAGCTGTGAGTTTGCAGTTCTACTTGAAAAGTACTTAACACAGGTTGAAGACACAGCTCCTTATAGGAAGACCATGCATATGTTATCAGTCTTGCAAGAATTCCAGTAACGAATAAACATTATTATTAAGAACACACACCCTTCAAATACTACAAATATCAAGTGAATATTAAAATATAGTTGGTGGTTCAGGAACCACAATGGTCAGTCAGCAAACACATGGCATAATATGATTTATGCCAAAATATAGCCAACACTTGGTGAAACCCATAAGGACACCGTTAATGTGGCAATAGTGTTCATCAGCGATTCACAGCTAAGAGTTCATTAATAAAGAGAAGAAACAACATAAAGGTTCTGTGTTTGTGAGAAAATAGTTAATCATTCATCATTACTACACTGACACCAGTAACAACTCAACAGAAAATTCATTTTTGTGTAATGAATGTAAGATGACCTTTAATGAGTCATCGACTCTGTGGAACAAATATTGCACGCATAAACCAGAAAATACAGATACATGTAGTGAAAATGGAAAGTGCTTTACTCACACAGCAAACCTAAAGATCCATCAGCACTCACTCACAAGGGAAAACCCATACACATGCAGTGAATGTGGTGAGGGGTTTACTTATGCATCAGAGCTAACCAGCCATCTGCGACGGCACACAGGAGAAAAGCCAGACACATGCAAAGAATGCGGAAAGAGCTTTAGTAAATCCTCAAATCTAAAGAGCCACTACCTAACACATACAGGAGAAAAACCACACACATGCAGTGAATGTGGAAAGAGCTTTAGTACGTCCTCAAATCTAAAGAGCCACTACCTAACACATACAGGAGAAAAACCACACACATGCAGTGAATGTGGAAAGAGCTTTGGTCGTTTACCAGATCTAAAGATCCACCAGCGTAAGCATACAGGGGATAATCATTACACTTGCAGTGAATGTGGAAAGAGCTTTTCTAAAGCATCCATACTAACCATCCATCTGCGGCAGCATACTGGAGAAAAACCATACACTTGCAGTGAATGTGGAAAAAGCTTTTGTAGCTCTATGCAGCTAAAACGCCACCAGCTAACACACACAGGAGAAAAACCATACCCATGCAGTGAATGTGGGAAAAGGTTTACTGAAGCATCACGCTTAGCAATTCATGTGCGATGGCATACAGGAGAAAAACCATACACTTGCAGTGAATGTGGAAAGAGCTTTCGTACATCTGCAAATCTAAAGAGCCACCGGCTAACACACACTGGGGAAAAACCATACACATGCAGTGAATGTGGAAAGAGTTTTACTGAAGCATCAACTGTAAGGAAACACCAGCGAATCCACACAGGGGAAAAACCTTACACTTGCAGTGAATGTGGAAAGAGCTTTACTGTAGCATCAAATGTAAGGAAACACCAGCTAATTCACACAGGGGAAAAACCATACACTTGCAGTGAATGTGGAAAGAGCTTTAGTAGCTCTGCACATCTAAAGAGCCACCAGCTAACACACACTGGGGAAAAACCATACACATGCAGTGAATGTGGGAAGAGCTTCACTCAGACATCAGCCCTAACCATCCATCTGCGAAGGCATACAGGAGAAAAACCATACACATGCAGTGAATGTGGAAAGAGCTTTATTATTGCATCCGACCTAAACATCCATCTGCGACGGCATACAGGAGAAAAACCATACACATGCAGCAAATGTGGAAAGAGCTTTACTGACGCATCAGCTTTAAAGATCCACAAGCGAATACACACAGGAGAAAAACCTTACACTTGCAGTGAATGTGGAAAGAGCTTTATCATCTTCTCACATCTAAAGACCCACCAGTTAACACACACAAAGAAAAAACCATACACATGTAGTGAATGTGGAAAGAGCTTTACTGAAGCATCAGCTTTAAAGATCCACAAGCGAACACACACAGGAGAAAAACCATACAGATGCAGTGAATGTGGAAAAAGGTTTACTCAGCTATCACATGTAAGGAGACACCAGCGAATGCACACAGGAGAAAAACCATACACATGCAGTGAATGTGGAAAGAGCTTTACTACAGCATCAGAACTAACAATCCATCTGCGGCGGCATTCAGGAGAAAAACCATACACATGCAATGAATGTGGAAAGAGCTTTCCTATATCTGCAACTCTAAAGACCCACCAGCTAACACACACAATGGAAAATCATACACATGAAGGGAATGTGGAATGAACTTTACGCGCTTATCAACTATAAAGGACCATCAACGCAAGCACACAGGAAAACCATACACATGAAGTGAATCTGGAAATTCCTTCACTTGGGGTCAATCCTAACCATCCATCTGCAAAGGCATATATCAGAGAAACCATGCACTTGCAGTGAATGTAGAACGAATTTTGTAAATCCATGCATCCAAAGAGCCACCATCTAACACGCAGGGGAAATTAACATACAAATGCAGAGAATGTGAAAAGAGATTTACACAAGCCTCAGACCTAACCTTTCATCTGTGATGGCATACAGAAGAAAAAGCATAGAAATACAGTGAATGTTGAAAGAACTGTAGTAAATCCGTACATCTTAAGAGTCAGTAGCTAACGTAGAAATGGAATAATACACATGCAGTGGATGTGGAAAGAGCTTTACTCAAGCATAAGTCCTAACCATCTATCTGTGAAGACATCCAGAAGAATACCCATTCAAATGCATTGAAGGTGGAATGGGCTTTGCTAGCTCAACATACCTAAAATGACAACAGCAATCACACGTAGGAAAAACAACATAAAATATGTAGGATGTTTCAGTTATTCATAAAATATAAGACACCCCCTGCAAACCCACAGATGTGGTTAGTGAGGGAAGAACTTGCATGATTTATTATGCCTAGTGGTCAATTAGTGAACACACAAAGTGTAAATAACATTCTCTTGTAATGGGTGTGGGAAAAGCTTCCATGTTTTTTCCATCTATATATGCATCGGCAAGTTTACACACAGAAATCTCATACAGGAGCATCGTATAGGGTGGGTTTCAGTCTTTCATTAAATTATAAGTCGCTGTCTCCAAAACATTTTAGAAAATAATTTTGGCTACAGTAAATGTGGGAGGCTTTCATTTACTTTTCAGCATTCAGAGTTATAAGGTTTATGAAGAAACTGTGTCTAGACCTTTCCGATGTCAGGTGAGGTTCAATATTGCGCTTTCTAGGTTTGGAAAAACTCAATATGTTGAAACGATCCTCCCACTGTGGAAGTTGTCTTTTTCACACTGTAAGGAGAGGTTGCTCTTTGATCCTGTTACTCAATGTATTGGTAACCTTTGACATTGTTGACCATGGGGTACATGTTTCTATTTCATTCGTGTACATGGGATGGTGAAGGCCTTAATGAACTATGTAAACATTAAGTTCCAAGTATATTTCAATGTATAACCTTTGTTATTTTTGTAGGATAGTAATAGGTAACCATGTAGTATGGTCCTACATTTCCATCATGGTGTTCTGATCATATAATAAACCACAAGGCTAAAGGCGATGTGGTTTGTAAATATCACCAGGTCCCTCAGATGGCGATGTAGGGTCATATCATAAACATTATCCAGTTTGTATTTTTTATTTTACATGATTATTTAGTGACAGTTGGGTTAAAAAAATTATTGTTTTTTCAAATGGGAATGTTTACTAAAAACTGTAAGTGAAGTCTGGTTAAGGGTGAGATTGTTAATGCTGGTCTCCTGATCCTTTAATTAAAATAAGTACGGCCAGGTATGAGTTTTCAAAATTGGAATATTAAATCAACAAAATGCAATAGTAAAGCTTTGCAGGCTGGTTTAAGGCTGTCCACTTGCTAATGAAACCCATATTTCATAGTGGCCCATGAAATGCCTCCAAAACCCCATGGGGTCAGTATCAGATCATATTACAGGATAACCTGCTATGTGTTTGTCTTCTATTAAAGTATGATGTGATTTCATTGCTCGGAGCTGGGAATTCTGTATGATTGTAAAAAGAAGAGTACAATGTGTTGAGGATAGGATACACCAATCTTTTTTATGTATATTGTTTTTCTTTTTTTTAGGAAAAATGATGTGTAGGGTGATCGGATGTCACCATTTGGCGAATACCTTTCAAGTCTTAGCCTTTCTTTTAAAAATCCTTTTAAAAGGTCTGTCAGTTTCTATTGAAAAAGAACCATGATTATAATACTTACAATGCACAAATAAATTAAATCCAGAACTTTCAAGCAGCTTCCACATGACATTGACTCATCCGGCCATCCTCATGGTGTCCCACTACTTATATTTAATAGACAAAAATGATTCTGAATGCATTTTTTTATTAAAAAAATGTACGTTCATTCGTGGTTAGTAATCTTGTCATATCTGTAAACAACAATATCCATTATGAGATTTTTCTCTTGTGCACAGATTACACTTTAGTATAGATATTGTCTTCTTTGAGCATTATTGTGCAATACTATTAAAAGGATTTTATATTAATAAATTTTGTCTTATTAAACAACAATTTTCACTTTAATAGCACTCTGACTGTTGTGAACACTCGGGCACAAGAATGCTTACGGGGACATAAATGTATTTGTTTTGTTTCTAATAAACTGCAGAAGAAGCAGCAAATCTTTGTAAAACCCTGTCAACTATTTATCGGGCCCCCAAAGCGAGAGTGCTTGTGAACGGGACGCTGACGCATCCAGTACTGATTAGGCGTGGCACTAGGCAAGGGTGCCAGTTGTCACCACTCTAGTTTGATCTGTATATAGAGCCTCTCCCCCGTCCTCCCCCTTGAAAAACAATCCTGGCTGCCGCTCGGCACCCTTTGCCGACCTTGAGTGCCCCTCTGTCTCAGATGACATCCACTTGGCTTGTGGGCTCCTCCTCTGCGTCCTCCTACCGCCTCTCCAGACTCCGTACGGCTCCGTAAGCCGATCCAGCCATACACCACCGGCGTAGTGAGACCGGTAAATCTTACTGTTTAATGTGCCCACTCTGGTCTTCACAAACAAAATAGCGGTGGATAAGAAATCACCGCATCCTCAGACTACTTGCACCCACTCGCCAGACTCTACTCGGTAAAGAAAACCCCTGCAAACACCACCAGACTCGGGAGACACTCGCAGCCCGCAACTAGCTGGCCACCATGTTTTCTCTTTCCAAAATACAACAAGGGGGGATTCATTATGTTGCTTATATTATGGTCATTGCGCACCAGTCGTTCATGGTGCAGGGTTGCAATTTATGAGTGTAAGAGAGAGCCACCGCCTGCTGCTAGTGTATCTATGGGAGGTGAGCTTATTGTTGTGCACCGTGGCTAGGGTGAACACAAGAGGTGTGGCGCCGCGGTTAGGGCGACTGACTACGGAATCTGGTGATCGCGGTGCGATCCCTGGCACATTAGCCCAGCACCATGTGACTCTGGGCAATAGCTTGCTTAATCTTCATGACGGCCCCCAGCGCCTAGAGACCCTTACGGGTGATGATTGTGCGCGTTACAAATGTGGATTATTATTATTATTATTGGCGCTTTGTACGCCAATTGGTGCTTTTTATGCTCTCTCCATTGCGTATTCTGGTTTTCTAAAAAAGAAGTTTTATTTACTACCGCATTCCCATGTGGATGAGGAGACAAAATATTTTTTTGAAAGGAATTGGGGGTCGGCTAAGAACGAGATTGTTTGGGATGCATACAAGGCATTTTTGCAAGGAGACTAGGAGCTTTGGCAGCTAGGAAAAGAAGATTATATTGCAATAGGGTTTCAGACATCGAGGAGAAGATTTGCAAGCTGGAGGCGGGTCTAGGAAATGTAGGACCAGAGTGGCTAGTGATAAGGTCCTACAAGATCTAATTAATTTAAAGGCAGATTTCGCGGGAATTCTGAGAGATAAAGTCAAATAGAAGTGGGATGCTAGCCAGCTTCTTCATTTTGAGTACGGTGAGGGCTGCAGCAAGCTTTTAGCTTGGAAGACAAAGAGTGACCAAGTTTGAAATCTGTTTAAAGAAGTGAAAAATGATGAGACAGGTCTGATTATCACAGATAATAAACTTTCATGAGTATTTTGGGAAGGTATATCAGGAAGATCGGGTGGTGGAAGATCAGGCAGTTCTGAGATGGATGGAACTCTTGGACCCTTTGTCGGAGGATTTTAAGGATGTTTTGAATCAAGAGATCACTGAGGGAGAGGTTGAGGAGGTCATGAAACGGGGAAAAAGAGGCAAGGCACCCGAGCCACATGGCATTCCGACGGAAGTTTATAAAGCCCTGGTTGGAGTTTTAACTCCTATCATGACACAGTTGTTTATTGAGATTTTCATGGGAGATAGTTCTCTGCCTCCCTCTTGGAAGTAGGCAAATATAATGCTTATTCTCAAGCCAGGAAAATCACCAAAGAATCTTGAATCATACAGACCTATCTCCCTTTTAAATACCGACTATAAGCTTTTTGCCAAAATTATTGCAGGGAGGCTGAATAGTGTAATTTTACACTTCGTTCATGAGGATCAAAATGGCTTTATTAGAGGTAGACAGCTGAAAGAGCTGACCTTTTCCCTTATCGGCTCTATAGACATAGCCTCTTCCTACGATCTTCCCTTGGCGGTTATCGCATTAGATGCCGCCTAGGCCTTTGATCGAGTCAATTGGGTTTACTTGTACATTCTAGTTAAACATCTTAATCTAGGCACAAATCTTTATAAAACCATGTCAGCTATTTATCGGGCCCCACAGCAAGAGTGCTGGTGAACGGGACGCTGACGCAGCCAGTACTGATTAGGCGTGGCACTAGGCAAGGGTGCCCGTTGTCACCACTCTTGTTTGATCTCTATATAGAGCCTCTCACACGTAAGATAAGGCTCTCTGGGAATATTGTGCCTTTTGAGGTTGGAGGTTGGTCCAAGAAGATCGTATTGTATTTAGATGGCATAATAATTTACACCCCTAAACTAAGACAAACTATGAGCTGTCTTCTAGTGATGACTAAAGAGTTCTGGTCTGTTTCAGGCTACGATATTGTTTTGATAATCAACTTTATTGTTTTTTTAATAACAATTAAATTCATTGGCAGCAGATCAAGCATCGTAATAAAAAACATCTCATCACATACAGTCGACAAAGGTAAAGGCGGCCCGCTGGACTGGGTATGGTAATCCCTAAACATTGCAGATGTACAAGATTAGTCAGACCCTCACACTGGTAGCAAACTGAACCATTTACCCCACACTTTACCAAATAATTCGGGGCAACCCCGGGCCTCGAAGAGAGACTCCTCCTGTGCTCCACACCAATCCACCCCCCTCGTCCATTTACGCACAGTCGGCGCCTTAGCCTGGGACCAAAGTGCAGCTATAACCCTTTTCGCCACCGCCACTGCTCTCCCCAGGAAACGCTTATCTGCCCTGGAGCCATCCAGGCCGTCAAACACCCTCAACAGCAAGCGCCTCGTTTCTTGGGGAACCTCCCATCCTAGGGCCTGTGTGAGCTTGAGTTCCACCCCTCTCCAGAACGGTGCCAGGGCCGGGCATTGCCATATCATGTGATAGAAATCTCGCAGCACGCGCATGCTGGAGAAGATCGCATATGGGCCCAGAAAAGGCATACCGGAGTGAGGTATGCCGCACGGAGGTAATAAAGTTGGACCATACGTAACTTGGAGGATTTAGTCAAGGTTTAGGGTGCCATTAGGGCATCCCGCCAATCCACCTCCTCCAGGGCACCCAGGCACCCCTCCCAGCGAGCCCAGAGCCTGTCCAGGGACGCAGGACCGTTGTTCACCAGTGACCGGTATATGCGGAACACCCCCCCCTCCAGGGGACTGAATTCCGTGAGAGAGGTGAGGGATGGAATGTGGGTGTGAAGGGCTTGTCTGAGTTGTAGATACTTATGGAGTTGGGAATGAAGAAGGGAGTGGCGGTGTTGGAGTCAGCGAAGGATCAAATGTGGTCTCCAACCCACACATCTCCAAGCAACGAGATCCCAATGAGGTCCCAGCGGCGGAACCCTTGCAGGGACGAGACCTCCCTCAACCAAGCACCATTCCACAGCGGCGTTTGCCTGGTGAGCTTCAGGTCCCATTGCACGAAGCAAAGGGCTGTACGCCAGGCCGTGAGCACCGTCCTAGTGACAAGGGGTAGAGCCTGCGGCACCGGGCAGCCATATAAAAACGCCTGAATCTGCGTGAAGTCCATTGTTCTGAGTTCCACCCGGTATGCTGGGTCGGACCAACCGCCCGCAAACCAGTCGTGGATCACGATAAGTCTTGTCGCCAGGTAGTAGAGGTGTAAATTAGTTACCAGCATGCCTCCGTCAAAGGGGGGAATACAACAGTGGGCCAGGGACAGTCGCGGCCTCCCTCCTCCCATAGAAACTGGGCGAGAACGCCGTTTAGTTCCCGGAACCAGCTACCTGGGAGGTGGATGGTGATATTTTGGAAAGCGTAGAGGAAGCGGGGGAGGATCTTCATTTTAAAGAGCACACTCCTGCCCTGGGGTTTGAGGGGTGGGTCTGCCATTTCTTGAGGTCTGCTTTCATCCTAGTGACCAAGGGTGTGACATTCAGGGCCCACTCGATCTCCGGCAGGAGGGTAACCCCGACGCCGAGGTACTTGAATGATTGCCTCCGGAGGGGGATAGCCGTCTGCCAGTCAAAACATGTCGAGAGGGGTGCAAAGGGACCAGGGTTGATTTTGCCGGGTTAAGTCGAAGTCCAGAGACCCGCTCGAAAGCGGAAAGGACCTCCAGGCATCTGGGGCTGGAACGGTCCGGATCCGCCAGATAAAGAAGGACATTGTCCTCGTAGAGGGTTATCTTGTCGACCTGACTCAGGTCCCAGGCCCAACCTCGGATGAGAGGGTCTTGGTGGATGAGCGCCGCCAGGGGCTCCATCGCCAAACCAAATAAGAGTGGTGAGAGCGGGCACCCCTGACTGGTGCCCATCCGGAATGTGAATGTCTTGGAGAGCTCGCCGTTAATGAGGACACGGGCCCTGGGGTTACTATAAAGGACCTTGATCAGGCGGCGGAAGGGAAGGCCAAATCCAATCTGCTCCAGCACGCCCTCAAGGTAGCTCCAGTCCACTGTATCAAAGGCTTTCTCAAAGTCGATGAAAAGCAACGCCAGATACGGGGTCAGGTGATGACAGTGGGCCATAGCCAGGTGGAGGCAACAAATGCAGTGATGGGTTCCCCTGCCAGGCATGAACCTACATTGATCTGGATGGACCAAGTCTTGTAGGAGGGGACGGAGTCGCTGGACTATCACGGTGGCAAAGATCTTAACCTCCGTGTTAATCAATGAGAT
The DNA here is from genome assembly GCF_964261635.1 of Lissotriton helveticus. Taxonomy (NCBI): domain Eukaryota; kingdom Metazoa; phylum Chordata; class Amphibia; order Caudata; family Salamandridae; genus Lissotriton; species Lissotriton helveticus. The sequence goes on from NC_136069.1 coordinate 35,884,098, forward strand.
CGGGCGGTAGTCCGCACAGTCCAGGGAGGGCAGTTGTGTCTTTCGTATGACCACTATGGTGGCCACGTCGGTTTCATGATTGAATAGCTCCACTAAGTGGGGAACCAAGTCATCGTGGAGGGCCGCGTAGTACTCTTGGGGGTATCCGGCAGTTCCGGGTGTCTTGTAGGGATGTAATAGTGAGATCGCCCCGTGAATTTCTTCTGGGGTGAAGGGGTGGTTCAAAGTATCAGCGATCGCCTGGGGGAGACATGGCAGCCGAGTACCGGTCTCCTCCAGCAAGCTTGCCAGGAGAGCACACGGAAGGTAGCGCCGTATAAGGTCGCATAGTAGCCAACAAAGGTTTGCGCAATGGCAGAGGACGTTACATGGTGGACCCCAGTGTCTGACCGAATCTCGGGAATAATGCGGTTAACTTTGGGGTAGGACACTAGGTTGTGGAGAAGCTTGCCATTTTTATCGCCCCGGCCATAAATACGTGCCACCGAAGAGCACCAGGGCATTTTAGTGGATTCCAACGAGATCCGACTTATCTCACCGTGGACCATTGCAAGTTGTCGAGAGGAGTCATCGCTACCGTTGGTCAGTTGGATTCTTTCCAAGTGCACTGCCTGAGTCTCCAGCTGCACGAGCTGGGCGGCCTGCTCCACACATTTCGTGTGGACCAGTCCCCTGGCCACACCCCGAATGGCGGCCTTGCCGGCCCGACCACAGCGTCCCCGATGAGGGGACCGAGCCCGTATTAGTGATGTAAAGAAGTCATGGAGAACATGATCATCGATCAGATTAGTCACATTGTGTCGCTGTCTTTCCAAGAATGCCGCGTATTGGACGCGTGGAAAACAGCCCAGGTTATTCCTCTAAAAAAGAAATCTAACATCCACATTTCCCAATTCCAAAATCTTCGCCCTATTTCCCTTCTTCCCTTCTGTGCCAAGATTGTGGAAAAGGTGGTAAGCAGGCAGCTGATGAGATATTTGGAGGAGCAATCTCTCCTCCACCCCACTCAATCGGGATTTATAGCTGGTTACTCTACGGAGTCAGCCTTACTCTACTCTACTGAATGCCTCAGACAAATAGTGGATGAAGGAGAGACAGCAGCGTTGGTTTTATTAGACCTTAGTGCAGCTTTTGACACCGTGCTGCACACAACGTTGCTGTCTCGGCTCTCTGATATGGGAGTGGCGGGACAGGCCCTGGCCTGGATAAAATCTTTCCTAGCTAATAGGAGCTTTCAGATGCACTGTCCCCCTTTCAAATCTTCCCTCAGGAAGGCAAGCCATGGGGTTCCCCAGGGCTCGAGTCTGAGCCCTACTTTGTTTAATATCTACATGGAACCCCTGGCTCGCATAGTGGAAGCATTTGGGGTGGGCATTGTCAACTATGCGGATGACACCCAACTGATGTTCAAGCTTACGCCTGACCACAGAAAAGATGCCACTCATTTTTCTAACTGTCTGTCATCAGTGGCATCATGGATGAACAGCAACTGCCTTCGCCTTGATGGCGAAAAAACGGAATTGCTGGTGGTAGGGAAATCAGTTTCACACATGTGGTGGCCTACGGAACTGGGTAGCCCACCTCGTCCTGTGGATTCGGTACGCAATCTGGGCATAATGCTTGACTCAGATCTTTCTTATAAATCTCATGTCAGTAAAGTGACAGCCAGGTGCTTCAGCATACTGAAGGTTCTGCGTAAGGTTCTAGATCTCCTTCCCATCGATGCCAGAAAGACTATTGTCCATGCTCTGGTGACCCCCCATCTTGATTATGGGAATGCTCTGCTTCTAGGTTTGAGCAAAAAAGGCCTTCACCAACTTCATTGCGTTCAGAACGCCGCTGCTCGCCTTGTGCTCAGACTTCCTCGCAGAGCATCTGGGAAGTCCGCTTTGGCTAAACTCCACTGGCTCCCTATCAAGGAGCGGATCAAATTTAAAGCCCTTTGTTTCGTGCATCGAATCGCCCAGGGCAAAGGCCCAGACTACTTGAAAAATCTCTTCACTATGCATCGCCCCATCAGGAACCTGAGATCGTCCGGTGCGATGCTGTTCAAACCCCCCAGAATCACCAGAGCCAGGATGGGTGGTTGCTCATTTAGACACTTGGCTTCCAAGGGTTGGAATGAACTTCCACTCGATCTCTGAATGGAACCCTCTGAAATTAGGTTCCGTGCAAAACTCAAAACGCTTCTGTTCCCCCCTGTGTAACCTTTTTGCCCTTCTTACCTCTCATGGCCCACTTTTTCATCTGCCTCTGGCGATTTAGCAGTATTTAGCGCGGGGACACACTGTTTCCTGTGTAGCCAGGCGCTTTAAAATTGGTTTTATCATTATTATTAAGTAGTGACGCAATTCTTGCCCGAGTGACTCCACCAGCGTGGAGTCTTGCAGGAACCAGGCTTTCAGCTGCCAAGTCGCACATGGACCAACAGTGGAGGTGCCAATATAGAGGGAGACGGGGGAGTGATCCGAGATCCCCCTGGGCAATATAATGGTCCCAGACAATAATTGTCAGTCCGTGGCGGGCATCAGGATGAAGTCTATACGGGAGTGGGTATGATGAGCCGCCGATGTGTGGGTGTATTGTTCTTTGCAGGGTTTCCATACCCTCCATACATCACAAAGGCCCAAGGCTGATGACCAACCAGAGAAGCTCCTCGCAGAGGCAAGACGATGTGCCGACGGGGTGCCCGTCGCATCACGTGAGGGCTGCAGGATGGCGTTAAAGTATCCCCCAACAACAGTGAGGCCCTGTGGAAAGGAGGAAATCACCAGCGTGAGTCGCTGAAGGGTGGATGTCATGAGTGTAGGGGGAACGTAAGTGCACAGGAGGTTCATAGGGTGTCCCTCAATCATCCCTGACATGGCCACATACAGGCACTGCACATCAGTCTCGGCTCTAGCCAGGGTAAAGGGAAGCCCCTTCCTGAGTAGAATGGCCACCCCTCGGGAACCCCGTGCAAAACCAGAATGCCAAACCCTGTCAAACCCATATCGGGCTAGGAAGTTGCATTGTGAGCCCATGAGGTTTGTTTCCTGAAGAAACAGAATTTTGGGAGTGTGGCGGTGGGCAGGATGGAGGACGGCCGTGCGCTTGATTCGGTCGAGGAGGCCATTGACATTCCAGGAGAGGATGTGGAGAGGCCTATTGAGGGTGTAGGACATCTAGAGGAATGATATGTGGTGGGGCGGATGCAAGCGTGGGGCCGCGCTCAGTCCAAGGGAAACACCCACCTGGGCCTGGGGCCTAAAGATGAGGGTATGGAAAGTAGTGGTCTGCTCGCCGTCAGCGGGAACATCTAGGAACACGCGGCAATGAGAACAAAACACAGCGGCCCGTAGGTGGCTAAAAACAACAAACTGTTGGGAGACAACGCTCTTCCCCCCACCCCCTAACTCCCCCCACCCTACACTTCTGAAGTGTCACCCAGAAAAAACCCCAGCCATCAACTACCCCACAAGGAGGTGAATCGCTAATCTAAAACGGTTAGCAACAAGCAAGGACATGGCTGAGCTGGACCCCCTACATGTATTCGGATGAAATGCTAACAGCTGACAACATGAAATGGTAAACGTGTGACTAATAGAGTGTATCAGTCCCGGGACTGCAATGGAAGATCAAACCCTGACCAGACCACCTAGTAGAGCTAGGTAGGCCCCCGCTCGTGGGGTCAAGAACAGTCATGTTGCAGAGATTCCCGAAGGGTGATTTGTGTGTTACACATCATGTGGCATCAGTCATTCTCCCTCCTCCCCACCAGATCCACGGATCATGGGGCTCCCGGACAGGTCCAAGTCCAACATGACCCTTCGCAGAGTTTCACCGGGCTCGGGTACGCTGCCCATATCAATCAGAGAAGAAGCCAGTTTGGGGGAGACGGATCCCTGATTTGGAGTCCGGGCCGGGGAGCGCTGGGGCTGTGCCTCCAGCAAACGGGCTTCCCCTCCCCGGTAGCCGCCCCTCCTCCGAGACACAGTTTGGCGCCACTGGGACTTGGGCGCGTCCTGGTTTGGCTGCATCGGAGCCCTCCTGGCAGAAGAAAGGGCCATCCCGGCAGGAGGGGCCGCTCCTCCGTGAGCCAGGTCCATGCCGCCTGGGGGGTGTCAAAGAAGAATGTCTTTTCCAGGAAGATCACCTTGTGCCGAGCTGGGAAGTGGAGACCATAACGAAGGCCCATAGCCCTGAGTTTTTGTTGAACTTCGTCATAGGATCGACGTTAAGTCGGCACCTCCATGGAGTAGTCCGGAAAACGAATAATGCTGGAGTTCTGGAACTGTAGCAGCCCCAGCTCCCTGGCCACTCCCAGAATGCCTGTCCCGGTAGTTGAAGATTCAGAGGATAATGGGATGAGCAGGAGCTCCAGGTGGAGGTTTGGGGCGAGAGAGCGGTGAGCCCGTTCCACCGCGAACCAGGGGGAAAGTTTCTCTTTGGGCATTCAGGAGCAGACCCAGGTCTCTATAAAGATGGCAGTACGACCCTTCACCACTACCTCGGAAATCCCAGGAGGCGCAGGTTGTTTCTTTGCGCCCTATTTTCGGCATCTTTGGCCCTACGGTGTAACTCCGAGGTCTGTGTCTGAAGGCGGGCCACCTGGGATTTGAGGGTTCCCACGTCATCTTCCACCGTAGAGATACGGTATTACGGTTCCGTGATGCACGCCATGGCATTGCGGAGGTCCTGGCAAATTAGGGCCACGTCCACACGTACCTCTCCGATCTTACTCTCTACAGAGGCCTGCGATGTACTTATCGCCTCTAGGATGGTGGAGAAATCCCCCCGGCGATTCTAGGCACAGCGGAGACCCTCCCCCCGCATCCTGGTCCGACATAGTGAATTGACCCATTTTAGTTTGGGTTGGGGGAATGGGGTTCTGAGTGGTGCAGGTTCTGGCCATGTTCCTGAAGATAGCAGCCTAATGTGGCCAGCGGGGTGGGGGCCCAGGCCGGCGTCCCCGTCACAGCTCCCGCCACCCGGTGTAGTGGCCGATCCCTCCTCACACTCACCGCACACAGATGCTGAAGAAAGGAAGCTGCCCTCCTGCGGAGCCCAACAATCAATGACAGGGGCGGTCTCCCAGGCAGCCCCTATGGCACCCAAGTCCTCAGAGCTCTCCCATCCACCTCTAGCAGTAAAAGTACCAGGCACCCGGGGGGTGGGGGCACCACCCGATGCAATGGCCGATGTGCCCCTGTGCACCGGGTCGCAGCGCAGTACTCAGCTGGCTAGTCGTTGATATGAATTGGGCCTCTACAGCAGTGTATCCGGGGCGGGCTGGTGAAATCTCGAGGCCTCGGAGGATGGGGTTCTCAGCAGCACCTTTACCCGGGTAGCCACCAGAGTCAGAGGTCAGTACAGCCCGCGCCTGCCCCCAGAGACCACAGAATGTCCAAGGCTCAACTTGATCCGCACTCCCGATGAACCCAGTAGTCCCCTGCTCCCCAACGCCGCGCTCCCAAAATGGCGGAGGGCGCGAAAGTCAGCAGCAGTCAAGAAGGAAATGCGCCCCCCCCCGATGCAGCCCCTCTCAAGCCAGGATTGAGGCGCAGGTTTTTCCAGCAGCAGCCCACACAATCGCCTCCCGGCCCCAAGGGGCATCCCGCTCGCACTGAAACTGTCCACAGCCCTACCCGTCCTCACGGGGGGGGGGAGGACACTTGCGCGACCCCAGCAGTCTGAAAGCAGAGCCCGGGGAAATGGGCACAGAGCCGAACTCCTGGTTCCCGCTCACTCCACAGGGGGGCCCCGCGTATCAGTCAAAACGCGCCACACAGGCTCCGCCTCCACTCACCGCAACCTTGCCCGCGGGCCTCTTTCGGCGCAGGTCAGGCACAGCAACTCAGCCCGATACGGCAGTCTTCCGCCGCTGCTCCGTCAGCAGCAGCGCAGCTTGTAAACGTGTCTGTGCACCATATGGCCCGGGAGCAGGTCCGACAGTTCCATGAGGCCGCCATTACCTCAGGAGCCTGAGCGCACCTCTCATCACTCCAGGGCGCCTTCACCGTCTCCAGGGACCGCCCCCGTCCTCCTCCGGTCCCGCAGCCAAGGGGGGGCGAGCCCGTCACAGCAGCCCCGGGCTCCGAGGCAAGTCAGCTGGACGCCGACACAATCCACCGCCACCAGGTGAGTCTCAGGCAGTGGGGCAAGGTGTGCGCCGGCCCGTCAGGGCAGAGACTTTAGGCCCAGAGACTGGACAGCAAGGGGGCCGCCATCTTTAGTGTTCAAGGCCTCAGGGGAGAGGGAACTTGCGGAGGCAGCAGAGGCACCGAGCAGCCCCCAAAGGGAATTGGGGAAAAGCAGGCGGGATGGGGAGCAGCGGCGGGTGGATGTGGAGATACGATGGCAACTGAAAGCGGGCGGATGCGAGGCGGATGACGGAGGGGTCCGGAGCACTCTTAAAGTGCGACCGCCATCTTGATGCCTCAGGCCACGCCCCCTAGGCTACGATATTAACAAGGAAAAAAAGAAGTTATGGCCTGGAAGATGAACACTATGGGAATCCTATGTAAAAAAGATATGAGGTATTTTGAAGTTAGGATAGCTCACAACGGATCTTACCAGGATTAATTTTGTTAGGCTTAAAAAGGAGATAAGTGAGAGTCTAAGAGGATGGTCGCCTTTACCACTCACATTGTTTGGTCGTGTAAATCTGGTGAAAATGATGATTTTACCAAAGCTGACATTTTTATTTGAAACAGTCCCCTTGACTTTTAAGAATGAGTGGTTTACAAGACTGCAGAATGAGATTAGCACTTTTCTTTGGGCATCTAAAGCACTGCGCCTTTCTTTGAAGAAGCTTAGGAGACGGCTGGTGAAGGGTGATCTTTTAGTGCCGGATTTTTGACTTTATTCGTGGGCTTTTTTGTTGAAAAATAGTAGGGTGCTGTTGGGTATCCTGACTGATACGGCAATTGGCAGAATGTTTGGAGCAATGTTGAAGAAACAAAACTATAACGAGAATGGTTTCATGTATAAATTTGCTGATCCGAAGTTTTTCAAGAAGGTTAGGTTAAAGGTTTTAAGAGACATCGCAGAGACATGGTAGAGAATCTGGCAGGCTTTAAAAATTCCATATTATAGCCAGAAGGCTTCAATTTGGGAGGCGGCAAGATCCCCATCCTGGTCCAGGGATTTGCCTGCTCGACCACTAAAGGAGATGGGTCTTGAGAGATGGGAGCAGCTATTTCCTGATGGAATATTAATTACATGGGGTCAGTGTGAGGAGGAATGGGGTCCCAGTTTCCCTAGATTTAAATATTCACAGATTCAAAGTTGGTCGGCGGCAATGGGCGACCAAATAGGATCTCACAATGAGCTGGAGGAGAAGCTCCTTTTGAATTGTGACTTTAAGAAAGAAATAGCACTGTGGTACTGGCTGGTGCTAGAAATGGAGGATGGCCCTTTCACGCTTCCAGAGACCATGTGGGGAGACTGCTTGCCGGAGATCGCGACGGAAGACCAATGGCAAGTAACAATGTCTATGCTTTATAAAATAGTAAAACCCGCATATTTAAGGAGGAATCATTTTTTCACAGTGTACAGGGCGTATTCGACTCCTCGAAGACTCTCCAAATTTGGTTCAGGAAGTGTGGTGGTGTGCCCTAAGTGTAAAGCCCAAATGAAGATGATCTCCATATGTTTCTGCGGTGTCCGAAGATTCAGGTTTTTTGGGAGGCCGTGAGTAGCTCTCTGTCAAGTGCCCTTGGGCTGCAGATTAAGGTAAACCCTGAGCTGGTTATATTTGGAAGACTGGATCTGCAAGGTAAAGGCACAGATGACAATTTTAAGCTTATTTTTTATGCTGTACTTTTGGCTGGAAGAGAGATATTCAAACAATGGGTGTCACCGGCCCCTCCAACAGAGCTTGATTGGTTGCGTTCCATAAGATTTATTGCATAATTGGATATTTCGGATCAGACAGAATTTTGGAATCCTTTTTTGGCACGTTTTGGGTGAAGGGTAGGGTGTTATGGCGTATAAGAGGTATCGGTCCAATGATTAAGCCTTAGCCTGCCTCGGCTGGTGAAAGTCTATTTATCAATTTATTTACAATTTAAAGTCTTCTTAGTTTACCGCAAGATCTGGGGTAAGGGTGTGATTCTCTGTGATATGAGGCTCCCCTGTTTTCTTTTCCATCGAGGATGCTTCCAAGAGGGGAGCCTCTATTCTAAAGGGTGTTGGTCTACCCCCCCCCCCCTTTGTATCCAGTAAATGAGGTCGGAAAGCCCAGGGTGGTTTCGTTGAGTTTTGGGTGGCGTTAAAGCAAATGAGGATAAAAAGAAAAAAAACGTAATGGCTCCCCCTCTTCTCTCACTCCATTTATCCTCTTACCTTTCTTAATTATTTCTCTATTATTTTTAAGTTGGATAAATCTCCTAGATCAATCCTAACCTCCAGACTTTTAGGTGCCCTCGCCCCTAATGCATTATTTTAGGCCACTTTATGTGTTATTGTTTACCTTATGTATTATTTATGTATTTCTTGTTTTAAGAAATTCAATAAAATCTTTGAAATATAGAAAAGCAGAATACGCTATGGAAAGATGTCGATAATTTATACCACTTCCTCAGCACTCCCCTTTCTTCGAAAAAACCCAAAACTAAATATGGAAGTGTGCATCATGCACCCCATGTACTTCCATGCTGACTTTATACAGTCTCCTGTAGTTGACATTGATTTATATGCGCCAAATGAGGGTCGAATATTGAGCTCTTGCTAACTCTGCCACACTGGAGAGCTGGACTTTGTGTGGAAGGCGACTCTGTGGAAGGCCCAATATAATGTACAAATGCTTACTTTTTGTTTCATTGTATTTATTTGATTAAGAAGGCTATGCTTTACAGCAAATATTTCACAGTGATTTTTTTTCTGAAATATGGCGTTTGAAACTAATGCTGAATTTTAACAAGTTCTTTTCATGTAAATAAATAAAACAGTATGTATGTTGATGCACAGAATGTAATATGTTGTGTTGTTGGAAGCGGAAATGGATTTTGAGTAGTTAAATCTTAAGTTAGTCATCCATCAGCAAAGTTAAGTAGCAAACTATATTCAGCAGCTTTGCATTGTATGCTTAGTCATACTGTGGATTAGGTATTTGCCAAGTTATTTAACTTTAACCAAAGCACAAGGGGTTACATTTGTGCAGTGGGTGGTGCCAGAGAGCTGCTGCCACCGGTGGCCACTCTGCACTAAGATCCTGAGTTTAAAATTCACTTCCATCGTACAGATAACGTGCAAAGAAAAATCAAACAAAACAATACCTAAACAGTGCGTTGTCTGCTGATTCTGGAGAACAGAACTCTGCTGCCTGGACAGATACGTGGGCCTGGACCCCTACTGTCCCAATGTGACTGGTGAGTGCTGAGGCCAGAGAGGGTACTTGGCATGACCACTGAGCTGAGCAGAATACGGGATGCCTAAGGCCAGTCCTGCCGCGATAACTCATTCTAGTTGGAAGGTTTAATGGAGTGAAGAAAACCATGCAGTAACGCCATTCAACAGCAATACACCTCCATGTGGGTTCCAGCAGAGGAGGGACCATTACTGAGTGGCCCTCCAGCAGAGGCCTTCACTGGTGAATGCCTGATTAGACCTGGAAGAGTTCCTGGACTGACTGCTCTGGCCTCCTGGGCAGTGGTACGGCCCACCACCATCACCTGGCCTACATCAACGTACCCATTTGAAGGTGGGAGATAAAACGCATGAGAACACGGCTACAAAAAGCCAAAGAGGGAGGACTAGGTTATCACTGGGGCCTATTGTGTCCAAGTAAGGTGTGGCATTACAATTCCAGCATGCTCATTGAGAGCCTCAATTCATGAGGCATGCCACAAAACAAGAATCTGAAATCAGCGAATTTGCATCTGTCCGCCATTGTTGGGCATGTGTCCACAGCGCTGGAGCTACAGTAGGAGGACCAGTTGTGTGCCACAGGGGATATAATATGCCTAGGCGAAAGCAAGATCGAACTACTGAACTAAACGTTGCCACACTCTTGGGGGTTGTGTTTAGCATCAATATCAACTAAGAGCCTCAAAGCCTGACTATGAGTGGATCGGTTAATTCCGACCCATTGGTAAACCCCTGATTATGCACTGGTTAGAATTACGAGCTAAATGCTATTTATTGTATCCGATAATTATCAGTTGTAACCCGATTGCTCCTCCAAGCAGGATCGATCTATGATTGCTGGGAGCTGCATATTGGATGTTTCCCACAACTTCAAAGGGAGAACCAAGAACCGGAGTGTCTCCCCCAACTACGGAGCAAGTTTGATCTCATTCCGAGGTCGGAGAGCGAAGTGAGCGATCCTTTCGTCTTGACCGCCAGCGAGCACGGGAGTGATGGAGCTCGGCGGCGGCTAGAGCGACGTGATCCCTGGAGCAGCGGAACACCTCGACCATTGGTTGCAGCTGACCTCCCCACAGACACATATGAGACCCTGATTCAATGCCTCACAACAGAACAGCAAGTATATAGCCCAAACCGGCAGAAAATAAACCTGTTACTATGCGCTGAATTGTAAAACGGCGTAAATGGCGCGAAATCTCCTCTTCAAAATGGCGGCATGAGCGTTATTCCCTGTCAGATATCCCAGTTATAGCCAGCGCCCTCACGCATGTAACCCAGGCTCAGTGGTGATTGTTGACCGGCGTTTTGTCTAAATAACTGCCGAAGATCACTGCAAACCAATAAGGTGAAACGCAAATGTTGGAATTAAGTGGCCGCGAATAACTCACAGGAGACGCTGAAGTACATTTAACTGTGGAAGTTATTAAAGCAGGTGTGCAGGCGCCCGATTGCTATATCCTGCAAGTGATGGCTTGGGAAGACTACATAACGGTCAATAAGTTTACCGATACTACTACATTATGTAACCATTAGTGGGTCACTTGTAAATTCATCAAGTAGCTCAACGCTGCATACAGATCATGCCACACAGTTAAACAATCAAGACAATGAAAGCAGGCCAGTATTTGAGACTCTGCCAATAAGTGTGCCAGTGATAAATGAAGATAGCGCTGTATGTTCCTACATCCTGATGAGGCTATTACTAAATGGTGGCTAATGTTGTAACACCCTCAAAGCTGAACACGAGAGCTGATTAACTGCGCAACACTAGTTACGCGTCTCCTGACCAGTCCTACCAGCCCTACCAGTCCTACCAGCCTGGTACATAAAACGAGTGCTTGGGAGGCCTGATCTCAGATAAGAGTGATACAGAACCAAATATCTTCACATCTTCTCATCGCCTTGTCCTTAAAATGGGGGATAAAGAAAACAGGAAGACTTCTAAGCAGCTGAAAGCGGAACCACCACTGCTGCTCTCACCTTTCAAAGGAAAGAAGGAATTCGGCGAGGCCATGGAACTCATTCTAAGCAGACTGGAGGAAGTCCAAGACCTGGCCAAATCCACTAAAGAAGAAGTTGTCGCGGTCAGACAGGACATTAGGGATATCAACTCTAGGTTGGCAGAAACTGAGAGCAGAATAAGTAAGTTGGAGGATACTGAAAACAAAACCTGCGGAGCCATTAAAAATCTCACCCTCAGCTCTGACCACCTTTCCAGGAAACTAACGGAGTTGGAAGAAACAGGAGGGGTAACCTGAGAATTTTTGGTATTCCAGAGAATTCGGAGGACTCCCATGGCACATGCGTAGCCTTTCTCGAGCAATGGTTTACACAGGCCACGAACCTCACTTTTGCCCAACCACTGGAGTTCGACAGGGCTCACAGAGTTCCCGGGAGAATAACAAAGGATCAAAAAGGCCCAAGAGCGATTATATGCAAACCCCTGAGGTTCCAGCACGTCGAACAAATTCTTACATTTGTCCGTAAACATAACCATGTTCTATGGAAAGGGCACAAAATATACATATCGCAAGACTATTGTAAAGAGACTATGGATATCAGGAAAGCATTTCTTGCGTTGAGACCGCAACTGAAATCATTGGGCCACCAATATGGATTCATTGGCCCTGCGAGATTTAAAGTGGCAATTAACGGTGCAACCCATGTTTTCTCTGACCCACAAAAACTCAGACGCCTAATATATAACCAAGACGACGGGAACATGGAAATTACCTCACCGGAGCTAGTAGGGGCGACGGCATCTGACTACAAGTGATCAGCTACCAATGGAATCTTGAACCCATATTAACTCTGATTTTACACAGTCCTAGTGCGCTCTGGCCTCCAGTTACCCGATAACAGTTGCATTTATCCTACACACAGCTGTCTGCATCCTGTGTTATGGTCCTTAACTCTGACCACTATTTGCTATACCTAGGCTACTGTACCCACGATGTGACTGCCCACTGCTAAACAGTATGCTCGGTTCTCCACTCATTGTTTAACGCTCTAAGTTTATATGAAAGTTGCACATCTTATTGACCTAAAGTAGGGTCTGCCTGCCTGTTAGAGCAGATCTACCTGTCACTTATAAGAGGTTTGTCTAAACAGTCTGTTGCAAGATGGAAGTGTTGGTTCCTTGATGAGCTACGACTTGTCTGCAAGTTAGTCTCTCTTGTTCAGATATGTTAATGCAGTTCCTAAAAGTAATTTGACACAGTGAGTTGCTTGGAGGCGATCTCGTGGTCGTTCCAGAGTCGCCATGTTTGTTTTCTACATTTGGGGTGGGAGGGGAGGGCTGAAGGAGAGGGTGGGTGTGGGGGGGGGGGGTTCCAGGGTCAGGGGTTGGGGGGAATGTTGTGTATTGCTTTTATTTACACTCTCTTTATTTTTTGCGATACTCTTTGCTGTGTTTCACGAATCTTCTAGTGCTCCTGCATACTCTGGTGCCAATACCTATACATTGATACAAGTGCTCCGCGCACACACAATCCACCTACTAATACAGTTCGGAAAACCTCCAATAGTTATTGTAGTTATGGCCTTGTCTACGGCAATCAAGTTAGGAACCCTACTCCCACTATGGGGCTCCTCAGCTGTAATGTCCCGTGGGCTGCTGGGTTCAATCTCTTCTTCTAATAGATTTGAATTTGCTACATGATGGCAGCCGCCATTGACACACCTATAGGGGCAGCGAAAGTGGGAAATCTTAAAATTCTCTCATTAAATGTGAAAGGCTTAAATCAGCCGGTTAAAAGACAGAAAATATTAGACTACCTACGCAGGCAAAAAGGAGACATAGCCCTACTACAGGAAACGAAGCTAGAGGCTAAACACTTCCATACACTACGTAACAAATTCTACACAGAATTTGTAGGATCTGAAGCCATCGCCAAGAAAAACGGGGTCGTGATACTAATAGCAAAAAAGGCCAACATAGATATAGTTTCTTCCTCAGTGGACTCAAAAGGTAGATGGGTGACGGCGAAATTAATTAAAGATGACACTGAATTTTACATTACAAACGTATATGTACCTAACTCGTACGAACCTTCATTCTGGTCAGGATTAACAAAACAATTGGAAACCATTCCGGATACAGCGACCCATATCCTCGCTGGTGATTTCAACCTACCGCTAGATCCCACCCTAGACAGAGACTCTAAGTGTACTTTCCGACCCAACAAAGCCCATAAAGACTTTACCAGGCTCTGCAGCAGATTTAACATGATAGATACATGGAGACTTCAAAACCCTGTTGGTAGGGACTATTCCTTTTACACCCCACCACATGATTCTTTCTCTCGAATCGATTATTTATCCATTACCAAAAATGCTATAGCCAGGATTGAACACACAGGTTTTGAACCAAGGGTAGTCTCAGACCACTCCTGTATCTCGCTCACTATAACTAATGTAAAACCAATGTTGCGTCAATCAATGTGGCGACTTAATGATGCCATACTCAATGATGGGAAAAACAGGGACACCATAGAAACAGCCATTAAAGAATACTTGATAATCAATAAAAAAGGGTGACACCACTGATTCCACAAGATGGGAGGCTCTTAAGAGTACCATTAGGGGCCTCTTAATAAAAATAACGTCTGCTGCAAATAGGAATCACAATGCTGCTCTATTAAAACTGGAGGAAGACATATCACAACTCCAAACTGAGTATCTGAATGATAGATCTGCTGCAACGCTTAATAAACTAACAAACCAAAAATATACTTACAATAAACTGAGAAGTGAAAGAGCAGGAATCTGGCTGGACAGAACCAAGAGGTTTAAAATATGCGAGACTAACAAGGCAGGAAAGGGGTTGGCAGCGTACCTTAAATTTAAAATACAAAAAAACATAATCAACTCCCTGATGGACAACAAAGGAATACCCAATTCAGACCCACTCAAAATAGCGGAATTGTTTAACCACTTGCATGCTAATGACAAGGTGAACTCGTCATGAGGCACACTGGAGCTGTGCTCATGACAAGGTCAACTCGTCATGTATAATGGGAAACATAAATCTCCAGCACGGGAGGGGAAAACCCCTTAGCAGCCAAGTGGTTAAAGAATTTTATGAGAAACTTTATGCCAAAAATAACAAGGTAGAGATAGAGAAGGTGGGACACTACCTCACGAAATGTGATCTACCAGCACTCTCTGCGTTGGAGCGAGAGACCCTCAATAAGCCGATTTCTGAATTGGAGGTCTCAAGTGCGATCAAATCACTTAAATGTGGGAAAGCTCCAGGACCGGACGGGTTTACAGCAAGGTTTTATAAATGTTTTTCTGCCTCACTCACGTCACCAATACTAGACATGTTCCATGAAATAGGCGAGACAGGGGAAGCGACAGGAACACTAGCTGAAGCAGTCATAGCCGTTATCCCTAAAGAAGGGAAAGATCCTAAGCTCCCAAAGAATTATAGACCTATCTCGCTAATTAACCTAGACTGTAAGCTTCTGGCCTCAATATTGGCCCAACTAATACAGAAAGTCCTTCCTACACTTATACACCCCTCACAAGCTGGCTTCCTTTAAAGTAGGCTATCAAGTGACAATACTAGAATCCTGGCACATGTCATCGAAAAGGCAAGATTTCTATTAACACCTACTACAGCGGTAACACTTGATGCAGAGAAATCTTTTGATAAGGTAGACTGGTCATATCTAGAGTCCGTCCTGCACAAGTTTGGCTTAGGTCCCTTTTTCATCAAAATGGTAATGTCACTATATGCCTGCCCTACGGCGAGGGTAAGAGCGGGAGGGGCCTTTTCGTCACCATTCAAACTACAACAAGGAACTAGGCAAGGTTGCCCCTTATCCCCCTCTCTGTTCCTATTGGCGATAGAGCCTTTTCTTTATCAAATCCACAACAATGATAAAATCCCAGGGATTCCATTTAATGATTGTATTATTAAACTCACAGCTTATGCTGATGACGTCTTAGTGCTCACTGAAAGAGCTAAGGAAGCGATACCCGCCCTGCTATCCACCATACAGGAGTTTTCCGATGTGTCTGGCTACTCCCTGAACAAAGACAAGACTGAGGTCAAGTTGTTGAATAATATTGGTAGTAAGGACATACTAGGCGACTCCGGGCTTCCCTGGCAACCCAAGAGTTTTAAGTACTTGGGCTTAGAATTTGAAAAAGACCTAATCACAACCCTGAAAATTAATGAAGGACAACTTCTTAAGAAAATAAACAAACTTCTCGATGGATGGTCTCCAAAATACCTTTCGTGGTGGGGAAGGGCGGAAACATTAAACATGATGATTATTTCCCTAATTAACTACTTAGCAAGCATGCTCCCAATGACTTTTTCAGAGGATTTTCTACAAAAGATAAACAAATTATTCAGTACGTTCTTATGGCAAGGGAAGAGACCCAGAGTGGCTATGAAAAAACTACAATTGGCTAAATTACAGGGTGGCCTAGGCCTTCCCAATTTTAAAAACTACCAAACCACCTTTTTGTGCAAACAGGGGGTATACTGGTTTGTTAAAACCACAAGCTATACACCACTATGGATTGATATAGAGAAATCCATCATAGGCAATGCCCCTCTCCAGACGATTCTCACCATGGACTTGTCACCTCGTGCATTCCAAGTACATTCTGCTTAGCACTAGAAGAGCCCTCCTTAGATTAAACCAAACACACAAAACTGGCTTGCAGATAAAAAAGACGACCTCTTCATCCCTATGGCATAACCCATCCATCAGGATCAATGGGAAATCACCCTTCTGGGAGCACTGGTCAACTAGCGGCATCAACATGGTCTCGGACTTGTACGAAGACCAACTACCGCTACCGTTCTCCACGATCCAAGACAAATTTAGCCTTCAACCAATAGACTTCTACGCCTTCCTGAAATTAAAAGCGGCCTTGTCCACCCGATCGTTTGCACCCTCAGATCCTTGGCTGAAATTAACTCTCCCACGCCTACAATATGCAGGTCACTTTGTCTCGAAAGCTTATAAAATGCTTTTACCTACGCTAGGCAAAGTCCATAGAAAGACCGAGCTTAAATGGGAAGAAGAACCTAATAATACGGGAAAAGACCTCGATTGGGATAAAATTCATACTTCAGCGCTTACACATAAAGTCTCCCCGATTCTCTCACAAACAAAATACATGTTGATCAACAGAGTTTTCTGGACCCCCCAAAGGCTATTCAAACTGAAACTGAGAGACACCCCTACATGTTGGAATTGTTCCTTAGCTGAGGGAGATCTACCACACATGCTCTTCCATTGCCCCTTACTACAAAAATATTGGTAAAATGTCTTTGACTGCATTGAACACATATTTAAAATTAAACCAACGAGAGAATTTATTTACGTTCTGCTAGGTGCCATAGAGCCAACACTTGCAAGGGAACATGACCGCCATCTTCTTGACCTGCTACTCATACTAGCGTGCAAAGTTGTCCTGTGCAATTGGAAAAGTACCTCGGAGGTCTCATTCAAACAATGGAAAGAATGGGTGTCATTCATCAGAGGGTCTGATAACCCTGCTTTACACTCCTCTCCATGGCGTGTATCCAACAAAAAACTGTGGAGTGCACTTGACGCTTCTTCCTTCTCGTTTGAACCACCGTGATAGCTTACTATAATGTTTGTGTGCCTGACAATCTCCTCAAATACTGTTCTACTTAACAAGAACATTACTGGGACTCCCTATTGTAACTCCATACAGTTCACCGGACTGACACCTATGGCATCAACACCTGCAGTAGAGCCACCTTGCAACGTTGTATGCATTACATTATCATATGTGACTCACTAACATTACACCTGATGAAACACAATGTATGTTTGTTATACTACTGTTTTAGTTTTCTTTTGCTTGTCCTAATGACTCCCATGGAGTGGCGTAATTGATATAACCCCTGTACTAGACACTGCCACTATGACTCAAGACGTCTTACATGTATGCTTACCTGTACCTTTGATGCTAGATCGTATATTTACTTTATTCATAATTATGTCATCTGTCTTATATGCGCTATGTGACCTGACTTTAATCTTATGTCTTTGCTTAGGTACTGTATATCTTGTACTGTGCCACATTACTTTACTTTACTTAATTGAACATGGAATGACCAATGTATGTACGTTTCATTGTTTACACCTTATTTATTTTCCTTTGCATGTTTCGTTACTTTTCTTGCTTAATAAAAATGATTTGAACACAAAAAAAATATTTCAGCAGGTCAAACCTGCCATAATTTCTACAGTAGAAATATGTACGTTATTTACCATACCTTGTGGATTTTGGTGTATTAAACACCAAAAGGGGCAAGTTATTCTCCACAAACTCTTAATAAGTGCTATCTATTGCAGCCGATAAATAACATACTCAGTGGTATCATTATTTATCAGGTGCGCTAAATGGAACCTACACTGGTAATCAGGGCCTTTGAATATTAACACAGACCTGCACATTCACCGCTATAATGGCGTGGGTCTCCATGATCACAAATGAGCACCTTCTTACTTGAACATTATAAACAGAATCTGAGGACCAGGGAGTCCTAGCACTCAGAAACCCACTAGGAATACATTCTACCACACCCCATGCAGATGGGGGATAGCAGATTCTCATTTAATCAGATGCTGAAGCCAGTGGATCTTCTGAAACCAAACATGGGTACACCAGATCAGTGCCAATCTAAAATGTTATACAAGTAAATGGGTGTGATGAAACAAGAAAACACAGATACAGAGGTAGGAGGTTACAGCCCTGGACACAGCCGGTAGCAAACCTCTTCTACTGGACCTGAAAACTGCCCGTACATCATGGATGGGAAAAACAACTAATTGATTGTGCGTGTAGACCATGTAAAGGAGAGAATAGACAAAACGGGAGTGAGAATTGATGTGGTGGAGCGAAAGATAACTGACTGTGAAGATATCGTGGCAGTATATAACATTCAAACATAACATTCAACTAACCAAACGTAGTAAATGACTGAAATCAAAACTAAAAATAGAAAGATTTGGAAGTTCGCTCAAGAAGAAATAACCTCTGGCACTGGGCATCCCCAAGACCAAAGTAACACATAGTGTAAAACATCACTGTAATAAAAGCTGAATCCAGGGGCGTGGCCAAGCCGGCGACCAAGATGGCCGCTTGGCTGTGAAACTCTGGAGAATTTGTCCCGATAAACGGATGCCTGCCAGTACTGTTAAGTGCTCTCTGTTTCCGCATAACGCATGATTGCAATACTCTGATTGCATGGGGTCTTGATTATATGATCTAATGCCGCTTGAGATCGCCTATCAGCACCCTGACAGCAGTCGTGGCCTGACGTAGCCTTTGGAGGCACCGTGGTGACAGGCACTAGGGCTATGATTTCAATTGTGCAGCAGGTGCATTAGCACTGGGACCAAAAGCTCTAGGCACCTCACTAAACCCAGATTACTGCTCTTTTTTACAACTAAACAGGCAGTCACAAGAGCAATTATTCCTCAGGCACTGGGTTCATGGTTTGAATTGTTCAGCAAGTGCAGTGACACCAGGCCCACAAATTGAGACACTCTTTTTCTTACGTTAAGGCTATTTACAAATACTTATTTTACCTTGGCTGTGCACATTTTAAATGTGCTTGTTTAACTCTGCTTTAGTGGGTGGAACTTTTAACCAATATTGTTCCACTAATAAAATAGGTTTTTTTTTCCGTCCTGTTTGTCGCTAATAAAAAAAAATCTGTGTCATGTGTTTGTTGTTTGCGCATTATGTAGCATAACACGAATTAAGTGATTGTAGTGCTTTACATGAGCACGCTCCGTAGTGCTCTGTAGGGATGTTTTAACCTCCTTTATCTGTTGGGACAGTTTCTGTATAAAATTACAGTGCCGACAACTACCGTTGAGTCTTGGATTGTAAACACAATCATGTGTCTGTTCTAAAAGTATTCCTTGAGTTTTGTGATTGCAGCTTGTACCTTCGACTGACCGGGAAGGGAGGCTGTGTAGTTTCTAGAGCATTGGATTTGAAAATTCCAGTTGCTGTGCATTGTTGTCACATTGAGTCAAAGCTTGTCTTTGTGCTCAAGCGTGTTTGGTGACAGTATGGGATTTGTGCTGCTGTTCTATTTTCAGACAATATCTATTTTTTTGGAGTAATAAAAAAACAGTTTTTTCTTCTTTGGTGTGGGTTCTACACTTTTTTAACACCGAGCGTTTAGCTTAGTAAACAAGTCGGTGGTAAGACTGGCTTTTTTTCGGCGAAGTCCTTTACAGTACTGATTGTACTGTCCTAGCACCAAAAACATGTTATATTGTTAGTTGGCTATATGAATAAGCAACGTGGTAATTGAGCGACACTGTAAACGTAAGCAGGAGCTATTTCCAAATAGTGAGAATGTTGCCATTAATTTTTCGGTGGATGTTAAATGCATTCATAATATTTGTATACTTTTAACGCTTGGTATTTTAGCTTAATAATTGCTAAAAATTGTTTGAGTTCTTCATCATAATTTAAACAGCCTCCTGTATTGTCATTGTTATGTAATATAAATAACATCAATTGCACATTTGTAAAACAGGCAAACGCTTTGTCTACTTTGGCTTGCTTTATGCATGCTATTTTAGCTTAATAATTGCTAAAAAGGGTTTGAGTTGTCCAAAGTAATGTAAACAGTGTCCTGTATTTTCATTGTTATATATTATAAAGAACACCAACTGCACATTCTTAGAACGGGCAAAGTGCAGTTATCTAGCAGCATTAGGGTTATGATTTCAATTGTGCACCAGGTGCAGTGGCACCGGATGTATTATTACACATGCCTTTTAAAAAAATGCAATGTTTGTTACAACATACAAACTTAAAAAAATATAGCACAACAATTGAAAATTTCACAGTGTACTGGTTAAATAAAGAACACATGCCAATAACAATGCAAGTTTATGTTTATGTTTTACATTTTTTTGCAATAATAAAAAATTGTGCAGTGCAAAATAAAAATAACTAACAGTAATTTATAAAAACTTGCTCATCTCAATAAAACAATATTACTTTAAGAGTGTTTCTTTCACACATTACACACCTGCTCAATTGCTACTTTGAAAAATGTAAAGTCATTTTATTTGTTTATCTTAACAATGGACAATTACCAAACAACTCCTTTAATCTAGTTTTCGTAACCATGTTTTTTTGGATGTGAAAAAACAGTGCTTACACTGTACTTTTGTTTTTCATCCACCATTTTACCCATTCTCCCCATAGCTGCACCACTTTCAAGCCTACTTATCAGGGACATGTTTATTTTTATATTTGTGCTCCACCTTTTACCTAATCTCTCCACTTTATGATAACCCTAGTAACAACAATATATTGCCTTCTTGTACTAAAACAAGTCTTAACACTTTAACAGTCTTTTTGTAACATATATTGTACAACTACTCAGTAAGATATAACTTGCATATTAATCACCTAGGCAAAACATAATACATTTACTAATGCTTGTTCTTTCATATGGCTTTCTTGGGTGATTGAGAGTTTTCCGACCAATGGGAGGTAGTGTGGGTGGGGGAGGGATGATTTGGGCATACTTTTATTCACAAAACTGATCAAGCATTAGCAGATTGCGAAGCACATCACATGATCGACATGGTATTACAACACTTGTACATGGTATCCATACTCACCCTCCAAAGATTGTGAAGTGTACGAAAAAAGTTCCTTACAACTCATATAAAGCTCTTCTCATGAAATGTAAAAAGACTTTTCTGATAGAGACTTCTAGCTATGATATATTCCTTGTAGCGAGACAGCTTATTCCTCACATTGTCCTAGAAAATGACATTTCAGCAGTGAACCTTTGCACACAAACATGCACGACAATGTTGGATTAGTTTCTCTGAAACTACTTTGTATACACATCCAGCTTCGCCCAACATTATCACGATGCCTTGAATATCATGTACTAGGCCTCTCCATGCACTAGGTACAAAAGTCATCCTATCTTCATTCACAACGCGACAGGGCTATCCATAACATCACTAATCTAGCATACACATAGCAAAGATTGCTTTTTAATATTAATATAGGCATCCAGATAAATTGGTATAGGAGGCCCTTCTGCTGACACCGAAGGTCCCTGCATGTGGAGAAATCATCATGCACTGGTCTGATATTATGTGAGGGGTGTCCAACTTGAGACCAAGACAGGGTCCTTCACTCTCTCCTATCAGGTAATGGGGTTGGATCGTCCCTTGGAGGGGCTCTTGGCTTTACACCCATACACATTCTAGGTACACTCAGAGTACAGTTTGCATCGTAGAAGTACATTAGATTATTGTATTTTGCATATACGCCTGCATATATTCATTGCTTCAGGTGCTTCTAATCTCCTTTATTTGCTTCTATCTCCTAATAATTGCAGCAAAAGTATTTTATGCAAGAATAACGTTGGTTCAATAAATATTATTGAAAACTGTATGTTTCTCTGAGTACAAGTGAGCATGAGTGACTGAGCGAAAGATTCTGTACTGTTTCCACGATTCCTGAGTGGTTAGGATTGTCATGTTCAACTGTTTGCTCCATGTAGGCTAGAAGGAGCTTACGGTGGCACTTAGAGCTAGCTGGTATATAGGCCAACATATCCTGTGGGGGTGTCCAGAATCAGTCTTGACACCAAGCCCTTAGTTTATGTTGTCCAAACAATGCGCAGATCCTATGGATTAGTAGGAACTATACGACAGCTGCAGATTGCTTACCTTAGAATATTCCACCAGGTGTCAGACTGGATCCAGAACCTTTTCAAGCAGTACCTCTGCACGCCGGGTGGTGGTGTTGATTGGCTCTGCGTCAGCAGGAAGTGAACTGCGTGGTGCCTATATGGGTGCCACCCCAGCACGTTGCCCTCAGTTCTTTTCTTTCTTAGGAAGTCACACAGATCAAAGAGTCCTTTGTTCACTTTTGGACAACTTTTTTCCACATTATTTTGACCCTGTTTTTTGACACTTTGTCTCCCACTTTGTTTATGGATGTCCCCCAAAAAACTGGTGGGGTTAAGCCCTGTGGTCTGTCTGTGACAATCCCCCACCTAGTTTGCCTTTGGTACCTTGATTGGACCACAATCTCAAGACTTGTGAGGACCGCCGCCCATGAACTCTAAGTCGCTGAAAGAGCATTCGTTGAAGCTTGATACTCTCGGTCACTCAACACCTGTCGACTCCGCAAAGTTCCCGGTCATGAGGAAAGACCCAGGACCATTTGCTGAGACGTTCCAGGCGCTCATCATCTCTCTCAAAGTCATTGGGTAAGTCCCACAAAAAGTCCAAAAAGTCAAAGAACTGGAAGCGCTCTTTGAGTTTACAGAGCTAGTCCAAATCTTCAAACAGGTTGTGAAAAATAAAATCACTCTAGGCCCATCTCCAATATGGAGCCTGCATGTGGGTCTAGTGCACATCTCTCTGAGGTTCCTTGAGCCGGAGTGCTGCATCCCAATTACAAGATTATTATGATGCGATGTATCTTATTTTTGGGCAGACCAACCCCTCTGGAGTACTTTTGCCCTTCATGGTTTTGGTGTCAGTCAGGTCCTCTAGATCCATTTCTGGAAACAGAACAACTCCGAGCATAAGATCGCAACCTTCCCCGGAGCCCGTTCCAGCGATGTTGTTACTTGGCAGTGCAGACCCCTTAATCTTACCTGATACAAAATTTTATTAGGAAGATCTGAGGATTCTTATGACTACACCAACCTCCTTTATGAGACAGCAGATAGCTGGTATGAGGAACTGGCAGATGGCAGTGGTCTGGACACCTTCTCACACTCTGGCCGTGTCTCTTCTAGTGTGGGTATGGAGAAAGGTGCTTCCTTTGCTAGGGTGGTTAGAAGGGTGGCTGAGGTCCTGGACCTACGCCGCCCCCTGCAACATTTGAGACAAACATCTTGACAGAGGTGCTTCAACTGGGAATTGGACCCTCAGAACCTCTCCTCCCTTTTAACAAAACCTTCACTGATGTCCTGCTCGGAGCGTCGGCCAAGCCCTGCACAGAGGTGACTGTGCCGAGAGCAGTTGCCCCTCTTCACCCCACTCCTAGAGACCCAGCTATCCCCACACAGCACCCAACCCCAGAAAGTTGGGTTGTCCAGTCCTCTATAGCCAAGATCAACCCTGGTACGTTCCCTACCAAACCTCTAGATTGGGAATCCAAGAGGATGGACACCTTTGGCAATAGGATGTTCTTTTCCACTAGCCTTGCACTGTGGTCAGTGACCACTGAGTGCCTTTTGGGCTGATATACCTCATGGTTTGGGATTCAGTTGCAATTGTGTGCTCCTTGGCCTGGGACGAGGCCCAAGCCACACAAATTATTGCCAATTGCAGAAATGAAGCAAAGTTCACCATTTTGCTGTGAACTGTATATGACTGACTTGCTAGGCAGAATAATTGTGTTATCAGTAGCACTCAGACACCACTCCTTGCTGACATGCCCTTCGATGGTACCCGCCTCTTCCGCAACAAAGCAGATTTAGCACTGGAGCGCATTAAGGACAGCTGGGCCACCGCCAGGTCCTTGGGCCTCTCCTTGCCTGATGCCAACCCCATTCCTGCCCAACCACCAAGGCCCAGAGGCGCCCTAGTCCTTTTGTGGCATCCACGGACATACAGCTAGAGGTCCACCCAGGCAGCCACCCCTCAGCAGCCGCACCCTCCAAACTACTTTGGTTTGCCCTCAAACTATCATGGGCATCCAGTTGGCAGCGAGAATTGACCTCACATATCCCGCTGGCAGTCTATTACATCGAACAAGTGGGTACTTCAGATTGTTCAGCAGGGTTACTCTGTCTCCGTGGTACAAACCCAGCCATCAATGTCACCATCTTTAGACTGGCTGATGGAGGGCCACCTGTACTGGCTCCGTCAAGAGGTTCTGACTCGTTTGGACAAAAGAGCCATCGAGAGGGTGCTGGCACCAGAAGTAGTTTGTGATTTCTATTTCTACTACTTTCTGGTGCCCATGAAGGACGAAAGCCTCCACTCTATTTTTGACTTGTGCCCTCTCAATTTCTTCCTGAGTAGGAGAAATTCAGAATGCACACATTAGCTCAGGCGCTACTTGCGGTTCAGGAGCATTTTAATTTAGCTCGGCTCGGCTCCTTTATAGCCTTAAGAGCGCTCCTTAGGTGCTCACCACCGCGATGGCAGTGATTGCAGCCCACCTGCGAAAGTCGATGGTTCCATTCTCCCCTATCTCAAAGACTGGTGACTAAAGGTGGACTTTGCCCTAGGCCTGTGGTTCCCAAACTGTGCGGCGCGGCGCCCTGGTGCGCCGTTAACAGTAGCCAGGGGCGCCGCCGCACTATTTGGGAAAGATGTCATCTGGCCTCGTTAGGCCCCCCCTGTGCAGCGATTACCGGCGCAGATTCTGCGGGCTCCCCTCCTCAGCAGCAGTGAGCCGACCCCAGACATGGTTTGCAGATGGACTAGCGCTAGATGGCGCTGTGTGTCAGGCAGGAGATAAACACAATCAATTGATGCTACGAGGGAATCACCAAAGAGCAGTGCAATTAGAGGGGCAAGTAGCCACATACACCGCCTCGGACACTAGCAGGCACAAAGCGAGAAAATGTGTCAACAGGCCTCTGACAACTCAAATAAATAGTGTTTTCTCTCACTTAGCACCCCTATCAATCCACATTCATCTCCCTTACCAGGAATTCTTTTTAGATCATCATTTCCTCTATTTGTAGTCATAAAAATACTGGATGAAAAGCTTTTTGCCTATTAATGACTTCTGACATCACCTTTTCTTTTTATATAGCGCAAACATTACCCGAAGGTGTCAGAGCGCTTTACATAAGAACCAGTTGCGATACATAAGGACTTATGATTACATGCGTTACATAAAAGATACAAGCAGAAAAAAATTGCAAATGTACAAGTTATAAAGTCACACAGGGAAGAGATATAAACAGAAATAAATTGCAAATGTACAAGTAGTAAAGTCACACAGGGAAGAGACAAATAGAAAAAATTGCAAATGTACAGGTTGTAAAGTCACTCAAGGAAGAGATACAAATGGATAAATACTAAGAGTCACATAGGAATGGTAGAGAGTGCAAAGGTCTACTGCGGTGGTTCCCAAAGTGTGCGCCGCGGCACCCCGGTGCGCCGGTAAAAAAATGGTGGGGAGCCACGGCCAACTGCCAATTAGGTCAAGGGAGCCACGGGTCAAAAAAGTTTGGGAACCACTGCCCTAGGCAATCGTCTCCCACCTCCAGACTATGGCAAACTAGCCAGACTCACTTTGGTTCACTATAAACATGCCAAAGTCTCACCTGACTCCCTCTCAGATGCTCCCTTTCATCGGAGCTATTCTGGTTACAATGCAGTTTTGGGCCTATTCTCCAGAAAACCGAGTCCAGGATATTCGGGCTATGATTCCGATGTTTCAGTCTCTATCCATAATTTCAGTGAGCCCTGAGGCTGCTCGGCCTCAAGGCTTCCTGCTGTTACCACAAGCATATTGGAAAATGCATCTCTGCATTGTGACCTGAAGTCCCAGTGTGCGTGTCAGGCCCCACAGCCGGTTACGCACTGCCTTCTCCTAGAAAGACGATTTAGACCGTATCAATGGTACAAAATGCCCATGAAAACTACATTATACGGCATGCCTAGCGCGAGTCACGCCTCACGTGACTCTGACGCTATGCGCTAGTGTCCTAACACGTTTCTCATGACAGGCTTCTTTATGTTCATTTTTTTGTTTCCTCATTTTTTTATTTTTTTTATTTTCCTTTAACCTCCTTTCTCTTCCAGGTTTCCCTTAATGGAAAAACGTAATTGCCCGTTTTTTACAATTCTAACAGTTACACCCCCCAGTCGTTTTCTACATGAACCAGGTGAACCACTCTTGAAATGGTGTTTATGGTATGGATCCTTTAGTGCTTATCTAGGAGCATGTGATGGTCCTAAATGCAAAGCAGACAGAAAACACAGTCTTTTGTATTATTACTTAGGTGTAGAAGGTTAGAATGTATTTGACCACTTGCCTGAGTACACAGGCCATGACAGCGAAGACCTTGATGAATTTCAATTATCCGTGAAACGATTGAGTACGTACTTTGAAGGAAAAGTCTATTTAGTAGTACACAGACACAAGTTCTTTACGCGTGTTCAAGGACCCAATGAATCAATTGATTCCTATGCTACTGCTCTAAAAATGTTAGCTCGGTAATTGTGATTTTGATCATTTCACTTCTCAACTTATTAGAGACCAGATTGTATGTAGATATTGTTATCATGCAAAAATCCATCTTTGGACAAAGCTATTGATAAAGCAAAAGGTATCAAAAGTTCACAGCTTGATGCCAAGCAGTTAGAGGTTGCTGTGCCTATTGCTGGATTAGCTAGTGTCAATTCTGCCGCCAAAACCTCTAACATGTGCAACACCCGTGGCTCTAGTGTTAAAGGGGTGAAACTAGTGCTAGAGGAGGCAAAGGTATAATTTCTGTACACAATTTCTCTAAATTGCACTGTTTTAGATGTGGCTCTTCTACTCATGTTTCTAGGTTTAAAAATTGTCAGGCGGCATCACAAGAATGCCGGAAGTGTAAGAAGTCAGGGCATTTTGGCAAGGTGTTCAGGGGTGGCAGACGCGTACCTATCAGGAGTGTTTAAGACTGTGCAGCATGCTATGAACAGGATATTGTTGAAAAAAGGTTGAAGAGCTGCATCTATCTGTAGAGTGTGTTAAAATGAATAACGTCCAGACCGACAAGAAGGTTGGTGATCCCCTGGTACCTGTAGAAATTGAAGGGTGTGGTATTCCACTGCTCATTGATTCCGGGGCCAGGATTACTATGATCTCAATTGACAGATACAAAGAGTCTGTTTGGATTGGGCTTGGCGCCCTCTGTATTTCAGAAGGTGATGGCTAGCATGTTCAAAGATGTACCCAATGTTCTGATTCTACAGGATGAGATATTGGTGCATACTGACACACAAGAGAAACACAATGAGATCATTGAACAAGTTCTTCTTACTTTACAAACGAATGGTGTAACGCTCAGAGAGGACAAATGCGTCTTTGCTGTGAACAAAATCGAATATTTAGGTCCCATTCTTTCAGATGAGGGTGCAAACCGAAGCCCAGCATCGTTGAAGGTATTGTCAATGCTCCCCATCCCGCCAATAAGGAACAACTAAGGTCTTTTATGGGGTTATACGAACTCTATGTGAAGTTCATAAAAAACTATACTGATCTCACAGAATATTTTCTGAGCTCTACTAAAGAATGGTGCAGATTTTATTTGGACATCCAAGTGGACATAGCTGTTATAATCCTTAGCAGTGAAATCTTATGTAGGAGCCTTGTTTATCATATCAATGGACAAAGTCAGCAATGGATAACCTACCCCAGGGACTTATCAGCAAAGTCACATAGGTCCACCTGTGTAGGAGCGACGTACATCTTTAACTTGATAGTAAACCTGATCAAATATTGATCAGATCACACTTGGGGTACAATTTCCCCACAGTTCACTGTCTCAATTGGAATAAACATGAGGTCCAGCACATGGTCTTTTTCATGTGTAGACCTCAGAACAGTGACTGAGCTCTAAGGAAGCCATCCCATTAATACATTTAGAATCCAGTTGACTTCACAGTGATTCTGCCCATTTAGTAAGAGTCCCCAAGCGCTATGACGTGACAAAGAAAGGAGAACATCTACAAAGGAATCTACCCAGGTAACTAACCTAGTGGGTGGATGATAACAATATTTTATATTAACTTTGAGGAAAGGAGCCAGACCATAGACCTTCTCTTGTAGGCTTAGGGATAAATGCACAAAGCTATTTTCAAATGTAAACCCCACAATTTGTAAAATCATAGTATTTGCAACTCAGGTATGGGTTTCAAAGAGGGCAGCAAAAGATTTGAAAAGGACTGCTTCCCCTTTCGGAATAGTGTCAGGCGATGGGACTCAGGGTGATATGAACAACAGGCAAATGAACCAATAGGGGCTATGCCCCGAGGTTTAACTAAACAGGAAAACTTTCCTTTTTTTTAAAATTAGTTCTGATTTATTTAATTAAAACTGGCTGCTGTTTAAAAGAAAAAAAAGTTTCTAGTTCGGTAATGCAAACACAGGCATGGTGGTCTCCTGTTTGTACATCACCATCCCTGTGTTTATATCCAATCACAGGAGGGCACAAATCCTCCTAACCTGCCTAAATAATATATATTAGACAGGTCGCTCTGCGACCAATTACTGCAAAGGATGCATTCAAAGAGACGATGCACAAACTGAACAAACAATGCACAAATTGTAATCGCTATTCGCAACTGGTCTATTTGTAATTCAACTCCTTAATCTCTTAAGCAACAAGCATTTGCAATGCAATAGGTCTAGCATCGACATTAGTTTGAGTTATTGACATTGTAAATGACAATGTTTTTTTTTTCTTTTTTAAAGTCGACCTACGGGAGGGTTGGCCGTTCATCGAGCAGAGCAGTGCCCCCACGTGCCTGCAATAGTAGTGGCGTGCTGATGTGGGGGGTGCGGATGAAGCGCTTTCGGCTTGCAGCGTAACGTTTCCAAGTGGATGGTGTGCCGCCGTGATGAATTGGTGCTGGGCATAATGTTTACTTTCCCAGCTGGTATTGTGCTGCGTCTGTGGCACCGAGGTACCTGAGGCAGAACATGGTGGGATGCCGGAAGGAGGGTAACGAGGATGCAGGGCCCTCAGATGGTTGGAGGGTGGGGTCGACGCGCCATGGCGGGAACAGTGATGCGTCGGGCGGGTTGGACGATGAGGCAAGGTTCTATATAACCATGGTGCCTATGGTGGAGCTCAGGAGAGCTTAGCCAGGGAGGGAGGAAGGAGCGCGGTGCAGGGGGAATGCAGGGGAGGCTGGAGGTGGATCGCGCAGGTGGAATGCAGGGGAGGCTGGAGGTGGGTTGCGCAGGTGGAATGAGGTGGGTTGTGCAGATGGAATGCAGGGGAGGCTGGAGGTGGGTTGTGCAGGTGGAATGCAGGGGAGGCTGGAGGTGGGTTGCACAGGTGGAATGCAGGGGAGGCTGGAGGTGGGTTGCGCAGGTGGAATGCAGGGGAGGCTGGAGGTGGGTCGCACAGGTGGAATGCAGGGGAGGCTGGAGGTGGGTTGCACAAGTGGAATGCAGGGGAGGCTGGAGGTGGGTTGCACAGGTGGTTGGGGAGCAGACTGGCACCGTCAGGAAGGGGCGGGGCGCTTGTGGAGCGTGGGGATACACGGGCCAGTTGCTGCGGTCCTGTGTTGTGATGTCACCCATAGTCACTTCGAAGCGCTGTGGGATCACAGGAGTGAGAGATGATGGTCCCACTTCAGTGCATTATAAAGTGGATCTGGCATTTATGAACCAGAAGCGTCAGTACATCTTTGCTATAGGAGGGCATGGAGCCGAGGTGCACAGGGGGAGGGATTAGGTTTGCAGGAGAGGACGAGCTCATGACTATTCCCTAAAGCACCGATTGATGCAATTGGATGGTTGTGCGTTCTACTGATTGGCTACAGCAGGCTCAAGCTTGCAGGACAGCGTGTGATTAGCTGCAGTATACCCTATGAAATAGCTGCACTGGAGTCATCGTCAAGCAACTATTAGACACGGGCGTCTTAAAAAACAAGAGTCACCAAATAGAAAGAAAATGGTGGCCCACTTTTTTTTGTTAGTTAAATCTTGGCACAATACCCCCAGGATCTGCTGCCCAGCACCACCAGTAAAACACACAAGATGATGGATGGAATGTTGCACATTGGCAAAACATTCACCCCCAGTCACAGATCTGGGTTTAATCCATTGATATTTTGCTCACCACGCAACCCTAGTTCAAACATGGCCATATGCAAATTAGTCTTGACCCTGTGCCTCATGGGAAGGAACAGTTCAGCCCGAACTGCCAAGCCATGTCTTCCCTGGACCAGAATCAAGCATCCTAGGACCGGTTTCTGGCTATCAGCCGTCTTCAGCCAGGATAGCTTGACTCCAGTGGCGTAGTGAGCACGGGACCCACGTCTGGGCATACCCTTCCCACATAGGGTGAACAGCAAAACACACAAGATGATGGACAGAATATTGCCCCACCGAGTCACTAGTTCAATAGTACTTAGTAAATTAGTTTACTGCAAAAACGTGCTGGATTTTACTGCAAACGCACATCCCTCTTCCATGCGCCCAGATTTCAGAGTCTGCCCACTCATTGGGTAAAGAAGTTCCCTGAAAAGCCATCTGACGAGTTGGGAGCACAAGAAGAATACATACAGCACCAGAAGTGTAAACAGGCCCGTCAGGTCACTACACCTTGGACTGTACAATTCGCGTTTTCCTTCTGGCGTGTACCATCCCCTCTTCGTCACAAAACAGCTTCTTTGCTGAAAACCTCCCTTTTCTCCCACTTCTCTATTCCATCATATCCAACATGATGTACCACACCTGACCTTTTTGGGGGATTTCTGGTCCAAAAAAGGCTGTGCTGCTTCTGCCGACACGAATGAATAAACCCAGAGGATTTTATTCTAACACTGGATGGTAAGTGTCCAATCGAGAAGGCATTTCACAGCTAAAGGCCTTCGGATAATCCAGATTCCCCCAACCCTCCATCCCCCAGAAGCCGGAAAGCTGCTCCCACCTCTCCGGATCACGTGTTTACCCAGTTATCCCTTTAGATTACAGGTTCTTTATTCTGAAAATTACGGTCACATTGAACTGCAATCCAACTCGCACTTGGTGTGAGCCACGGACTACAGCTTCCAGAATGCACTGCGTTAAACTAATAACAGCCCCGCACTATGTGACAATAGCCAGATCATATTTCATCCAGTTTTCCGTTCTCAAAATCCTTGTAATCTGTACCGCTAGGCCAGTTGTGAACAGGGACACCAGCTCCCAAAATGCACTGTGTGGTTAAATGAACGCCTATGACTCAAATGATGTCACTACAGATATGGAGTCTTCCGTTAGCCTTAACCAAATATACTCAATATTCGATGCAGAAATTGCGCAAAATGTGCATTCTATTTAATAAAAAAATAAAAAAATGAATAATATATGATGTGAACTCCAAGTCACTGCATGCGTCACAAACTATTGTCCGTGCTCAGCCCCTGTGTACGGCAGCATCACCATGGTCAGCCACACCACAGGCCTCGTCCATGGACAAGGGCTTAGCCCCGCCCAGGCGCAACACAGTTGTTGAGTGCCTCGGGATACCTGCTCATACAAAAGGTTTACTTGTGTTCCATTGTCTGCTGCTGCGACCATCGCTTTCGCTCCCACACACACTTCCTATTGCGTTGCAATACGTCCCACCTTCGCACTGCAGGCTCAGTGCGAACACAAACCCGTCAATTAACAGGACCTTAGGTAACCGGTGCGGACTGCACGGGCGGCGGCACCTGTTCATGCACAGAGTGTACAGGCTGGTTGATGGCAGAGTGGGTGGGTGCAAATCTATAATACATTTTACACTTGAATAAAAAAATAAACATGCACCTCAACGTTTCAATCCTTTGTTGCAATTTTAACATATGCTAAGAAATCTGTGCATACTGGTGCTGCAGCGAGCACAGACTGTGGACTCCCACCCGTTGGCAATC
The DNA here is from genome assembly GCF_964261635.1 of Lissotriton helveticus. Classification (NCBI taxonomy): domain Eukaryota; kingdom Metazoa; phylum Chordata; class Amphibia; order Caudata; family Salamandridae; genus Lissotriton; species Lissotriton helveticus. Next base: position 35,916,056 of record NC_136069.1, read on the forward strand.
CATTTGTAGTATTTAACAAGAGCACAGGCGCTTCTTGGTGCTTTATTGGGCATAGTTTGATAAACGCTACTTCTACAATGTACAGCGAGTTTATTTAACTTCTGTGTAAGAGGAACGGACTTCAGCACAGTGAGAACCCGCTACCTCAAGTCGTAGGATGGCACACTGCCGCGCTCTTTGCTGAGAGGATTAGCATATAGTGCCTGCCGTGTCCATGCCTTGTTGAGCTCCAGCTGGTTTTCTCACTGACCGTGTGCGAAGTGACCCAGAATCACTGTGTCGGTCTAACAAGGTGTCCGTCCTGGGCACTGTTAAAAGAATGTAGCATTTATCTGTGTTGGAGCAAAGACTAGAAAAATAGACGTCTAGGTGAACAAGCCTCTTTCTTTATGGCCGAGAAAAACATCAGAGCCGACAGCGGGAGCAGCCTCTGCCTGTGAAAGAAAATAAATAAGTAAATAAACAAGCGCGGCTGAAGCAGACTGCGCTGAAAATGATGAACAAAGCGGTACAAAAGGGGGTGGTGATGGACAGAGCATCTGAACCAATCAAACACTCACACCCAGTCAACAGATCTGGGTTTAATCCATCACCGTTCTTTAGCCCACTCTGCCACGCCAGTTCAGACATGGCTATATGCAAATCAGTCTGCCCTGTGCCTCATGGGAACAGTCCAGCCCGAACTGCCAAGCCATGCCTTCCCTGGACCGGAATCAAGCTTCCTAGGACCGGTTTCTGGCATTCCAGCCGTCTTCAGCCAGGCTTGCTTGAATCCAGTGGCAAAGTGAGCAAGGGACTCACGTCTGAGCATACCCTGCCAACTTATGGTGAACAAATCGGTACAAAAGGGGGTGGTGAAGGACGAAGCATCTGAACCAATCAAACACTCACACCCAGTCAACAGATCTGGGTTTAATCCATCACAGTTCTTTAGCCGACTCTGCCACCCCAGTTCAGACATGGTCATATGTAAATCAGTCTGACCCTGTGCCTCATGGGAACAGTCCAGCCCGAACTGCAAAGCCATGCCTTCCCTGGACCGGAATCAAGCTTCCTAGGACCGGTTTCTGGCATTCCAGCCGTCTTCAGCCAGGCTTGCTTGAATCCAGTGGCAAAGTGAGCAAGGGACTCACGTCTGAGCATACCCTGCCAACTTATGGTGAACAAAGCGGTACAATAGGGGGTGGTGATGGATGGAGCATCTGAACCAATCAAACACTCACACCCAGTCAACAGATCTGGGTTTAATCCATCACCGTTCTTTAGCCCACTCTGCCACCCCAGTTCAGACATGGCCATATGCAAATCAGTCTGACCCTGTGCCTCATGGTAACAGTCCAGCCGGAACTGCCAAGCCATACCTTCCCTGGACCGGTATCAAGCTTCCCAGGACCGGTTTCTGGCATTCCAGCCGTCTTGAGCCAGGCTTGCTTGAATCCAGTGGCAAAGTGAGCAAGGGACTCACGTCTGAGCATACCCTGCCAACTTATGTTGGATACTTGTAAAGCGCACTGTTACTCTACCCGAGTGTCCTGGCGCTGTAGACCGCTGGGGAACACGTCCTGGTTTTCCCTGTGAGATGGTCCCTTTTCTGGGTATCTCCAGGGTGAAACCAGGCATCCCCGGCGTCTGTGGGGGGCCGTTGTAGAGATGAGGCAAGCTTAATGCCCAGAGTTACCGAGTGTGTTCCCTGGTTAGAGTAGGCACTGAGGCGAGAATTATCGAGTCCGTTGACCCTGGTCCAAGACCCTGCCGCGTCGGGAATTGAACCCTGGTCCCAGGCCGTTCTCTGCTTACAGGTCTGCCGCCTTATGGTGAACAAAGCGGTACAAAAGGGGGTGGTGATTGGCGGAGCATCTGAACCAATCAAACACTCACACCCAGTCAACAGATCTGGGTTTAATCCATCACCATTCTTTAGCCCACTCTGAGCATACCCTGCCAACTTATGGTGAACAAAGCGGGACAGACTGATTTGCATATGTACTAAGAAGCAACAATATATTGGCCCCACATTACATACGATACAGATCTGGCAGTTAGCTAACTCACGTCTGGGATGGGCAGGGGTGCTCACCAAGGCAACGCCACTGTGGTATTCACAGAAACTCGGCATGCTTTGCTTTCACCCGGGGATTGATAGGTGGGATGTCATTGGTATCTCGACAGTCAAAGATCTGGTTAAAAGAGGAGCAATTCTCAGATTCGAGGAGCTGCAAAAGGCCTACCACTGTGCCCCAGGAGAGATTTTTAGGTATCTGCAAATTAGGCATGCTTTGCAGGTGGCCTTCCCTAGCTGCGAGGACATACTGGAATCCTCACCCCTTGAAGATCGCTTGTTGGATGGGTTGTTGCAGTACAAGGCGATCTCCTTGACCTATAAAAAACTTAGTAATAATTTGCCTGATACTTTTGGAAAGCTTAAGGAGCACTGGGAGGGAGACCTTGGGCCGATTGATGAGGAGGGCTAGAGACAGGCGCTAATGTTGCCTAGAGAGGCTGCTATTACGCTCAGATTCAGATTAATACATCGGATTTAGACAAAATGACCTGTGTCTAAAGGGCTGCGGGCATCCGGCTACCTTTTATCATATGGTGTGGGAATGCCCCGATTACTTACCGGTAATCTTCATTACTCCGAGTATAGTCTTCCCCGCCACATGACTAACAAAGTGAACAAAGTGAGCTTCAGCTCCACACCAGAACCCTCCAAAGGAAAAAGTCAGCCTCCCATGCCTTCCCAATATGGCCGACCCATTACACCCCGGACCTCTATAAGAGGCGGGCTGGCCCAACCAATCAGCCTGAAACTACCAAGCATAAACATGAAGCCGATAGCCAGACAGGGAGGGAGGGATGGGAACTCGTGTGTTGAGGAAGACTATACTCGAGTAATGAAGATAACCGGTAAGTAATCGGGGCATTACCACCTCATTAGTCTTCCTCGCCACATGACTAACAAAGTGAGCATATACCAAAGCCAAGCGGCTTCATGGAAACCCACAAGAAACCAACGGACCAGGATGGGACCTCCACGGAAGAGGACAACCAAACAGGCCAGACGAGCAGAAGAACCACCCAAGAGAGGCAACCACGAGCCATAAGAACCAGCCCGGGACTGAAAGACAATGGAAGGGCCAAAAACCAGGACCCCCGCGACACGAAGTGCCGCCAGAAAACCTGCCCCCGGGAAAGACCAAAGGAGCACAGAGAATGCCCGGCACCAGACTGCACAGAGCCAAAAGCAACAGCAACAGGCCCCAGAAGAGAAAGCAGCAATCCACCAAGACAGCCCAATGGGCAGCCAAAAGTGAGAGGGAGGGCAAGAGCCCACGATACAGAGGGCAACCCCACCACAGCGACCAACAAAAAAGGCACCGCAGTAAGAGAGACGCAGTCCGACAAACATAGCAACACTGCAAGGGAGGCCAACACAGGGACCCCCGGAAAGGATCGAGACCACGAGAGAACAGAGGCAGGCACAAGGCAAAAAAAGACCCAGGAAGTAGCCGGAAATGACACAGAAGAGACCGGGCCACCGAGGGAACACAATCAGCCAACCAAGAAGTGCGGAAGGCCCAGAGGCCCGTCCAAGGAGGCCGAAGGGCAGAAGGGACCAGGCCAAACTACCGGAAAGGAAGCGAATAGCCATCAAAAGAAATCAGAGGTGCCCACCTCCGTACAGGAGGAACAAGAAACATCGAAACACCAGGAATCGAACATTCAACATTGAGGGGAAGAGTATAAGACCACAACCAATCAGGCCACGGGGACTCACCCAGAGGGCCCTAAGTATAAAGTCACCGTTTGAAAACGTACCACTAGGGGATACTTTTACAGCATGGGCCGGATTTGAACCCTGGTCAGTGAGGGCGGACACCACCAAAGGTACAAGACTCACCTTTGAGCTATAGCTCCATGGTGCAGAAGAAAAAACACAGAGCCCGACGGAAAGGACACGCAGCGCGGCGGGCCAAGACCGCCGTCCCAGGAACGCCCCACAAGATGGAAGCGAGCCGCCAAAGCGAGCACCCAGGAGAAACAGGGCGGAACAAGCCCAAGCCACAGCAATACTCCCAGAGAGCCACAGAACTAACAGGCCCCGGAACCCCAAATCCTGGGGGAGAAAATGCGGACACAAAGCTACCATGAAAGCGCAGGACCCCGCCCGGGAGAAGAGAACCGTGAGGAACACCCCCAGGCACCCAACAGCACCGCCGGAAACAAAAACCAGCAAGGGAAACCCAGAAAGCAGGGGCAGGACACGAAACCTGCACCCACATAGGCCCAACACGGACCAAAGAGAAACATTGCCCAAGCCAACCAGTTCAGCAGCTCACGCCAATGGAGAAGCACACAGGCGAGTACCACTAACCGGAAAAAAACCCCGGACAGTCCACAGAGTCCGTCGACCCAGAACCCCTGGAAGGAAAAAGGACCCCAGGAAAAAGCAAACCCGGATGGCCGAGGAGAACCCGACCCAGGCACCAAGAGGCCCGACCCACAGAGCCGAAGGAGAGCAGACGAGAACATGAGCTGACAGGGCGGTACGGATGGAGCCAGAAGAAAAGAGACCCAGGCAAGAACTGCACCAATGCGCCAAAAGGTCAACAGGGGCGAACCCCGCAAACACCCCGGAGCACGAAGCAGGGGAGAAACCGCCCAGGAGAGCAACTAGAAGCCCCACAGGGGCAAATCCCAGGGAGGCCAAGGAACGAGCGACAGAAAGCCGACCCGGCCCTGACCGGGAACCCCTGCACGTCCTAAAGGGAAGCAAAGGCCCCCTGCACCCGGAATGGACACGGACCCCAATGGAGAGGCAGCCCAAACCCAGGAAGACCCAGGCTGCGACACACCAAGGAGCTAACCCGTCCAGAACCGGCCACCAACCGAAAGCAGAGGAGGACAGATGCACTCAGGGCAAGAAGGCCATGGGACCCAGGAAGACCAAGGATGGGAAGCACGACCAAACGGCAAGGCGTAGCACCAAAAAGGCTGTGGCAGCCAGCCATAGAGCAGCCCAAAAGACACCAGAGAGGGTGACACAGTGAGGAAGCAAAGGCCGCCAGCACCCAGGAAGGGGAAACCAGAACAGAAAGACCACCTGACCCACTGGCAGACAGGGTGGGAAAGGAGCCACCGGGGCAAGAAAAAAAGGAACAGCCGCGGGAACAGGCTGGAGACGGGAAGGCCCACAAGGCACAGAGACCAACCGAAAGGGGAGGATCCCCAACGGACAGACAGTGAAAGCACCGCAAGACCCAAAGGCACCCAAAACACTCCCTGTTGAGGGCCCACACCAAGGGGAACAACCCGGATAGGAACAGACGGGGCCACAAATGCGAAACACAAAGAGAAAGTGCGAAGCGCATGTATCACCCAAGGGCCTCAAGGGGCCGAATCACAGGAGGCAAAGGCCACCCAGTGGAACGGAACTCATAAAATCGCCCCCAGATGAAGGAAAAGACAGAGGAGACCCGCCAGGAGAAGAACCCGCGACCATGAGGAGAAACACAGACCTCAACAGCGGACGCATGAGACCACTGTGCCATCGGACCCAGCCATGGAAAAGGCCCCCAAGCAGAGACCCCAACCCCTAGGATGCAAGGAAAACGTGACCGGGAGGGTAACGCAAGGCCGCCAATCGAGACAGGCAAAAGGGGATGCAACCGCCACGGGCTGGAAAAGAAAAGGCCAGACCTCAAGAGCAGCATCAGAAGAAAGAGCCCACCCGAAGACCACAGAAGCAGCCCAGGGAAGGACGGGCAGGGGCAGACAGAGGCACGGCCCAGAAGATAAACCGTAGCCTTCGGAAACCCCAAACCTAGAGAGGGTACCCAACGGAAAGAAATAAGGGTCCAAGAACGAAACCACGGAGGGGGACCTAATGATCAGCAGTCAAACGCTCCCCCACTGAGCCACACCACCCCCCCCAGTGCCACAGCATACAGGACGGAGGTACCGCAGGACAATGTCCGCAACACACCAGGCCAGGAACACACACCCCACCGGGCAAGCGCAAGCCATAAGACTGACCATATGCCCAGTGATGGGAAAACTACAGGTCGAAAACAAAAACCCGAAAGTGGCATGGCGCAGGGGGCTCTCGGGAAGAGTAAGCGAGCAATTGTCCAGAGTCACATGGAGCTGGGCTGATCCGCCGTCATTGGGGATCGAACCGTGAGCCCCCGGGTTCCAGCACCAATCGCGCTGGCCGTAGCACCACACTACTTCCCCAATTGAAGAGCGGATGACTACTCCACAGCACCCCCACGGCAATCGCAGAAAAAAATATACCAGAAAGGACCCAAAACGCGACAAGCAGCGCCCGCTTAACAGGGAAAACCAGTAGCACCCACACCCCGAAGGGCATGCCGGCACAGAAAGAGGTGCACACCCACAGGACCACGCGGTCCCGACAAGATCTGAACCTGTGGAAGGGAACCTGAACAGAGGCCCCAACCAAGAACAGCCGCACCACAACACAAACCCCGCAAGGAGCCCGTGAGCACGGGGAGAGCAGGAGAGCCGGACAGAACAAGAGAGACCGATCGAGCCCAAAGGACGCGCCCCACCCAATCAACCCATGAAAACATGGGGGGAAACCGGGAGGAAAACCGGGACCCGCAACCGGGGAGGAAATGTAAATAAACACACACACAGACCCCGGGTGGTGAAAAGTACAAATAATGTCCCCAACAGAAACCACATCAGTGATATCATGTACAGTACAGTGTGCAAGCATTAACGAAACACCGAAATAGCACATAAGAGAATAACAGTCCATACCAAATGCCGATACATCGCCCAGGCTATGGCTGTCTCCAGTCAATCGCAGACACCTATGAACCTCCGCTGTGAAACCAGAGGCGCCCGGCCCCGTCCCTCGGTCCGAGGCGAGGAGCCGAAACATGGAGGCTCACAAGAGCAAAACAGCCTGGTCCCGTCCGACAGAGGTCGGGAAAGAAACGTGGGAAGAAGCTGCATCCGGCCGCGTAGTTGACCCCCGCCATACTCCTGAAAGACAACGGAAGGGCCACAGGACAGACCGAAGCCAGAGGCAGCAAGCCATAACCCGCCTAGCGGAATGCCCAGGCAGTGCCGAGGACTGCCCCTGCCCCGGCCGAAGGTGAGTCAGCGAAAAGCGTTGAACGAGCTGAGCTGCTGGGTGAGATCTCGGAGGCCAGCCCCAAGGGGCTGACAGCACAGGCCGTACAAAGGCCCGGGTGCACATGGGGGCGCGGCCACGGAAACGGCCGCTCGATGCAGACCCACCCCCACAACAGGGAAGGAGAACACGCGCCCGACATTCAAATGCAGAGACAAGGACAAGGGGGCGCGGCTGCGAGAATGGAGGCGCCGCGCTGCCAGCATGCAAGGCAAAACTCCCCAGGAGATGCCTGGAGGCCCATAGGAATGAATGCCAATTACCGAATCAGTATTTACCGATTCGGTAAAAGGGGGAAACATTGAAGGGTGGCAGGGTGTCACTTTGACACCCTGTTGCACCCCTCAATTGTGTATGGGTGCACATGTTGCAGACATACATGCCCTAAAGGCATGTATGTCTGCAACATGGCAATGTTGGAAAAGAAAAAAAATGCTTTTTCCAGGGTTTTCATTATTTACCACCAACTTGTAGTTGGTGGTAAATAACGAATCCTAAAAGGGGAAAAGCACATATTTGAGTGCTCACTACATAGCAAATTCGGTAATTTACCGATTCGGTATTTTAAGAAATCGGTAATTTGCCGATTTCTTAAAATAGCGATTCGGTAAATTACCGAATCAGGAAAATGGCCACCTACATCTAATTTTCTCATTTAGTCATCTGCGGCGTACCACAAGGATCATCACTCAGTCCCACCCTCTTCAACATATATATGAGTCCCCTCGCATCCATCGCACGCCAACACAACCTCAACATCATCTCCTACGCAGACGACACCCAACTGATCCTCTCCCTCACCAAAGACCCAAACTCCGCCAAAACCAACTTACACGAAGGAATGAAAGAAGTAGCCGAGTGGATGAAGAACAGCCGTTTAAAATTGAACTCGGACAAAACGGAAGTCCTCATCTTAGGTTCATCCCCGCTGCCTGGGACGACTCATGGTGGCCACCGGCCCTGGGAACCGCACCCATACCTACGGACCACACACGTAACCTGGGCTTCATCCTGGACTCCTCCCTCTCGATGACCAGACAAGTCAACGCCGTCTCATCATCATGCTTCAACATCCTACGCATGCTCAAAAAAATCTTCCGCTGGATCCCCATCGAAACAAGAAAGACTGTCACCCACACACTGGTCACAAGCCGACTGGATTACGGAAACACCCTTTACGCCGGAACCACAGCCAAACTACAGAAAAAACTCCAACGCATCCAAACACCTCAGCCAGACTCATTCTAGACATCCCCCGTCAAGCTCACATTTCCGGTCACCTGAAAGACCTCCACTGGCTCCCCGTCAACAAGAGAATAACGTTCCGTCTCCTCACCCACGCACACAAATCCCTCTACGACCTAGGACCCGAATGCCTCAACACGCGACTGTCCTTCTACACCCCCACCCGCCAACTACGATCGTCCAATCAAGCCCTCGCCGCAATTCCGCGCATCCATAGATCCACCATGGGGGGAAGATCCTTCTCCTACTTAGTGGCCAAAACCTGGAATTCTCTCCCCACCCACCTCCGCCTTACACAGAACCACCTCTCCTTCAGAAAGCAACTAAAAACTTGGATATTCGATAAGTAAAATACTCTCCCCCACCCCAAGCGCCTTGAGACCCTCTGGGTGAGTAGTGCGCTATACAAATTTTTGAACTTGAACTTGAACTTGAACTATTTTCCAAATACCGGTCGGTAACGGCCGAAATTACCGAATTTTGGCCGTTACCGACCGGTATTTGGCTACCTACATCTGGCCCTGTCAATATCTAAAAAGTGATGACATCAAACATACGTGGCTTGGGCTCCGCGACCAAACGCCAAGAAATCTGGATGTATCTTTAAAGACATGGTGTGCATGTTGCCCTAATTCATGAGTCGTACCTCACGTTGGTTGAGTCTGATCGCATGTATGTCTGCCACATGACACTTTTCAAAGAAAAAGGCCAAATTGCACTTTTTCTGTGCTTCTTACATTGCATTTAAGGAATAGCAATTTTTCGATTCCTTAAATGCAATCGCAAAATAAGGAATTGGAAATTTTGCGATTCCTTATTTTGCGAAGCAGTTTTGTTTTCATACATACCAGTTAGCCAAATTGTGATCGCAAACTGCGAATTTCGGCGTTTGTGATTGCAATTTGGAATGATACATATATAGGGCCATATGTATCAAGCTACCCATTTGCGATTCTCAAATAGCGATTTTTAAGAAATCGCTATTTGAGAATCACAAATGGGTATGTATGTACAAAATCGCATTTTTTTTGCGATTTCGTAAAATTCCTTATTTGCAATTAGCAAATTGCGAATCGCAATTAAGGAATGCTTTCCCATTCATTTCTATGGGCCAGGAGGCCCATAGGAATGAATGGGAAGTTATTCTCAATTTGCGATTCGCAATTTGCTAATCGCAAATTGAGAATAATTTCAAAGGTGCAGGGGTGTCTAAAGGACACCCTGTTGCACACCTGAAATATGCATGGGTGCACATGTGGTGCACATACATGCCCTAAGGGCATGTATGTGTGTCACATGGCACTTTGAAAAATGCAAAAATTTGCATTTTTCATGGAATTCGCAACTGTTGGTGGTAATTTGCGATTCCTTAAGGGCATTTTGCTAATTTTTTTTGCTACATAAATTGCATTTAAGGAATTGCAAAATTTGCGATTCCTTAAATGCAATTGCAAAATAAGGAATCGCAAATTTTGTGATTCCTTATTTTGCATCAGATTTTGCTTAATACATTACATTTAGCTAATTCGCATTCGCAAAGGTCGAAATTCTGCGAATTTCGGCCTTTGAGAATGCGAATTTGCTTGATACATATGGCCCATAGTTTTTTAAAAATCGTTTTTACTTTGCAATTTCTATTCCCTGAATGACAAGCTTGGGCGACATATCAATGCCTGTTACCGCTATCATCAGATACTGTGGACCTTTCAGAGCACATTTAGCGCTGTGTTCACTAGGCGCATTGATTCCACACGTACATGTAGCGCTGTGTTCACTAGGCGCATTGATTCCACACGTACATGTAGCGCTGTGTTCACTAGGCGCATTGATTCCACACGTACATGTAGCGCTGTGTTCACTAGGCGCATTGATTCCACACCTTCAGACCTCGACGCAGGGGCGGATGGATATTGTAGTCCTAATGTGTATATCAGGAAGAGGAAGTGTGCATTAACACGCGAGGCGCGAGGACCGTGACCTGCCTGGGCTCACTGAGGCCGCTGATTCGCTTTGAGGCGCTAGAAAGAAACTCCCGTGGGAGGAACCCGCGTCCATCAGGCCTCAGAGCGAGAGCACGGCGGATGGAAGAAGTGCAGGTATGTTGAGAAGCCAGGGGCAGACTCCAGCGCCTCGAGGCGCTACAAAGGAACATATTAGTTTTGAACGAGGATCACGGGGTGCGCTGCCTCCCGGAGCCGGGATTTCCGCTCCCTGTACTTTTAAAACTACTTTAATCGAGCATTTGCTCTCACTCGGGAGAACGGGCTTCTTTATTTATATATAAAGAGCGAGCAGGGGCGGCCCCGGGGGCTGAGTCATGACACAGGATGCTTCCGCTATACATACTCGAGCGGAAACAGACATTCAGATCGAATACACTTCAAATATAAAACTACGGTCAGGGCTTTTAACAAACTAGAGTCTCTGTTAACCTGGGGAGACGGCCGCTTTATTAATATAATATAATATATATATATATATATATATATATATATATATATATATATATATATATATATATATATATATAACTAATATAATATATATTTATTATAATAGTTTTTTGTTTTTTCTCCCTTATACCCCCACATTTCTCACAGGCCTTTGATTCAAGGTTTGATCTCTAATAATCGAACCTCCAGAATTTAAAATCGAAGCCAAGGTCGATCGACTTTATGGACAGAAGTTTGTTCTCTTTGAGGCCAGACTTCTTCCGTCTGAGGGTCGGTGTTATTCCTCAAGTGGCCTCAGTGGAGGGGCTGAGATGAGGAATGAACTCATCAGTTCAGTCTCTTTAAATGTTGTTCCACCCTGTGGATTCCGGGCTGGACGGGGTTAAACGGACGAGAGGGGCGGACGCCGCCTTTAGGGCCCTGGACACAGTAGAGTTGAGAAACACCACCAGGGTTTGGAGGATAAAGATTACCCAAGGTGAGGATGAAATACAGGAAGCAAAGAGACTAGGAGGCTTGCCCCCCCCTCCCCCTCTCCTATGTAGATACCGATGGGGAGAAGGGGGGGTGTACTCTGTACCCACACAGGGGTACAAGGACAGCTTGGCCTGGAATATGGAATTAAATTCTGTTCAACTTACATATATAGAGGATGTTAAAGGATAAATCCCTGTCTTTCAGTTTGTGTGGCCACCACGGGGCATATGCCGGGGGCTCCTAGTTTTATTAAAACGACCACCAAACAAAAGGAGGTTTCCACCCATTTAATTATACGGATGAGGTGTCTGTGGTCCCCAGTCCATCCGAAAAGCATCAGAGAATAGGATGCTCGAGTCCAATGAAATAACAATGGGATGATGAGAACTGGGGGATGTGAACAGGGGTGATGGATGCAGGCATGTTGTTGGTAAGGAGTCTTAGGTTGTTTGTTTTTGTTTAGGCCTAAGTTCAAGAAACATATACAGTCTGATATATATAATGTGATGTGTTAGTATTTAGGAAAGATCATAAAATACTCTATGGAAGCTATTAAGACAGTACCATATATTTAGTAGTGATGATATGGATATCTATATGTTTTATAACACAGGTTTAGGACCAAATCTTGGGCACCATAGAAGGCCGGGAAAGTCACATGTTGTGGTCTTGAAAAAGATGGTTCAAATGAAGTGGCTACCACCGAAACGCGTCGACGCTGTGTTTTCATGATCTGTGTACTGGCTGGAACCACAGGTAGAAAAGGAGATACACTCTGTCGAGTTCCAGTTAAACACCTCTTCTAACACAGATATGTGCTGTCTACGGCAGTCCCGTGTATTTTGGACACTATGGGCCATATGTATGAAGGTACTGATTTCCGATTCTGAAATAGCGATTTTTAAGAAATCGCTATTTCAGAATCGCAAATTGGTATATATGTACAAATTCTTTTTTTTTAGCGAATTCTTAGTATTCCTTAATTGCGATTAGCAAATTGCGAATGGCAATTAAGGAATACTTTCCCAATCATTTCTATGGGCCAGGAGGCCCATAGGAATGAATGGGAAGGTATTCTCAATTTTGCGATTCGCAATTTGAAAATCGCAAATTGAGAATAATTTCAAGGGCGCAGGGGTGTCCGAAGGACACCCTGTTGCACCCCTGAAATATGCATGGGTGCACATGTGGCGCACATACATGCCCTAAGGGCATGTATGTTCGTCACATGGCACTTTGAAAAATGCAAAAATGTGCATTTTTCATGGAAATCGCAACTTACCACCAACTAGAAGTTGGTGGTAATTTGCGATTCCTTAAAGGCATTTTGCAAATGTTTTTGGCTTCATACATTGCATTTAAGGAATCGCAAATTTTGCGATTCCTTATTTTGCACCAGATTTTACTTCATACATATCATTTTGCTAATTCGCATTCCCAAAGGCCAAAATTCTGTGAATTTCGGCCTTTGCAAATGCGAATTTGCTTCATACATATGGTCCTATGTGTCTAGCTCTCGATCTGAGGAGAGAGGTTCATCTTGATCTTGTGGGTTGGTACTAAGGTCCCTCCGCAATAGTACCCAGATGTCCCTGCGGCGAGCCTGTGCGGGCATAAGTTCCCAGTAATCAGAAAGCTGTCCATGAAAGTAAGCTGCATCCTTAAGCCAATCTGCGGCTCGCGGTTTCTGGCGGCAGCCCCAGCACATCGCTATCCGACGTTTAGCCAGCAGCAAAAGCATGGACACTAGTTTTCTAGTTGTCGCAGGTTCATTTCTCACATAGCCGAGCAGCGCTATCAAGGGGGATCGTTCTATCTGACACTTCAGCGTCTTATCTAACGCATCAAAAATGGTTTCCCAGTAACATGTCATATCTGGGCAGCGGCAGGCCAAATGCAAAAAGGACGCCTCCTGGGCACGGCATCTCACACAGCTCACATCCCCACTGAAACCCACTTTATATAACCAATCAGGAGTCCTGTATAATCTATGCAAAAACTTAAAGTGAATCAACCGTAGCCTATAGTGAGGGCACAGCTCCTGAGCCTGCCGCAGCTGTATGCCCACTGGTCCTCTCCTATGGGGAATCCCAGCAGTGTCTCCCACTCCTGACGCACCCCAGGGATGCATATCGGCGCTGTGCACTACATGCCTGTGTATAGTCGGGTAATCATTTTGCCAGGTGATGGGTTAGTTAGGAAGTCTAGTACCTGGAATGTGGGCGGCGCCATCGGGAAAGAAGCAAAGCCAGCATGCAGTGCCGCGCGGAGCTGATATGAGGGCATTCTGTCAAGCAACCCCATGCCTTACCCTGCCATCACTCTGTCTGGCTGGATGAATGTTTCCTTCGGGAACGCATCTCCAGTAGTGTGAAGATTAAGCTTCCTAAGTCTCCTACAGGCGCCCATATCCCCAGAGAATGGCAATGCCGTGTGCCGAGGCAGTGGCACAGATGGGGCAAATAACATCTCCAGCTGTGCCCTACGTCGCAATCCTAGCGCGATACAAACCCGCAAATAAATCCCTGCCAGGCTCATACTTCACAGTCCATTGTATCTACCCTAGATCACGGTCTAGTCTGTGGCCTTTAAAGGACCGTGTTCCGTGGTATCGGAGCCGATTGCTCGTGTTCCAGTTCTGTATGCGCCATGAATTGCGTTCGGGAATATCCAATGAGGGGAACAGCCATTTCAACGCGGTTTTTAGCACGCGTTGCAATTAAATTACAACGCATGGTAAAAACCACGCATACCATTACATCGCATGCGCTTTTACAACGCATGAGATGTAAGGGCTATCCACGTCTTTGTGAGGAGACTGAGGCTGTTTCCTCACAACGACCTGCACCTCTGACGATGCAGGAAGCAGGAACCGGGAGCAGAGACGGCGACACTGGAACCACAAGGAAAGATGTAAGGCTGATTGTGCTTGGGGTGGGGGTAGAGTAGTGTAGTGTAGGGGTGGGAGTAGTGTGGGTAGTGTTGTAGTGTTTTAGGGTTTAGGGTAGTGTAGGGGTGGGAGTAGTGTGGGTAGCGTAGTAGTGTTTTAGGGTTTAGGGTAGTGTAGGGGTGGGGTGGGAGTAGTGTGGGTAGTGTTGTAGTGTAGTAGTATTTTAGGGTTTAGGGTAGTGTAGGGGTAGGAGTAGTGTGGGTAGCGTATTAGTGTTTTAGAGTTTAGGGTAATGTAGGGGTGGGAGTAGTGTGGGTAGTGTTGTAGTGTTTTAGGGTAGTGTAGGGGTGGGAGTAGTGTGGGTAGTGTTGTAGTGTTTTAGGGTTTAGGGTAGTGTGGGGGTGGGAGTAGTGTGGGTAGTGTTGTAGCGTTTTAGGGTTTAGGGTAGTGTAGGGGTGGGAGTAGTGTGGGTAGTGTTGTAGTGTTTTAGGGGTAGGGTTAGGGGTGGGAGTAGTGTGTTGTGTAGGTGTAGGGGTAGGGTTGTCACTTACCTTGCATACTTTTACCACAAGTATAGCTTTACCACGCACGCCTTTGCGTGGTAAAGGCATACTCGTGGTGAAAGTATGCGATGTAATGGCATTCAATGTCATTGACATTGCGTAGTAATACCCGCGTTGTAATGGCACACGTGGTATTAGTATGCGATGTAATGACATCCATCCATCCAATGAAATCTGAACTGAGCTTGGGCACAATTGTAGTAAAGCTCCATGTCTGGGGCACCCAAACCTCCCTGTTCAAAGGGTAGGGTCAGGGTTTTTAAAGAAACCCTGGGTTGTTTCCGGGCGCAGACAAGGGATATCAAGTTCGATCGTAGTCGACGTCTGAAACTAGTGCTAAGGGGGAGCAGGAGGTTAATAAACATAGAGGAACTTGGAGATAACAACCATTTTTGCTATGGCCTGTCATCCTGCCAGGTACAGCAGCAGACCAGCCCCCCATCCCATTCGACTTTCCATGAGTTGCACGTAGTTATATTGCCAAAGTTTCTCAATATTACGGCTTAGCCAAAATCCTAGGTATTTCACTGGGCCCTCCGCCCAGCAGAGTGGATACTTCGATTGAAACCGATCTGTGACTGCCGTCAGTGAGGAGATAACCGATTTTCCCCAGTTAATGTTTATTCCCAAGAGGCCGCCTAATCTTGCGATCTCCCTGATGAGGGGGGTCTAAGTTTGTGGCCGGTGTTTGACGTACAGCGTCACGTCATCCACATGCAAAGAAACCAGTATTACCCGCGGGGCGAATGCCAGGCCTCGGTGTGCCTGAAGGTGCCTTAGTCTGGCCGCCAGGGGTTACATGGCTATGGCAAAAAGAAGGCTAGACTACGGGCATCCTTGCCTCGTGCCCCGAGATACATGGAAAGGGGGGGTATAGTCCTGTTAATCCAAACCCTCACCATAGGGGAAGAGTATAGGAGAGCGATCAATTTGATGAATTTGGAGCTATCGCCCATACGGGAAAGGAGTGCGAATAAATATGACCATTCTAAGGAATCAAATGCCTTAGTGGCATCCTGAAATATCACAGCAGCTTGGAGAGAGGGTCAATTTCTTGAATTGTTGCAACAAAGGTGCCTAGATTGTGAGATGTAACCTCCTTCTGGGAACAAAGCACTGGTAAGGGGGCAGCAGTGGAAGTAGTCTCGCAGTAATGAGTTTTGCGAGGATTTTATTGTCCAAATTGATCATGGATTTTTATCCGGTTTTAGAATTGTAATGATAAGTGCTTCACTAAGTGACGGGGGAGCTTTCCTTTCTCCAGCGATTCTTCATACATGTTTATTACATGTGGCACAAGCAGTGGTGCAAATTCTTTGTAAAAGGAGGCCATCCAGTCTGGGAGCCCAATCCCCTGGTAAGGCGCGGATGACCCTGATCACCTCTTCCTTGGAGAACGGCTCATCCAGATAGCTGCGGTGGCCGTTCTCGAGCCACAGCAGCTGGATAGAAAAAAAGTCCACCAAATCCGGGTGGGTAACATTTTGCCTCGCCTCATAAAGTGAGGAGTTAAAGGAAATAATTTCCCCTTGGACAGTGGTCTGACCAATCCCGTCTCGTTGTCTGAAGTGCGTAATTTGCTGATGTAGTCGCAAGCCCATGGTTTCTTTAATAAGCCGGCTAGTGTCTTGTTTGCTTTGTCCCCCTCTCCGTATCTTCCAGCACATGCTTCCTTTCCAAGGTAGTGTGTCTTCTGTATGGCCGCTTCTACAAACTCACCAATCTTACCCCTAATATCTTGCTTACCAGACCCTGTATCTCCTCTTCTAGGCACTACAGGTCTCCCCGCAGTGAACGCAGGACCCACGCCTGCTTTGCAATGCACCCCCCCCGAATCACAGACTTAAATGCCTCCTCAAGCATAGTGGGGGAATCGCCCGTACCCTCGTTTAACGCAAATTACTCTACTATTGCTGATCTGATGGCATCTCGGAACACCTGATCCCGTAGTGCGCCTCACGGGAGTCGCCATCTTAACGCTCTGCCTCGGTAGTCTGGTAGAGTCAGTTCAACAAGTACCGGGGAGGGGTCAGATAGGGTCCTAGCAAGATGGGTGACTGTAGAAACCCAGCTAAGTATGTCTCTCTAGATCAGCCAGAAGTCGATTCTGAACGAAGAGGGTCCGGCTGATGGCACACATGTACCCTCCTCCATGTTTACTATTCGACTGTGCCATATATCTGTCAGTCGGTGGTCTGCTATAATAGAATGCTGTTGTGCTGTTGCCCTTGGGTATGGACGTTGCCCCCCCCCACCCCTTCCTCCCCAGAATGCCTCCAGAGCCTAGGGTATCTGTTGACCCCCTGACCTCTCTGAAGAAGTATGGGTCTATATCTCGAGATCAGCCTCATTGGGTGTCCCCCCAGCGTGCCCTCTAGCATCACGTATCGTCCCTGTGGGTTGCATAAGGCTTTGTGCGTGCGCCACAACAGTCCTTTTCTGATGAGAATGGCCACCGCCTTGCATAATTAGAATAGCATGGAACATGTTTCTACCCAAGTCAGCCTGCCTGCAGGCGCACGCAAGTGTTCCCTGTCAAGTGTAGTTCCTGCAAAAAGCAGACGTCCGCTTCATGGTGGGGCGAGTAAGCAGCTGCCTGCCTCGCTTTCTTTCTGTCTCTCAAGCCTCTGACATTTGAGGTTATTACTTTTAGTCAGGTAATTTTCTCCTCCTGTACACCCATGCGACCAGCAGCTGTCTCTGTCTCTCTCTCTCTCTCTCTCTCTCTCTCGCTCTCTCTCTCTCACTCTGTCTCTCTCTCTCTCTCTCTCTCTCTCTCTCTCTCTCTCTCTATATATATATATATATATATATATATATATATTCACTGAAAAAACCATAGGTTATAGACCATATATAGTTAGGAATTAGCATTTACAAAACCTTGAAAATTCACTGAAAAAACCATAGGTTATAGACCATATATAGTTAGGAATTAGCATTTACAAAACCTTGAAAATTCACTGCAAAAACCATAGGTTAGAGACCATATATAGTTAGCTGGACATTTTATTGACATAAAACCAATGAAATTCCATATATAGTTAGTTGCACTAACTATATATCGCGCACCCGCAATCCACTGCTGATGATGTCACATATTACATCATTCATGACATGGTCAGTGACATCACTGATGACATCACTGATGACATCTCAAATGACATCACTGATGACATCACTGATAACAACATCCAGTGATTTTTTGTTTCTATAAAGTTTAAATATGTCTTACATATTGAAGAATGAGTGGATGTGTAAGTGTCTGGACGAAGGATTTAGTAGGTGCATGACTGACTGTATGAGTGAGTGATTAAATGTGTCTCACTGAGTGCATGGGTTAGTGACTAAACTGTCTTAATTTGTGCATCATTATGTCTGTTGTTCTGTAAACTGCTGCATGTGTTGATCAGTAGCTATATGAGTAACTATATGGGTTATTGATTGATTGCCCAAGTATTTGTATGGGAGACTGAGTGTGTGTGTGGCTAGCTGGGAGGTGTGTGACTCTGTGCAGATCAATCTGTACTTGTATCAATGATTGTATAAGAAGGTAAGTATGTGTTAGTATATGTTTGAAAATGTAAGGTGCTCTATGTTTAACTGTATAGACAAGAAAATGGAAGTCTCATTGATTCTTTACAGGACTGACTAGGTGTGTGAGTAACTCCATGGATGAGTGGCAGACTGTGAGTGTCTGTATAGGTGTATGAATGCATATGATAGTGTTGTAAAGATGAGTGATTGTATGTATGAATGATTGTATGGGTGAATGAGTGAAGGTGTGTGTAGACGTAGCAATCAGTGAGTGCGTATGTAGTAACTAGTATTGGTGTGTCAATGGTTTCAAAAATTATACTCTTTTTAACACTGGGTGAAACAGAGGTTATATTAAAATGTGAGGAGATGCATTGTATTGTCACATGAATGATATCATCAGTGATGTGGTCATTGATGTCAAATGAGATGTCATCAGTGATGTCATCAGTGATGTCATTTGAGATGTCATCAGTGATGTCATCAGTGATGTCACTGACAATGTCATGAATGATGTAATATGTGACATCATCAGCAGTGGATTGCGGGTGCGCGATATATAGTTAGTGCAACTAACTATATATGGAATTTCATTGGTTTTATGTCAATAAAATGTCCAGCTAACTATATATGGTCTCTAACCTATGGTTTTTGCAGTGAATTTTCAAGGTTTTGTAAATGCTAATTCCTAACTATATATGGTCTATAACCTATGGTTTTTTCAGTGAATTTTCAAGGTTTTGTAAATGCTAATTCCTAACTATATATGGTCTATAACCTATGGTTTTTTCAGTGAATTTCAATGGTTTTTTAATAGCAAATATCATAAGCTGTCGAATGTCAAGTACGTGGTAAGTAAAAACATTTTCGTGTTTATGCACACTGATCTGCTTTGAATGCTGCCCCCCACCCCTCATTTCTATTAGGAGTACTCTCTCTTTGCAGATAGTGAAGGGTAGTTAACGCAGCCCTTTGCCCCCTTTGTAATCCGTCGTGCCTGCTTCTCTCTCCATTTGATTGATTGTTCTCTTTGGTTCATTCTCTATTTACAAACAAGCACAGAGTCGCAATACTCTGTTTAGTCTTTGCAGATAGCGAAAAATCGTGTAAAAAAACAAAAGGAATCGAACAAAATCAGTAGGCCACTAATGGGATCTCTTTTTGACCTCGCTAAAATAGAAACATTAGGAACAACCTGTTGAAAATAGCAATGCGTATGTACATAAGCGGCGTTCATTTGTGTTCACAGTACCCCTTGTTGATTGTTTCAATCGAGCATTGAATTGTTCGAAGTTGGTTCTCTTAAGGATCTTCTCTGCCTGCAAACGAGGAAGAATAGGAATATTCTCTCTCCCTTTGCAGATAGTGAAGGGTAGGTAACGCAAGCCTTTAACACGTCGTACCTATTTCATTCCTCATTGATTGATTGATTGTCCGAACATTGACTGTTTGGGAATTAGTTCTTTTTGGAGGTATTCCCTGTTTGCAAATAAACGTAGGAAAATCTTTGCAAGTAGTGAAAGGGTACGTAATGCGGACCTTTCTCCCCCGTTGTAATCTGTCATGCCTATCTACTCCCCACTGATTGATGCACCTGTTTCACCCGGACCATTTACTAGAGATACGTTATCTGGCCCGACCAGAGAGCACCCCTAGTGAAAAGGACATATGCAATAATAACGAAGTGATCACTGTATCCTGTTAACAGAAACTTTAGCATGAAACAACCTGGAAAGAAAAGAATAGGAAAACGAAAATCAGTAGGCCACTGATGAACATGAACTTTTATTAAACAACGAACAAAGAAACGATAACATAACGTAATGATAAAACCTATTAATGTCCTAGAAACAAGAAAACGTTAAAATATGCCAGTGGTGAGAGACCAGAAAAACAGTAAGAGAAACCAAATCACCCCTCGCTGTCCCACCGCCTGCCACGCCAAAAAAATCGATAGACTAGGGAAAATGCAAGTCAGTAGAACATCCGCCCCCACTCTGGAAACTTCCAAGGTGGGGCAGGGTTGCGGCTACGCCCAGCCGGGAGCAGCCCATATAAGGCAGGTCCTGCTGCCACGCCTCGGCCAGGAGATCCTAACGTAGGGTGTAGCCGGAGGAGAGGCCGAGGCCAGCGGGACCCGGCCAGGGGATTGCCTTTACAATGCTGAACAGTTGCAGGGGGGGGGAATGTCTCCTCGACCCTCCCGTCTCTCTCCCAGTCCGGCCGCGGTGGCCCTTGAGAGTTGCAGGTAGTCCCGCCACATGCTCTTCCGGTCCGGCCACCAACGGTCGGGGGGCCGAGGACGACGGGATCCGGCTGCAGCCGATAAACCAAGAAACCCGTTCATGGGGCCAGAGCCAGGGGCGTCCGGCCGACATCTACCGGAAGCCCGGCCCGAAGACGGACGGGACACTTCTTCTTTCTTGAATAATGGCTGCGACAACACTGGGGGGGGATTTCTTGCACATGCCTCCGACCCCCCCCCCCCCCTCGTCCTCATCGCCTGGTCCGGCCATAACAAATCTCAAGCGAGACGCCGTGGGGTGCACTGGGAGGGAGAGACGGTGCGAACAGGCCTCTCCCGCCTCCCCAGGTGGAGGCTTCCCAGCTGCACCCTCAGCGCTCCAGGCGCCCGGAAAAGGGTTCTTCCACTGTGGCCATGCTGCAACGTCTCGCCCGGCAGGGTGGAGCCCGTCCGCTCATTTGACCCCGCGATCGCCAGTAGCTACCGAACTCTCAAAATGGCGGTCGACCTGGCAAGAGCGGGCCCAGCATAAAGAAATGGCCCGGTCACTGCTTGACTCCACCACCGTAGTCCTCCACGACCTTGAAGATTCTAGAGGAGCCGCGGGAGTCTCCGACCCCCGATGGGGAATGACTGCCATGATCGCCCGTGGAGTGACGAAACTGTATCCGCGGGACGTCGGCGCTCCCATGCTGGCGCCAGCCTCACTTTGAATTACTAGAATCCTGCAGACCTCAGTTCCGGTGAAAGCACAGTGTGACCCGGTAGGAAAAATTGTTGCACCCCCTCCCCTTTTTCACTGATAGTTCAAACCACCGATCCTTTCCTTTGCCCTTTTAACGGAACTTTGGACTGCCTCCCCCTCTTTTACATTTTCTAGAGAAAACAAAACATTAACCACTACATTAGCATAGCAGTTGACACCAGAACTGTTTTCAAATTTAAAACCAACAACATCTTCAACAAAATCCTTTTTGTTTCTGCTGTGACCCTGCTACAGCACAGGCATTGTCCCCAGCAGTAATTCTGCGATGCCGGTAAGAATAGCTGTGGTGCCTACTGGACTCACTCACCCCCGCGGCGCCCCACGCCGTTATTTGCTGGGCGGAAACTTACTAGACATCACTTTCGTGCCATCTAGATTTCAGCGCGTTCTGCTGCCTTGTAACTATTCGCACAACAGACCGCTACTGACAAGAATATTTCATTATTGGTGCTGTCAATTTCAATAAATCTATTGGATAATTCAAAAGAAATTGCCACGGTCTCTTCGTTGTTTAAATGTTTTTACTGTTTTTGTTTTGTTGTATATATTTATATGTTATTAAAGTTTTATATTCCTACTACTTTGTTGGAGTGCTGCATATTTTTAATGTGACACATAATTGTAAAAACTTTGATGTACCAAGAGTCATTCCTGGAATCTTCCGCTTCAGGCTCGGTCCCCTCCCCAATCACAATACAGGATGGTTTTCAGATAGTAGGAACGCGTGTGGTGTGACGGATCTCATCGGGTGTGGGCCTTGATCTACTATAACTCCTTTGAAGAGGGGTGATTCTTTACAGCTAGGGCCATAAACTACATCTGCAGGGCTAGCTGATAGCCTGGACAATCGGACACAGAGGAAGAGGAGTGTCAGAGGGTGCGGTAGTGAATAGGGCGAAAGGGAGGTGTTGGGCGAGCACAGAGTGTGATTTTCAGGGAAGAGCAGCGCAGATGGGGGGAGGTTTATTGCCCATCCATAAGACAGAGAGCGGGGGTGACCAGTGCCTGGGGAAGATGCTTGCGAGGGTGAGGAGCCATGCTACGAATCGACAGCGTGCAGAGAGTGGGTCTGGTCAAGACATCTAAAATGGCTGCCGTGCACCACAAAAGTGTGGCATTTCAAAAAAGGCAAGATGGCGCAAACAATGTTTTTCAACACTTCCTCATTTCCTTCGAATCGAACGTTAACAGACGTTGGGGCATATTACCAAAGTTAAGCGATATTTATCGCTAACGATGCTTACCAACGAATTTTTTACCGCTAAGCATCGTCAGAAATTATCGAAGATAAACCTTGCTATTATCAAGGTTTATCGCAAATGCGATAATAAACGGCCGCAATGCATCAATATCGCTAAAAACTCAGCGATATTCATGCATTACCGAGCTAATGCTCTTAGCCATGTTATCCACCTCCCATTGGATAACATGGCTAAGAACTGCTCAGGGCAGGTGTTACTTTTTGGAGATATTCGCGCTTAGCGCGAATATCTCCATAAGGAGATAGATATCTTGCATGTTGTAATGCAAGTTATTGTGGTATATGGAACTCATACCATAATCTCTCAGGAAAGCAGAAACTGATCCTTTTGGGACCGCCTAAAAAGGCCTAGGGGGTGAGGAGTACTCTACTTTGCCCCCTTTTCACGTTCCGAACTATTTTATTTTACTCTCTTCTGTAATTACACAAAATAGCAGCGATAAGATGCATTGGAGACACAGTGAGAGAAAGGAGGCCGGAGATGAAGAAGAGATGTCAAATACACATTGGAGATAATATAGTGGCAGAAGGGAAGTAAATATGAGTAAACTTACCATGTAACATAAAAATGTTGCACTCTATACTATAAGTCTCATTTTATACTACAATCACTTCGCTACAACCTCATAAATTAAAAATAAAAATGAATAATGTCTCAAACAATTTTTGATTTCTAAATATAAATTTATTCTTCAGAATTTTCTAAATTTGAAAGAACTAGTAACATGTCCTCATCAGCAATGTCCTCATGAAAAGTCTGCAATGATGATTCTTGTAACTCTATGGTCTCCAAACATTCGATAAATTCGCCATCAAGAGATTGACCAAAAAAATCATTCAAGTCATCTCCTCCTTGTGACAATATTTCATTATTGGTGCTGTCAATTTCAATCAATGTAGTGGAATCATTCAAGTCATCTCCTCGTGACAATATTTCATTATTGGTGCTCTCAATTTCAATCAATGTAGTGGAATCATTCAAGTCATCTCCTCCTTGTGACAATATTTCATTATTGGTGCTGTCCATTTCAATCAATCTAATGGAATCATACAAGTCATCTCCTCCTTGTGACAATATTTCATTATTGGTGCTCTCAATTTCAATCAATGTAGTGGAATCATTCAAGTCATCTCCTTGTGCCAATATTTCATTATTGGTGCTGTCCATTTCAATCAATCTAATGGAATCATACAAGTCATCTCCTCCTTGTGACAATATTTCATTATTGGTGCTCTCAATTTCAATCAATGTAGTGGAATCATTCAAGTCATCTCCTTGTGCCAATATTTCATTATTGGTGCTGTCCATTTCAATCAATCTAATGGAATAATACAAGTCATCTCCTCCTTGTGACAATATTTCATTATTGGTGCTCTCAATTTCAATCAATGTAGTGGACAATTCAAAAGAAATTGCCACGGTCTCTTCATTGTGAGCCATTTTATTTTGAAATTGCTTGCTGTAAATTGCAGAAAAAAATAATCACTTTCATTTATCATTTTTAGTAATACATAATATAAAACTAACTTTATCAAGTATTTAGTATAACAGAAGGACTGCAAATAAATAACAGAAAACATTTTTCAAATTATCTTCAAGTGTACAACATAGTTCCCCTTACAAATTAACAACTCACCTTTTTAAAAGTAGGAGAAGTGTTAGTACTGTGTAAATCAAACACCAGAAATTCACCACCAAAAATTCCTCACAAATGTACCTCAGACAGTAGTATCACAAAATGGCTGTGGTTTCCTCTCATTTGAAATATATACATAACCAATTAACTTTCATCACACACAAATACAAAACCAAACTAACATTTTAATTGGTTCTAAATTTCAACACTTTCAAATGTGTTTTCCCCATGCAATTTTCCATAGGACATTTACATACGTCTACAGCCTGAATGGCTGAACGGAATTACACCAAACTTGGCAAAATGGTACATCAAACCTAAGAGGTCAGGAAGGATCTACTATGCCCCCTTATGGTCATTTCCCCCTTCGCTTTGGCCTCCTCTTGTCTCTCAATCCTACCGAGAGACAAGATGGCGGCCGCTACGGACTGTTTGGAATGTTGACAGACGCCGGAGAACCAATCAGCTTCGCAAAGCTCCGTAACGCGAAAAGTACGCGAAGCGGAGCGCTGTTACAGATATATATCTTTTTTTGAACGTTAATTTCTCAAAATCCACTGGAGCACATATATTGAGACCTAGCAAAGGCACATCGGGCTACCAGTCCCTAATATTTTGCCAAGTTTCGTGCAAATCCATTCAGCCGTTCGATTATTATTACTTTTTTTTTTTTTTGCCCCGCGGGGCCCTTTTAAAACCTCCACATCAAACGTAGGGGGTCAGCGAGGATCTACTATTCCCCCTTATGGTCATTTGCCCCTTCGCTTTGGCCTCCTCTTGTCTCTCGATCCTACCGAGAGACAAGATGGCGGCCGCTACGGACTGTTTGGAATGTTGACAGACGCCGGAGAACCAATCAGCTTCGCTTCACAAAGCTCCGTTGCGCGAAAAGTACGCGTCCTGGAGCGCTGCCCGGTCCGCTGTTACAGATATATATCTTTTTTTAAACGTTAATTTCTCAAAATCCACTGTAGCACATATATTGAGACCTACAAAAGGCACATCGGGCTACCAGTCCCTACAATTTTGCCAAGTTTCGTGCAAATCCTTTCAGCCGTTCGGGCTAAAAGTGAGGGCAACCGCCCTATGGAAAACTCAATGTTAAAAACACGTTTTGGGACCCCCCTTTTTTCTCAGCCCCCCCTTGACGAACCCCCCCCAAATTTTCAAGGGCTGCTCAGAAACAAAATGTGCCATTTTCCTGAAAATTTCAGCCAATTCCGTCCACAAACGCCAAAGTTATTAGACATAGAATTTTCAAAAAACCCATAGAGAAAAAATCCTAACTATATATACCTACTGGCGACCGCCAGTAGGTAATATATATCTATCTATCTCTCTCTCTCTCTCCCTCTCGCTCTGTCTCTCTCTCTCTCTCTCTCTATATATATATATATATATATATATATATATATATATCTTTCTCTCTCTATCTATCTATCTCTCTCTCTCTCTCCCTCTCGCTCTGTCTCTCTCTCTCTCTCTCTCTCTCTCTCTCTCTCTCTCTCTCTCTCTCACTCACTGAGAAGCTCATCGTCAAGCACGTTACGATAGGAGGAGGCCAGTAGGGTAGGAAGGGAAGGAGGGAATAGCAAAGCAACATATTAACCAACTAACTAGTCCCAGAGTACCCCACACCCACTACAGCCACCCAACCTGGATGGACACACGCCCACAACCACAATACGACCACCTGTGGCCAACTGAATGACACAAGAGAGGAATCATCCTTGAGGGGAAATCACTCGGGCTCGGCACTTCCCATCGGGTGGAAGCTGGGTGGCTGGACAAAGTTAACACAACGGGAAGGAACTCCCAGCTGCCGGTAAGGCAGGCATCCATGCATGGTACATATCATATACGGAAAGAAAAAAAGAGAAAGGTCGGTAGTTACATCCCTATGAATGTAGAATAGATGCTCCGCGGGCCCGACCCGGATTCCAGGTCGCTTTGGGTTGGCGTGTCTCGATCTTTCAGTCATTGTCGCTGATGCGGCTATCTTTTCCACTGTCCTTCTCTGATTTCTATACTTTCTTGATTGTCAAGAGTGAGGTGCTGCAGCAGTGATCCCACTAAGGCTGATGAAATTCAGTCTCTACGGGCTTTGGCATGAGGCAGTCAGACCCTATGCCACGCGGTCGGTGAGAAACATTTGTCTTGCAGCAGTCCCTCTTCAATGTTTAATAGATGACAGACTGCCTGCTTTGTTGAGATGCAGCCTTCATGGCCATCAGAAACTGCCAGTAAATGCTTCAGGCGACTTAGAAAAACACACCAATGAGCATCTTTGACACTAAATGATGCCAGTCGCACTTGCAGTGACTATATTGATATAATAAATGAGCAACAACGGTCCTTGACAAAAGGGAGGTGCACATTTAAATAATTATAGGCACAATCTGCGCTATAATGAAAAATATAGCGCAGATTGTGGCCTATAATTATTTAAATGTGTACCTCCCTTTTGTCAAGGACCGTTGTTCTCATTTATACTAATACCCTTGGTCCTTGCTTACCGAGTGGGTTCCCTTGTTCTTTTCAATAATACTAGATTGATATAAGGCAGTAGTGTAATTAAACAGCCCCCCCCATTGGAGGTGCAACTGGTTTAATGTTCTAATGAAATTAGTGCAGCCCTTTGTGAAACTGTTGTTATGGATGAGCTAAATTGTGCAGCGCAGTGCGTGTGGTGCTTATTTCCTGTGCTGGCTGGGTGTAGATACATGGTATCAAAACAAAGAGAGGAGTATCCCCTATGAAGTTAAAGGACAGACGTATCTGGAGGGCAGGTTTTTTGGCAAGAAGGAGAATATTCATCCTTTTGTTTAAAACCCCTCACTCACCAACCTAGTGGTGACATGCTTCATCATCGGGGTCCACCCTGGCGTCCTAGCGACACCAGGGTGTGCTGCGACACCTGTACTACAGTGGAGCGGGTTGTGACTGTGGGTGTGAAAAAAATCAAATGTTAAAAATTGTCCTGGTTGTACTCAAAAATATAGTTTTAATTATAGAGCAACTGAACAATGTTTAAAAAATAAGAGGGCGAGATCCTGGTAGGGAAGTTACGACCAAGGGATCTCTATATGTGTTGAGTGGTCAACATGTTTCTACCTTAAGGGCGATTGCCCGGTATTCATCAGGACCAGAAAAACAGGTGGACAGGGGGTGTGTGCTCCCTAAAAAGCACACCCGTACCTTGATCCCCTGTGTACCTACTGGCAAAACGGCCAGTGGTATATACTGCTCAGTAAAATAAGTGAGCAGGTGAAAGAGTGAAAAAGAGACCTGTTGGGAGAGAAAAAGGGGGTAAACATAATCAGGTTTAATGTTGACTTACTCTCCTGTAACGTCGTGCAGTGTCTCAGTGGTTTGAAATATAGTGCCAAAGGGTTTTAATCTCCAAATAAATTGATACCGTGGTGATGGAGTGAGATACTAGTCAACATCTATGCCAATAAATAGTGCGTGCGGGTTGCATGCGATGTGATCATAGCATTTGTGAGTCAGATCATTCATTGTTTCAAGTGCCGGTATTGGAAAATGCATATCGACTTCGGCTAAGGATGGCACTGACTAAATTGTAAATATTATTTATTTATTTATTTAAAATATTTATAAAGCGCGGCTGTCACCTGGCAGGTATCCTGGCGCTGGTAGCTACTCCTGGGTTTATAGACGGGGGGGTTGAACTATGGCTGGCAGGCTAAAGGGGTGGAGGAAAGAGCCAGGTTTTGATTCGTTTCCTTGAAGGGTAGGAGATGAGTGATTTGGCGGATATCGGCCGGCAGACTGTTCCACAGCTTAGCTGCAGCTACTCTGAAAGATCTACCTCCGATCCTGGCCTTCTCACATCTGGGGACTTTCACAAGGCGAGCGGTTGCGGACCTAAGTGTTCTGGTGGGGATGTACCACGAGAACAGACGTTGAAGGGGTCTGGGTCCTGCACCGTGTAGTGCCTTAAAGACCAAGCAAAGGGCTTTGAAGGCAATACGTTGCTTCAACGGCAGCCAGTGCAGCTCGGCCAAGGCAGCGGTGGCAGAGGATCTCCTGGTCCAACCAAGAGTCAGTTTGGCTGCTGCCGACTGAACTCGTTGGAGTCTGTCCAGCAGTGTCGCCGGGGATTCAAACAGGAGGGCATTATAGTAGTCAAGGCGACTAAGAATAGTGCACCTGACTATCAATGCTCGGGCAGAAGGTGGTAGAAGAGGCAGAACTTTGCGCAGTGAGCGCATAAGGGCTGAGCAGGTAGCAACTGTTCTTGAGACCTGCGTGGTGCCTGTGCTCCTGGCAGGATAGTAAATATCTGGGCGGTTGCTTTTCCATGGTGGGTGAATATAAAGTGGGGTGATCTAAGGCATAGCGGTATCTCGGTAGTGCTATATTCATTAGACAGCATCTGACTCATTTATGTGAGTGAATAACGATTAATAAACATACATAACGAACACACATGTAACACTGAGGAACAAACTGAAGCTCTAATGGCAAGAGTGAGGGCTTACTCGATTATGAGCTCTCAGGGCTTCAACGGGCAGGGCGTAGGTTCAATGCCATAGACGTAACATATTCTGTAAGATTAAAGAAAGCGCGGGCGTTGTAAACCTCGGTGCTTCTCAATGTGCCCTGAAAATGGAGGACGGCTCCCTCGCTAACCCGGTACATGTTTGTGTACCTGGGCGCTAACGGAGAAGGTCTACTTACAGTTACTGGCGGGAAGGATCAGATCAGACCTACTCCTAACGTCCTCTGCTCGGCTAGTGGGTTCCGCCGGCAGCAGGTCGTAGTAATGAGGAGTCGGCCGTTTCCGGGTTGGGGCGCGGCCTGGGCTGGTTTAGGGGGCGGGGCTAGCAACGCGCAATGGCGTGCTGACGGTAGCTAGGCTACCGTGTGTAAACAAATGGCAAGTTAGGTTGCGTGACAACACAGGACAGGTTAGGTAGAGCCACGTTGCTGTTGGTGAACAGTGTGGCTCGAATAATTACTCTTATAGTGAAATTAGATGCATAAGGTAAAAATGCCACGGAGAGGGTGGAATTGCACAGGTTAGTTTGAATGCCTTAACTCAATGTTCGTCCTGGGTGGCATCTGTACTATTTAACAAGTGGATGCGCGCTGGCTAAAGCACTGCAGTTGCTGGGCTGCTGCGTGATGTAAGGAAAAGCTCTGTGGGCTGGATGTGTGCACAAACCAACTAAGGTGCGCAACCTTTATTTAACGGTGAGGGAACAGCGTTGCTAGTCGTCAGGAATATCACCCACAGGTCGCTATGTTGGAGGAAAGGGCTCTTGCATAGGGGGAACATATTAAGATGTGTATGTTTGCACACCAGTGAGGAGGACCAGTGTTGGGTCATTAGGGGGCATATCACACAGGGTGTGAGCACAGGGCAAGTAGGGTGCGCAACCATTGGTAAACGGTGAGGGCGCAGCGTGGCTAGTTTTCAGGGATGTCGCTCAAAGGGCGCCACGTTAAAGGAAAGTGTTCACGCATTGGGGGAACACATTGGAATACATATTCTTGCATATAAGTGAGGCAGACTCAGGTTTTGTATGACCGGTATTGGGTCGTTTGAGGGCATAACACACAGATGTGCTGTGGCGTGCGAGCCAGTTGGCACATGCATGTTATGCATAGAGGCGAGCGTTTAGACAGCGCATGTGGCGGTGTGCTAGTCATAGTCCAGGGTGGGGCACATAGTGTCATTGGCCCAAAGGGGCAAAGCGTGGACAAACACTAAAGGCATCTTATTGCAAATTTGCGTTCGGGGTAGAGCGCTCATTGTCACTGGTCAGGTCGACAGGGGGTGATGGCATCTCATTTTAACACTGAGTTCCATGGAATATTGTCGTTGAGCCCAATTTTATGAGAAGAAAGTCGATAGATCCATCGCTGCTCCTTTTCAAACAGACGGGCTTGTGCATTAGGGCCTGGCTGGATTTGCTCAATCACTGTCCATCTCATATCGTTGGGAGTATGATGTGCTGTGAGGAAATGATCAGTGAGCCTGGTGTTGGTTTTCTTGCATCGGATTGTACTCCGATGCTCTGCTATTCGTTGTTTGACTTTTCTTGTAGTCATCCCTACGTAGGGTTTGTCACAACTGCATAGGATCAGATAGATGACAAACGTGCTGTTGCAGTTTGTGTGTGACCTTTGTTGCCAAACTTTTCCTTGTTCAAGGTTCAAAGTTTTTGTGTTGCTAGTAAGGTGGCAAACGCTGCAGTCACCACATCTGGAGTGTCCTGTTACTGGGGGTAGACCCCATGCGTTGGTGATGGTTTGATGGGTTGTTGCCGTTGTCGTTTTTGGTCTGGTGTTGACCAAAGTGTCTTTTAGGCTACGTGCCTTCTTGTAGGAAAAAAGTGGCTTGTCCCACTTGTGATTTCCCGTGTGCAGTATAGACCAATGTTTCCTGATGCTTTTGCTCACCTGATTGGACACCGCATTGTATGTGGTGACACATGTGAGTGGAATCTCCTCCTCTGGTCTAGGTGTGTCCTCTAGCAGAGCTTGTCGCGGTTGATTTCTAGCCCGTTTCTGGCATCTCTTAGTGATTTTTTCAGGGTATCCCCGGTTTGTTAGTTTATTCGTTAGGACTTCTGCCTGGGTTTTGTAGTCCTTTAGTTCGCTGCAGTTTCTCCTAAGTCTGAGATACTGGCCATAGGGTAAGTTCTCCCTCAGGGGGCGGGGATGGAAACTGTCAAATCTCAGCAGGTTGTTTTTGGCCGTGGGCTTGAAGTGGGTTTTGGTCTTGAGCCTATCATTGTCTCTTTCGATTTCAATGTCGAGAAAGACCATTTTGTCTTTGTCTACACAGTGTGTAAACCGTAAGTTTGGGTCACAGGTGTTTAGCCACGTGATGAATTCCATCAGAGTTTCTTGTGGTCCTTGCTAGATAGTGAAGACGTCGTCTATGTACCGTCTCCAAAATTTGATGTGATTGCTGTAGGGGTTGTTGGTGGTTATGATGTATCTTTTCTCAAAATCATACACATAGAGGCCCGCCACACTGGGGGCAAAAACACTGCCCATAGATGTCCCACCTGTTTGGAGATATAGTTTGCCGTCATGTTCAAAAAAGTTTCTTTTGAGAGCGAGAGTTGCACACTCTATAATGAACTCTTTAGGTGTTCTATAGTCCCATGTAGAATTGTCCAGTGTTTGCTTTAGTACTTCAATGGTGGCGTCTTGGGGTATGTTAGTATAGAGGCTCTCTATATCTAGACTCACAAGGATGTAGTCCGGTTCAATCCTGATGTCTTCCAACATTGTCAATAGGCTTTTGGTGTCTCTCAGGTAAGTTGCAGTATTTTGTACAATAGTTTTAAGAAAGTGGTCACAAAAACGTGACAGAGGTTCCAAGAGCGAGCCTATGCCTGACACGATTGGTCTGCCAGGGGGAGGAATCTTGCCTTTGTGCATTTTAGGGACCACATAGAAATAGGGGATCTTGCCCTCTGTTTTGCAGAGGTAGTCCGCTTCTTGTTTGGAGATGTGGCCTGAGGCCTCTGCTGCTTCCACCATGTTGGTTATTTCCATCCTTAGATCTTCAGTGGGGTCGGCTGTTAGCCTTCTTCTACATGGTCTCACAATAGTACTTTTTGTGGCAGGAATCTCTCCACCCGCCCCAAACCTTCTTTTTGGGTTTGTATGTTTTGTTTGCTTTCTCACTGCATTTCTACTTGTTTTTTTCTATCCTGCTATTTTCAAATTTCACCAGCTACCACTGGTCTGCGAAATGACTCCGGGCTACAGTGACTTGTAGGAGTAAAGCTGCTTTTTCTGTACTGCCTTGTCTGGGGTCTATCGCCTATATGTGTATTAGGCCGCGTGGTTTTCTACCTGCTGATAGAGAGAAAATAATACGCAAAACACTTATAGCGACCGTTTCGCGTTTCAGTCCAACCAAGATGTTAGGTTTGCCTAGTTCGCTCAGACTCCATAGATCAAATATTGTGCTAGGTGCAACTAAAATGTAACAAGCATCGGTGACTGGAGACGGCGGAGGCAAACAAACTGCAGGAGGCGTGCTGTGCAAGCAACAATAGGCAAGCAACGACAACAAGGAAGCAACAAAAACAGGATGGAGCAAGGATTTAAAAAAAAGTATCTGAATCCAGTGCTTAATTTGAGCAGGTGCTTTCAGGTGCTCAGCACTAGCACTTCTTTCACAGGGCCGGGGCTACAAATTCTGATCCTGCAGGTGGTAATTGTTCAAATTCAAAATAAAAAGAATAACATACATTGCAGAGTGACTGGCTGGTAAATGTTCATAGATAGGCAAGCATACGCCTGTCCAGGCAGGCATGATTTTGTATTACCACAATAGTGATGGTGTCATCAAGCCGATCACAAATCCAAGAAGTCATTGACAAACTATGGCTTGCATTCTATTCCCCTAATCTGCTGCACTGCCTGAGCCTAAGCCTCTCATTGGATAATTGTAGCGGGGGGCTGGCTTATGACGGAGTTGAGGCAAGGAAGCTGCGATAGCGCATTTGGAACTTGGGAGAGAGGTTTCATGAGGAAGAATACATTAAAGTAAGTGTGGACTTTCCACTTGCTGCGTAGCCCGAGTAGCATATCCTGCAGCCCTGCATTGCTGCTATCCTCAACGTGCTCTATGCGGCTGTGGCCCAACATAACTTTTGTGCTCCATGGCGTCACCTGTAGAATCTGTGCGCTGCACCCCAGCATGGTAATTGCTTAGCGTGCGTGAGTCCAGTAGGCACCACAGCCATACTAACCGACATCGGCAACATTAAGGCTGGGGACAGTGCCTGTGCTGTAGCAGGCAGGGCACAGCAAGCTGAGCAGTGGATGCCGATGCCGTCGCCATCCCTGGACCCACTAATTACAGGCAGCACTAGCAGTGACATCACCAGCTGTGCTCGAGCAGCTGTCTGTTCCGCAATAAACCCAGTCATACTGCACTGATTAATATATGCAAAAAAGCATTTTCATTTGGTGTTCATTTTGTTTTTGCACTCGGTGTAGGTAAGAAAGTAAAACACGTCATCTTCCTCTTCTTTAGGAAAGAAAACAGGAAAACGCAGAGTTCAAAATAGCAGGGACATGTACAGGCTGGAGACAGGGGTCACAGGCAGCAGCAGTGTTATAGATGAGAGAGAGAAAGCAGGAGTAAAGAGGAGAAAGAGACAATAGGAGAGGAGAGAGATAAGACGGAGCTAAGTAGAAGAAAAGGAGAGCAAATCAGATACAAAGAGAGAGCAGCCATGATGTGAAGGAGAGTGCATTAAGAAGAGAGAAGATAGAATATAGGGATGTAGAGGACAGGAAGAGGAAAAAAAAGCAGACAAATGATAAAACGGAGACACAGCTAATCACTGCTAGAAGAGTGACAGTAAAGAGCCAATATTGAGGGGAGATAGAGCAGAGCATGGATAAAAGTGAAGAGGAAAAAGGGCAGGGCTAGAATGAATAGATGGCAAATCAGAAATACAGGGAATAAGGTAACACAACAGGTGTGACAAAGATGATAGAAAACAATTAGAGAGTTAAGAGGCTAAACTCTTAGAGCAAAGACTTAGGGGACAGACAATAGATCAAGGTTAGAAGATAGAGACTGATACAGTGAGAGTATTGAAAGTGGGGCTCACCGGAGGAAGAAGTGAGCTGTGGCCTCCTTGGCAAAATTCTCAGCACCTGCACTTCTTTTTTTTACAAATTAAGCACTGCCTGAATCAGAGCTTCAGCCATGGCAGACACTAATAAAGCAATTAAGCAGTACTTTGTCCATGCTCAATGGAAGGGTCAAACATACAATGAAGAACGTGAAACCAACTGGTGCTGACTAATGATAAGCAAGGAAAGGTACAAACAAAAGATCCCGCAAGCGAATCTCAGGAGAAACCTTAAAATGAGCAAGAGAAGCAGCGTAAGACATGATGGAGAGGCACATGGATAGATGAAGGCTACAAACACCCCTACATCAAAAATATCAAACACCATACTTGCCTCTGGACCAAAGCCTAGACAGCTCTTGTCTTAACCCTCAGGGGTCTGAGATAAATACAGAGACAGGCAGACTAGGCCAGGTGCAAAGACATAGCAAACACAAGGAGATGATGGACTGAGCGCTGAAACTTTTCAGACACTCACCCGAAGGTACTATTAGATCAGGGTTGAATCCATCATCGTTCTTTAGCTCACTTCCCCAC
Organism: Lissotriton helveticus; assembly: GCF_964261635.1. Lineage (NCBI taxonomy): Eukaryota > Metazoa > Chordata > Amphibia > Caudata > Salamandridae > Lissotriton > Lissotriton helveticus. The sequence continues at coordinate 35,950,482 of NC_136069.1, forward strand.
CCCACTTCAAACCCAGCCATATACAAATCAGTCTTGACCCTGTTTCTCATGGGAACAGTTCAGCCCAAACTGCCAAGCCAGGCCTTCCCTGGGCCGTAAACAAGCATCCTGGGACCGGTTTCGGGGTAACACCCTTCATCAGCCAGGCTAGCTTAAATCCAGTGGCAAAGTGAGCAAGGGACCACGTCTGGACATACCCTGCCAACTGCAAAAACAGACAGATGTACACACACACTCACGCAAACACTTATACAAACACACTTTAAAAACACACAGACTGTACATGGAACAGAGGCTCTTGGGGCAAAAAGAAGCTGTGTTATGTGGGTTTATTTTTGTACTGTAACAGAGGCTAACTACAAGCCTACCTGAGTAATTAAACGTTTCATTTTTCTCCCTTTATCGTATAGGCTCAAAGTCTTCAAAAAGTCTATCAAGATCTCACAATCATTTCTTTTATTTTCCTTAGGCCCTGCAGACTCCTTCCTAGCTCCAGAGACTGAATGGGGCTCGACCTCCAGGGTCCTCAGATTAAAGGAAAAGGTGAGTGTCTTTTTAACTAGATAAAAAAATATCAAAGTGATTGGCTGGCCATTTTCTCTCAAATTCTCATCTATGGCTGTTCTTCCCAGGTCTATCGTATCCAGCTATGTTCTACTTTCGATGTACAGTTGTATTACTTTTTCTTTATTTTCCCCATCTGTTTTATTCTTCTTCTGCTGTGCTCTCATTCCTTCACACTCTCTTTGCCTGAACCCGCATTACAATTATAAGGCCCTTAGTTAGGCCGTCAAGACTTGCTTCTAAAAGAAAATAAACCCAGAAGATTTCAGGGCTCGCCCTGTAAGCAGGATTCTATGCACGATTGTCATGGTTCCCCCCCACCCCCATGTGTCACTCGTGTGCTCTGTGTCAGCCTCTATGCCCTTACTCTCCATGACCTGTACCTTCCCTGTACTACCGCTGTCACGAACCTGGTCAATCATAGTCCTCCTATGAACCATGGTGAGACCACAGCATTTCCAGGTGAGTGCCGGCTCCCGTCTGTGTCGTTTGTCGGTATTTTGAGGTCTTTCTCTTGGCTCTGTGGTCTCTCCCTCCAACAGAGCTCCTTGGTTTCGACTCCTCCTGGCTTTCATCCATGCTGTAGCTCCTCTGTGTTCCCTGTGCAGCAGGGTATCCTCCCCCGTGAGTCGTCTCCTCGTTGGTGGTCCTCCGCTTCCCAGGTTTTGGGGTCAAAGACTGTCAGAATGAGAAAACTTTTCATAGACCTTTGCTAGTTTTCTCTCTCCGAGTCTTTCTTCTCTATTGCTCTTTTAATATTCTGTTTTCTCCCTTCTTTCCATTGGTCAGTTTTTCTAAGTTATCCTCTGTTTTTCCTTTGCAGATCCTCGGCCACACTACTAGCTGGATGTAATTAAGACCACATGCTGAAAAACAAGCAGGTATTCAACCCACAAGCTGAAGGCTAGTTTTGCATTTGCATTACTCTTGACACACAAATAATATGAAACAAATATATAGGCATTTGCATTAACACTGAGACTAGTGACTACATATTTCAGACCCTGAGCAGACTACAAATGGTTTGCATTGCCTTGGTGCATGTACTTTTTATCCGGCAAGGCTATGCCAAGAGTTGTTTGATAACAAATGACTGCCCACAGCTAAGAAGCCCTCTGGTGGACTCCCAAGCATTTACCTTTCTAAATTACCATATTGTCCTTTATGCAGACCCTCCCTCCTTCTCTCCCCTGGGTATTACAGCACCGAGTGGCAAATTTTAAAACACCATAAGTGTGGCACAAAACTATGTGTTTTGTGGCATTTTACCGGCGCTTTGATGATCCATATCTGGATGTCCTATGCCCCAGAAACACTGAGTAGCCCTCCCCCATCTTGCCTCGTACCCCACCCTCCCGTCTGTCAGTAATATAAAAAGCTTTTTATTTTTGGTGCTGGACTTCGCTTTCACTCTGTCAATGCCAAGTCTGCAAGGAATCAGGCAGATACGTAGGCAGTAGATTATCAGATGGGGTCATTTGTCTCTATGTTGATGCTGTGCTCGGAATGTTCATCAGGCAGATACTTAGGCAGTGGATTGCCAGATGGGGGTCATTTGTCTCTATGTGGATGCCGTGCTTGGAATGTTCATCCGGTAGATACGTAGGCAGTGGATTGCCAGATGTGGGTCATTTGTCTCTATGTGGATGCCGTGCTTGGAATGTTCAGCAGCCTGCTTGGTTCTGGAAGCCACATTAGATTCCCAACAAATTCTGAATCTTACTTAGAAATATCCGCTTTCAGAGGCATCTCATACACTCCCCAACCCACAAAATCTTTCCAAATACATCGAGCAAAGAGCTTAAATGCCCAGAGTATGTGCATGTAGGAGAGTGGGGTCTGCAATCCTATGGTCACCTCAGATTTTTGCTTTTTGCTTCACTGGTTTATGACTTTCCCTGGCTGTGGGCCTGCTAATCAGACCCACAGCCTAGCTAGTCTCTCTCTAAATTGACATCCATGTACCTTAGGTGCATTTACCAATTGGTATTGGGTCACTCTTGTAAGTCCTTGTACAGTGTACCTTAGATGCCCAGGGCATAAGTGAACCCAAGGCCTACCAGGGGCTGCAGCATGTATTATGCCACCCCTGGCCGGCCAACCAAATCTGACACAACTGGCTGATCAATCAGCTGGGGCAAGGTGATGTAATCACCCTTTGCTTTAGATATAGTATACCTATATCTAAACCTAAAATGAACACATATCCTCCTATAAGTCACTCCTATGGCAGGCCTTAACAATCCTGAAGGCAGAGTGCTTGTAATTATGTGAGATGGTGCGCTAGCATGAGCTGAGCCTGTCTGCAGCTTTTGGAACCAAGTCCTTTAGCTGTTTCCATGATAATGCTATACCATATACTCTTAAGTGCATTATAACCAAACACGCAACAATTAGCAGTAGGAATAGACAATTGCACTACTCTAATATATACACTGGAGTCAAAGCAAAACCGTATTTGCCACTGTTGCCCACCTCTTAGGTCCACTGCTATAGAACCTTAGTTAAACAGACAAAAATAGAGAACAGAGAGGCAACAGTATACAATACAGTACATAAATTAAGTGATTTTCATATATGTTCACAAGAAAGAGTGGTGGTCCTTCAAATTGTTCTTCAAGAGATTTTTATTTCAATCTTCAAACACAGTCTTGACAGAGATGACAGCCAACGCGTTTTGCCCTAATCGGGCTTCCTCAGGGCAAGGTGATATCTTGAGTGTCAAGAAACTTCAGCCTAATTCTTAGATGACGAATTAGAGCTGTCTAAAGGTGAAACAGTCCACGCGTTTTCCAGTTACCGATGGAGGCCAGTAAGCTTAGTACACGAACACAGTACTATTGCAAAGAATTTTTCTTACATATCAATTTCAGGTCTGAGCAAGTGATACATGAATTTCCGGGGGGACACTGTAGTAGGTTTCAGGTTGCCCCACTAAATCTCCAGGCATGCTGGTGGAGGCTGGGGTGTAGAACCCCCACCTGTGACTGCGACAGGACGTCAGACCTGTGAGTGAGAGTGAGTGTAGGGCACAGTGAGAGATAAACATGGTCGCATACCACATCCTTCTCGGTCAGTCCGGGCAATTACTTGAGCCTGGAGAAGCAGCTGGGAGGCGGGAGCGGAGAATGGGCTCACTCACTCACACCTGCCTGCCTGGAGATTTAGTGGGGCAACCTGAAATCTTTCTCTGTACCGCCTGAGGTGGTGGACATCATTCTCTCTTTCAGACATCTGTACACCAGATTTGTGTACTCTGGTAGATGGTCTAGGTTTGTAAAATGGTGTGCTGATGATTCCATCCATAGATCCTATTAAAGCCCATTCACCTGAACTTCCCTTGTTTGCCCTCTACTTCAGTTGGGACAGTTAAAGGTAACTTGTCCGCCTTAGCGGCTTTCCTACAATTACCGGATCAACTATTACTGTTTAAAATCCCAATTGTTTATTGAATTCTAAAGGGTCTTACAATTTGATACGCTCCTTCTCCTTTTATTATGCCTCAATGGGACCTACATTTTGTTTTGGTATTCGATTAAAAAAACTTATTTTTATTGGCATTTATCAATAGAGAACAATACAACAACTGTAATCATGTAGGGGAGGGGGCCTGTAGGAGAGGATGGCAATGGTGGAGAGAGAGGGAAAGCAGAGGGAGCCCAAGGGAGGGGAGCTACAGAATTCGTAATCTGAGGTATTGCATGATTCATGTGATAAAGACTCCTATGCAATACAGCCAGAAGAGATAAAGAACAAAGGCTAGAATATAAGGACATTGGTTACATGAAACGTGGTTTTAGCGACCTGTTACCATGCATAGTGAGTGTCTGATAGATACGCTACCCCCCCACTCACAGGTCCACAGACAATTGGACAGTGCTGCAGCTCAGTGATGCACTTAGGGCATTAGAGCTGACAGCATTCGTAAAGAAGTGTGCTTTACCCTCAAAGAAGATCTGTAATTTGGCTGGGCAATAGGAATGCATAGGGAATTTCTGCTTTTTTGAGAATCCTTTTGGTAGGCAGGAATTTGCAGCCGGCAGCCTGCACTGATAGTGTGAAGTCTGGATAGAAGGAAAGGCTGTTTCCCAGATATTGGATAAATCTGTGCTTGTGCGCAAGTCGCAGGGCCAGATCACAATTCTTGAAGTTCAATAGGCGTGCAACTATAGGGGCGAGCCAGTGTGCCTGGGGGGTCCCGGGCCCAGCGAGAGGTGAGCCCACTCCATGATGAAGCCCATGGACAAGCCCTCCCCAAAGAGGTCGCGAAGCAAGGTCTCCACTAGGGGTGGGCGGAGGTCCGTGCCTCTCCGTATATTTCCGTTATGCGACGCCTGCCTCCCGCCCGCAATGTTAAATGCGATTAAAAAGCCTTAAGATAAGATTTAAAATAAAATGTACCTTATCTCTGGGTCATCCTGGGCCATTTAGCCTTCTTCTTGGAACTGCGCATGCACGGGAGCCTGCGCATCCGCATTCCTCGCCAGGTCATACGAAACAAGAATGAAGACCTTGAGGCGAGATCGAGAAGGAACCACCATTGTATCCTTGGACTACCCGAATCCACTGTAATCGGCAGTGCTATGTGGAGGAGATGCTGCGAACCCTATTCAGAGACACTCGCTTGGCTATGTTTTGGGTGGAGTACTTCCATCAGTCCCTGGGTCAGAGGCCTCCTACTCGATCGCCGGCCCGAACTTTCATTGCTCGCTTATTAAATTACAAAGCTACCATATACGGGTAATCAACTCTCAATATATCCTGAATTCACGATGATGGTGCAGGCTGGTAGGCATGACTTTGTGCCTGTGAAGCATGCTCTTCAGCACACAGATGCCAAATACTCTCTGTTGTACCCTGCCAAGTTGCAAATTCACCATTAGAGGAAGGCCCACTTCTTTAGGACTCTAAATTGGTGGTAAAATTTGTCAAAAACCAACTTGTTTGCGAAAATGAGCACCTGACCCACCTCCCGGCACCGAATGCAGATCAACTCAGTGACAATGATTAATCCCCTCTCTCCTCTAAATGTGATGTAAATGCCACACGATCTAGGTTTGTATCCAGAGTGGCATCAACTCTGGGGACATGGCTGACACTCCCCAAACACTGGTGCTTTTGGTGGTGCTTCACTGGTGTAATACTGCATTGCTTCTTCACTTTTTGGTAAGAGGGTCTGAACCTGTGCTGAAATGTTGCCCTACTGACTGCAGTTTGAGCTGTTGCAGTTGGAGGTGAGACTGTCAAGCCCATGCTGTGTCATCACTGCAGTGTGCTTGGTGTACTTGTGTATTTCAGACTCCAACCCCAAGCTCGTTGAAGCTGGGAGTCCGCTGGACCTCAGGCTTGCCCTCACGGGATGAGTCCCTGTAAACATACTACAATTCATGGTTGGGTGTTGCAGAAAGGGTGGGTTAGTAATATTTAACCCGAATGTGGCGGTGGTCAAAGTTGGTGATGGGTGGAATGTTTATGAACATTGTAAATTGCAGCACCCAGTGGAGTGGTGTGGGTCACTGGTTAGAGGCAGCAGACCCGGAAGCAGAGGACGGCCAGGGACCAGGGTTCAATTCCCAACGCGGTAGGGTTGTGGACCAGGGTCAGCGGACTCAATAATTCTCGCTTCGGTGCCTACTCTAACCAGGGATCACACTCGGCAACTCTGGGCATTAGCTTGCCTCATCTCCACAACGGCCCCCCACATACACCGGGAATGCCTGGTTTCACCTTGGAGATACCCAGCAGGGATCATCTCACAGGGAAAGCCAGGACGGGTTCCCCAGTGGTCTACAGCGCTGGGACTCCCCATTGCTGGGGTAGCCATGCGCTTTACAAGACAACTTAACATAACACCTTAGATGCTATACTCCCTTCCCCTCCCTTTTCTTTGCCTTAGTCTTCTCAGCTCATTCTTACTATGTGTAGTGATTTCAATGCAGTTGGTTAAGATTATCACCTGGAATATGCAACAGGTACGAGCAGAGACAATCGGTGTATGTTTGCTTCTTGCAAGAAAAGCACCTCACGGAAACTACACAGACATGCCTGCAAGCTGGATGGGTGGGCAAACATAACATGGCGTGCGAGTCTGATTTTCCGTGAGGTGTAGCCATACTTAATTTTTTTTTACGGTTTTTATAAAGGTTACAACCAAAGAAAAGAAACATAGCAGTACAGTGCAGTGTAAGCAACATAGGTAGAACAAAACATTACATAGTTTGATGTCCCAGTATATGCATACCTGTTCTGCATGGATACACAGTTAAAAATGTATACAATCAGGCCAAGCTCACATTTATGTTTACAACGGTCTCTACAGGTCTAGTGGGTGCAATCCACAGTTGTGCAGTGAGGAGGTAGGATTGGAATGGCTGACAAATATCAACGGGCCCAGCAGCAGCTGGCTGGAGTTGTGCGTATGTATCACAGGTGGTGTTGCAATATGTCATACTCTGGAGCCATGTCTGCAATGTGGGGGCGTACCTACCATCCCAATAATTAGCCACCTCACGTTTGGAAACTAGGAATGCTATTGCAACAAATCGACACCTGGATTTGGGGAGATCATATATGTACTCCAGTAATGACAACAATGGTGTGGGTGTAACCTCCATCTCAACCGTACGAGTGATTTCCCCAAAGACCGACCTCCAATAACACTCTCTCTTGATGCATGTCCAAGTCATATGTGCGAAGTCTGCCTCCGGGGAGTGACACCCGGGCAACTATGGGGATGGGAAGGGTCCATACGATGCATTTTGTTAGGTGTCATGTATGCTCTCTACAAAAATTTTAAATGCAACAACCTGTGCTAGTGGTTAGGGGATACTCTACATGTCTGCGTACAGCACCGACCCCACTGTGCGTCTGTGAGCGGGTGACCAAGGTCGTGCTCCCAGGCCACCCTTACCCCCGCATTGCGACAAGGGAGCCGTAATGCTTCACAGTGGGCATGTGCGGAGGACGGCCCCTGGCCGTCCGAAGCCCGCCCACTAATTGAAATGCCCGCACAGCGTGAAAATTCACCCCATGCAAGGGGTTAATAGAGCTGCCCAATATCAAGGAGTGGAGCTCCATAAAGAGCCTTTGGAAGAGGATGTTCAAATACTGGGTCAGGACGCCAGCGCTCACTCTTAGGGGATTCCTGAGTCGGAGAGCCGGGAATCGTAGAAGCTATCTGTTTTTAACTTTGTATTTTTAAAATACCTTACCTCACTGTTGCACTCGCTTCTCCCTCAACCTAGCGCACCTCCCCGCAGCCGATTAGGAGCTGTCCGGGGACATAGGATCTATTCCCAGCCGCACTTCGACAGGTGCCATCTTGGGGGAATAGAGGTCGGCGGGCTAGTGGTGTGGGCTCCACTGGCCCTCAGAGTATTAAATGACTCCAATAGCGCACACTCGCAGTGGACGCGCCGGAGGGAAGCCCGTCTGCGCCTGTCCGCGCCAGACCGAGCCAGGAGGCAGGAAATGCTACCTTATCGGCTCCGGATGCCATGTCAGAGACTCTTCTCTCCTATACGAAAGAAGCATTGCTTGATATAAGAAAGGGGGCGCTCAGCAGGCATGCGTCAACTACAATTTGTCCCACTGTCTTTCCCACTGTTCTCGAAGGCCTGGTCACATGTAAAATTTGTAAATTTAATCCCTTCCCAGTAATGGCTTGTCCGAGTGGTCGTGGTATTCATTCCTCTACAACACATAATAGGCCAAGTTATATTTTATGCAATACCAGATCCCTACGGAAATTAGGGATATGATCTCCACCTTCACCCCTGATTTATGTTTTTTAACAGAAACATGGTTAACCCCCCATAACGGTCCATCTATTAATCTAGCTATACCTGACAACTATAAGTTTATTCACTTAGATAGAATAGGAAAGACCGAAGGAGGTGTCGGGCTGGCCTTTAAAGACCATCTTAAAGCCCAATGGCTGTCAACTACCAGCAATGACACTATGGAATTGGGAATTTTTAGGGTCACCATGTCACCAACGGCCACCAGGTCCAGGTCCAAAAGCGAATTTCGTCAACTACTTGACAGAATTCATAGCAACGCAGGTCCTGGCCTCCAGTAAATTTTTCCTTCTAGGTAATTTTAACTTTCACGGAGAGGACCCTACGAACTCGGACGTTATTCAGTTAACCTCCAGTCTGAGTGACACGGGTGGTGGGACCTACTCACTGTGCAGGCCACACATTGAACTTGATCTTTACCAACATAGAACAGTTAAAGGTTCACTCCCCTCTTACCCAGATCTGGACAGATCACTGTATAATCCTATTCACTCTTCTGCCGCTAACTGAGGTGACCTATAGAAAATCTGGCAAACTGCCAAAGACACAAAAGCGTAGACCGTGGCAGAAACTCACTTTAGAATTGTTTGAGGAAAAGTTTTTACATCACTATAAAGATATGGATCAAAGCAATCAGGATACCTCTGAATTGCTGGCTAACTTCAACTCAGTTTTGAATAATACCTTAGATATAGTTATCCCTGTGTGTGAGATGACCTCAGTTACCCGACGGAAATCCACCCCCTGGTATTCGGGTGACCTGAAAACTGACAAATCATCCTGTTAAGCTCTTGAGAGACGATGGAGAAGATCCAAAAGTGATGGAGATAAACAGAACTATAAATTAGCTCTATCCCAATACCATCAAAAAATTAAGCTGTCTACATGTTCGTATATTCACGACCAAATTGAACCAGCCAGCAATACTTCTAAAACATTGTTTAATATAGTTAAGGACTTTGCTTCTCCTCAAGCCTGTAAACAGCCACCACTAGAAATGCAGGAACTCTGTGACTCTATAGCAAACTTCTTTCAAAATAAAATTTCCCTAATTTATGCTAACTTTGACACCTCGAGTAAAGATCATACTAGCCTTACCAGGGAACAGAAGTTCCTGACAAGACTGTGTACTTCTCATTTAAAGCACTTTGAAACAATCTCACTGGAGGATGTAAACAATCAATTGTTGGAAGCAAAGTCTGGATCTCCGGGGGACCTATGCTCTCCTAACACAATGGCGCTCCTGGCCCCGGCCTGCGCTCCGATAGTTCAAAAAATTCTTAACGCCTCTACCCCGGTCTCTTGGAAAGAGGCCTTTGTCCGGCCGATCCTAAAAAAAACCTACTGCAGATCCTCATGTTCTAAGTAATTATAGACCGATATCGCTGTTGCCGTTGCTAGCTAAGATATTAGAGACTCAAATTAATAAACAACTGAGTCATTATTTGGAATCTAACGGTATCCTTGATCCTTCGCAGTCAGGGTTCCGTGCAGGATTTAGTACCGAGACCGCGATAGTGGCCGTCACAGACTCACAAAGACAAACTCTAGATGGGGGCGGATCTGCGATACTCGTCCTCCTGGATCTCTCCGCGGCATTCGATACGATCTCCCATCAGCTGCTGGTGGAGAGATTGTGGGAGTGTGGTTTGAGGACCTCGCTCTGGAATGGCTCAGGAATTTTTTGTCAGATCGAGGGCAGACTGTCATTCTCGGCCCTTTCAGATCTCGGAAATTCCAGCTGGACAAGGGAGTGCCTCAGGGCTCATGCCTGAGCCCTACACTCTTTAATGTATATATTGCTCCTTTGGTCAAAGTCGTCAAGCCTTATGGGTTTGAGACAGTTTCCTATGCAGATGATACCCAGCTGATATTCCCAATAGGATCCAACTTTACTGAGGAGAAACAGCGTTTCTTGGCGGGAATGCTTGCCATCTCTAAATGGATGACAGAACGCTCTCTTCAACTTAACCCAGGAAAAACAGAGCTCATGCTCCTGGGAAAAGCCACTAACATCTGGATGACTGATTGGTGGCCTCCCCAGTTGAGTGCTGCCCCCATCCCATCCTCCTCGGTAAAAAGTCTGGGAATACAGCTGGATGAGGGGCAATGTCAAAAACATCATGGGCTCTTGCTATTATAGCCTTCGCCTGCTACGTAGAGTGATTCCATATCTGCCACTGGAACATCGTAGAACGGTGGTCCAGGCGATGGTTATGAGTCGCCTGGACTACGGTAATGCCCTATTGGCAGAGGTGGGAGAGACTATGTTAGCCAAGCTGCAAGTTATCCAGAATACTGCAGCTAGGATGGTGTTAAACCGTCCTCCAGGGACACCATCACTGCCCTTGCTTAGAGAGCTTCACTGGCTTTCAGTTAAAAAGAGATCATTCTTCAAGATATGTTGCCTCACCTTCAAGGCCATCAAGGGAATGGGCCCCGATTATCTGCAAAATAAGATTTGTAAGCAAACATCCAAGTGTAATCTTAGGTCAAACTCTTTGGCACTGTTGAAGGTCCCACGTATTCGCCTTAGCCGTACAGGGGGCAAAACATTCTCATACGTAGCCCCCAGATACTGGAACACGCTTCCTGAGGCTTTACGTAAATCCACTTCCTCTCTTGTTTTTAGAAAACATCTCAAAAATTTTCTGTTCTAGTGTACTTTTTCCTGTTCTATGGCTTTTGGTATCTGGCTTCTCCGTCTCGTTGCCCCCCTTTAGGTTTCAGGGCTGAGATGCCCCTGGGTGAGTCATGCGCTATATAAAAGGTCACTAACATAACATAACATTTGAGATACTCAGTTATTCTCAAAGATCTACTCACACTTTAACCTTGCTAAAAGGCATGTTAAAGCACACGGAAGAGGTATTTAAAGACCTAATTAGAGCAAGAATACTGACACCCAGAGTAGACAAATATAAACCCGCTCCTACAGATCCTACTTACATTAAAGGTGCATACGGACTCTCTTGTAGTCTCTAACGCTTGCTAGAGAGCTAACTCTCAAACCACAGGTGAGGCTCCCCCTCCGGACAAGGAGTTCACGCTCATTGATGCCTCAAGTAAGAGAGTGGCTACACAGACTGAAAATTATTGACGTATTGCAATCGCTCAGGCTCTGCTAGCACACTATGACAAGGCTCATTACGATGAGTTAGAACAACTCATGCAACACTTACCCGATCAGTACAAAGCAAAAGCTAATGAACTTCTCCATAAAGGCAAACTTATCACTAACACTTCCATTAAATGTGAACTCGATGCAGCAGAAACAGCAGCTCATGCAGTAAATACTAGCGTGCTACTGCGCAGACACGCTTGGCTTCGAATTTTGGGATTGAAACAGGAGGTACAATCCTCCATACTAAACCAGCCTTTTGATAAGAACATCTTTTCGGGCCAGCTGTAGAGACCTCCCTTGAAAAACACTGAGGTCGCAAAGTCTATAGGGGCTTAACAGTTGCCAACTAATAGGAGGTCCTTTCGCTGCTCCTTTTACAGGGGTGGTTCAAAAACAGAGTCCACCGAAAATCCCTCCTCCTCTTACAAGGGGAACAACCCATCCACCTCTTCCAGAGGCTATTTTCGAGGAGGCTGTAGAGGAAACAATAATAGGGGAAGAGGCAGAGGCAACTCCACACGCACTTCCCCCGCAAACAGTGACTTCCCTCTGCAGCCCCGATCAATCCACACCTGTCTGGGGACGTCTCTCACAATTCTTGCCTGTCTGGAATTCAATCACCTCGGACAAGTGGGTACTACAAATTATCCAGTATGGTTATTGCCTGGAGCTTACTAAGCATTCCTCCCAACTATTCTTCCTTGACCACATGTAATGTCACCAGAACTTCTCACTCTCTTAAAACAAGAGGTTCTCTCTCGCTCTTGGAAAAACATGCAATAGAAACTGTCCCATTTCATCATCAAGGAACAGGAGTATACTCCCTGTACTTCCTAATCCCCACGAAGGACGGCTCTCTCAGGCCTATATTAGACCTCAGAGAGCTAAATCTCTACATTCAATCAGACCACTTCCACATGGTCACACTCCAAAAGGTGCTACCACTGCTTCAGCAAGGTGACTTTCTATCCACTCTGGATTTAAAGGACGCCTACTTTCATATTCCCATTCACAAGGCTCACAGAAAATATCTCAGGTTTGTGGTGGACGGAACACACTATCAATTCATAGTTCACCCATTCGGGGTAACTACAGCACCCAGAGTCTTTACCAAGTGTCTGGCAGTAGTCGCAGCTCATTTAAGAAGACAACGCATTCAGGACTTCCTTTTCTTAGACGATTGGCTAATAAAAGCCAAATTGCAACACAGCTGCCTATTCCACACTCCAAGAACAGTTCAACTACTTCACTGCTTGGGGTTCACTGTCAACCTCGCCAATTCTCATCTCCAGCCATCAAACACACACGCGTATCTAGGAGCTACAATAGCTACTTGTAAAGCTCTAGCATACTCCAACCCAGTCAGGATACGCAACATGCAAAATCTAATATCACAATTTCAACCTCAACAATCTCTACCACCCGAGTGTTCATGCAATTGATAGGAATGATGGCCTCTTGCATTCTAATCGTTCCTTATGCAAGACTCCAAATGCCTCCACTACAGGAATGCTTAGCACGTCAGTGGAACCAGTCTCAAGGACAGTTAACAGATCTAGTGTTGATAGACGGCCGCACCCATCGCTCTCTGCAGTGGTGGAATATACAAAACCTTTCCAGGGGCCGGCCGTTCCTCGACCCAGTTCCACAGATAGTACGAACAGCAGACGCATCTCTCACTGGTTGGGGAGGGCATATTTGAAAACATACCATTAAGGGCATGTGGACTGTACAACAAAAACAACTCCACATAAACCATCTAGAACTACTAGCAATTTTTCTTGCTCTCAAAGCTTTTCAACTGCGTCTCCATTTTCAACTGCATCTAGTAGTAGTTGTCCTAGTTCGTACAGACAACATGACAGCAATGTACTTCATACAAAAACAGGGGTCACACTCCCTACAGCTTTCACAACTAGGTCAAAGCATCTGGAGATGGGCCATACCTAAAACAATATATCTCCTTGAAGAACCCCTCCCAGGAGTAAACAACCAGATTGCAGATCTGCTCAGTTGTCAACGACCACAGATCCACGAATGGAAACTACATCTTCAAGTTCTCCTCCCATTCTTCCAAATGTGGGGCTACCCAGAAATAGATCTATTTGCCAGACACCTCAATGCAAGATGCCCAAGCTTGGTGTCCAGGTATCCACACCCGTTATCCAAAGACAATGCGATATGGATGAATTGGTCAGGAAGATTTGCTGATGCTTTTCCACCTCTCCCGCTAATTCCATTAGTGGTTCGGAAACCCAAACAGCATTCCCTGACACTCATCCTAGTTGCTCCAACACGGGCTTGACAGCCATGGTTCACAACCCTGTTGGAACTGTCAGTAGTTCCTCACCACAAACTACACCTCTCAGCAAGCTTCTCACTCAAAGCCATGGAGAGATAAGACACCCAGTCATCTCAACCTTGCGATCTGACACCTGAAATTTACAGATTGGCTACCTTAACCCGCCAGACTGCATGAACATCATTAAAGACGCTAGACGCCCTACCACAAGAGCATGCTACGCAGCAAGGTGGAAGCGATTTGTAGTTCACTGTACCAACAATCAAATTAATCCACTAGATGCTTCAATCCAAAACATACTTTGCTACCTATTACACCTACAGCATTCTAATTTGGCATATACATCCATACGCTTACTTCTTGCGGCAATAGCTGCTTACTTACAAAACAGACAACATTTGCCTCTGTTTAGAGTACCCGCCATCAAAGCTTTTATGGAAGGACTCAAAAGAATCATTCCTCCTAGACTTCCATATGGTTCTTACTAGGCTCATGGGTCCAATATTTGAACCTTTACACAAGTGTAACTACAGCTTCTCACCTGGAAGGTAGCCTTCCTTATAGCCATCACATCTCTTAGAAGAGCGGGTGAGCGACCCGCCACCCCCCCTCCCTCTGCTGAGGATAGATAAAGACACGGAGAGCACGGAGAGAGAGCACCGAGCGACCCACCACCCCTCCTCCCTCTGCAGAGGATAAATAAAGATAGAAATGAAAAGAGAAAATCTGTTTTGAACAGGAGGATTGGCGATTGCACCAATTCAAAAGGTGAGACGCTTTGCTGTGCCCAGAAGAAATTAGTGTTTTGTTTTAGCTACAGGTTGCTAGTTTTGTCCTGATTGCAAGGAAGAGAGCTGTAGGTGAATAATGGATTACCTTCTTTTTATAACATACCTTGTTGATGATTAAGGAAATATGGCCACCATTTTGTGAGGCTATTCAGAGACTTTGCTGGCTGTAGGTATAAGAGTGGACAGAGGACTACACCAGGGAGATGGTGTTCTAGAAACTAACATAGGACTAAGTAGCTCTGAGAACAGGCTTCATGAACAGAGACATAGGACTGCACACCAGTTAGTACTACAAGGTTGCCATCTTGGAAGGGGCATACTCTCAGTAATAGCTCAATCTATGTTTTTATCATACTAGGGAAGTTAAAAGTGGACACTTTTCTGATTTACAGCAACATATACGATATACGTTATATAGAACCCGGTAGCACTCCACAATGCCAGGTCAACACCTAAAACCGGAAGGAACAAATTCTTACTCTATAATTTACCCTCCTACTATCTCAAAAAATGCCTCCAAAATCTTTAAACACAACCTTCTCAGATCTAACCCAGAAACACTGATACTTGACCCCTCCTTTAACCAAAAAAATGGCGCATTTATAAACGACTTTATATTCTTTAGTACAAAAACGGCCAGATGGAGGAATGCTATAAATAACTTTCTGAAAATTCAAGAATCAAAAAACATTCCCTATGGAACGAAATTGGTCATTACCCCGTCTAGGAAATGTAGGGCTTCATTAAATATTACGTGTTACAAAAATGGCACGTTTCTCATACAAGCGGCCAATAAAGATCTGGAACGCTTTGATGAAATGTTTTTAACACTAAAAAATGACGTCCTCAGCAGCCCCACTCTAAAAAGGATCCAGCCTAACACTAAGTCCCAAACTAGCACTGTGCCACCGGGGAACGTTCCGGGTAGGACTACAAGTGAAGTCGACAAGGAGATGGAATCCAATCACCCCACCCAAATTACAGCGACAGTCTGCAGCAACTCTAATGATGAAATTCAAACTCTTCATCAGGAAACCAGTAACTCACAGGTTAATACCAATGATAGCACCCTTGAGCCTGACAGCAGAAACACCAACATGATTGAAAATCAAATGTTACTGCAGGCAATCAGGAACCCACAGACTAATGCTAATGGTTGCGCATTTACGCCTATCAGCAGAAACACCAATACGGAACTTCAGTTAGCACGTCAGGATGACAACAACTTGAGCGTTAAGGACTCTGATGCAGACATAGCGATAGAAACACAACAGTCTGATTCCGCATTGTGGTCTAAAACCATCCCACCCAACTTAGTACAACGTCTTTGTCATGACTCCAATCAAGAAGTAGACAGGGACAACAACACTCCAGTAGCAACAATGCCCCCGAATCTGGTCCTGAGCTCACAGCCTTCCACTAACACTGATATCGACCCACTAGTGAGAACTGTTAGCATGATGGAAACCGCTCAGACGGAGCAAGTTCAAGTCAGCAAAAATGGAGCGCTGAGGAACCTCAAGGAGAAGCAAGGAACCATCCCTAAACATAACAGAATACACTTAGAGCCTACGGGGATAACTAAAATAAAACCTCCTAGAGAGACACCCTCGGCACAACCCACTAACACACCTGATTTTTCAGACTCTGCTAGGATCGGAATCAATCAAACTAATAATGATCTCTTAAACCTCAGTGCCCAATCTCGTAAAACTTACAAAGCTATGCTTGACGCTATTAAAGATATGAAAAACCTACTGTGCCTGTCTGAAAAATGGCTGGCAAAAATGGAGATTTTTCAATCTTCACACCATGAAACGCATGTTAAACAAAGCTCCACCCCATTGGCTTTATCGAACAGAATTTACCGTCCTCGCACGCAACTCAACTATCTGACTGATAGTGAGCTATTATCTATTGTATCTACATATGAACCCAGGCCTACCACTAAAACTAAGCTAGAAGAAAACCATAATATTCAAACTATAGTAACGAAAGCCTGTAGAAACTCCCAGGCTAATACTAGAGGGATCAATGCCAACAATCTTAGGAGAGTGGCATTAACGCCTGAAGAATCTCTGCCACCCTTGAGCATTGAGCATTTTCGCTGCGCTCTACTCAATTGTCGATCGGCAAATAAACATGCGGCAGACATAGCTGATCTCATTCTTAACCATAACATTGACATAATCATTCTAACGGAAACATGGCTCTCTGACTCTTCGTCGCCCTGCCTAGACCTACTGGTCCCCCCTAACTACCAGATTTTGAGGCAGGACAGAATCATCAGAAAAGGTGGTGGCATCGCTTGTATACATAAATCTGACATTTCCATAACAAAAATACAAGCTGAGCCTTTAGAGTCCTGTGAATATCTAGGCATGTCCTTAAGAGCAGCAAATAACATGAACTGTAAACTACATGCCTTATACCACCCCCCGGGTACTAAGACCAAATTCACAGACCAGTTGATAGAAATCATAACTTCTAACTCTAATCTGCAGACGAGCGATATATTCTTAGGAGACTTCAACATGCATTGGGAAGATCATGATGACAATCAAATCACCCTATTAAAATCCTTCCTGGATAGCCAATCCTTAGTCCAAGGATGTCATCTCCCCACCCACAATAAAGGATCTATTCTTGATTGGATCATAGCTAAAGAGAAATCTATTGAGAACATTGCAATCACACCCTGCGACTGGTCGGACCACCACATAATTACCTTCGAAATCCTCCTCAGAAAATCTAAATCATCTACACAAACTATTAAACCTAAAAAATGGTCTAGGGACACCAGAGAAATTAATATGGAAAACCTAGCGGCACGATGCAATATTGATCTGCAGCCACCCATGAGCATGGAGGACGTCAACGACCTCACGCTACATTACAACGAAACAATGTCCAGCATCATTGAGGACATAGCCCCGCTAAAACTAAAAAGATTCTCAGACAAAGACAAAAACCCATGGTTCAACGGAGCCCTAAATGAAGAAAGAAGGTCACTGAGATCAGCTGAACGTAAATGGCGACAACACCCCTCCTCACCCCAGCTAACCTTACTGAGACAATCCAGGAAAGCGTATAATAAAAGCATTATTAAATCTAAAAAAGAATTCTTCAGGAAAGAACTGGACAATGCAGTTAATAGACCAAGGAAACTATTCGATCTACTTAAAGATCAATCTAACAAGGCGGCCAAAATAGCTCCAGTCCTTGCCAAAACTTGCTTAAACAGCGAAGACTTCTCGATCTTCTTTACAAACAAAGCCAACTCATTGGAGAGGGAACTCAAAAAAGCGGCGGATGACATTGAATTGGTGAAGGACTGGGGAGATAAGGTGCCGGAGGAACCAGAATCAGCCGAACCCAAAAACAGTGCGAGATGGTCAGATTTTACACAGGTCAGCGAATTAGACATTTCAAAAATCATGGCGACCTCGAAACCTAACAATCATTACAATGATCCCCTTCCGGCGAAATGCTGGTCCTCCATAAATCACCTGCTAATCCCGGCCTGGTCCAAGATCATTAATGCCTCGTTGTCTCAAGGTCAAATACCAGCCTGCTTAAAAACAGGACAAGTCATCCCACTCCTAAAAAAACCGACTGAGAACCCTTTAGATGCGAACAACTTTAGACCGGTAACCAATATTCCCATGTTGGCCAAAATTCTGGAAAAATGTGTCCAACATCAATTGAGCCTACACATCTCTAAATTCAAGCTTCTAAATGACTGCCAATCCGGTTTCCGTCCAAATCACAGTACAGAAACTGCGATTCTGCACATAGTAGATGACGCTTTACTGGCTCTGGACCAGAATAAAACATGCCTCCTAATCTTATTGGACCTGTCGTCAGCTTTCGACACGGTGAACCATGCCTATATCCTCGATCGACTTAAAAACAGGATGGGATTCGAGGGGACAGTGCTATCCTGGTTCAGCTCCTTTCTGGAGAATAGATCACAAAAATAATGGTCAATCAAACCCTTTCAAATGCAACTGACAATACTATAGGAGTTCCTCAAGGCTCAACGCTATCTCCATCACTTTTCAATCTATACGTAGAACCTCTTACGGAAATACTTCAAAATGCTAACATTGCTTACCATATGTATGCTGATGACACTCAGCTGTACATTAAGGTTGCGTCGACTGAAGATTTAAAGACAATGAACATTGCTCTAGCAAGAACACTTCTATGGCTAACCAAGAACCACCTAAAACTGAATCCTCAAAAAACGGAATTCCTCCTGATTACTCCTAAAAAAAGCAAAACATTGATTGCTGAATGGTCCAACCTCATCACAGCTCTAAAGTGCACTCCGAAGATTGTGGAGTCAACTAAATCTCTGGGTATCATTCTGGACAAAAACCTTAATATGTCTGTACATATCAACACAATGGCAAAAAACGCCAGGTTCCACTTAAGCTACTTAAGAAAACTAAAGCCTTTCTTAAACAAAACAGACCTCAAAACAGCAGTTCAGGCATTGGTCATCTCAAGGATTGAATACGGTTGCACAACCTTAGCCGGGCTCCCTAAGATCTCAACAGCCCCACTGAAAGCATGCCTTAATGCAGCCACAAGACTCATAGCGGGATCCAAAAAATTTGACCATATCTCCCCCCACTTGAAAGCTCTCAACTGGCTTCCTTTCGAAGCACGAATCCAGTTCAAGCTGGCATGTGTCACACACAAAGCAATTCACAACAAATATCCAGTCTACCTCGCCAAGAAACTCACGTTGTCGGGAGGGTCCCGTTCCTCCAGGAGCAATGCTGATCTACTACTGAAACCGGCACGCTTCCATAAGAAAAGAACTTATGACCGAGCATTCTCAGGGGCGGCACCGAGAATTTGGAACGCCCTCCCCCCGGAGTTGAGAAGAATTCCAACCATCGCAAAATTTAAAAAGGAAGCAAAATCGTTTTATATGAGGAAATTTCTCCCTTAAATCCTTATAACTGTACTTCTTTTATTTCATTCGGCCTGGCTGGTAGAATTTCCACACAAGCAACTCACTGTACTAGGTTGAAATGTTATTCTAGTTTTTATCTCATTTAGTTCCAAAGACTTTATAGAAATCTATATGTGAACTTTTTGGTTATGTTAGCTCTTACGGATTTGCTAATACGTAATCACCTATGGCTAGTAACATGTAAAGTTAAGAATGTTGTTTATATGCTATTGTAAAGCGCTCTGATACCCTGTGCAGGGTCATGTTCGCGCTATAAAAAACACTAAAAATAAAATAAAAATAAAATAAGTGAGCTTCAGGCATTAACTATACAAGAACCATTTTTACAATTACCCCAAAATAAAGTGATTCTTAGGACTAATCCCAAATTATTACCCAAAGTCGTTTCTGCCTTTCATATCAACCAGTCTGTTGAGGTGCCTGTTATTCCCTCAACCAGATTCAGTGGCAGAGCGTGCTCTTCACACATTATATGTCAAAAGAGCCATACTGTATTACATAGAAGAGCAAAACATTTTAGGGAAACAAACTAACTTTTTGTTGTTTTTGCGCCAACGCATAAAGGCAATCCCATATCAAAAGCAGGTATTGCACGATGGATAGTTAAGTGCATTCAAATATGCTACATTAAAGCTAAACGCACATTAACAATTCCCCCTAGAGCGCACTCTACATGCAAACTGGGGGTTTCTATGGCATTCTTAGGGAATATACCCTGAGATGACATCTGCAGAGCTGCAACATGGTCTACACCATACACATTCACAAAGCACTATTGTCTAGATGCGTTAGCAAGACAGCAAGCTAGTGTGGGCTGGGCAGTTTTACGAACACTATTGCAAACCACTGCAACAGCTACAGGTTAGCCACCGCTTGGGAGATAACTGCTGTGTGGTCTATGTTAAAGCATATGATCTACAGCTCATATGCCTCGAACAGAAAATGCTACTTACCCAGTATGCATCTGTTCTTGGCATATAGAGCTGTAGAGTCATATGCGACCACCCGCCTCCCGGGGTACCTTTAACTGTTGCAGTATTATCTTATTTAGATACATTATACATGGACATCTATCTTTACTACTTTACTAACTCTATCATCACCCTTTGTGGCAAAACAATCTAAGGATAGGGCCGATGCCCATGCGCACTATCACCGAAAGGAGGAGTCTCCTACCTCATGACTACAAAGACTTCGAAGAAAAACAAAGTGCAAACATCTGGACCCAACACTAGATGGCAATCTATGCTAAAGGATATGACTCAACAGCTCTATATGCCAAGAACAAATGCTTACTGTGTAAGTAGCATTTTCCTTTTTTGCGTCTTTATGCCACTTTGTAAGTTTTATTATTAAGATGTTTTCATCTTCCAGATTATTCAAGTCTATTTCGGGTTGTAGTGCAATTGCTACAAAGGTGGCGAAACCTCCCTTTGGGTGACAAGCTTTGTTTGTTTTCATAGCTGGAGAGAAAAATCCTACGTAGCTGTTGATTGGGGATGATTGTAATGGCCAAGTCTCTTGGAGGAATATTATATGATTATTTTCCAGGAGTTGTATAAAATTTTTGTCTGACTTTAGAGTAATGCATCGTTGACATTCCAAGAGAAAATTGTGAATGCACCTACTTCGTTAGCAAATTTAGATCCTTCTATTTCGATACTCTTCTTCCCATTCAGGGCATCAGTTAGGCAACTTATATTTAGTTTTTATCTTTCCCATTTGATCTGATGTTCTCTTGGTTTTTTTGATGCAGGAGGAGATGCTTGAAGTACTCCCTACTAGGTTTGGTAAACTTGAGTATGGGTGTCTGACATTTCTGTGATTATTCCTGATTGGCAAATAGTGCTGGATAGGAAGGAGAAGGGGCCATTTCGACTTGGATACCCCTGGACTATGGACTGTCTTATTTCTGAAGTACCATTTTAGCAGTAGGGCTACATGCCTACGTAATTAGGATTTGTTCTTGGGCCTTATCATCTCGTGGTTCGATAAATTCAAGGAAAAATAAGTCGGCTGATGTAATTTCCCCTAGAGAGGGCACTGCTTGCAGAAGTTTAAGAATATTGTCTCTGTTCAGAATTTCATACCTTCCTCTTGATTGATATTTAGGCGTAAACATTATTTTGGAGCTCGTACTACCCTCGTCTTCATTTTGGATTTGGTTATCCCCCACTCCTGCAACCCTGTCCTTGCGGGTTAGTACATTCTGTTTGGGCTCTGTCTCCTTATGTTCCTTTTCTTTACCTAGTTGTTTACTTTTAGTACTATCCTTTTTATGAGGGGATGATATTGCTTGATTTCTCTCATAGTCCAGATTTTCATTTATATCCTTCTCTTTTTGAAATCCTTTTAGTTTATCAAAGATTGGGAATGGATCAATATTTTTTACCAAGGCTTTGTCATTTTCACGTTTTACATCCTCTTGCATTGTTGCACTTTTATTACTTTGCTGGATTATTGTAGTGAAGCCTTGTGCCATTACACTGTTTGTATATTTCTTGCTTTGCACAATTTTTTCTGTTTCTTTGAATTTTTTGGGTTCAGATTGAGTTAGAAGCACTGTTTGAGATTCATTGATTCCTGCTCAGTGGCGAGGGCAGGAGAGAGATGCTGCTTTTAGTTTGGATTTGGCTTCAATATTCTCTGTGCTTTGAAGAGGAATTTCATCCATAGTGGTTATTGTTTTGGGTGTCTTCCCATCCTGCATGGGAGGAGGGTTGTTTCTTTCTTCATCTTTCTATCCTTTTATTTCCTGGGAAGATGGACATTTTTCTGCTGGGTGATTTTGTTGACTGTCCTGGAGATGGACTTTGCTGTTCCATGGAGATATTACATTTGTTTTTAGATCTTCTATTAATGCATACATTGCCTCAGGAATTGTAACAAGTTTGTTTACCACTGGAGTGTATGTGCAGTCTATTGTGCCTGAGGCCGCACATTTTGTGTATGTTTTATCAAATTATTTAATTTGGCCATGCTCTAGTCAATTCCAGATACTGAAGCTGCCATTATGTTCAATAAATCAATTTGAGCATTAATTGTCTCTGAGAGATAAGAAAGGGCGTCCAGTGTTAGCTGCAATGTTCTAGACAAAATTTCCCACACAGAGGCTAGATTTTTCATTTCCGATAAATCCTCCTGGGGGGGAGAGAGCTTTTGTTTTCTCTTCGCTCCTCTCAGTGTTTTTGAGTAGTCGGAGGGGCATCCCATACAAGTTTAAGATTTACGTGTTTAGGTTCCATTCGCTCGGGACCTTAGTAGGTTGTTAGTTCTACTGGAATTGTTCCTCTACTCACTTCTACTTTAACTTCTATTGAAAGACAGTTTCCATTTGTTAGAAAATGTGTTGTCAGATCCACATATGTTTGACCTGGCTGTTCCCTAAATAGTGGATTCCCGTAATGATGTGCTATGCTCAGCTTTCTTCCCTCATGTAGGCAATTACTGCTCTTAGTGCCAAGATACCTGTCTGGTCACAGTGCACTCTACCAATATTTATAATATAATATAAATACAATGATGAGAGGAGTTGGCTAGGGCGCTCGACCTCGGACCTGGGGATCTGGGTTCGAGTCTCGGTAACAACGCCAGAAAACCTCCTGTGATTCTGGGCAAATCACTTAATCTCCCCGTGCCTAAAATGAATGTGTGTCCGTCCTCATGTAACGTAACTGGTGCTATGTAAAGCGCTCTGATACCTGATTCGGTTCGGGTCTAGTTCGCGCTATATAAAACTCTGCAAAAAAAAAAATGATATGAATATAACTCTTTGGCCCCTATGAAACTATGTAAACAGCGCCCCACTTCTTGTCAAGAGGCGTGGTATACTGATCAACTACGGTCTGATAAACAGGCCTGTAGAAAGTTAGAAAAAGTCTCGAGAAAAACGCATCTGAGGAAGATAAAAAGGGTTATCATACTGCCTTGTCTACATATCACAAAAATATTAGACTAACCCGGAAAAACCACATTGCCTCGCAATTAACTGAGGCAGGCAACTCCTCTAAGGTATTATATCGGATTCTTCAATCCTTTACTAAACCTACGGCTTGTGAAAGTCTTGACTTATCTTCACAATCATTATGTGATGACATCTCCCTCTTTTTAGGTTTCGACCTGGCGAAAAGCTGCGCCGCGCAGCTTTTCGGCGCAGGTCGAAATCTTTTGAGTTACACTGTGTGCTTTAGTTCAGCCTCTCTCTTCCATTGGCTAGCTCCATAAATGGAGGCTAGCCATTGGAAGAGAGAACTGTCCGTCATTTCCCGAGGCGATTGGTGGGCGTTCCCGACGATTCTTTCCCTCTCTGCAACGTCATGAAGACGTGGGCACTGTGGGCGTGGACTTTTTTTTTATTTTTTACACCGGTTTGTGTTCATTGTTGTCTTGTTCCCTGTCCCGCTGGCTGTTTTCTGCCCGCCCCCCTCCCGCTGTCCGTGTGCCCGCCCGCCCCCCCTCCTTCTGTCTGTGTGCCCGCTCGCCACCCCTCCCGCTGGCTGTTTTCTGCCCGCCCCTCCTCCCGCTGTCCGTGTGCCTGCCTGCCCCCCCTCCCGCTGTCCGTGTAGCCGCCCGCCCCCCTCCCGCTGTCCGTGTGCCCGCCCGCCCCTCCTCCCGCTGTCCGATGTGCCCGTAAGGGGCTTGTTCTTCCACGTGAGCACTGTTGGTGATGTTTATGTGAGGTTTAGAATGTGGGTCAGAAAGACACTACGAGATCACATGATGACAGACGTGGTGCAAGAGAAGTCACAGATTACAATCGGAATGAACAGCAAACAGCCTCGGTATGCACACAATATCTGCTGTTTTGATCGTCAGGTTGGCGCTGCCATCATGAATCTAGAGGCAAGGCAGTGTCTTTCCTCACCCCGGGGCATATTGTATGTAGCCAGAAGGGGAGAACATCACCAATGCGACCAGGGAAACTCCGGTTCTCACGGGAGTTACCGAAAGAAGTACAGTCGTTGCGAAAGCACCCCACGTACTGAGGGATTCCCGGCGCACCGTGCAGGCCTGGAATGCAGTCAGTCCAGCTTTCCGACATGAGAGAGGCGGTCCGTCGTGTCTTAAGAAATGAGTGTTGGGGTGTGGAGGGAGTTGGAGGTTTGTTTCCTGTGTTGCCACTCAGCAATGGCAGCGATTCCACAGTTGCGGGGTGGGGGTCCAAACGTGGACAAGGGCAAATGCGCGCTGGGACACCGACCCCATCTGGGTCCCCTCGTCCCGCCCCCCCTCCCGCTGTCCGTGTGACCCCCACCCCCCGCTGTCCGTGTCACACTGTACTACACCACTAGGGAAGCATGTCTCCTCCACACTGCCAAGAGGCCTGCCAATGGATGTGCGTCCGTGTGAACTGGCCTCCTGCAGGCAGACAGTCAGGGTGCAGATGACTCCTGGACGGACACTCTTGTCACGTAAGTTCGTGCACCAAGAAGACATTCTGTTTCACAGCGTGGTGCACTCTGGACGGAAAGATAGCTCAGCAGCCTGCGTGCCTGCTGCAGAGAGCTGTGCGGACCCTCATAGTGTCACGGTAAAGTACCAGCGGCAGACTCACCACTACAAATCCCAAAGGACAGTTTTGTGACCAGGATTAGCCCCTCCCAGAGTCACAAGTATGGAATCATTTCAGTTTATGAGGACACTGTGATCAAATGATTGCAAATTACAGAAAGCCTCGATGATCCGCAGGTGTTGACTCAGCAATGTGTGACGTAGAGCAGTGCCCTCCTGACCCCAGGGTATTTAAACTCCTTGTAGCAGTGGAAGCCGGAAGAAGTGTTAGCTTTACAGATAAAAAACAATGGCACACATTTCCAGCGAAGTTAAGAAGATTACTTTTTTGATTCAGGCACATGAGAAAAGTGTTTCCCTTTCTTCCTTGAAAGGTGAGAGGGTGCAGGAACGTCAGCATATAAATAGAGTATTACAGCGCCTAACTTCCGTATCCGACAGCTCACCTGTAGCCCGGGAGGGGAAATAACTTCAAAAGGCCTTTGTTGAAAGGAGTCGTAATTAAGGATGCAATTTTTAAAAAAGTTCCTTAAGGAGGGAGGAAGCAATCGATCCATGCTCTCGGGGAGAGCTAAACACAGGAAGAGGCATGACGCATGCATGGACAAAAGGGGGAAAGGTAGGAGAGCCATGAAGGAGCCAGCAAATGGGAAGTCTATGGGCGGCTATTGGCTTTGTAAATGACAATGTCATTTATTTATGTTGTCAAAGCCAACACATAAATAAAAAGGTTGTCATTTACAATGCCAATAGCTCTAACTTTTCCAAAGGCGAAACCGTTGCATTGTAAATGCTTGTTTAATAATAAAATAGAGTTGATATATGATAAAATCATCAAGACTACAAACCCTATGGAGTGCCCCCTCACTCCTCTACATCATTCCTGGACCACTGATACCGCCACACTCACAGCCTTCCCAGCAGCTAGTCAGAGCAATATTGAGACACTAATAGGTCAAATTAAGACAGGATCCCCTTTAGATCTTATTCCTGCCAGAATTGTCTCCTCCTTGGGCGATTCTCTTTGTCCTATGATCCAGACTTTGGTGAATCTTTCTCTTGCTGAGGGTCAGGTACCACAGGAGTGGAAGAAGGCTCTTGTAAATCCTATCCGTAAAAATTCTGCTCTTCCCTGGATGGACTTATCCAACCTCCGCCCCATATCTCTTCTCCCATATCTGAGCAAGATAACGGAAAAGCATATCAACATCCATCAGTCGAATTCCATCGAGCTGACTGGAGGTTTAGATCATTCCCAGTCAGGATTCAGGCCCAACTATAGCACGGAATCGGCGCTCCTCTCTGTGATTGATACCATCAGAATGTCACAGGATAAGGGAAGCTCTGTGATTCTGGTGCTGTTGGACCTGTCCGCAGCTTTCGACACGATATCGCATGAAATCTTGCTCAGCTGTCTGCAGGAGGTAGGGGTCAGGGGCTTGGCTCTGTCCTGGTTGAAGAGTTTTCTATCTGGTCGCTCGCAGAGTGTCAGTTTGGGTTTCTTCCGTTCGGCACCTGTGGAGCTCACCAAGGGGGTGCCACAGGGCTCATGTCTGAGTCCCACGCTTTTTAATGTGTATGTGGCACCCTTGGTTGATCTTATGAGATTGTATGGATTCATTCCTGTGTCGTACGCAGACCACACTCAGCTGCTTTTTCCGTTCCAGACTGTGATTGCTGCAGTTAAGCACTCCTTTTCTGAAGGTATGAGGGCTGTGTCTCGATGGATGGCCTCGAATTTCCTGCAATGTAATGTAGGGAAAACCGAGGTTATGTTGTTTGGGGAGGCCCCACTATTGTGGTCACCGGACTGGTGGCCATTAGATCTGGGCCCTGTCCCCAGTCCTAAGCAGGCAGTAAAGAACCTGGGTGTTCGGTTGGACCAAGGGCTGTCTTTGAAGGAGCATGTCAATCAAACAGCTGGGTCCTGTTTTCACATAATTGGACTCCTTAGACGTGTGTTTCCTTTACTGCCAGACACTTCCAGAAAGACCCTTGTCCAGGCTTTAGTGCTTAGCCGCCTGGACTACTGTAATGGGCTACTAATATCAGCAAATAACAACTTGCTAAGTAGACTCCAGGTGGCTCAGAACACCGCGGCAAGGCTAGTTCTTAATGCCCCGCCCAAAACCCCCTCTTGTCCTCTTCTGGAAAAGCTTCATTGGTTACCGATCCGACAACGGGTTAAATTCAAAACCTGTTGTATTATCCATAAGAGTATTTATGGTTCAGGCCCTCTGTACCTGGCTGAGAAGTTTATCCCCTACAACCCGGTACGCACCCTCCGGTCTAGCAACCAATATCTTTTACAAATTCCTTCCATTAGAAGGGCGAGACTGGGTGGAAGGGCTCTCTCATTTTTGGGTCCTAGTCTTTGGAACAAACTGCCTGCTACCCTCAGGCTTTGCACTAATTACTTAGCCTTCAGGAAATTGTTAAATACTTTCTTGTTCTAAATATAGCGTCCCCCTCTGTTTAAGATCTTGAGAGCATTGTCTTATCTGCCTGTAGGGTGAACTAAGCGCAGAGATACTCCTTCGGGAGTCGAGTCTAGCGCTATATAATCCTATAAATAAATAAATATATAATTAATAAATAATATAATAAAATAAATCTCATCTTCCACAGCCTATCTCATGTGAATTTGGTCCTATGTATGTATTTCATCTGTATGACCCTAATCTGTGAATCGGTAACTACTTCCTGGTGGAACGCCCATGCCTCCCTTGATTCGTCTTACATTAGGGAACCCTTTTCCCCTTTCAACTCCTCACACAATTGGACAAAAGAGTCGGTGAGCAATTTGCTATAGACTGCTGAGATCTTATGACCTCAATTCCTCCATTAAAACTTCTCTTGCTTTATTTGGGGAGCTTGTCCAGGTCTTTTATGTCAGGAATAAGAGCACACGGGTGGTTCGGAAGTCTAAGGAATTGACTACAGTGGAGGTTATATTCACTATTGAGCTCTGTAAATAATTTCAGCGTAACAGGACATGACATTCCCTATCTTAGTGATTGCATCCCTCCACCTGAGTCCCTGTAACCCAGACATCTGCCCTAGCCAACAGCCCAACTACAGGAGTGTCTCGCTTGTCATGCAACATATCCAGAGACCTAATAGCTTCATTCCAAACTGGAAATACCACTCTTGTGCCCAGAGAGAGAGAAAGGGGTCTATCCCTCAAAAAAGGATTCTCCTCTGTCCTCCACATCAGCCCTTTGTCAGAGGTAAAGGCTGGGTCCCCCCGGATATCAAACCACCATTCATTTTTAATAATGTAATGGGTTTCCCTATGATATGAAGTCATTATAGCCCATATACGTCCCTCATATATGGATTTGAAGCATTTTAACAGTGCAATTCTGAGGTGGACGGAACAGGAAGTAGTTCCCCAGAACATCTTACACGGCAGCATCCATTCAAGTGAAGAGGTAGCAGGGAATAATATATGGATAATTATGTAGTTGGCATAATAAGTGTAGGAAGATTACCATCTTAAAGATTAAGGAGCACCCCAAAAAGGACAGGGGGAGTCCTGACCAGAACCCCAGGCTGGGTCAGGCGATCCAGCTGCAGTTAAATGTCTGTCCCAGGCCCTTTTGCCTGATAATCCGCACCCATCCATAATGCAGTCATGATTCAGTTGTCTGAAGTTTATAATTCCACAACCATCACAATGGTCACACCCTGCCAGTAGGCGCAATTTGTGGTTCTTCCTAGCACAGTGTGAAGAGTGCACCTTTTTATAATTGTATTGTTTAGTTACAGCTGCAGTTCTTATGAGATATGGAATGTGTTTCTGTCATTAGTAGGAGAAGTATGAAAAACTTTGCAATATTAGAACTTCCATATTCGTGCGAGCGGCTTCATCCCCCCATGGCGCCGGTCTTTGTTGATAAAACAAACATCAACCTGCCTCATAACTACCCTCCTCATTACCATTGATTTAAATACCTCTCTTAAAGCACTGATACATAATTCAATTACTTTGATGGATCTATTAATTGAAAGTGCAGATCGCAAAGTCAGCAAGCTTCAGGCAGAAATCTCTATTGTGGAGCAGGAAATTAAAGATCTAAACCTGCCAGAAGAAACTGTAAAAAACGATACCATCTTAGATGATATTCTTCTCAAGCAACAGTCTGATATAAAGAACAGAAAAGCTAGACAGCTCAGGAGAGACGAGCAAGATTATCAGCACGGCAGGATATTTACATATGCAAGAAAATATGATTCCTTGATTCCGAACACTGTAGCCAGAAGTAAAAATAATCCTCCAGGGACAGGACCCAGTTCGGTATCATCTAGTAATACTTCTCTAAGTACAACAGGTGTTAGTGAGAGTGACCCTGAAAATGCAGAAGGACCAGTACCCAGTGGGTCCCCTTTTTTACAGGAAGTACAATGCATAAGAAGAGGGAACAGGGTACTACCACAAAGAGATCTATCAGATCCAAAACCCGCAGGGGTAGGAGGGTCAAACGCGGAAGATTACAAGAAAAAACTCAGGTCGGGTACAACCAGGAATTAGACCATCTGGGTTCCACAGAAGTACAGGTTATTAACCTCTCTTCATACCTTCTTACGCCAGACATGATCTCATTGTTAGGAAAAGGTCTCAATTTTAATCCCTACGCTACAGGTGACATATGTAAACTGAAGATTGATTTATTCAAGTTTATTAGAAATTTAAAACTAAAGAAACATTTTTCTGGTAAAGAAAAGGTAACCACTTGTGCTATGAATATTCCTGCATTTGCTGATTCTGATGAATTTTTGTCAATAAAATACATACAAGCAACTCAGCTTCTCCTGTCCATCACTGATGTTGAGGATACCCCATATGATATGGATAGGCTTTTAGCGGAGCTAAATATGGATTCTGATTTTAGTATCTCAAGTGGATTGAGGTCAAAATCAAAATGGATTCCCACCCTACCAGGTGGTAATCCCATTGATAATTTCCACAAACGTGTACTAGAAGACATAGACAGACTTAACCCCAGCCACAGACATAATGTCTTTAAATTTAAGGACAACTTGACACAAGGCGAACGTCTCGCTCTAACAATACTAAGTGAGAATGACAAAATCACCATCAGGGAGGCCGACAAGGGCGGCAATGTGGTCGTAATGAACCGCGCGGACTACCAAGAAGAAATTCTTGGACAACTTGGAGATCCTGTATGCTATGAACGCATTACACACAATCCCATGGGCCCGCTCACTATTGAGATCAATGGTAAACTTCTAACTTGGAAGCAATCAGGTCTCTGGAATGATGAAGATACCTTTATATGAAAGTGTTCAGACCATCATATCCATGGCTGTACACTCTGCCTAAAGCCCATAAGAACTTGCCATTTCCCCCAGGTAAACCTATAGTATCTGGCATAGGGGGACCGACAGAGAGAATTGCTGAATATGTTGATCTCTTCCTCGGCCCTCTTGTGCAGAATCTTCCTTTCTACATACAAGATACAAGACATATTGTAAGTACACTATCTGACATCCAGTGGCAACCTGGTACCATTTTGGTCAACATGGATGTGGTGTCCTTATATACTAGCATTAATATGGACTCAGGTATACAGGCCATTAATAAGATACTACACAATCGACCAGCATCGCTTTGGCAACATACTGAAATGTTGTCTGCTATGGTGGAACTGGTATTAAGAAACAACTACTTTATCTTTGAACAAACCTGGTATGATCAAAAGAGGGGTGTGGCAATGGGGTCAAAATGTTCTCCATCTTTTGCTAATCTTTTTATGGGTACACTTGAGGCGGACTTGATCTGGGGACAAAAAGGCTCACAATATATCGACTCCATTATCTTTTGGGGTCGGTATATTGACGACTGTATACTGTTGTGGTCAGGTACTGAAGAGCATTTGTCTCAGTTTTACGAACACTTGAACAACAACACGTGGGAGATTAACTTCACCATGGAATTCAGCAAAACGCGGATTGAATTCCTAGATGTGGAGATTTATGTAAGCAACGACACATTACACAGCAAATTGTTTAGAAAGTCTACAGCATGTAATTCAATTTTACACGCCTCTAGTTCACATCCACCACATCAAATCAACTCCATACCATATGGTGAGTTCCTCAGGGCAAGAAGAAATTGTAGCGAAGACCTGGAATTTAAACGCTGTTTAAACAGCATGAAAGACAGGTTCTCTAGAAGAGGCTACACTGATGCTACCATCTTAAAAGCCGAACGGAGAATAGCAAAAGTTAAAAGGCCAGACACATTCCACACACAAGCATCTAAGAAACAGGGAGTAAACACCATCAGGTTAGTAACGGATTACAACTCACTCCACCATACATTACGGAAGAGCCTCACGAAACACTGGGGAATTCTTAAAACAGAGAAAACAATCCAGGAGTACATAACAGAAAGGCCACAGATTTGCTTTAGGAAAGGCAATACTTTAAGAAACAGACTCAGTCCTACAGTGCCACATGGCACTAGTTCCACTACCTGGCTGTCCCAACGCAGTATTGGCTTTTACAAATGCGGCCAGTGTGCCATGTGTAGATGGGCCAAGCATGGTACAAAAAACTTTAACAGTCCAAAGGGGGATGTGTTCACCATCAAATCCAACATTAATTGCATGACAAAATTCGTGGTCTACATCATAGAATGCAACTGTGGGAAACAGTATGGAGGCAGCACCATCTGACCCCTAAAAAAAAGGATATCAGAACATATGAGAGCCATACTCAACCAAGACCCTAAATATCCTGTGGCACTACATGTAACTAATTGTCAAAACGCAGAAATTGATAGATCAGTGCGATTCTTTGGCATTGACACAATCATCATGGGGGTCAGAGGTGGCAACAGAGAGCTGAAACTCAGACGTGCTGAAGCAATGTGGATCATGCGTCTGTACGCGGTGGGACAGGGACTCAATTATGACTCAGAATTTCAATTTTTTTCTAGGTGATTGACTGTAACCTAAGTGTCTGACCGTTTATTCATTCAAATGTTAAACTGTGATTTGGATAACTAGGAGCTCAAGGTCACTAACATATGGATAACTAGGAGGTCTAAGTAACCAACATATGGATACTTAACAAACGGGGTTGTTACGGCTCGTGCCACTCTCATTCAGACTGTATCATGTGTTAGAATATCATCTTATGACACAACTAACTGATTGTTCCATCTATTGAGTGATATTTAATGTGCTTATCTATATAACTTCTGTAGGAAATCGAATTCATAAATCCATGAGGTCAAAATATCAGTAAAAGGATTTATCTTTAGCATATATCTTGATAGATCAGCTATATAAAGAGATACTATCAAGTTTCATGTTAAGGAGACTAATTCGAATGAGCAATGATATTGTCCACATGAAACACATGGTTGTTGGAGAAATATACGGTTCTAAGTTTACAAGTTCTATGTATACTTTTTGTTTGTAATTTTGTTTCTCTAATACAACAAAAGTTAACTTTAAGTGAGACACTATAATGCGCATTTTATACACTTCACCAAAAAAAAATAAAAAAATGTGCATGCTCTCACTTAAAACACTGAAACGTACGTAGGAGCATCTTGTCGTTTGGTTTGGGGACTTTTAAAAAGTTCTTCGTGGAAGAAATAGGTCGGGTACATTTGGTGCCTCTGTGTTATATGATCCTTGATATTCTTATAGGTATTATTTGGTTGAAACTCTTTCAGATGCAACATCTCTCCCAGGATTCGACTGCTATCATTGGCCCACTTGTAACATCCTAAATACGAATAGAAATTTTGTGTTTGCGAATTTGCGTTTTTTTTACTAGTGCTACTTTGTTTTATATTGTCGACAAAGTACGTACACGAACATATGTTATAAACACTCACTTCCTGATCGCGTGATCAAGGAGAGAATAATTAATGTTCTTGACACAGGCAGCGCTCTAGTCTTTATTCGACTTGTGAGCGAGGCGGGGTGTATTTAACCAGAATTTACTTACAGGTCACGTGTCCACAACCAGGAACACAGTGACCCCGGAGCAACGCGTTGATCATGTAAGTGTCAAACTATATTAAGGAAGCTATCATATATTGACCGAATTAACGCTATTATTATAGAACGTATGATATGCTGAATTCACATACTGAATATACCGCCACCTTTCTGCTTCTTTTTCAGTTCACGATACTATCAGGGTTTGAAAGTTACTTCATTCTCTCTACCCTTCTGCTCGAGACAACTTACTTACCAAGGTAAGCTGGATATGAATTTAGATATAGTATTCACTCGGCTATTTACTTACAAACACACATGAGAGATAACAAGAGTTATTACCTCTTGGGTCATTTATTTTCTTTCGTCATAGAGAACAAGCTTGGAGTCACTCACTCCAATCCTTGCGTCACTAAGAAAAGCTCCCGGGATTCCTGTCGATTTACACAGACACGACAGGTATGATGTGATCACGGCATTTATAGACACTTTCCAACTACAAAATGATACTGGACAGTTACATGAAGAGGCCCCCTGTAAATAAATACTTTATGAGTAACATCAATTACTTTTATAATTGAACTAATGCAGACAGGATATTTTTGCTCATATAAATAAGGACCTTATCGTCTAAGGTTGCTTCAATTTTACAGATGTACTGCGAGTTGCTACGATCTTTCTAAGAACACCATTCATTGTAGCAGTCCATCACTTGGAAACTTGTCCATAGCCTTTTAATGCTCTCAATATTACTAGGGTAAATGAACTGGGATTTCTGAGGTCAAAGTGGTATCTTTACACTCAACTTACTAATACCACACGGATTATATCCGTATAAATTAAGAACTTTTAGCCCCCAATTCAGTACATGAGGCTTGCTACCTTGATCGGGTGGCATATGTACAGGTGTATAGGTTCAATACAAATTTATTCAATCTATTAAACATATTCACATGAAAGTCTCCATTTTAAAACAGAGTTCTCCTTTGTTTTTCTTTGTTTCTTCTTTTTCATTTTTATGTAGTGTCTATCTTGAAAATCCGTATCCTTACTTGAATTGGTCAAGGGCCCCACCGGGTCGGAAGTATCACCGGCAGAGCGGTGAGAGTCCTCCTTTTTCTTGGCATTCAAGAGCTACATTTCAATTAGGCGTTACTAGCAATATTTTGGTCGTTTCATACTTATCCATTTTAATGAGTTAGCTCAATTCTTTCTTTCCCCTTCTTCTTTCCCCTTCCCTACATCTTCTCTGGTCTCTTCTCTATATATTGTTTCTGCATCTGTTTCTATCCCCTCAGACCTTTGGCATAGACGCAGTCATTCAGAGGTATGTGTCGCTTTGAGAAATTTTTGGATTTCACTCTTTCACGTAACTTAGCCACCAATATCACCATTAAGCAATCAGCCATCTGTGGTGAAGGCTATATTTTCAACTCTAGGCATGGAGTCACTAAATTTCACTTTATAAAGCTTTCTTTCTCCAAAGAGCACATCATTTTATGGTAATGGGTACTTTCTTACAATTATCAACTCATCTTCGAGATTATCACAGGGACATCACCTTTTGATTCATGACACCTTTTGATTCATGACACTTGTGCACGCGATACGGGTGCACGGTGATACTCACATAATGTTCATTAAGTGTCTTAGGGGTATTAATTTCTAGAACTTGTCTAGATATATGTTTCACTGATCTATATGTTTGACAGAATCAATTGGCTTTTGAAATACTCTTTGTACAAAAGGATTGTTTTTATTCCCAGCCCTGAAGATTCGCGCAAGCGATGAAACACATGTCGGCTGGCTGCTGTTTTGTACATGAAAATTAAAGATCAGAAGATATCTCTTTTTCTCTTCCTTTGTGGATACGATTGTCTTTCTGCAGCTTTACCTATATCACATGTTGCATGTAATACTACCTACGTTAATTTAATATTTAATATACAAATGTGTGTGCATAGGGTGTGTTTTTGTATGCCTCTCTTAATGCGCACTGGATAAGGTTGAAACATACTTACTTTTCGTATTACAAGTTCACATGGTCCTTCACTATCCAGTGATTTCTATATGTCCTGTACAAATTCTCTGCAAGAATCCAGATACATACTGCTAGTAGTAAGTTACTTGCTCACTATTACTAGAGTTCTGCATCCTTCCTGTTAGATGTATTCATAGTCATCGTTCCACCTTCTTCCCTCATGGCCGCCTGTAGCATCAACAGATTATTTTCTCCATTTTTGAGGCACTGCCTGGAGACTTCTTATCTGCGTCTGTCTCTGGTGTCCTTCTGCTGCAGCTCTGACACAGTCTGGGTGCTATATTGAGCACGCCTCTAATGCTGGCTTTGTAACCTTCAGCGTTGGCTCCTGGCTTTCATTTGTATTGAGTAGTGTGTCCACATTTGTTTCTACCTTCATCATTATGGTAAGAAACTCTCCTAGAGGTCCGGTGCTTACGGTATTACAAGCCATTCTTAAAGAGGTCTAACACATTAGCTTTCTTATTTATACATTTAAAATTTCACACTTGCATCTATGGTGACCATATGTGTCATGCAGAGATCTATGTAAAAGCATTGTTCACAATTTACAATCGTATGTATAGATAAGTGGATTAATTCACCTAAGGTAACATGGTCAGTGTTTACCTTTTGTTTCACAAGTTGTAATTCAGGTGGCATACCTCCTCCCCCATAGTTTACTCTTAGAATGTCCAAGTCACCAGAGTCCTACGATACTTAAACATTTATTTATAAAATGCACTGGCATCCGAAGACCACCACAAATTTTTCCTAGCCCCAGACTTGTGCAAGAGCTTACAATGTGAGCATTGTTTTGCAAAAGGACACAGCAGGTGCTATAGATATCAGCTGATTCTAGAATGAAGAATACTCGTATCTGCTGTTAATCCCCTCTTACAGACTGTGCCAAGGACACTGCAAGACGTTTACGAATCAGGGCTGTAGATGCTACTTCTCTGCTTGTCAATTTATTCGACAAGAGACACAACCATTAATTGCATAAGTACAAGCACAACAAATATAAATGCATGGGCTATATCATTTAGTATTTCAGGCCAGTTCTTGCATACACAACGACAGTAAACTGGACAGCCTGACAAACAAGGTGCTCTCAGTCCCCACCCCAGTACGAAGGCCATCCTTTGCCACGAGATTTAGAAGTGTCATTCATCATAAGCGCTGAATGATACAGCCCTTGTTTTTTTATTAATGTATTTTATTTGCATTTCAAAACAAACATAGCATAACAGTTAAACAAATAAATAATTGCACTTATATTTGAACGCTTACAATTCCCTAACCCAAGTGGGGAATGAATAGTTCCACTCTGTTCAGTATGAAGACTCTGTATCGCAATGAGACTGGGGGGTGAAGTGGTTGAGCACCATCTTAGTGGTCCATAATCTCCATTAGCACTGTTCCGTCCCTTTCTCTACTCCTGGCCCAGCCGGTCACCCATGCAATCCAGTATCATCCCCAACCACCTCAAATGTTCTCAGATTTCATCTCAACACCCTTTCACTTGTATACCAGCTTTTCCATGACACAGTATATGTTCACTTCCCTTTCCCAGTTCCGCACCTGCGGGTTAGTTGGTTTCCCCCATTGCCATTCAATCTCCTTTTTTGCCAGTAGGAAGTCCAAGTTAACCATTAATTCTTTTTATAAGAGGAGACATCCGAGTTCTGCCATATCCCCAGCAAGCCTAGGGCCGCCTGTCTGTCAGTGGGTGCACCTGTGGTGCTTTCCAGCCTCTCAGTAACTCCCTCCCAGAAAGGGCATAGCTTGGAGCAAGCCCATATGGTAAGTATGAATGTACCCTCCTGGATGCAGGTGCGCAGGCACGTGTTGTGACTGGCCTATTTTGTGTAGAAATGACTTAGTGTAATAGCTTCTTTGTTGTATTTTCAGCTCAATCAGCCAAAAATGCGCCTGAATCTCTACTGCACACTAGTTCCCACACATCAGTTTGCCAACGGGGCCTCAATCGATCACGCTCCTTTTGCATGTTAGTCAGTAAAGTACCTAAGGGGCATTGCCTTTGTGGTCTTGTTCTCAGTTGTTTCTTGGATTCATACCTTCTTTCACTAGCTGCTGCTGTTTTATGAATGCAAAAAGAACAATTGATGGACAAAATGCAGAGCAATGTCATACATTCACCCCAGTACAGAGATCTGGGCATAAATCCATAATTTTTCAGCCCACCATGCCATTCCAGTTTGGACACAGCCATATGCAAATCAGTCTTGACCCTGCGCCTAATGGGAACAGTCCAGCCCGAACTGCCAGGCCAGGATATAACTTTTCTGCTCACCATGCCATTCCAGTTTGTACCCAGCCATATGCAAATCAGTCTTGTCCCTGCGCCCAATGGGAACAGTCCAACCCGTACTGCCAGGCCAGGGTATCCAGCCATATGAAAATCAGTCTTGACCCTGCGCCCAATGGCAACAGTCCAGCCTGAACTGCCAGGCCAGGGCATGCTCACTTTGCCATTGGATTCAAGCTAGCCTGGCTGATGACGGCTGATTGCTTGTTTCCGGTCCAGGGAAGACATGGCTTGGCAGTTCGGGCTGGACTGTTCCCATGAGGCACAGGGTCAGACTGATTTGCATATGGCCATGTCAGAACAGGGGTGGCGGAGTGAGCTAAAGAATGATGATGGATTAAACCCAGATCAGTTGACTGGGGGTGAGTGCTTGCAATGTTCAACACTCCGTCCATCTTCCCCTTTGGTATTTCTGTTTTATGAGTAGCATTACTTAGACTTGTAGTTGAGTTGGGAGAAGTCCGTAGATAGCAATAGATTTTCTAGGTGATAATTGTAGTTGCACTGAATGCACCAGTTAGAAGGTGCTTGGTTCCCTTAAAGTACGAGACATTCTGTAGG
Organism: Lissotriton helveticus; assembly: GCF_964261635.1. Taxonomy (NCBI): domain Eukaryota; kingdom Metazoa; phylum Chordata; class Amphibia; order Caudata; family Salamandridae; genus Lissotriton; species Lissotriton helveticus. The sequence goes on from NC_136069.1 coordinate 35,988,461, forward strand.
TATTCTGAGTTTTCTTTGATGATCTCTAACCTCTCAATTTCTGGTGCACTGACAGATTTCTTTTTAAATTATGTTTTAATGATCTTTAAATACAAGCAGCAAACATACAATGAAGTGGGTGATCTACGAACCCGACGAGTCATCAGTTATAGCCTAATACATACTTACAAAGTGTAATACTTCTAAATCAGTTACACTAATTGTATACAATTTTACTCTATAGAAAGACTGATAAGTACATAATCGAACTCTGTTGTGTTTCAGGAAGGCAACATTTCGTATCCATACATCACCTTAGACAGCATTTTGTTTCATCTTCCCAGGTGATGATTACGTTTAGGGGCATTTCCTCTGCGCTTCATGTGAGTTTCTCCAGCAACTCTCCAGTGAGCAGCAGCTTTTAAGCTTGCTGAGCCTGATCATTGATTTTCATTGGAACACTATTTTTTAAGCTATGAACATGATGAGTTGAAATGTATTCATTGATAGTCTTGTTGTACCATAGGACTTAAGCCACAACTCAATGACCCAGGCCAACTCTGTCATTTCCATTTTGCATGGTTGCTTATGTTACAATTCAGATCCAGGTGAACTCCGGCACATACAGGGCCGTTCATTTTGGAGCGGGATAAAAGCTGATTTCCATAAGAATGTTTATTGTCTATAGAGGCACAGTGAGCTAAAAAGATAGACTAGATTTCTATCTAGATTAATAACCCGTGGCTGGAATTTATTCATGTTAATTTTTTGACATTTCATCTGAGACATAGTGTACACTTTGCTGCTTATAGATTTCGATATTACAAGTATTCTTGTATCCCTCCAATAGGAGATTCCTGAACACATAATAAGACAAAGAGTAATGAAGAAAATATGACCATACTGGAAAGCTATCTGAAACTCAAGAAGAACCAGAAATGATGCCAAACAGTAATTCGAAATAGAACAACTTAGTAGGAGACAGAGACTCTCGTACACGAACAGACAAATCTTGCAAGAATATCAAGTGCAATCTGACTGCTTCAAGAGGCTGAGGACATCCGTGCTGCCGGTCTCTAAAGATTGAGTTAAATTAAAATCACAAAAATTAAACTGGCAGAACACAATCATTATTAAAATATGCTAGATACCACCCTTTATCTTAGATAATTATCAGGTAGTTACAACAATGCTAGCCTCTCTAACATAATAATATAAAGGCTGTGATGTTAGTACATCATAAACAATGTTTGTCTGGCCCCTACAATCCGTACATTATCCTAGAACATAAAGACTTGGTCATGAGTTTTTTTTCTGCGTGTGTGTATTTTATAAATACTGTGCAGGAAATCGACTATTTAGATAAGCTATGAGATTGCAGTTCTACTTGAAAGTTTTTAACGCAGGTTCAAAACACAGCTCCATATAGGAAGGCCATACATATGTTATCAGTCGTGCAAGAATTCCAGTAACTTTTCAACATTATTATTAAGAACAGACAGACTGCAAATACTACACATATCTGGTGACTATTAAAATATAGTTAGTGGTTAAGGAACCACAATGGTCAGTCAGCAAACACATTAATATGGGTTATGCCAAAATATAGCTAATTCTTGGACTCTAAACCCCAAAGTAAAACGCCACAATGGAAGACAAGCTCCAGGTTCTCCTCAGTGCTACACCACGCACAGGGGAAAACCCATGAGGCCACAGTTAATGTGGCTATAGTGTTCATCAGCAATTCACAACTAAGAGTTCATTAAGAAAGAGAAGAAACAACATAAAGGTTCTATGTTTATGATAATTTTTAGTCATTCATCATTCCTACACTGACACCAGTAACAACTCAACAGAAAAGTTATTTTAGTGTAATGAATGTAAGATGACCTTTAATGAGTCATCAACTCTGTGGAGCAAATTTCACGCACATAAAGCAGAAAGCACAGACACTAGTAGTGAAAATGGAAAGAGCTTTAGTCACACAGCAGACCTAAAGATCCATCAACCAACACTCACAAGGGAAAAACCATCCACATGCAGTGAATGTGATGAGGGGTTTGCTTATGCATCAGAGCTAACCATCCATCCGCAACGGCACACAGGAGAAAAGCCATACACTTGCCACGAATGTGGAAAGAGCTTTAGTAATTCCTCACTTCTAAAGAGACACCACCTCACACATACAGGGGAAAAACCACACACATGCAGTGAATGTGGAAAGAGCTTTAGTAATTCCTCACATCTAAAGAGACACTACCTCACACATACAGGAGAAAAACCACACACATGCAGTGAATGTGGAAAGAGCTTTAGTACATCCTCAAATCTAAAGAGCCACTACCTAACACATACAGGAGAAAAACCACACACATGCAGTGAATGTGGAAAGAGCTTTACTTACGCATCAAATGTAAGGAGACACCAGCGAATGCACACAGAGGAAAAACCTCACATTTGCAGTGAATGTGGAAAGAGCTTTCATACATCTGCAAATCTAAAGAGCCACCAGCTAACACACACTGGGGAAAAACCATACACATGCAGTGAATGTGGAAAGGGCTTCACTGAGGCAACAAACCTAGCAGCCCATCTACGACGGCATACAGGGGAAAAACCATACAGATGCAGTGAATGTGGAAAGAGCTTTACTGAAGCACAAGCTTTAAAGAGCCACCAGCGAATACACACAGGAGAAAAGCCTTACACTTGCAGCGAATGTGGAAAGAGCTTTACTGAAGCAACAGCTTTAAAGATCCACCAGCGAATACACACAGGAGAAAAGCCTTACACTTGCAGTGAATGTGGAAATAGCTTTAGTAGATCCTCACATCTAAAGAGCCACCAGTTAACACACACAAAGGAAAAACCATATACATGCAGGGAATGTGGAATGAGCTTTACACGCTTACCAACTATGAAGGTCCATCAGCGCATGCACACAGGAAAAACCACACACATGGAGTAAATCTGGAAATTTCTTCACTTGAGCATCACTCCTGACCATACTGCTGCAAAGGTATGTAGCAGGGAAACCATGCACTTGCAGTGAATGTGGAAAGAATTTTGTAAATCCATGTATCCAAAGAGCCACCATCTAACATGCAGGGGAAATAAACATACAAATGCAGAGAATGTGGAAAGAAATTTACACACGCCTCAGACCTAACCATCCAGCTGTGATGGCATACAGAAGAAAAAGCTTAGAAATACAGTGAATGTTGAAAGAGCTTTAGTAAATCCATACATCTTAAGAGTCAGCAGCTAACATAGAAATGGAAAAAACACACACATGCAGTGTATGTGGAAAGAACTTTACTCAAGCATAAGTCCTAACCATCTATCTGTGAAGACATCTAGAAGAATACCCATTCAAATGCATTGGAGGTTAAATGGGCTTTCCTAGCTCAACATACCTAAAATGCCTCCAGCAATCACACATGAAAAACAACATAAAATATGTAGGATGTTTCAGTTATTCATAAAATATAAGACACCTCCTGCAAACCCACAGATGTAGTTAGTGAGGGAAGAACTTGCACGATTTATTATGCCTAGTGGTCAATTAGTGAACACACAAAGTGTAAATAACATTCTGTTGTAATGGGTGTGGGAAGAGCTTCCATGCTTTTCCCATCTATATATGCATTTGCAAGTTTACACAAAGAAATCTCTTACAGAAGCATCGGATAGGGTGTGTTTCAGTCTTTCATTAAATTATAAGTTGCTGCCAGCAACGCATCTAAGAACATCATTTTGGCTACAGTAAATGTGGGAGGGTTTAATTTACTTTTCAGCATTCAGAGTTATAAGGTTTTTGGAGAGACTATGTCTTGACCTTTCCCATGTCAGGTGAAGTTCAATATTGCGCTTTCTAGCTTTGGAAAAATTCAATATGTTGAAACTACCCTCCGCTGTGGAAGGTGTCTTTTACATGCTGTAAGGAGAGATACCTCTTTGATCTTGTTACTCAGTATATTGGTAACCTTTGACATTGGTGACCATGGGGCGCATTTTTTCTATTTCATTCATGTACATGGGATGGTGAAGGCCTTAAGGAATTATGTAAACATTACGTTCCAAGTATATTTCAGTGTATAACCTTTGTTATTTTTTGTAGGATAATAATAGGTAACCATGTTGTATGGTCCTACATTTCATCAAGGTGTTCTGATCCTTTCATAAACCACAAGGCTAAAGGCGATGTGGTTTGTAAATATCACCAGATCCTTTGGATGGCAATGTAGGGTCATCTCATAAAAGTTAGCCAGTTTGTATTTTTTATTTTACATGAATATTTTGTGGCAGTTGGGTTAAAAAATGTATTGTTTTTCAAATGGGAATGTTTACTAAAAACTGTAATTGAAGTCTGCATAAGAGTGAGATTGTTAATCCTGTTCTCCTGATTCATTCATTAAAATGAGAACGGCCAGGTATGAGTTTTCATGATTGGAATATTACATCAACATAATGCAATAGTAAAGCTCTGCAGGCTGGTTTGAGGCTGTCCCCTTGCTAACGAAACCCATATTTCATAGAGACCCATGAAATGCCTCCAGGACCCCATGGGATCAGTATAAGAGCATATTACAAGATAACCTGCTATGTTTTTGTCGACTATTATAGTATGATGTAATTTCATTGCTTGGATCTGGGAATGGTGTATGATTGTAAATAGAAGAGTACAACGTGTTGAGGATAGGATACACCTATCTTTTTTATTTATATTTTTCTTTTTTTAGGAATAATGATGTGTAGGGTGATCAGATGTCACCATTTGGCAAGAACTTTTCAAGTCTTAGACTTTCTTTTAACAATCATTTTATACAGTCTGTCAGTTTCTATTGAAAATGGAACATTATTATAATACTTACAATGCACAAATAAATGAATGACCTTTCAAGCAGCATCCGCATGCCATTGACTCATCTGACCATCCTCATGATGTCCCATAATGATTCTGAATGCATTTTTTACATTAAAAAATATTTAACTGTTAGTAATCTTGTCACATCTGTAATAAACAATATACATTAGAAAATGTTTCTCTTGTGCACAGATGACACTGGTATAGATATTGTTGTTTTTGAGCTTTATCAGGCAATACTGTTAAAAGGATTTTATGTTAATACATGTTGTCTTATTAAACAACAATTTTAACTTTCATGGCACTCTGACTGTAGAGCACACTCGGGCACAAGAATGCTCTCGGGAACATAAATGTATTTCTTTTGTTTCTAATAAACTCCGGGAGAAGCAGTGTGTGCTTCCTGGTTCAACAGATTGGACTGTAACAAACCCACACGGGAATGAGGAAGTAAATGAAACTTCTTCTAAGAAAAGGAATAGTTTATACCACTTGCTAAGTACTCTTTTCTTTGAAAAATGCAAAACTAAATATGGAAGTGTGCATCAGGCACCCTATGTACTTCCATGCTGACTTTATACAGTCTACTGTCAGTTGTCATTGATTTGTATGTGCCAAATGAGGGTCGAGTATTGAGATCTTGCTAACTCTGCTACTTAGCTGGACTTAGTGTGGAACACTTAGTGTGGAAGGTGACTCTGTGGAAGCCCAATATAATGTACAAACACCTTTTTGTTTCATTGTATTTATTTGATTAAGTAGGCTATGCTTTACAGCAAATATTTCATGGTGATTTTGTTTCTGAAAAATGGCTTTTGAAACTAATGCTAAATGTTAAAAAGTCCTTTTCATGAAAATAATTAAAACAGTATGTATGTTGATGCACAGAATGTAATATGGTGTGTATGTTGGAAGGGGAAATTTATTTTGAGTAGTGAAGTCTTAAGTCAGTCATCCATCAGCAAAGATAATAAGTAGCAAACTGTATTCAGCAGCTTTGCATTGAATGATTTGTCATGTTGTGGATTACGTATTGGCCAATTGATTTAGCTTTAACGAAAGCACAAGGGGTTACGTTTGTGCAGAGGGTGGTGCCAGAGAACTGCTGCCTCTGGTGGCCACTCTGCACTAACCACCTGTGGACCGAGTCTAAAACTCACCTCCATCCTACAGCTAACATGCTAAAAAAAATCAAACAACAGCATACCGAAACAGTGTGTTGTCTGCTGATTCTGGAGAGCAGTAAATCTGCTGCCTGGACTGGCATGTGGGCCTGGACCACTGCTGTCCCAATGTGACTGGTGCGTGCTGAGGCCAGAGAGGGTACTTGACGTGACCACCTTGCTGACCATTTGAAGGTGGGAGATTAAAGGCATGGGAACACAGCTACAAAAAGCCAACGAGGGAGAACTATGTTATCACTGGGACCTATTCTATCCAAGTCATTGAGAGCTTTAATTCATGCTGCATATCGCAAAACAAGATTCTGAAGTCAGCGGATTTGCGTCTGTTTGCACCATGCAAGTGCTAATGAGTATATGTACCTACTTTGCCTGGCAGAGTAACAGCTAATTGTTGGGCCTGTGTCCTCACCGCTGAGGCTAGGGTAGGAGATCCGGCTGTGGGCCACAGGTGTTATTATATGCCTAGGCGAAAGCAAGATCAAACTACTGAACTATTGTTGCCGCACTCTTGAGTTTTGTGTTTCGCGTCAATAGCAACTAAGAGCCTCAAATCATGGCTATTAGTGGCTCAGTTAATTCCGACCCATTTGTAAACCCCTGATTATACACTGGTTGGAAGTACGAGCTAAAAGCTATTTACTGTATCCATCCATTATCAGTTGTATGAAATACCTCAAGCTTTGTTAAATTTCGGCATGTCAAACCTGCCAAAATTTAACAGTGGAAATATATATGTTATTTACTGTACCATGTGGATTCTGGTGTATTAAACACCAAAAGGCGCAGGTTATTCTCAACACACTCTTAATTCGTGCTATTTATTGCGCCCAATAAATAGCATATCCCCTGGTATCATTATTTATCAGGTGTGATAAATAGCACCCACACTCATAATCAGAGCCTCAGAACACAGACCGGCACATTCACTATCATAATGGCGTGGGTCTCTATGATCACAAATGAGCACCATCTTACTTGAACATTATAAGCAGAATCTGAGGAACTGGGAGTCCTAGCACTCACAAACCCACTACTCACCACAGGAATACGACTACCACACCCCGTGAAGATGGGGGATAGCAGAATCTCATTTAATCAGATGCTGAAGCCAGTGGATCTTCTGAAACCAAACATGGGTAAACCAGATCAGTGCCAATCCAAAGCAATAATAATAATAATAATAATAAAGGGGATCTTATCATGCGCGGACTTAGCCCAATGGGCATCAAGGCGCCTCAAATGGGTGTGATGAAACAAGAAAACACAGATACAGCCCATTGCACAGCCGGTAGCAAAGCTCTTCCACTGGACCTGAAAACTGGCCGTCCATCATGGATAGGGAAAAACGACTCATTGAATGTCCATTCTTTCCTTTACATGGTCCACATGCACAAACCGAAGAGAGAATTGATATGGTGGAACAAGAGAAAACTGACTGTGAGGACAAAGTGGCGGCACATGATACCCAACTAACCAAACGTAGTAACTGACTGAAATCAAAACTAAAGACAAAGATTTGGAAGTCCGCTCAAGAATAAATAACCTCTGGCACTGAGCATCCCCAGACCAAAAAGAAACACATAGCGTAAAACATCACTGTAATACAAGCTGTATCCAGGGGCATGGCCAAGCCTGCGACCAAGATGGCCACTCGGCTGTGAAACTCTGGAGAATTTGTCCCGATAAACGGATGCCTGCCGGCACTGATGAGTGCTCTCTGTTTCCACATAACACTTGATTGCAATGCTCTGAGTGCATGGGAACTTGATTATATGATCTAATGCCGCTTGAGATCGCCTATTGGCACCCTACCAGCAGTCGCTGCCTGACTCGGCCCTTGGAGGCCCCGTGGTGACCAGCACTACGGCTATGATTTCAATAGTGCAGCAGGTGCATTGGCACCGGGACCAAAAGCTCTAGGAACCCCACTAAACACAGATTAGTTTTAAAATATATCAATAAACAGGCAGTCACAAGTTCTGTTATCCCCCAGGCACTAGGTTCATGATTTAAATGGTGCAGCAGGTGCAGTGGCACTAGACAAAAAAATTGTGAAACTCTTTTTCTTACACTAAGACGGTTTTACTGTTTACTGATACTTATATTACCCTGGCTGGACACATTTAAACATGCTTGTTTAACTCTGCTTTATTGGGTGGAACTTTTAACCAATATTGTCCCACTAATAAAAGAAAAATTCTGTCATGTGTTTGTCGCTAATAAAAAAAATCTGTGTCATGTGTTTGTTGTTGGCGCATTATGTAGCATAAAACCGAATGAAGCGATTGCAGTGCTTAGCATGAGCACGCATCGTAGTGCTCTGTAGGGATGTTTTAACCTCCTTTATCCGTTGGGACAATTACAGCGCCAGACAACTACCGTTGAGTCTTGGATTGTAAACACAATCATGTGTCTGTTCTAAAAGTATTACTTGAGTTTTGTGATTGCAGCTTGTACTTTCGACTGGCCGGGAAGGGAGGCTGTGTAGTTTATAGAGCAGTGAATTTGAAAGTTCCAGTTGCTGGGCATTTGTTTGGTGACGGTATAGGATTAATGCTGCTGTTCTATTTTTAGAAGATATCTATTATTTTGGGATAATTAAAAAACTGTTTTTTCTCCTTTGGTGCGGGTTCTCTACTTTTTTAACACCAAGCATTTAGCTTAGTAAGCAAGAAGGTGGTAAGACTGGCCTTTTTTGGGACAGACCTTTACTGTGCAAATTATATTGTCCTAGTACCAAAAACATGTTATATCATTTGCTGTATTTTCCGTTGACCGTATGAGTAAGCAACGTGGTAATTGAGCAATACTCTTTAAACGTAAGTAGGAGTTATTGTCTAATAGTGAGAATTTTGCCATTCATTTTTCCGTGGATGTAAAATGCATACATAATATTGGCATACTTTTAACTCTTAGTATTTTAGCTTAATAATTACTAAAAAGGGTTTGAGATCTTCAGAGTAATTTAAAGAGCCTCCTGTATTGTCATTGTTATGTAATATGAGCAACTGATAGAGATCATAACGAGCAACTCTAACTCGGATGCCAATAACATATTCCTAGGCGACTTTAACCTACACTGGGACGACGGCAATGATAAACTGGTTAACTCGCTTAAAGACTTCCTCAGTGAGCTAAAACTTACACAAGCATGCAACCAACCCACTCACTCACAAGGAGCGACCTTAGACTGGATTATTTCAAGAAATAAAGAGGCATCAATCCTCGGTATAGACCCATGTGATTGGTCTGACCATCACATCATAACATTCGCGATACCTACAATGAAAAAGGGCAGGACCGTGCAACCACGCAAGCTCAAGAAACTGATCCGAGACACAAAAGAGGCTAATATTGAACTACTGGTTGAAAGGTGTGAGAAAGACCTGAAGCCACCCAACAATAAGCAAAATGTCAATGAGCTGACGGACCACTACATAACCTCGATCGGTAATATCGTCAATGACACCATGCCCCAAAAACTGAAAAAAGTCTCAGAGAAGCCAAAAAATCCTTGGTTTAATGAGTCACTTAACGAGGACAGGCGCAAACTGAGAATGGCCGAAAGGAAATGGAGACAACATCCCTCCTCCCCTGAGCTGAAAGCCCTCAGAAAAACAAGAAGCGAATACAACAAAAAGATAATCAACTCCAAAAAAGAATTTATCAGAGCTGAACTGGACAATGCCAGAAACAGACCACGAAAACTCTTCGAGATTTTAAAACAACAGTCAAATAAACTAGCCAAAACGGTTCAAGAGAACACAAAAACTCCCATAAGCTGCGAGGAATTCTCCTCATTTTTTACGGAAAAATCCAAACTGCTAGAAGTTGAACTCACAAATGCAGCAGCTAACCTTATGACCCTTCCTCCACCAAAAAATGAGGCCAATGCGTCAACAGAGGGTCTCCACACAAAAAATAAGGCAAACTGGGACACATTTGAATTATACGACCAGGGAAAGATCGCCAAAACGCTGGCGGAAATTAGACCGAACAACCACTATCAAGACCCTCTACCGGGAAAGTGTGTAAGAGAAATCAGCCACACTCTAGTTCCAATCTGGACTGAGATAATAAATGCCTCACTTGCACAAGGGACCCTCCCTGACTGCCTAAAAACAGGGCAGGTAGTGCCCATCATCAAAAAACCGACAGCTGAAGCAACAGACCCAAATAACTATCGACCAGTGACCAACATCCCTCTACTGGCCAAACTCATTGAGAAATGTGTGCAGGGCCAACTAAGTCAACACTTCGCTAAGTTCTCGCTACTAGATGATTGCCAATCAGGATTCAGAACAGGGCACAGTACTGAAACTGCGATCCTGCATATTGTCGATGACGCCCTACAAGCCCTAGACCGAAATCAAACATGTCTACTGATCCTTCTACACCTGTCATCAGCATTTGACACGGTAAAGCACGAAGCACTAATGACCAGGCTACAAGACAGGATGGGTTTGTCCGGAAACGTGCTGAAATGGTTCAATTCTTTCCTACAGAACAGGACTCAGCGATTCCTGGTTAATCAAGCAATCTCTTCCCCGAGCCCCAATACAATCGGGGTCCCACAAGGCTCAACGTTATCCCCTGATCTATTCAACTTGTATGTAGAACCTCTCACGGAGATCCTTCAAAAATCACAGATATCCTATCATATGTATGCAGACGACACGCAAATATACATAAAGATCGCCTCCCTTGAGGACATTGACCGAATAAACAAGACACTAAAGAGAGCTTTGCGATGGTTAATAATGAACCATCTGAAACTAAACGCCCAGAAAACAGAATTCCTGCTAATCTCACCGACAAGGAGCCAATCTGAAGTTAAGGAATGGACTAAATTGGTGACGGCGCTAAATTGCACCCCGACCCTAGTTAACTCAGCCAAATCACTAGGAATTACGCTAGATGAAAACCTCGACATGAAAGAACATATCAACTCAATGGCCAAGAGTGCCAGCTTCCACTTGAATTACTTAAGAAAACTGAAACCCTTTATCTCAGAGACGGATCTAAAACTGGCTATCCAATCACTAGTTATCTCGAGGATCGAATACGGCTGCACCACATTAGCTGGCCTACCGAAAACATCCACAGCACCACTAAAAGCCTGCCTCAACGCAGCGGCTAGACTCATTACGGGAACGAAGAAATTCGATCACATATCTCCTCACCTGAAAGCACTAAACTGGCTACCTTACGAGGCCAGAATTCAAATGAAGATGGCCTGTATTACACATAAAGCGGTTCACTACAACATGCCTAGATACCTAGCCAAGAAACTTAAGCTATCAGGAGGTAACAGACCAACTAGAAGCGCAAAAGAGTTACTATTGCGACCAGCCTTTTTCCACAAGATAAAGACCTACAACAGAGCATTCTCCGGAGCTGCCCCCAGAATCTGGAACTCACTCCCTCCAAACATCAGGAAGATTCAAAATACAGTAACATTCAAACGAGAACTGAAGAGCCACTTGATGAGTAAATACCCTACATAGAGAAACCTACGGATTACTGGGATGATCATTTATGCTACCAGAGGGTTGTCCTCTTCATAAAAATTGAAAGATCAATATCTGATAATTGACTGTTTTCCATGTTCAAGCCGGGACTAGACACGTTACTGCTACCTCATATACTTGTGAACTTATAACTATATCTCACAGACATAATCTATATAACCGCTACCTCACCTTATTTATTTATCCATATTATCCTTGATATGCACTGGAATGCCTTATAACCCTACCTCACCGAGCTTGGATTGTCACCATGACACAAGCTAAGCCTTGTTCGCCACCTAATGCTAATTGCACAGACATTAGGAATTTATATATCTAATCAAGTCCATACAGTATATTGCCTTCTACCTCATATCTATGTTGTTGTTATTACTGCTATTATAATATCTATCTGTAATTCTTTCCTTGTTAAGCGCTCTGATACCCATCGGTCTTGTCGCGCTATACAAAACACTATAAATAAAATAAATAATAAATAAATAAACATCAATTGCACAATCGGAAATCAGGCAAACGCTTTGTCTAATTTAGCTTGTTTTATGCATGGTATTTTAGCTTAATACATGCTAAAAAGGGTTTGATTTGTCCAAAGTAATTTAACCAGTCTCCTGTATTTTCAGTGTTGTAGATTATAAAGAACACCAACTGCACATTCTTAAAACAGGCAAAGTGCAGTTATCCAGCAGCCATTAGGGTTATGATATCAATGGTGCGGCAGGTGCAGTGCCACCGGGACTTATTACAAATTTCTTGAAACATACAAACTTCAAAAATACAGAACAATTGAAAATGTCACAGTGTACTGTTTAAATAAAGAAAAATTGTAAACCATAAGTACCACAAGGACAATGCAAGTTTATGTTCATGTTTTACGTTTTTTTGCAATAATAATAACAAATTGTGCAGTGCAAAATAAAAAAACTTTATAAGAGAAATCTGTAATAAATAAATAAAAGTTGCTCATCTCAATAAAACTATATCAGTTTCAGAGTGTTTCTTTCACACCTTGCAGAACTGCTCAAATGCTCCTTTGAAAAATGTAAAGTAAAATTTCTTTTGTTTATCTTAATAATGTACAATTACCAAACAACACCTTTCATCTAGTTTTCGTAATCTTGTTTTTTTGGATGTGCAAAAACAGCGCTAAGACTGCACTTTTGTTTTTCATCCACCCTTTACCTATTCTCCCCATAGCTGCATCGCTTTCAAGCCGACTTATCAGGTACATGTTTATTTTTATCTTTGTCCTCCACCATTTACCTAATCTCTCCAATTCATGATACCCCTAGTAACAGAACAATGTATTGCCTTTTTATACTAAAATAAGTCTTAACACTTTAACAGTCTTTTTTGTAACTTATATCGTACAACTACTCAGCAAGCTATAACTTGCAACAAAAAACAACTTATTATTAATCACCTAGGCAAAACCTACTGCATTTACTAATGCTTGTTGTTCTTTCAAAGGGCTTTCTTGGGTGATTAAGAGTTTGCCGATGAATTGGAGGTAGTGTGGGTGGGGGAGGGATGATTTGGGCATAGTTTTATTCACTAAACTGAACAAGCATTAGCAAATTGAAAAAGTATGTCACATGATCGACATGGTATTACAACTCGCCTGCCACAGAATGTGCAGTGTACAAAACAGTTCCTTACAACTCATATAAAGCTCCTCACATGGAATGTAAAGGGATTTGTCTGATAGTGTCTTCTAGCTGTGTTATATTCCTTGTAGCGAGGCAGATTATTCCTTACATTGTCCTAGAAAATAACATTTCAGCAGTGAACTTTTGCACACAAACATACACAACAATGTTGGATTGGTTTCTCTGAATCTACTTTGCTTACAGATCCAACTTCGCACAACATTATCACGATGTCGTGAACATCATGTACCAGGCCCCTCTATCCACTAGGTACAAAAGTCATCCTATCTTCATCAATGAGGCGACAGCACTACCCATATATCTATAACATCACTAATCTAGCGCACACATCGCTTAGGCTGCTTTTTATTATTAATATAGGCCTACCGATAAATTGGTAGAGGAGGCACTTCTGCTGACAGCGAAGGTCCCTGAATGCTGAGAAATCATTGTGCACTGGTCTGATACTATGTGAGGGGTGTCCAACTTGAGACCAAGAAGGGGTCCTTTCCTCTCTCCTATCGGGTAATGGGGTTGGATCGTTCCTTGGAGGGGTTCCTGGCTTTACACCCATGCACTCTCTAGGTACACACAGAGTACAGTTTGCATTGTAAGAGTACATTAGATTACAGTATTTTCCATATATGCCTGCCTATATTCATTGCCTCAGCACCATGGTAAAAATGTATCTTCTGGTCACTCTTTTGGTGCTTGTAATCTCCTTTATTTGCTTCTGTCTCCCAATCATTGCAGCACAAGCCTCTCCCCAATGACTGGGGGTTTCTATATTCTTGCTGGTAGAATTGGGGCTGGAAGGATCCACGGCTGGCAGGTCCTTCTGTCAGCCCTTCCAAAAAGTGGACATGAGGCAAAGACTCTACGCATGTTATTTTGCGCTTTGCTGAAGGCAGTACAGGTTGAAACATATCTGCCCAACTTTTTAATAAAGTTCTCACAAAAAAGGAGACCATTGGTATGATTGATGACTTCCTAGGAAGCAAGATCTGCTAACTTTGGATTAATTCTTATCAAGACGGCCTTCCGTCTCTCTGTTATGAGGGTTTGCATTGGCGTTGCCTAACATTCATAAGGCCCTTTGCGCCCCACCTCATATTAAATCAGTGTTCACAGGGATATTTTTCACCCTCGCATCTTAAGTCATGTCCAGGATGCGTGCTAGGGGCCCTAATATATCTAGGAGCTTATCCTTAGACTGTTTCAGGCACTTCTCTATGCCTTTCCTCGGGTCTTTACCATATTTAAAAAGGAAACTTATAATCTCCAAATCCAAATTAGGTGTAAAGCACACCTTGTCCTCTGTAGAGTGTCTAAGGCACTGACTCCTAAGGAGGTTACGTGTAACCTTGCAAAGGGCTTTTTTGACCCATAGACTTAAAAAGTGGGAGACATGTTCTAGTGGCCACCAATCTGCACTTTGTGGGTGCTTAATAGTTGTGGGATTAAACATCTCTTCCCAAAGGGGTCCTAACTTTTCCCGCGCATGCGCGGGTGACTAACAAACTCCCTCCTGAAGTGTCACTAAGACACTACCGCCGTGCGCATGCGCTGGCGGTCAGTGCCTCCCCTCCAGACAGGCGCATACTTCTGGGAAAACGCCCTGCCCAGCCGGCGCAGAAGCGGGTCGGAATCTAAGGGGCAAGTCCTTGTATGGGCCGTTTCCTTTTCCAATTAAGGGACAATTAGCAATGGGTGATTCACTATAAAAGGGCTTACCTCTGCCTTGACCGACACTTCGTCGGAGCCGCGTTGAGGGGATGAGAGCTAACCAGGCCTTGCAGTAACCGTGAGTGTTTATGGGTGTTTGGGAGTTTTAGATCTGCCTAAAACCCTTACCAGGATCGACGGCTCGTAATGCTTATACTCGGTCTCTTGAATACCTCACAGGTTGCCACACTGGGCAGAACAGGAAACCCCCAATACTACGCTTCTGGCTCATGAGGCTATTTGGCCCATTACTATAAGTAAGCTATATACATCTATGTCTTACTGTGTATCACCTCTGTATTTTTCCATCTCATGGCATCATTTGGAGATCTTCAGAGACCATCAATGTGTGTCCCAGTCTATGTGTTTGTTCGTTTTTTCCTTTTTCTTTTTAGGGTTCCTGGACCTTATTTTTGCTCCTTGTTACCCTCCTGTGTACTTACACAGTGTTTCTCGAACATGTATTTACATCATGGTTTATTTGACCTTCTTTATTCACAGGTTCAGTTCATCGCCAATTGGGCGCAACGGACTTTATGACCTTTAATAAAACAGATAGGTACATTTTCACCTATATTATTTTTGTAGAGCACACTTTAACATCTACATACATGTGAGTAAGGTGAGGATAAGTAGTGCACATCCTTGTCCTGAAGAAGGAGTCTTTTACTCCGAAACATGTCGACGCACTAGAAAGGTTGTTTTACCCTAATCAGTAAGAAACAACCTCCCTCGCACTTTTTAATGATACCAGCCGAAGACTCAATAAATTTTTTCTGTACTTACGAGCCAGGTATTTTTTAATTCCACTTTTACCTCACCACTCACATTTTACTACCCACACACACCAGCACATAGTTCACCTACAGTGCTCCTACGTAGTCGTGAGTCGTAGCACGCCGCATCCCGTAGAGGTTTGCAAAGACCCCGATGATGAAGCATGACACCAAGGGGCCTGTTGGTGTGTGAGGGGTATTTAAACAACACTGGTTGCTCCCCACCACTGGAGTGACAACCAAACCCAACCGAGTGTATTTTTAAACCTACCTGACCTCCTTTCTTCACTTCGTTTCGGGGCCCTAGCACGCTCCTGCCTTGCCCGTGCAGCGGATTTTAGCGCTGCCACGGGATCACAAACAAAACAAAACACCCTGCCAGCTGTCACCGGCGAACCCGCAGGCCACGCCCCTTTTCGAGGCCACGCCCCCCGACGATACCATTTAAATGACGCTGACTGCAAGCGCCATTCAGAGACCAATCTCTTGAGGCGGAAAGCCGGGAGCACGATCATTTACCTTTTAAAAATTTGAGTGTCACAATTTTGTGTGTTGTATTTTTAAACCTACCTGACCTCCTTTCTTCACTTCGTTTCGGGGCCCTAGCACGCTCCTGCCTTGCCCGTGCAGCGGATTTTAGCGCTGCCACGGGATCACAAACTAAACAAAACACCCTGCCTGCTGCCACCGGCGAACCCGCAGGCCACGCCCCTTTTCTAGGCCACGCCCCTGACAATACCATTTAAATGACGCTGACTGCAAACGCCATTCAGAGACCTATCTCCTGAGGCGGAAAGCCGGGAGTCCGATCATTTACCTTTTAAAAATTTGAGTGTCACAATTTTGTGTGTTGTATTTTTAAACCTACCTGACCTCCTTTCTTCACTTCGTTTCGGGGCCCTAGCACACTCCTGCCTTGCCCGTGCAGCGGATTTTAGCGCTGCCACGGGATCACAAACTAAACAAAACACCCTGCCTGCCGTCACCGGCGAACCCGCAGGCCACGCCCCTTTTCGAGGCCACGCCCCCCGACGATACCATTTAAATGACGCTGACTGCAAGCGCCATTCAGAGACCAATCTCCTGAGGCGGAAAGCCGGGAGCACGATCATTTACCTTCTAAAAATTTGTTGTATTTTCAAACCTACCTGACCTCCTTTCTTCACTTCGTTTCGGGGCCCTAGCACGCTCCTGCCTTGCCCGTGCAGTGGATTTTAGCGCTGCCATGGGATCACAAACTAAACAAAACACCCTGCCTGCCGTCACCGGCAAACCCGCAGGCCACGCCCCTTTTCGGGGCCACGCCCCCCCTTGCTGTCCTTTTATGTCCATTTATGCTGATTTTGACAAGCCGACTCCCCCCTTCCCTCCCTCACAACTACCTGATCCTGTTACTCTATGTGTCCCTGAGGCTTCTGCGGACAAGCTTTCCACACTTTCGCAACAGAATAGCCCCCCTAATAGGCTTGATCCTGTGATCTCTCTTGAACACGAAGCCTTAGAGGAAATCCATACTCCACCCATTCAGCAAATCTGTACCTGGAACCTTCTCAACAGTTCTACACTCATCAACATCATCAGTAACATCAAATCTGGCTCTCCACTGGATCCACTTCCCCCTCAAATCTTAAAAATCCTGGACACCCCCTCTCTTAACCTTATTCTGGATCTACTTAATCTCTCCCTCAGAGAAACCAAGGTTCCCTCTGCTTGGAAACACGCCATGATCATGCCATTATTAAAAAGGCTAATGCTGACCCCAACAACCCATCAAACTTCCGTCCCATTTCTCTTCTCCCTGTCTTCTCAAAAATACTGGAAAAGCACGTCATCACACAACTTACCCGGCATGTTGAATTCAATAATATCCTCCACCCATCTCAGTCTGGTTTCAGATCCGGTTTTTCGACAGAATCTACCCTGCTGGGGGTCTCAGAAACTATTTGTTGCCGAGTGGATGGGGGGAGACCGTGGCACTCATTTTACTCGACTTGAGTGCCGCTTTTGATACGGTCTCCCACCCCATCCTCATTAATGCCCTTAGATCATCAGTCATCACCGGCCCAGCCCTCAATTGGCTTATTAGTTTTCTTTCAGACCGTACTTTCCAAGTCTTCTCCCCCTCCTCTGTCTCCCAAACCTTTAAATCGGCGCATGGTGTTCCCCAGGGCTCCATTTTAAGCCCATTACTTTTCAATCTATATGTCAGTTCTCTGGCTTATATTGCGGAACAAGCGGGGCTAACCATTTACTCATACGCTGATGATACACAGATCATTTACTCTCTTTCAACCGGTTCTCACTCTACCCCTTCTTTCTCTCTGTGTTGGCCTGAGTAACATCGCCAAGTGGATGCACAAAAACAAACTTAAGTTGAACGGGGGGAAAACAGAGCTCCTTCTATTTGGTAAGAATACTACTCTGTGGGGGCCCCAACATTGGCCCACACAAATGGGTACGCTCCCCGTTCCATCTAAAACAGCTCGTAATTTGGGCATCACTTTTGATGATCAACTTTCCATGAAACTCCACGTGGTAAAAACCTCCTCCACCTGTATTACCATCATCAAGTGGCTTCGTAAGATCATTTGGATGCTCCCTCAGGAGACCCAGAAAACCGTAGTCCAGGCCTTATTCACCTCTAGACTGGACTACGGCAATATTCTTCTCCTGGGGGCATGCAAAGAGGTGACCCGTAAATTACAGACAGTCCAAAACATGGCGGCTCGACTGCTCTGTAAACTGCCCAACCTATCCCCCACTTCCAACTCTCTTCGTAAATTGCACTGGTTACGTATCAAAAGCCGCACGAAAATTTAAGGCCCTCTGCTACATGCACAGGATCAATACAGGCCAGGCTCCATCCTACCTTAGTACTTTAGTGTATCGATACTGCCCTGCCCGCACCCTTCGATCTTCTAATCAGCACAGGTTTCAAGTTCCCAGAGTTAAGAGAGCCAGGATGGGTGGTCGCTCTTTCTCCGTCCTGGCTCCCTCCCTCTGGAACTCTCTTCCGCTTTCTCTTCGCACTGAATCCTGTTATCTCAAGGTTCGCAGAGAAGTTAAGACTGGGTTATTTAACCAATAACTCCGCCTCATCTTTTTCAGTCTGCTCTCACCCTTAATCTGGTCTCTAGCGCCGGGAAACCTCCGGGTAGCTGTGCGCTTTATAAGCTTAAATATGATAATAACTAGCAGCCGCCCCAGCGTTGCCCAGGGCAGAAAGTGGCTGGGGGCAGCATTTGAGGCTTGCGTGCACTAAGGGCTCCCGCTGTCCCTCTGTGCACACCCGCTCCCGCCCCGACCCCCTCCCGCCCCGACTCCCTCCCGCCCCGACTCCAATGTGCCTTTACCTTACCTGAGCCGCCGCTCCTTCCCGCGCTCCTCACTTCACCGCCGCTCCATGTCTGCCGCTCCTCTTCGTCATGACGCACCTGAGCCGCCGCTTCTCCTCGCGCTCCTCACTTCACCGCCGCTCCATGTCCGCCGCTCCTCCTCGTCATCACGCACGCGCGGCCAGCGCTACGTCGCGGCCAGCGCTGCGTCGCGGCCGGCGCTACTTTCAGGGCACTACTTTTTTTTTAAAGTTATATATTTAAATTTACGTTTTTAAAAACATTTTTTAGCCTATGTCCATCTGCACACCCTGACAATTTCTACAATGTATCGGGTGTGTGGATTGGAGCTGTGGTTCCCGAGTTTACCTGGCTCAAAGGTTTGTGTTCTCTCTTTATAATAGTAGTATAGATAACCACAGAGAAAGAGCGGTTGGGCACACGCCCCCCAGGCGTAGGCATGACTGCATTTAGTTCATAACCCAGTTGGGTATTCTGGTTTGGTCCCGCACAGTTGTGGGGTGGGGACCTCAAGGTTGGGGAGTTGCGCAATAGTATGGCACATAAAACGTACATTTTACTGATATATACATGGGGAGAATGGGCAATGTCCGCGAGAAAGGAAGATACAAATCATGTCATTACCTAACCATTATCAGTTCTGCACCGGGAATGTGAGAGGTATGGGGTCGGTCCACAAAAGGCATAGGGTAAGAGCCCAGCTAAACAGGAGACGAACACAGATAGCATATTTGCAAGAAACACACCTGAATAGGGCGGAAGGAGAGAAACTAGCCCGTAAATGGAAGGGCCAACTGTATGCCACAGAATACTCAGCATTCTCGAGGGGGGCGGCTATCTGGATCAGGAATAATGTGCCGTTTACACTGGTGGAAAAGCGGGTGGACAAGAATGGGCGATATGTATTTATACAGGGAACACTGGATGGCACATGTATAGTACTGGGCAGTATATACGCCTCCAATTCAGAGCAATCGAGGTTCTTCGATGACATTAGTGGAGTACTGTCAGACTGGGTGGGACAATATTGGGTGATAGGAGGGGACTGCAACGCGGTTCTAGATACTACACTAGACAGGTCACACCCGCCGCTACATGCAACGGAAAGTAGGAAACAGGCCGAGGCGCTGGCACACTGGACAAGCGGATGGGAACTGGACGATGCATGGAGGGCCCTACACACAAACAGTAGGGAATACACGTTTTACTCCCCGCCGCATAGGTTGCACACCAGGATTAACCAAATATTTTGCTCTAGGACACTGCGAGGGTCGATCACCTCAGTATTACATATGGGTAAGACGCTGTCGAACCATAACCCGGTGGAACTGTCTTTACAATGGGGGAGGATACTCACTCCCATCCCGACTTGGCGTCTTTCGCCAGGTTTACTAGAGGACCTAGTGTTCAAATCCTCACTGTTAGACGCCTGCACGAAGTACTTCACAGAGAACGAAAACACTGCCAGCAGCAGGCAAATAGAGTGGGACGCCTTCAAGGCAACTCTGCGAGGAGTGGCAATGGGCACTAAAGTGGGGGTGAAACGCCAAGTACTGGAGAAATTGAGGGCAGTAGAGGGAAGCTTAGCGGTACTGGAAGGCGAGGCGGCGGGTACTGACGGAAACCTCACTCAGTTGCAGGAGGCTCATATCCAACATGCAGAATTTCTGGAAGAGCTAAGGTTAATAGATCATAGGGAATACACGAATAGGATGCATACGCAGGCTGATAAAGCGGGTGCACTGCTGGCACGCATGACGCGCAATGCTCCAGACAATGTCCCTATAACCGAGGTGTATGACCAGGCTGGAGATACAGTGCGGACCCAATTAGATATAAATGATACGTTCCGGACATATTACGCGGACCTGTACGGCCCGCACGCGCCGCTCTCAGAGCCAGAGTTTGAGTCCTTCCTGGCTGACACTTGTATACCACAACTGACAGACACACAACAACAGGTTCTCGCTAAGCCCATCACTCTGGCAGAAGTTAGGCAGGCCATAAAAGCACTACCGAGGAACAAAGCACCGGGCTCGGATGGGCTACCGGCTGAATTTTACTTGACTTATATTGACGTCCTGGCCCCTCGCCTCCTAGCGCTTTACAAAGACGCGCTGGAAAAGGGTGCACTACCTGACTCGACGCTACAGGCACTAATAGTATCACTGTTAAAGCCAGGGAGAGAAGCGCTACAAGTAGAGAATTACAGACCCCTATCGCTATTAAACACAGATTACAAAATACTCAGCAAACTGTTGGCAACCCGGCTGTCGCAATATATCCCAGATATGATACACCCAGACCAATGTGGATTTTTACCAGGCAGGAGCACCGCATTGAACCTGAGGAGACTAAGCCAACTAATGGCCCGTGGGGAGGGAGGGGAGAATAATGAAGGGTGTATATCACTGGCCTTTGATTCCCTAAAATGGGATTATATGCTGGCTGTATTGTGCAAATTCGGCATTCCGCAGGCATACACAAAATGGATCGCTTTACTATACCACAAACCCACAGCACGCGTTAGGACTAATAGATGCATCTCCGCCCAACTCGCAATTGCAAAGGGGACGCGGCAGGGCTGCCCGTTATCACCCTTACTATTTATAATAGCTCTGGAGCCCCTGATGATAAAAATCCGCACACTGGCGGATACCATGGGGATCGTTCGACTTAATACCCACCATATAATTTCTGCATATGCAGACGATATCTTGCTATTCCTTTGCGACATAACAAACCCACTGGAACCGATATCGGAGGTGTTTGAGGTGTTTCGAGAGATATCGGGCCTCGCTATTAATGCGTCCAAATCATACGGGTATAGTTTTCACAGGCCCATGACAGTCACGCACATACAATTTGCACCCTACCAATTCCAAATAGCGCCAGTAACATTCAAATACTTGGGTATTCAAATATACAGGGAAGCACGGGATCTATTGGAGGGTAACCTGGGTAAGGCTCTTAACGCGCTAAAGCCACAAGTACGATTTTGGAACACCTTACCATTATCGGTTGCAGGCAGAGTAGCGATCTCGAAAATGGTGGTCCTGCCCAGACTGATATATTACTTCACGAACGTGCCTGTGCTGGTGCCTATGGCTCTCTTTAAACAATTAGACACGCTGCTAACGGAATTGGTGTGGGGTACGGGCAGGAGACGTATAAGTTTAGCCAAACTGCAACTGCCAACAGATGGAGGAGGTATGGGAGTACCTGATCTGATAGCATATGGCTACGCGTGCCAGCTTCAATGGTTAGCTTACTGGCTGGCAGGTTGTAACTTGCACGAATTAAACATGTCGGAGGCGGATAGGAATGGGGGTTGCATACACCGACTGTTGCTCCCTAAAGCAAAAATAACAGCATCAACCCCCTCCCTGCTTAAGCTTGCGATACAGCAGTGGAGGGCAGCACTCAGGTACACGGGCAGCCAACAGGCTTACGCACCCACGATACCCCTTCTGGGCATCCCCATAGGAACTGGCACGCTCACAGAACGTAAACTGAATTCATGGCACGAGGCTGGGGTGACGCCAGTGGGGGACTTCTTCTCGGAGGGTAAACTCCTTGCGCATGCAGAATTTATGCAATTACACCAGACGCCACGATCAATGTTTCTATTACATGCACAAGTCACACACTACATCTCCACACACTGGGTGAGAAAAGGCACGGAACCGGAAACGACAGCCCTGCTCACCATGCAATATCTCATGGGATCGGACAGCCATTTAACAAAGTGGCTCACTAGGGGTATCAGAGCGAGTAAAGCGGTTCTGCTACAGCCACTTCGTACACGTTGGGAGGGTGACACAGGCGGAGACATTGATGATAAGGGCTGGGAAAGGATACTAAAGTTCCCCAAGAAAGTGTCACGCAACCCTAAGTTCAAATTCATACAACTCATGATCGTCCATAGAGCATACTTAACCCCACACAGAATACACGCAATGTTCCCTGAGTCGTCCAACCAATGCCCCAGATGCCACCGGGATGATGCACATGTTCTGGGACTGCCCTAAGTTGGGACATTACTGGGCCACAATCCACCACATCCTGGCGGAGGTTGCCCCAGGAAGACCATACGACTCAACACTATACAATATGCAGGGGCTGGGGCACAAAGAAAGGAAGAGGAGTGTAGCAACTAGGTTTGTAGACCTGGCGTTATTATTAGCAAAGCGGGCGATAGCAATGAAATGGAAGTCAGTGAAACCGCTGAGTGTGGAGTCATGGAGTAGCGAGGTATTGAGATGGGGTAAGGCAGAGGGCCAAGAGCTACAAAGGGAGGAGAGAAGAGGCCTACGCAAACACCCAATTTCCATAGAATGGAACTCAATAGTAGAGGAGTTTGATACGTGCGTGAAGGAATGCACCGAGTGACTACCTGTGCCGATAGTGGACAGGTTGGTGGGCTGACAAGGGCAGGGGAAGGCCCCCAATCGGAGTGCCGACCATGCTATGATAAGGGCCGCACACACGTAGTACAGGTTGCAGAATCGGAACACATCATAATTGGCAGTAGCATAGAAATATGGGAATGATACGACGGCTGGCCATTATATTACGGAATATAAAAGACCGGACGTTGCTCACGAGAAAAATACTCTATATCATGTATAAGTGCCGAGGGGAGGGGGGGGGGGGAGTTTGGTTGAAGCAAAATTGAAGCAAAAGTAAATATGTAGTAATATTAAATGTCTTGGGGGGACCAGCGCTAACAAAGTAAACGGAAAAAGTGGTAATATTGTTGTGAAAAATGTTGATGACACCGCACAATATTCTGTAAATAAGAGGCGACGAAATGATTGTAAATGTAATGGTGACCTTGCTATGACAATAAACATACTTTCACATTTAAACATGGCTGTTTAATTAATTGATAATGCTTCTACATGAAAGCACTTTTAAACTGAAAGCATTCTGACCAGGCCTTATTTCATATTTTCACTTGTAGGCACCAAAAGTGTTACCCCTTTAAAAGCATCTGATTCATGTTTTCACTTTTCATGCACCAAAATCTGCTATTTAAAAAAGAATACATTTGACCAGGCATTATGTCATGTTTTCATTTTGCTTGCGCCAAATCTGCGTGCCATTTTAGAAATGCTGTCTGCAGCTTTTTGTCATATAATAATGCATACATTTTAAAGGTGAAATCTGAGCTCCATCACTGTCCAACTGAATTATGAGGGCCCAGGAATTACTACGCGTGGGACGCTGCTTTTTCCCATCCCAGTGTTTTTTTTTACCAAGTCGGCGACGTCATGCGAGTTTGATTTCTTGTTTGTGACATTGCCTCTTAGTTCAATATCCTACAAGGCGTGTCTGTCCTCAAAGCTGTACCTAGCGTACTGTCACGCTTGCGCTTTTCCTCCAGCCTCCCTCTCCATGTCCATTTTGGCGTTGTGTATTATGAGCGCTTGACTGGCTCAAGACTGCATGTGGAACATGGTTGAGCTTGTTTTCGCTCAAACTTCTTCTCATGCCTTCATATCTATGAGCGGTACAAAAGGGGGTGGTGATGGACGGAGCATCCAAATCAATCAAACACTCAGACCCAGTCAAAAGATCTGGGTTTAATCCATCACCATTCTTTAGCCCACTCTGCCACCCCAGTTCAGACATGGCTATATGCAAATCAGTCTGACCCTGTGCCTCATGGGAACAGTCCAGCCCGAACTGCCCAGCCATGTCTTCCCTGGACCGGAATCAAGCTTCCCAAGACCGGTTTCTGGCATTACAGCCGTCTTCAGCCGGGCTTACTTGACTCCAGTGGCAAAGTGAGCAAGGGACTCACGTCTGAGCATACCCTGCCACACTTATGGCGGCCAAAAGCGGTACTCCGTCCATCACCACCCCCTTTTGTACCGCGTTCATATCTCTGAGCAGCGCACGCTAGCTTTGCATGTGTCTGCCCTGTGCCCGACTTGTGCGGGGGATACCTTAACCTCTTCAGCGCGACCGCGTTTCCCCCTCCGGTGCTGGGCGGTAATAGAAACGGGCGTGGTCATGACGGAACGGTTCCGTCATGAGCACAGCTCAACCGTAGCTCATGACGGAACCGTTCCGTCATGAGCATCGAAGGGGTTAAGGATCTCCTCCAGCTTTCTTTGTTTTCTCTGCTGCCTATAAAACCACTGCTCTATTTAAAGTAAAAAAAATTATTACAGTCTCTGCTGTCACTATCATTTCATCTGCATCCTGGCCTTTCTTCTACGGGACTGCCTTGTTTTCTGGATATG
This sequence comes from Lissotriton helveticus, assembly GCF_964261635.1. Classification (NCBI taxonomy): domain Eukaryota; kingdom Metazoa; phylum Chordata; class Amphibia; order Caudata; family Salamandridae; genus Lissotriton; species Lissotriton helveticus. The sequence continues at coordinate 36,013,779 of NC_136069.1, forward strand.
TCAAATCTCAAGAGCAATTACTGAGTGCCCACTGGATTGTCTTCGTGCTCTGTTCAGCGCCACCATGTGGCAGCCACAGTACTACATCCACACAGAACAGGGTTTTTTTTTTCTTTCTCATTTCTCTGGCTTGAACTTTGTTGAATGCATTATGATTTCCTTTGTGAGCTAACACGTTTCTTGTGACAGGTTTCTTTGTGTTCATTTGTTTGTTTCCTCATTTATTTTTCCTTCTTTCCCTTTTCCTTTAACCTCCTTTGCCTTCCCGGTTTCTCTTAAAGGAAAAACTTAATTGCCAGTTTTCTACAATGTAAACAGTCACATCCCCCCGTCCTTTTCTACAGGAACAAGTGAATCACTCTTGAAATGGTGTTTATGGTATAGCTCCTTTAGTGCTAATCTAGGAGCAATTGATGGTTTTAAATTTAAAGCAGACAGAAAACGCAGTCTTTTGTACTATTACTAAGGTTTAGAAGGTCAGAATGTATTTGACCACTTGCCTGAGTAAACAGGCCACGACAGCAAAGACCTTGATGAATTTCAATTAGCCGTGAAAAATTGAGTACATACTTTGAAGGAAAAGTCCATTTAGTAGTACACAGACACAAGTTCTTTACGCGTGTTCAAAAACTTAATGAATCAATTGATTCCTATGCTACTGCTCTAAAAATGTTACCTCGGTATTGTGATTTTGATAATTTCACTTCTCAACTTATTAGAGACCAGATTGTATGTCGAAATTGTTGTCTTGCAAAAATCCATCTTTGGACGAAGCTATTGATAAAGCAAAAAGTATCAAAAGTTCACAGCTTGATGCCAAGCAGTTAGAGGTTGCAGCACCTATTGCTGGATTAGCTAGTGTCAATTCTGCCACCAAAACCTCTAACATGTGCAACACCCGTGGCTCTAGTGTTAAAGGGGTGAAACTAGTGCTAGAGGAGGCAAAGGTATAATTTCTGGACACAATTCCTCTAAATTGCCGTGTTTTAGATGTGGCTCTTCTACTCATGTTTCTAGTTTTAAAAATTGTCAGGCGGCATCACAAGAATGCCGGAAGTGTAAGAAGTTAGGGCATTTTGGCAAGGTGTTCAGGGGTGGCAGACGCGCACCTATCAGGAGTGTTTAAGACTGTGCAGCATGCTATGAACAGGATATTGTTGAAAAAAGGTTGAAGAGCTGCTTCTATCTGTAGAGTGTGTTGAAATTAATAACGTCCAGACTGACCAGAGGTTGGTGATCCCCTGGTACCTGTAGAAATTGAAGGGTGTGGTATTCCACTGGTCATTGATTCCGGAGCCAGGATTACTATGATCTCAATTGACAGATACAAGGAGTCTGTTTGGATTGGGCTTGGCGCCCTCTGTATTTCAGAAGGTGATGACTAACATGTTCAAAGATGTACCCAATGTTCTGATTCTACAGGGTGAGATATTGGTGCATACCGACACACAAGAGAAACACAATGAGATCATTGAACAAGTTCTTCTTACTTTACAAACGGAGGATAAATGCTACTCTGCTGTTAACGAAATCTAATATTTCGGTCCCATTCTTTCAGATGAGGGGGTCAAACCAAAGCCCAGCATTGTTGAAGGTATTGTCAATGCTCCCCATCCCGCCAATAAGGAACAACGAAGGTATTTTATGGGGTTATACGAACTCTATGTGAAGTTCATAAAAAACTATGCTGATTTCATAGAATATTTTCTGAGCTCTACTAAAGAATGGTGCAGATTTTATTTGGACATCAAAGTGGACATAGCTGTTATAATCCTCAGCAGTGAAATCCTATGTAGGAGCCCTGTCTATCATATCAATGGACAAAGTCAGGAATGGATATCCTACCCCAGGGACTTATCAGCATAGTCACATTAAGTCCATCTGTGTAGGAGCGACGTACGTCTTTAACTTGATAGTAAACTTGACCAAACATTGATCAGATCGAGGTGGCCTGCAACATGGCTGAATAGGTTGTGCCTCTGTGGAGCTTCGCCGAGCCCGTATAGATCCGTCGATACCAACCGTCCACAGCCCCAGATTTGGCCGTTTGGGACATGCCTGGAGTCCCGTGCACCTTGGAGCACCATTTGGGGTCGGATTGAAGCTGGACAAGGGAGCAGATCGAGGCGATCCGGAGCACGGCCCCGGCTGGGGGTGACCGCGACCAGCGCCGCAAGATGGTGGCGCCCTGAGACGCGACGCAGAGGAAGTCCCCGGAGAGACCGGGAGGCCAGGGGTCCAGCCGGGAGGAGCGCCGGAGGGTGTCGAGGCATCCCGATCGACTTCCCTCCCTGCCTTCACCCTGCCTCCCCCCCCCCGGGAGGGGCTGCGGAGGCCGGCGCGACGACGAACGGAACCCGCCTGCTCGAGGTGGGGAGGCGGACTATGGAGCTGCTCAGAGAGGGTATCGGCCCGCGGCGGTGTTCGAGCGGGGGGGCCCGGCCGCTCAAACTCACCCCAATGGCGGTGGGCGTCTGAAAGCACCGAGGCAGCAGGAGCAAGTAGCTGCAGGTAGGACCCGGCGATAAGATCCACGGGAACACGTCCCGCTGTTCTGCTCACCCTGGTGGCGTGGGGCGCTCCACCAACCCAGCAGACCTTGGGGCGCACGACAGGAGGTCCAGTGTGCTGTGGGACGATACGAGACTGAGCCAGCGGAGGCTGAGGGCTGCAGTTACACCACCAGACCTGTGAGGCATTATTAGACCCGCCTCCCTACTGAATAGTGGTCTATGGATTGACTGTGAGGGGCCACAATGAACAACAGGGCCTCATAGGGACACCTGCGGTCCCCCTTCCCCTCCAAATCCCAGACGTCGAGCTTTGGTCAGAGCTGGGGGTCGGCTGAACCACCATTGGGGACCCACCGCGATGATCAGGCACAGGGCCACCCACCTAGGAAGCGACAGACCGGGGACGTGCGGACTGCTCCACAGCGGCGGACCATACTACAGAGGGCAGGGGCCGGGAGTTGAGACCACCCTACTGCGACCAGAGGCACACCGGGCCCTGACGGCGGACGGGTGGGTACACCATGGGGAAGAAGGAGGCGGCTGCTCGGACCCCAAGACAAGGTACCTTGGATCGCTATGCTATGGCCCGGCATGCCACGGAGTCGGAGGTCCAGGGACAGCGCTCAGATACGGAGCTCCTGATGAGTGCCATCCAGGCGTCACGGGATGACACACAGGCGTCCAAGGCTGCCCTAGAGGTAAAGATTGGCAAAGTGGGATCAGAAGTTACCCTACTGTGACAGGATTTTCGTAACTTAACAGAGAGGGTGACCACCGCGGAGACGCGGCTGGGCAAAGCAGAAGATACACTCACCACACTTAAAAGAGACATGGCAGACCTTCGGGCGTCCTTCAAGCAACTCCAGTGGAAGGTGGATGACGTGGAAAATAGAGCACGCAGCAACAACATGCGTTTCGTGGGATTTAGGGAAGGAATTGAAGGGAACAACGTGGCGGCCTTCCTCCATACGTGGCTACAGAAGACTCTCCCGATGGCACGCTTATCCAACTGCTTTATCGTAGAGAGGGCACACAGGACCCTGCTGGCAAAACCCCCGGAAGGAGCGAGACCTCGACCTATTATTGCACGATTCCTGAACTTTGCAGATCGAGATCTCATTCTAAGAGAAGCCCGGAAGATGGGTGAAATACGTTTTGAAAACGCGACGATTATGATCTTCCTGGACTACAGCCAAGAAGTCCAGAAGCAGAGGTGCTCCTTTGATGCAGTGAAGGCAAAACTCAGGGACGGAGAGGAGGGCGTAGTTGGAAGCACTTCTGGGGAAGAGGACATTGATACGCAGTCTATGCATCCGCTGTTGGCAGTGATCCATGAGATGGAACAGAATGCGACCAAGGGTAACGGGACCTCGCAGGACGCTACCCAAGACTCTCACTCGTGATGATGGGGCGACATGGACACACAGTTTCTGGCTCGGCGGAGATGCACGCAAGTTGAAACACCCCTTACGAACTTTCCTAATTCAAGTTGTTTGAGGTACTTTGTCTTGCTACACTCCATCCAGGTGGAAGGGAGTTTCGTTTGCTTTCGGACTAATGTCCGGGAGATGGGGGGCTAGGGGATTTTCTGGGGTGGCGATAGACCTTCTCTACCCGAGAGTCCCTGACGATGCTGGCAGCAGACAAGGGGCTGGCGGGAGGATGAGGGGGTGGCGAGGGGGGTTTGTGCAGTTCTAAGGTTGTGGGTTTTTGGGACATTTTGACGGGTGGGACAAGGGTGGGGGGATGTTGAGGGGAAGGGGATTGTTTAAGTTTGCCATGTTGAGCATGTGTACACACTACCCAGCGACCCTACTTACGGGACAATGGCCTCAATTGACCAATAATGCACGACACGACGGGGGATAGCCAGGAAGGAGGGAGCAGGGCGTCAGGCGAGCCCCGGATACTCACCTGGAATGTTAATGGCCTGGGCTGTAAGGTCAAGCAAGGGTTAGTCAATACTTATGTGAAGAGATCTGGGGCTGAGGTTATATTACTGCAGGAGACGCATTTGCAAGGCACGAACTGCACCTTCTTAGCAAGAGGACAGTATAAAGTGTTGGCGCATGCCGGCTTTACGTCCGGTTCGAGAGGTGTTGCGATCTTAATCAAAAAGAACCCACCCATGCGTATAGCACAGACCCGGGTGGACCCACTGGGGACATACGTGGGGGTGCGGGGCCACTGGAATACAAGGGAATATACGTTCTTATCAGCTTGTGCCCCTCCCAAACTCCAGGCAGCTACACTTAGGGGCGTAGTGACATACTTCTCAAATCGTCTGACACGATCAAGTATTGGGAGCGGACTTCAATGACGTGATGGAGTTAGGGGCGGACAGGACAGAAGTTAGGAACAGGACCGCTAGCCCGACTCTGTTGGCCACCACGATGGAAACGGTAGGCTTGGTGGACATGTGGCGGTGGCTGCATCCGGACAGTAGGGATTATTCCTTCTTCTCATGGGCGCATAAAGTATACTCCCGCCTTGACTATATATTTATGGCCAGACAGGCGCTGTTCAGCACTGATGTGGCAGAATACCGGACGCGAGGCATTTCGGACCACTCGCCTTTGCTACTCACGGTAGGTAGACTAAGAACGGAATGACATAAGGTTCTGCGACTAACGGCACGGGACCTCCAAAATGCCAACATCCTGAGAGGCCTGCGAGCTGATCTGAAGGTCTGTGTTACTGAAAATGAAGGGTCGGTGGCATCCAGAGTGACGCTGTTGGAGGCGTTCAAAGTTGTAATACGAGGCAGTGCACAGGCTCGGTTGGAGGAAGACAGGAGATTAGTACAGGCAGAGGTACTGGCCCTAGAAGCCCAGATCCGGGCTTTAGAGCAGGAGCAGTTTACTACTAAAGACCCGGGAACGCTCGGAAGATTGTTGGACGTACGGATCCAGTACAAGCATCTGGTAATGGGCGAGGCGAAGGCTCAGGCTCTGGCGACCGTGCACCGCCTATATGATGTGGCCGACAAGTCCGGGCGGCTCCTGGCGTGGCTGAGCAAGAAAGAGAGGGATGCCAGATGGGTCGAAACAGTGAGGCAGCCAGGGAGGTAGAGCCAGAACGAATGACCAAATAGCCAACGCGTTTGCAGACTATTATGGGGCCTTTTATGACGCCAGGGCTCTGGGATGAAGGGAAACCGCGATGCAATATATGGCACATATCGATCTTCCGGTTCTGGAGGACGCAGATCAACGGAACCTTGAGGCGGACATAACATTGGAGGAGGTTAGAGAGGCTATTACTAAACTTCGGGCGGGGAAGGCCTCTGGCCCTAATGGCTTCCCAGCGGAATGTTCAAAAAAATGTCGGATCTCCTGACTCGTCATTTACAAGGCCTGTTCGAAGATGCCTAAGCGGAAGGGGCTTTCCCGCTAGACCTCCGCCAGGCTACGATTATCCCAATCTTTAAAGAGGGGAAGCCGCACGATGAGTGCTCCTCGTACCGCCCCATTTCCCTCCTCAATGTGGAGGTAAAACTATTTGCTACAATATTGGCCCTCCGCCTTCGGCGGGTGATTCCAGGGCTGGTCTATCTAGTGACCATGAACTTAAACACAGGTCCCTGCAGCAGACACCTTCGTCCACTGAGCCACCAGACCCAGCATACACACATCTTTCTCTCTCTCCCTCCCTCTCTCTCTCTCTACCTCTCTCCCTCTCCCTTCCTCTCCCTCCCTCTGTGTCCCCATCCCTCCCGGTGTGTCTCCCTCCCTGTCTCCCCCCCTCTCTCTGTGTCTCCCTCCCTCCCTGTCTCTGTGTCTCCCTCCCTGTCTCCCCCCTCTCTCTGTGTCTCCTTCCCTCCCTGTCTCTGTGTCTCCCTTCTCCATCCTACCCTCTCTGTGTCTCCCTTCTCCCTCCCTCAGTGTCCCCCTCCCTCCCTCTGTGTCCCCCTCCCCCCTCTGTCTCTCTCCCTCCCTGTGTCCCCCTCCCTCCCTCTGTGTCCCCTCTCTCTCTCTGTGTCTCCCTTCTCCCTCCCTCTGTGTCCCCCTCCCTCCCTCTGTGTCTCCCTTCTCCCTCTCTCTGTGTCTCCCTTCTCCCTCCCTCTATGTCCCCATCCCTCCCTCTGTGTCCCCCTCCCTCCCTCTGTGTTTCCCTCCCTCTGTGTCCCCCTCCCTCCCTCTGTGTCTCCCTCCCTCCCTCTGTGTCTCCCTTCTCCCTCTCTCTGTGTCTCCCTTCTCCCTCCCTCTATGTCCCCATCCCTCCCTCTGTGTCCCCCTCCCTCCCTCTGTGTCCCCCTCCCTCCCTCTGTGTCTCCCTTCTCCCTCTCTCTGTGGCTCCCTTCTCCCTCCCTCTGTGTCCCCCTTCCTCCCTCTGTGTCTCCCTCCCTCCCTCTGGCTCCCTCCCTGTCTCCCACTGTTTCCCTCCCTCCCTCTGTGTCCCCCTCCCTCCCTCTGTGTTCCCCTCCCTCCCTCTGTGTCTCCCACTCTCCCTCTGTGTCTCCCTCCTGTGATGTATTCCTATAGGTTCTGTATCGATCCCCCTATTCCTGACCCTATTCTGGTTAACAAACTAACAAGTTAACTAGCAGCCAGCCCATGAGGCAGAAAACCCCCATGATGCAGGAACCGTTATCTGATAAAGCCACACTACGGCACAGGAACGTGTTATCTGATTAGGTCATAACGCTTGCCATCTAATTAGACAAGCGATATTCCTCCAGCCCCTGATAAGGCATACGGAGTTCTCATAACAAATCAAACCTATGACAGACCTGGGAAAAACCCTGCGGCCATTGTTTTGATTTCACCGAGAACTTCAGCAAAAGAATGTGCTAACGACCTGGTTGTATGACATCTTTATTGACATATCTATGTCCATCCTTACGTCAATCTCGGCACCTTAAAGGTATAAATATTACCGATATTGCCCTATGCAAACACACGCGGTGGTGACGAGGACGGAGCAGCCAGACTTGCCGAAGCCCAGAGCAGAGCAGAACCCGCTGGCGCAGCCCCGCCTTCTTGACGCGCTGAGAATGAGCAGCTGCCTATTTCTCTTGCCAAGAAATCCAGCTCCGGCGTTTCCGGGTAGCCCTCGCAGGCAGCCTGGAATATCGAGACCAGAGACGAGACATACAATCCCTCATTCATCCTAACTTCCAGGTACAGAACTGAATAACCCCTCGCAGAGAATTCTTTAGTCAGTCACTTGGCAAAAACAAACTTAACTTAAACTGTAACTTTCTATTCCCGCCCACGTATTAGGCTTAGGTCAGGTACACGGGGTAGGCGTATTTAGAAACACCAGTTGAGTACGTTTAGTCAAATGTATATGTGTATGTAATATATTTTATTCATTTTAAACCTTCATATGGCTTAGAAACCATATCAATGTTTTTACAGTATTATTTTATACTTCTGCTTCTAATGTATGCACTTTACTTAACTATAAGTATTGCAATAATATCGATCCATTTCTCTTGTATGAGAAAAGAGACTGATCAATAAATAACATCTTTTATTGAACACGCCCGTCTCTTCCTTTTCTCTACAATCTGATGAGACTAAGAATGCACGTACTGACTGAGTAAAATAAATTGCCTTTTGTTCACACGACTCTCGAGATACACTCTTGATTAGGGGAGAGCAAAGTTGTCATGTTCTATGGTTGTCAGAAACTAAATCCCTTCTTGTCTATCCAGGGAGGTTCAACTCCTCCTTGCCTATTCGAGAAAGTGTCTAGTGAACTCTGAGCTAGCTGGCAAACCCAAAACTTTAAGTCTAATATCGACAGTAGTAGACCTAGTTAACGTCTGGTCTAGGCCTATACTATTGAAGGTATTATTCCAATGCGCAGAGCCTATTGGGATAATAGGAACTACACTACATGGCGCCCAACTCGTTTGGAAGGGCGATAAAACTAACGTAAGACATTTAGAGTAACTCAGTCGTGCTTTCTCACTCAGACCCCTTTTTCCCATAATACTCCAAAGATGTCTGGAGTGGGTGAAAGGTAATATCCTCCAAAACCTCGCAGGAGGAAACTCCTATGTATGGTTCTTGGTTTAGTCAACGTTGAAGGATAAAACCGTTCCAAAATATTGTGCATCTAATCCTTGTTTCCATAAGAAACCTGATCTGCAAACAAAAGAAATAAGCTTCCTGACAGTACAATGTCAGACAGTGAAGGAGAAAGAGAGGCAGTTAGGTTAGCAGCTGAAATAGCAGCAGCTGATACTGCACTACAAGATGCTGACCCAGATATAATACTCATCCCGGTCATCAAAAGGAAATCTATAACCTTAAAACTTATAGAAAACGGACTGACACCTAGAGGTGGTACAGTCATATTCGTAATTGAGGCACATGAATATCGGCAGACAGAGGTATACTATTCATGGATACATTTTCCAGCAGCAAATGCTGTAACAAAGTACTTCCACTATTACAAAATAGAAGAACCTCCTGGAGAGTACACTCCTTTCGAGGAGGTGGAAGTACCACTTAAATTTCAAGAGCATTTGCTCTTATTTAATGGCGCCCTAAAACACAATAATCACATCACCAGGCTCGGTCCTTTAGGTAGACCAGGAGCAACGTGGCCGGTCCTAGCCGGATAAACACCACATCCAGACATCAATGGGATGTCTGCAGCAGAGCTGTTAACACAGCTAAAACAATTAGTAAAAATACATAGACAATTAGTCCAATATGTGATGCGGACTTCAACAATTCAGCCAGCGATTAAAATTCCACAGCTGACCCCTCACCAGGGGAACACAAATAAAATTACACCACAGAACATACAATCCTGCCTAGGTAAAGTACCGGCTAAACGGGAACAAATACCATTCTGGTTGGCACAAAAAATCACCCAAATAGAGGCGGTGTTTCCTGACACCACCCCGTTAGAAAAACACAGGATTCTGACTATCTGTCTTCCAATGGGAATCGCACCACACATTGAGGACTGTGACACTTGGGGTACAGTCTTTGCTTCCATCTACACAAAAACACACAGTGTTCCATCCATTTCGGTAATACCAGATGTGCTAAAACAAATTCAAGACGAATACGGTCCAGAACCCGCTTTAACTCTTGGTATGAAATTACTAAAAGACTTCAAGCAGGTCTCGGCTATATTATTAGCCAACATAAAGGGAGAAGCAGCAAACGTGGCGATCCGCCAAAGGTTAAAGGAGACAGATATAGCAGACCAACCAGCTGAAATTGCCAGAATCATAGAAAAATCCTATGAGGAACTAGGTAGAGATAGTTTAGGTGGAATACCAGTAAAACCACAACTGATTGAAAGTCCTGAAAAAATATTTTTTAATAATAATTCAACATCACAGAAAAAAACCTGGGATGGAAACAAACAATCCAATCCTAAGGAAAAGAAATTCCAGTCCAGAGGAAGGTCTCCTAGGCGAAGAGAAAAATCTCCGAACCAAAGACACAGGTCACCCCAGAGTGACCCCTCTGGGAAAAGATATAACCTTAGAAATAGGGATAATATAAAAAAGCCTGATAGATATCAAGACATTGATACACGTCCCTCTCAATCTTTTCAGACTTCCTCGCAGAAATCGGAAAGAAGAGGACGATCAGAACAAAGAGAAGAGCACGCCAAGTCCAAAGACAAGGAACCTGCTCAGCTAAAAAAGAAATGACAATTTCCAAAAAAGAAGGTAGCCAGTATCAAGGTAGTTAACAATGCCGAGAATACTGAGGACACAACTGAAAAACGGAGAATGGGCTCAGACAATGCTAGACAGCGCAGCAGAAGTGAGCATAGCTCGCAAAGTCCTTATGAATCATCTGGAGACAGTGGACACGAATGAATATCTTCAAGTGGAAACTGCAGACACCAGAGTTAGCAAACCCCACAAAATATATGAAATAACATTACGTATAGAGGGGGATAAGACTAGAAAAATAAGGGGACTATTTTGGGATAATCTCTCCAAGGGCTATGACATCCTTCTCGCTGAAAAAGACTGGCCACCAGAGTTTGTCAGGGAGTGCCCTCATGGCGAAGAAATAATTATGCCTGCCTTCTCAAATCACATCCCAATTCATAAAAAATACACACTTGCCAGAAAGTGGGCAGTAGCTCTAGCTCCTGCTTTATATAAAAATCACGTAGGATGGGATGAGGACTCTCCTCCTCACAAAGTCCAGTTAAAATCACAACCTACTGCACAGAGGCAGTACCCAATTAAGCAAGAAGCTAAAAAACAGGTAAAAGAAATCCTAGATCAGCTAGAATACCAGGGGGTGATTGAAACTTGCACCTCACAAATGAACAACCCTTTATTTCCGGTCTCCAAACCAGACAATTCATATCGTCTAGTTTTGGATTACCGACACCTTAACTCATGTTGCAAAACTTTTGCAGTGCAAAATTCGCATAGTGCTGCACTAATGAATAACATAGTGCGCAAAAAATAACATTAGACATCTCTAATGGATTCTTTTGTCAAAACATAGCACCAGAGAGCAGATATTTGTCTGCATTCTCAATAAATGGCACTCAAAAACAATTCTGTCGGTTAGCCCAGGGGTATTCTCAGCGAGAGTAACAGAATTACTACAAACATATGACGACGAAGCATTATCGTATGTCGACGACATATACTTAACAGATGATGACTTGGAGACTCACTTGAAGAGAGTGAACACCATAATACTTGGGTTCGCAGCAGAGGGTTACAAATTCAACTTTAAAAAATCCAGAATTGCCCATCTGACAGTCCTGTTCCTAGGATATGAATTATCAAGTGAAGGCAAAAGCCTGGCTGACAATTTTCTAGAAAAATGTGCCGTACTCCAAGCACCTAGAACACTAAAAAACCTACAGTCAATTCTAGGCTTCCTAAATTTCGGAAGAACATACATTGCAAATTACGCAGAAAGGGTCAAACCCCTTTATGATCTAATAAAACCAGATTTTAAAAGAACCAATTGGACTCAAATACACACAGAAATTCTGAGATCCTTACAAACAGACATGCTAATTAAAACAAAATTAGAAACACGTGATAACACACGCAATCTTGTGAGTCGAGTCATCCCAGGGAGATGCGGATTCACATACCTGACCTCTAATGAGGGAGAAAAGGTACCAATTGCATTCAAATCACACTTGTACACTAAGGCTGAAATGAAATTTAGCCCAACGGAAAAAATTCTTACTGCAACACAGACAGCTATAGCAAAAGAACGAGCCCTGGCACAAGGTAAACGAATAATAATCGTGACACCGATACCAGCCTTAGAGGCTGTAACAAAAGCAAGCATTCCGAATGCTAAAGCGCTCCATCCGAGATGGATACAATGGGCTAATTCTCTTGCTGCAACAGACGTGGCGTACGAATTTGATCCTTACTTAAAAACACAAGAATTTCTCCAATATGAATTTGAATGTCCTCCGCCGACCGAAATTCTGCCTCTAGAACACTACGGCTGTATAATATATACAGACGGATCAGCACAACCCGCAGTGGGGGGTAAGCAAGCTTACAGTGCTGCGTGCGCGATCGTTAAAGGTCGCTGGCACGAAGGAAAATTTAAACCAGCAATCACTAAAACACAATCTTTAGGAGATTGTACAGCTCAGCGAGCTGAACTACTGGCGTTCAAGATGGCGCTTGAAAATACCGATAGAGAATTCCCCACACTCATAGTGTGCGATTCGTATTATTGCGTTCAGTCTTACAATGAATACTTGCAGATCTGGCTTCAGAATGGTTTCAAGGATGCGAAAGGTGGCACAATCGAGCATAAAATGCTCTGGGAACAAGTAGTTCTTTTACAAAAAGAACTACCAAAGACTCACGTGATACATACACTGAGTCATCAACGTGATGGCGTTCACGTTGCAGGGAATTCATTGGCTGATGAGGCCGCGAAGGCAGCTGTGCAAACGGCTTCCGTAGCTGCCATCACACGGTCAAAAACAAAAATAGACAGCGAAATATTACAAGCTGTCAGCGCTACAGAAAAGGATTCGATAGAAACACTCCCGAAAGGCTTTCCTGTAAAATACTCATACATAACTGATGCGAATAATGTTCCTTTTGCTCGAATCCCTGGAGTGGGGGATAGGGCAATTCCAAACATGGAACATAGGTTAGGACTAATAATAGCGGCACACGAAGGGCTTGCTTCTATACATGCTGGCGTCTCAGCCACAGTATCATTATTAAAACAGAGATACTGGTGGCCACAAATGAGAAGACAAACAAGGAATTATGTTTTAGAATGTGAAATATGTCAAAGAATGAAAGTATCAACGGTGAGACGCCCAGCGCAGACGCCCCTTCTAATCTCGGATAAACCATTAGCCTGTGTTTACCTAGACCACTGTGGTCCCTTACAAAGGGATGGTAACTATAAATATATCTTGGTTGCAGTGGACTCATGTACGAGATTCATATGGATGTGGCCCCAGCGAACGGCTGACGCCAGAACTGTTATAAAAGATTTGCGAGTCTTTATCGGCACATACGCAATTGGCATGCTGCATTCGGACCATGGTCCTGCTTTTAGCTCTAGAGCTTATAAGGAGGCCATGGTCAGCATGGGCGTTACATTGCGGTACTCTTGTCCATTTCACCCTGAGGGGAACGGAATTGTTGAAAGAAAAAACCGTGACATAAAGCAATCTATAACGGCAAAGGTATTAGGTTCGGGAGCTGGGTGGGTCAAACATCTAATAAGTGTCCAACGTAGTCTAAATAACTTGCCAAGAAATTCTCTGAAGGGATTCAGTCCGTACGAATTATTATTTGGAACTAGGATGTTAATCTCTGACCTTGACAGTCAAACTTCAGTGGTGAAGGAAAAAAGCTTTGATATCAAAGACCGTTTGGCTATTTTGCAGGACTTAAATGAAACAAGAAAAGACCTGAGCAACATAAAGTTGTAACAACAGCCAACAACCACTGAAGAACCACCACCTGTCCCAGCAAGACCTGTCTGGATTCCAAAAGTCGGGGATCTAGTCAGAGAAAAGATCGCGGTAAAGAAGGAATTTGGGCCTTCTTACAGAAAAGCAGTTCCTGTCTTGTCTGTCAACGGGACAAGATCAGTTGTACTACCGCCGCTTGCTGGTAAAAAGGAGAACCGAGTTGTATCCATCGACCTGGTAAAACCACAATCATGTGGCCGATAACAAATAGTAGGCCAAGTGGACTCCCCATAAGTAGCAGAACACCAAGGTTTGCTACCAGTACAGAGGTTCTATCAAAGAGGCTAATCACATTCGAAACGCCTACAGAAGAACAACAAGGACTATGCAACAATGCAATGGAACTTAGACCTCTGAAAACCCAAATAAAAACATTTAGCAGAGACACACCAACCTATAATGAAGTACCAAATGATAATGCAAGGAACATTAATCCTGAAGCAATTGGAACTATTGACAGAACTGCATCCGGCTACTTCATAAACTTCGATGATTCCTCTGAAGGCTTCAGTGAATCAAAGACACAGCCATCATCAAAAACCTTTAAAGATAAAGCTAAAGAACTTTTGAAACAACTGAAAGAAACATATCTGATTTCTCCATGGATCGAATTTTGGGTGGGTTTTGGTGCATTTATCCTCATACTTTGGCTCATCATGATACTAACTTTGGGACGCTTCATTGAGGGAAAATATGCTAAAATGGACACAGCAAGTCAGAAAATCAACTTGATCCTCAAACCACACACATCTTCACACGTCGAGAAAAGAGAACTTTCTTCAGTCAACTTCACAGCCAATCCTATACCGGGTGGGGTAGCATGGGACAACACTGACTACGAAATCTATGGTCCGGTTGAAATCCTGAAATATCCACACCAAATTAAGATCTCATTGAGTGACTTTGTAAAACCAAGCTCATTTGTTGATGATTGGGACTTCGAAAGCATTAATAATATGATGTCTGACTTAGTAATGTCTGCTAAATTTACCAAACATGATTATTTGCAGGGTTCTACAAATTATGATAGTATGTATTGCTACAACCACTATGGTAACCATTTTTTACATAGATCTGCACAACCTAGAAATGTTTTAAATTATAATCAATGGGAACATTGTGCAACCCCTCCAAAAGGAAGCTCAAGAACCGTTTACGACAAATATTCATACTTTTCAGGTTTTAACATAAGTAATGCTGAAACATTTTATTTCAAATTGTCAAACAAGACAGGGACGAAGACCATGATAACAAACACAAAATTGATATATTCAGACTCATTCTTTGAACAAATGAATACTTTTGGTTTTGATTATTGGGACAAAAATGTTGAATTGAAAAGTGTTTGGGGCACAAAAGAATGGCAAGTACAGGGTATAGAATCTTTGTTTAGAGCCTGCATGATCCCAGAACAAATTATATTTTTAAATGACACTGTTCAACAAACTACCTGTCTTGGCCTAGCCAAAATCAAAGACTTAAATAAACCGTCTATTCCAAAACCAACAATGAACAGCAATAGCTCTACAGATGAAGAGATAGACGTAAATTATGTATTAAACCAAAACAGAACACATCCAGATTGGAAACAGTGGTTGATCTGGCCCACAGATACTAATAACTGTCAAAACAGATTCCTGAACAAAACACAGGGGTTCAAAATGACCAGGCCAGACCCTAGATATCCTCAAAGACAACACCCAGGGATAATAACCACCTACAGTGTGGGCAAATTATGCCTTCAATGGCTACAAACTTCCACACTGGCAGAAATTAAGCAACACCTAACTTTACTTACTGATGGTGCTGACTTGCGTGATTTCACTATGGGACCACGCAAACAGCGTCAAAAGCGTTTCATAGCAGCCTCTGTATATGCAGCATACAATGAGGCCTGGAAGGTTACTCAAATTGAGACAGCAGAAAGGATACGGGAAATTGACCGTATTAATTTGGAAAAATCACTTTCTGTAGTGGACAATGGGTTAATGACTCTGTCCTCCAGAATTTTTTCTTTGGACAGCATTGTGTCTTCAGCAATCGACATATTATCGCAAGACTTACTGTTATTACAACACGGTCAGTCCCAATTGCGTTCTATTGTACAGCTTGGCTGGACGTTACAAAATCTGCGTTCAGGCTATGTGCCTTGGCGTTTAATCAACACAACGTCACTATTCTATATCTTTAACCTTACTGATAGACAAATCAGTATGGCACAGAAGGGGGCTGATTATACAATCCTGAGCATTGAGAAACTTGAGAGATTACCAGTGACAATGTCAGAACGACCTGTCAGTGAATGGATAATACATGGGATAATAAATATTCCAATATCAACCTTCAGGTTTCAATACTGCCAAAAATATATACAGGCTGGCATGTACGAAAAATTGGGAAAAGGGTACATAAAAACAACATGGAACCTGCCCTATTCGCATGCATGTGTCAGTAATAAAGGACAGAAAGTGTTTCTTAGTGGCAATAATTGTGCAATGTCACTAAGCGGTACACTTCTGTGTATTAGATTGCATGGAGCCTGTGAAGGGAACTCAAATAACCTTTCATGTCACCAGCAAGGCGCACCTGCAACAGAGATTGAACCATTCTTTCAAAGACTCTACAATGGGAGTTACATTCTAATTGTAGATCACAGATGTTGTAGTCTTATGCCCGGGACTCCTTATCTCGTAACTACGACTGCGAAGGTCAAGTGCTGTGGACACTCATTGTTCCCCAGCTCCTTTCCAGACAGGGAGGCAAGGGCATGGCCCAACTTGAAAATTACTTCTATTCGAATAGATACTTTAAGCAGAATGAAAACAGTGCTTCTTCAGACGCCGACAAGGCTCACGTCATCAAAAGAAACGTATGATCTCCAAGTCGCAAGGACGACTGCAGAGATACATTCATTGTTATCAACTAATTCCCCCATACATTTCGCAGAAATCCTGAATGAAATCTTAAATATTTCTGATACCAGTGGAGTCTCAAAAGTATTTAAGACAGTATTTTCGATGGCATTAACACCATTCAAAGCCATACTGGGTATTTTTCCAGATTTCGTCCATTCGATTTTTGGCGGACTTCCCCTCATATTAGGACTGATTGCAGGAATCCTATTCCTAGTCCTTATATTTCGTTATGGCAAACCATGTCACAGACAGAACACCTGCGACAAGGGAAGAAACAATCCTAGCCATTGGATACCGGGACCGGATATCAAAAATCCTGGGACTATCCCGGCTTAGAGACCTGAACATGACTTGGTTTCTATCATTTTGACCAATGTGGCAACGATGTGTTTTACCTGTATTAAGGTGCCTGCTATGCGGAGAAGAATGCGTGTTAGACACCTGTCTGATGCTACAATCGGATGCGCCAATGGATGCAGAAACATTGTTGAGTCCAACAAAGGCTCATGCTTTGTGCTGCCCTCAACGGCTACCAATCCTGATGACGGCATTCGTGGAAACTTCACCACTACGATTAAGGGGTAGTGAAGTTCAAGATGAAAGCAGCATCGATCAGGTACGACCTTCTGTCAGCAATCCAAATCAGAATGTCAATGGAGACAATCATGCGCACGAATGCATGGTTACACCTATTTCCGAGTTAGTGGAACTCTCCCAGGAAGCTGTTGACAACTTTTTCGAGAGTCTAAATGATATGATGTTCTCACCAGAGCAGAAATAGAGACTTTTGGGCAAGCTCGTACACGGCGTTCCCTGAATTTGGCCTTCAACTTTAATAATAAAGTCACATGAACAATTTTCCCTCCAGTTCACGGACAGCAATTTTTTCAGCAGCCCCAAAATATTTTTGCATATTTTTCGGGATACTATCTTCTGCTTAAAGTAAGAACTATTCTTAGAGAACTAAGATTTCTAAATTTAGATAGCTTATAGACATTAGCTGCCCACTGGCATGTTCATAGTTATTATTATTCTGTGATGAAATGGTCTCGAACCTTTTTTCTGTATTAAGAGCCATTTCATGTGTAAATTTTCATATACAAAATAGCAATAATGTATACAAATGCGTGATTACTTTAGCATTATTCTACAGCTTGAGTGCATACTATACATATGACTGCATTTTTTCCGTATATTTGATAATTTCAAAATGCATTTATGTATTTTGGGGTGGTAAGGTATACACAATACTCTATAGTATGTTTTACTATGCATAGATTAGTAAATATGTCCATAGTTAGCGTGGAGTGGGTGTGATGTATTCCTATAGGTTCTGTATCGATCCCCCTATTCCTGACCCTATTCTGGTTAACAAACTAACAAGTTAACTAGCAGCCAGCCCATGAGGCAGAAAACCCCCATGATGCAGGAACCGTTATCTGATAAAGCCACACTACGGCACAGGAACGTGTTATCTGATTAGGTCATAACGCTTGCCATCTAATTAGACAAGCGATATTCCTCCAGCCCCTGATAAGGCATACGGAGTTCTCATAACAAATGAAACCTATGACAGACCTGGGAAAAACCCTGCGGCCATTGTTTTGATTTCACCGAGAACTTCAGCAAAAGAATGTGCTAACGACCTGGTCGTATGACATCTTTATTGACGTATCTATGTCCATCCTTACGTCAATCTCGGCACCTTAAAGGTATAAATATTACCGATATTGCCCTATGCAAACACACGCGGTGGTGACGAGGACGGAGCAGCCAGACTTGCCGAAGCCCAGAGCAGAGCAGACCCCGCTGGCGCAGCCCCGCCTTCTTGACGCCCTGAGAACGAGCAGCTGCCTATTTCTCCTGCCGAGAAATCCAGCTCCGGCGTTTCCGGGTAGCCCTCGCAGGCAGCCTGGAATATCGAGACCAGAGACGAGAGATACCATCCCTCATTCATCCTAACTTCCAGGTACAGAACTGAATAACCCCTCGCAGAGAATTCTTTAGTCAGTCACTTGGCAAAAACAAACTTAACTTAAACTGTAACTTTCTATTCCCGCCCACGTATTAGGCTTAGGTCAGGTACACGGGGTAGGCGTATTTAGAAACACCAGTTGAGTACGTTTAGTCAAATGTATATGTGTATGTAATATATTTTATTCATTTTAAACCTTCATATGGCTTAGAAACCATATCAATGTTTTTACAGTATTATTTTATACTTCTGCTTCTAATGTATGCACTTTACTTAACTATAAGTATTGCAATAATATCAATCCATTTCTCTTGTGTGAGAAAAGAGACTGATCAATAAATAACATCTTTTATTGAACACGCCCGTCTCTTCCTTTTCTCTACAATCTGATGAGACTAAGAATGCACGTACTGACTGAGTAAAATAAATTGACTTTTGTTCACACGACTCTCGAGATACACTCTTGATTAGGGGAGAGCAAAGTTGTCATGTTCTATGGTTGTCAGAAACTAAATCCCTTCTTGTCTATCCAGGGAGGTTCAACTCCTCCTTGCCTATTCGAGAAAGTTTCTAGTGAACTCTGAGCTAGCTGGCAAACCCAAAACTTTAAGTCTAATATCGACAGTAGTAGACCTAGTTAACGTCTGGTCTAGGCCTATACTATTGAAGGTATTATTCCAATGCGCAGAGCCTATTGGGATAATAGGAACTACACTACACTCCGGCCCTCTCTCTGTGTCTCCCTTCTCCATCCTACCCTCTCTGTGTCTCCCTTCTCCCTCCCTCTGTGTCCCCCTCCCTCCCTCTGTGTCCCCCTCCCTCCCTCTGTGTTTCCCTCCCTCTGTGACCCCCTCCCTGCCTCTGTGTTCCCCTCGCTCCCCCTCCCTCTGTGTCTCCCTCCCTCCCTCTGTGTCACCTTCCCTCCCTCTGTGTCCCCCTCCCTCCCTCTGTGTCTCCCTCCCACCGTGTCCCCCTCCCACCCTCTGTGTCTCCCTCCCTGTCTCCTTCCCTCTGTCTCTTTCCGGCCCTCTCTCTGTGTCTCCCTTCTCCCTCCGTGTCCCCCTCCCTCTGTGTCCCCCTCCCTCTGTGTCCCTCTCTGTCCTCTCACCTGTGTGTGCCAGCCCTCAGCCCGGGCTGAGACAGCTTCCCCGGTCGCACGCACACAGCCCCACCAAGTACTTCATGGGTCTTTAAAAGACCATTTACATGTTAATTAGGCTTTGTTGAATTTCACCTCTTAGGCCCTGCAGCTCCCCGCGGACAATCACTGGAATCCCCCGGGCCCCCACAGAGCAGAGTCTGAGTCCGCGCTGCTGCGGCTGTATTTGCAAACACTATTTAATTTAATTATTTTTAAACACAGGTGTCTGCAATGTCCGCGGGCCGCCCAGGAAGGCTTGCCGGGCAGCCACCGGCCCGCGGGCCATACTATGAGTACCCCTGATCTAGACCAAACCAGATTTCTCCCTGAAAGAGCGACCCGATACAACCTGAGGAGGACGCATAACTGGCTCATGGAAGTAAGCAACAGAGAGAGCCCACATTGGTTCTTCTCCCTCGATGCCGAGAAGGCATTTGACGCGGTCCACTGGCCCTTTCTGGAGGGGGTGCTGGAACGTTTCGGTTTTGGTCCCTAGTTCAGGAAGAAGATTAGCCTGCTATACACGGACCCCAGGGCGAGAGTTCGGGTCAATGGTACGCTGTCAGGAGACTTTCCTATACGGAGGGGTACCAGACAGGGATGCCCCCTGTCCCCACTGCTGTTCACTCTCTCTATAGAAATAATTGCGTGCGTAATCCGGCAAAATGAGAGCATCAGGGGGTTCAGCATAGGGGAGTCGGACACATCTATAGAAAAACCAACCCTGTATGCGGACGATGTCCTGCTATATATCACCGCACCGGAGACTACTATACCAGCCCTCTTCTTAGAACTTGAACGGTATGGCTCGCAGGCGGGCTAACAGATTAATTGGCATAAATCGATACTCTATGTTCCCCAAAGGCGGGATGAGGGGCCCACGCTACCTGAGCGGATGCAGACGACCAGGGAGGGATTTAATTACCTCGGGGTGTTCATAACGACCGATAGGGCGCTCTCCTTTGAGAGGAATATTCGACGGGTGTTACGCAACTTTACTGAAGATGCTGCACGATGGAAGCTACTTCCCCTGACGCTCCTGGGCCGGGCGGCAATGTTTAAAATGATTGCGCTTCCACGGTTCCTGTATGCCTTCCAAAACGAATATTTTCCTATGCCGGCTAGAGTGTTTAAGGACATACAGGCAGAGCTCCGGACCTTTTTATGCCTGGGGAAGTGGCCCAGGGTGACGCTCTTGACACTAAAAAGGCACCAGTATAATGGAGGTATCTCCCTACCCGACCTAGAGGCCTATTACTGGGCAGAGCACCTGGTCGCTATAAATGAATGGGTGCACGCCGATGCCGCCCACCCCACTTTTGCACTAGAGAGGCATACCATGGAAGCACACACCTGCCTACATTATCTCTACGGGGGTAAGGGGAGGGCTAGATTGTTGACTGCTACGAGACTCACGCTAGGGATATGGACGAGGGCGACGAAAGCGATAGGGTGGGAACGCAGGTTCAAGAAAAAAAAAACATTGTGGAAATGCGCCTGGCTAAAGGAAATTAATAAATTAAAGGGATTCCGGAGTTGGGATGCCATTTTGGCATGTCGACCCTGGGCGACGTGATGAAACAAGGGGTGCTGCAGTCATTCCCCTCACTGCGCAGGGACTATGGACTACACAACACACAGTATTTTAAATACTTGCAACTACGACATGCGTGGAGGGCAGAGGGGGCTTTGGCAGAGGCGCTCGCAGAATACGCTCCTCTGGAGGGGCGTCTCCTACAGGAAAGGGTTGCTGGTAAGGCAGTATCCCTGACATACAAAACAATAATGAATAACAGGCCGGACAGACTGGGGAACCGACGAACGACTTGGGAAAGAGAAGTGGGCGACATGGATGACGTAGACTGGGGTATTGCCCTCATGCATCCTAGGGAAGGGGCAGTCAAGTCCCGCCTCTGGTTGATACAATTCAATATCCTGCATAGAACCTACTATGATAGGGCGCGCCTACACAGGATTGGGAGAATAGTCTGAGATGTGGCACTGGCATAGGGGACTTTTACCATACTATCTGGTCCTGCCCAAATATCCAACTGTTCTGGGGGTCGGTCCTCACGGAGCTGGGGGAAGTGCTGGAGACCACCGTACCATTGGACCCCAAAGTTGCCCTGCTGGGAATGACAGCCGATGTAGCTCTGGCCAGACCATTGCTGATCTTCCTGGTGCTAGCCCTAGTGGTGGCCAAGAGAGATGTGGCAAGGAAATGGGGGGCGCCAGACACACCACAACTAGAAGAATGGAGGCGGGGGATGAACCTCTATATGGCCGCAGAGAGAGTAACGTATACGGCAAGGGGGTGCCCCAAGAAATTTGACAGGGTATGGGGTAAGTGGAGGCGCTATCATGGTCTAGATGGAGGGGTGTGAGGTACATGGGGGGGTATGAGCACCTACTCGTCAGGGAGCAGATCCGGATGAAGGGTCTGAGGCTGTCGTGTGAAGGGAACAGGGTGAGAGGAATAACTGCTCAATTGAATAGGACGAATTGTGTTTTTGATTTAAGGGAAGGAATGGTGGGTGGGGAGGTGGGGACATGGGTGTGCTGCTCGATATTGACATGCTGGATGTTTACAGATCACACTTGGGGTACAATTTCCCCACAGTTCACCGTCTCAATTGGAACAAACATTAGGTCCAGCACATGGCCTTTTTCATGCGTAGACCTCAGAACAGTGACTGAGCTCTAAGGAAGCCATCCGATTAATACATTTAGAATCTATTTGACTTCACAGTGATTCTGCCCGTTTAGTAAGAGTCCCCAAGCGCTATGAAGTTGGTATGGGATAGTGACAAAGAAAGGAGAACATCTACAAAGGAATCTAACCAGGTAACTACCCTAGTGGGTGGATGATAACATTATTTTATATTAACTTTGAGGAAAGGAGCCGGACCGTAAACCTTCTCTTTCAGGCTTAGGGACAGATGCACAAAGCTATTTTCAAATGTAAACCCCGCAATTTGTAAAATCATAGTATTTGCAACTGTGGTGTGTGTTTCAAAGAGGCAGCAACAGATTTAAAAAGGACTGCTTCCCCTTTCGGAATAGTGTCGGGCGGATGGGACTCAGGGGGGATATGAACAAAAGGCAGTGGTCAAGTGAACCAATAGTTGCTATGCCCCGAGGTTTAACTCAACAGGAAAACTTCCCTTTTTTTGTAAATTAGTTCTGATTTATTTTATTAAAACTGGCTGCTGTTTAAAAGAAAAAAAGTTTCTAGTTCGGGAATGCAAACACACGCATGGTGGTCTCCTGTTTGTACATCACCATGCCTGTGTTTATATCCAATCACAGGAGGTCACAAATCCTAACCTGCCTAAATAATATACATTAGACAGGTCGCTCTGCGACCAATTACTGCAAAGGATGCATCCAAAGAGACGATGCACAAACTGAACAAACAATGCACAAATTGTAATCGCTATTCGCAACTGGTCTATTTGTAATTCAACTCCTTAATCTCTTAAGCAACAAGCATCTGCAATGCAATAGGTCTCGCAATGACATTAGTTTGAGTTATTGACATTGTAAATGACAATGTTTTTTTTTCTTTTTTCTTTTATAAAGTCGACCGACGGGAGGGTTGGCCGTTCATCGAGCAGAGCAGTGCCCCCACGTGCCTGCAATTGTGGTGGCACGCTGATGTGACGGGTCGCGGATGAAGCGCTTTAGGCTTGCAGCGTAACATTTCCAAGTGGATGTTGTGCCGCCGTGATGAATTGGCGCTGGGCATAATGTTTACTTTCCCAGCTGGTGTTGTGCTGCGGCTGTGGCACCGAGGTGCCCGTGGCAGAACATAGTGGGATGCAGGAAGGAGGGTAACGAGGATGCAGATGGTTGGAGGGGGGGTCGTCGCGTGATGGCGGGAACAGTGATGCGTTGTGCGGGTGGGACGATGGGGCAAGGTTCCATATAACCATGGTGCCTATGGTGGCACTCAGGAGAGCTTGGCCAGGGAGGGAGGAAGGAGCGCAGTGCAGGTGGAATGCAGGGGAGGCTGGAGGTGGATTGCGCAGGTGGAATGCAGGGGAGGCTGGAGGTGGATTGCGCAGGTGGAATGCAGGGTGAAGCTGGAGGTGGATTGCGCAGGTGGAATGCAGGGTGAAGCTGGAGGTGGATTGCGCAGGTGGAATGCAGGGGAGGCTGGAGGTGGATTGCGCAGGTGGAATGCAGGGGAGGCTGGAGGTGGATTGCGCAGGTGGAATGCAGGGGAGGCTGGAGGTGGATTGCGCAGGTGGAATGCAGGGGAGGCTGGAGGTGGATTGCGCAGGTGGAATGCAGGGGAGGCTGGAGGTGGATTGCGCAGGTGGAATGCAGGGGAGGCTGGAGGTGGATTGCGCAGGTGGAATGCAGGGGAGGCTGGAGGTGGTTTGCGCTGGTGGTTGGGGAGCTGACGGACGCCTTTGGGAAGGCGCAGGGTAATTGTGGCGCGAGGCAGTGGGGATGCACGGGCCGGTTGCTGCGGTCCTGTGTTGTTATGTCACCCATGTTCACTTCGAAGCGCTGTGGGATCACAGGAGTGAGAGATGACGGTCACACTTCAGTGCATTATAAAGCGGGCCTGGCATTTATGAACTAGAAGCGTCAGTCCATCTTTGCTATAGGAGGGCATGGAGCCGACGTGCACAGGGGGAGGGATTAGGGTTTGCAGGAGAGGACGAGCTCATGACTATTCCCTAAAGCCCCTGGATGGTTGTGCGTTCTACTGATGGCTACAGCAGGCTTAGGCTTGCAGGACAGCGTGTGATTGGCTGCAAGTATACCCTATGAAATAGCTGCACTGGAGCCACCATCATGCACCTGTTAGACACTGGCCTCTTAAAAAACAAGAGTAACCAAATAGAAAAAATAGAGGGACACTTTTTTTTGTTAGTTAAATCTTGGCACAATACCCCCAGATCTGCCGCCCAGCACCACGAGTCACTAGTTCAACAGTACTTAGTAAATTAGTTTACTGCAATAACCTGCTGGATTTTACTGCAAATGCACAGCCTTCTTCGTGCACCCGGATTTCAGGGTCTGCCCACTCATTGGGTAAAGAAGTTCCCTGAAAAGCCATCTGACGAGTTGGGAGCACAAGAAGAATACATACAGCACCAGAAGTGTATGATCGTTTGCTTTTAGCAAGCCTTCCTCACTGGCCCTTAAAACGAGTGAAATTCTCACTTGAATCATTTCACGCTGCAGTTGTGTTTTCAGTGTGCTTCAAGATACAAACCACAAAGCAAAAACATTTCCCGATACCCATGAATTAATATAACGTGCTTTACATTTGTGACCTGTAGACGACAATATGTGAATTACCGTGGAATTATTAATATTTACTTGTATTGCATGTATACAGCGTTTACCACTTACCTACATCTTTGCTAAATCGTTTTTTATTTAACACTTGACAGTGTCCCTTCCGCTGCTACCCAGTTAGTCATCACTTTTTACATGAATAATTTACTCCATTCTGTTTATTAAATGTTTGCCTCTAGCTTGTCTTCGGTGCAGGAGTTATCTTAACTTCGTGTGCTAAGGCACATATTTTTTTCATTACTCTTTTCCCAACCGTACGTTCACATCACAACTTCACACGAACATGAAAGTAAGCCTTCTCAACCACCACCTAAATCATGAGGATGGACTTCTACAGTTCTGGACATTTAACAAAACAAACAAGCATTTGCAATGCAATAGGTCTCGCAGTTGTGAGAGTTTGAGCTATTGGCATTGTAAATGGCAACGCCTTTTATTTACGTGTTGGTTTTTAAAACATAAATGAAAGGCATTGTCATTTACAATGCCAATAGCTTAAATTCTCGCAAATGCGAGACCTATTGCATTGCAAATGCTTGTTATAGTTGATGAAGTCACTAATGCCGTTACAAACGTCTGTCCACACATTGGAAGTGCTGCATAAAATACACGCGATGGCAGTACATGTTTTCACTTTGATCTACAAGTGACAGAGCGAACTCCCTTACAAGGGCGTTCATTCATTAATCCCGCTGTATAAGGCATTGACATTTAGAATCATTCAAATCTCTGTAAATCATTGGTGCTACCAACAGGAGTACAAGGGATGCAGTAAGGTTTTTTAATAGGAACCCGCAAGCATGTAGCACATTATATGTATCTAATAGATAACAGTGGGCATAATTTATTCATATGTTTCTAGGTTTATTGGAACCACTGTAAAGTAAGAGGACTCTAATCTCCATACCGGAGTGGCTAGGACCCACAGGCATATTGGCGCCAAAGATTCCTTGTTGCCTTGGAAGTATAATCATTTTTTGACATTATCTTCCGGTGAGTGTCTATGGTTTTAAGACATTATTGAGGCACTAACGCAAACGTGGAAAAGGAGCACTGACCAGGCATCTACTATTGTTGTTTTGTAACAACAAGGGAACCAATATAGAATCAATGGACTGGACGGGGTGCAGGAGTATAGACACTTAAGGTGCAGCTCTTAAACAACCATCAGGTACGTTCACTGTCGGTGACAACGGTTAATAATAGAAACGTAAAAATAGTTTTATACCAATAATGTAATAAGCACAGAGTTGACAATATCTCCCTTTCTGTCCTACAAATAAGTTTTGTGTACACCGTGTGGAGCCCTAAGGTGCCCCGCTTAGAGAATATTAGTGGTATTATTACCTCACCTACCCATTGATTGCAGGAGGTGGGTCCTTTTTATACATATCTTTCAGAGAGCTACATGCATTTTAGATTGGGTGATTGATTACAGAACGGTGTCCCTGAGATTATAAGGCCAATAGATGTGTGACAAGTGGGGAGTGTGTGCTTAACGGTGGACCCTGTAGGCAATTTTGTACATTAGTTTATTCTTTTTTGTTTATTATCAATGTGTTGCATATGTTTTTATGTATAAACTTTGAGGGGA
Source organism: Lissotriton helveticus (assembly GCF_964261635.1). Taxonomy (NCBI): domain Eukaryota; kingdom Metazoa; phylum Chordata; class Amphibia; order Caudata; family Salamandridae; genus Lissotriton; species Lissotriton helveticus. Next base: position 36,040,171 of record NC_136069.1, read on the forward strand.
TAAGACTTTTATGATCCTTTAGGGTGATGTATGTTTAGTTTAAGCAATCTGTTGATGAACTATATATTTTAGTGCATAGACTAACAGGATAAGAGTTGTGGGGATTAATGTCAATATACGTTGTCTTTATGCCTTTTAAGAATGAGGCCCCAGTGGGGTATCGAATAGGAATGTAGAAATGATGTGTATTTGAGAAATAAGTCTTTTTCTCTGATATTGATAAGTATTTCTTTGTTTTATTTCTATTAGGTTTTTAACTGTGTATTTTTTAATAAGAGAGACTAGTATTTGGCTTTTCTTGAAGAAGGCAATTGCTATCATAAAAACACCACCGAAACGCGTCAACACATTTTTCTGTTTACTTGATTGTATCCAAGGAATGTGTTCATGCTCAATAGATGATTGTGTTGATGGACATATGAACAGATACATGACATGAATTCCATGTGGAACAATCCATGCATGATGTTATTATTATATTGCACTTTTCTCTGTGTCTCTCATTTATGTTATTGTGTTTTTTTTGTGTTGTTATGACCTCGATGAGGTTGTGGTTTGTATTTATCAAAAGAATCAACATTGTTTTTTAATAAATCTATATATACTTTGTATACATTTTGGTAATAATTAGTTTTTGTACTATAATTGTCTAAGAGGGTCCTTTTCCTAAAAAGTGTGTGTGAGGATTGTGTGAGTTTGCCCCATTGGATTGTGACCATTATAGATGTGAAATATACATTGAGAACCTTTTTGGTGTTCCCAAGAGTCCTTTTCTTTCTTTAGTTGGGTGGAGTGCAGCCAGTAATAAGCAAACTTCACCTGTGCACAATAAATGTATAGATCCATGTCTGGGACGCTCAAGCCACCCTGCTCAAAGGGGAGATTAAGGACTTCCCATGCAAGCCGGGGTTGACTGCCTGCCCACACCAACATGATTAGGTTGAACGGAGGTGGCGACGGAAGGCAGTGGTGAGTGGTGGTTGAAGATAAATAAAGAAGTACAAGAATGTACAGAGTACCACCATTGTGGCAACCGCAACTCTCCCCACCAGGGACAGCGGCAATCACTTCTACGCCTGCACGCAGTCCTCCAGCCACGTCATGAGCCTGTCATAATTTGTACCCCAAAGTTCACTCAGATCTCCTCTAAACAGAACTCCCAAGTAGCAAACCGGTGCCTGGCCCATTGTAGGAGGAATTCTGTGACAAAGACTTGAATGTTTAGGGTTTGTGGGAATATCACAGACTCGAACAAGTTGCTGGATATTCCTGCACATCCACTAAAATGGATACTTTCCTGAATGACAGGACCAAGGTTAATTTCTGGGATGCAGATGAAGAGTGTGATGTCATCTGCATACATGGATACTAGAATTCTCCATGAGGAGAATGCAAGCCCGCAGTGAGAATGGTGCTGCCACAACCTGGGGCTCCATCCTGATAGTAAATAGGGCAGCCATATCTGGTTCTCCTAGACAACACATAGGGAGAAGTGACCACCCCATTCACCCACAGGCGGCGGTAGGATGCGTACACAGTAGTTTAATCAGGTGTACGAAGTTATCACTAAGGCCTATGCAGGCAAGAGAATGAAAGAGATAAGGCCGCTCTAAAGTGTCAAATGCCATGGTGGTGTCGAACAAAACCTCCAACATGTCGACCTGGGGATCAATCGTACAGAAAAGCGCAGCGGTTGTGAGCTGTTGATCCGTTAGGGATGAAGCCGGATTGATCTGGGTGAACAATATGCCGAAAGAGAGGGAGAAGGCGGAATGAAATTAGTTTGGCCAAGATCTTATTATCCACATTGATCATGGATACGGGTCTGTAGGAGTCACAGAGCTTAGGGAGCTTGTGAGGTTTCAGGACACTGACAATGAGCACCTCTCGAAGTGAGGGAGGTAGTACACCCCGCTTAAGGGATTCCTCATACATAGACAGAAGATGGTGGGCGAGGATTTGGACATATTCTTTATAAAAGACTATTGTGAAGCCATCCAGGCCCGGTGCTTTGTCCCCAGGTATGCTTAGAACCACCTGCACAATGTCCTCAGTTGTGAAATGTGCACCCACAAACGTTGGTGTCATCCAACCAGAGCAGTTAAATAGTATCAAAGTATCAGGTCAGGGTGGTAAAGTCAGACGACAATGAGGTGGAGTGCAGGTCAATAAAGAACCCAGCCATTACTTGTCGGATAGTGGCAGTGCGAGCATGGACTGAATGCTGGTCATTCAATATCTCTGTAATATCCACAAGCTCAAGGCTTGTGAAGTAGCCTGGCAAGTGTCTTGCCGCCTTATCCCTCTCCCTAAATGCCAGGTCACAGCCACCTGGCCAAGATAATGCATCTCCCTGGTCGCAGCCCCTTCCTATTCCAATAATTTGTTTTTGAACTATGCAGATGTAGTCACATCATTGGTTTCAATGAATCAGACCTCTAGCGGTTGAATAACAGTCTCTACTGTGTGAGGGTCTTACGTAGTGCCCTGGGTACTACATCCTGCTTAGTACGCCACATCCCATGGATGACTACCTTAAACGCCTGCCTCAGTGTGTAAGGAGAATCTACTGAACATGCATGGAGGTAAAAAAAAAAAAAAAAAAATTAAATAAAAAATCGAGAATGACTGCATTAATCTTAGTTTTAAATTGCGATTCTCATATTTACATGACTAGAGAATCTGGATTTCATTAAAGACTCGGAGGCTGACATTATACATTATGCATATATCTTTAATGCAGATCCCAGCAGCCGCATCACAATATAATAGTTCCAAATAGAACAAAGGCAACAGCTAAGAGCCATGAGTCAACAACACACAGCCTCTTTTAAATGAAGAAATAAAGTAGAAAAAGTTCAAGAAGAGTTCAAAGGCTTGAGGAGAAACTCTGCAACGAAGGAGATGAAAAGCAGGACATCACGAAACTTGAATGTAGAAGGTAGAAGGAAGAAATCCAGGAAGGACGTTCTCTTGAGAGACGTATTCAGGATCAGGCAATATCTGAAAGGATAAAGGAATTAGTCCAAGAAACCCAACAGAAACAAATCCAAACATGTCATAAGAAGTTAATTAAAGACAGTAAGCATTACAATAAATTGTACATGGTAAAATGTAAAATTGAAATGCCTCCGGTGGAGGGAGGGGGGGATAATGTCAGCCTCCGAGTCTTTAATGAAATCCAGATTCTCTAGTCATGTAAATATGAGAATCGCAATTTCATTACAAGACCGGAGGCTACATTATACATGTTGGAAGCTTCCTAAAACAGCATCAGACATGTGTTGGATAGGTTTACAATAATGACGAGCAAAGGTACCAGCATTGGACCAGTCAGCAGCTTTCAAGATGTCATCCAACTTACCTCCAGACCAAAGTGATTTGCTAGCCATAGCACCTCTAAGGGAATGAGCTTGAAATTTAGTCAAATCAACCCCAGCTAAGCTCATAACGGATTTAATCCATCTAGCAATAGAGGGGGAGCTAATAGCCCTATGAGGTTTAACAAAGGAAATAAGCAATTGATTAACGCCGACTGGACGAAGTCCAGACATTCTAAGGTCATACTCCTTCATGCACTCGACAACACAGAGTTTAGGATGAAGGTCGAAACGAGGGTAAAATATGGGGTCAGACATTGTTTTTGTCCTGCTATGGATATCAAACTTAACGCCAAAAGGATTATAAGAACGATAAGTAATATCAAGAGAACGGATGTCTGAAGACCTTCTGCAAGAAACAAGGCATAAAAGAGTAGCCAGTTTAAAAGAAAGATTCTTCCTGTTAAGGAGAGAATTAGAAGGCCAGTTAGAAAAGAGATGAAGAATCAAATCAACGTCCCAAAGAACATCATATTTGGGTCTAGGAGGTCTTTTGATACGAATAGCCTTCATGACCCTACAAATAATGACATTTTTACCAATGGACTTACCATTAATAAGAGTATGGCCTGCAGAAATTGCAGATCTAAAACAGTTAATGGACCTGTAACTAAGACCTTTCTCAAATTGTTCAACCAGGAAATTAGTCACATCAACAATAGGGGCCTCCAGGGTATCCAGGTTCCTTTCCAGGCACCAACAAACCCAAAGTTTCCAGATTCTATTGTATCTGTAATGGGTGCCTGGCGCCCAAGACTCCCTGAGGAGGTTTGAAGCTGAGTTCGAAAGACCTGAGATTTCGTTAGATCTCCTGACACCCTCCAGGCAAGAAGGGATAAACTCTGATTGAGGATAAGAGGGTGTATGCGAACATCTGAATCTATGAGGAGATCTTCTAGTGAAGGGATCAGGAAGGGAATGCTGCAAGTTAGTTCCAGAGCAGTGGGAAACCAGGCCTGGGAGGGCCAGAAAGGAGTTATTAAAAGGAGGAGACACTTGTCATGTCTCACCTTTTGAAGTACTCGCTGAATCATTGAAATAGGAGGAAAGGCATAACCCCGGATATTGCTCCAAGGTTGGAGGAAGGAGTTGAATGCCCGAGAACCCGGGTCGGGCATCCAGCTGAAATAATCCGGAAGTTGGGAGGTGAGTCTGCTTGCGAAAAGATCCACCTCCAGGGGACCCCAAATCTGATTCAGGGTCTTGAAGACGCAAGGATTCAGCTTCCAATCGCTGAAGTCCACAAGGAATCTTGAGTTCCAGTCCGCGGAGGAGTTCGCAGCACCTGGAAGGTGTTCTGCCTTCAGAGCAATCTTGTGTTCTAGGCAAAACATCCAAAGCTTCTTGGCTAAGTCCGAGAGGTCTGCAGACTTCGTGCCTCCGAGGCGATTGATATAAGCCACCGCCGACATGTTGTCCATCTTCAAAAGGACAGGCCTGCCTTGAAGAGAATTTCTGAAGCTCATTAGAGCATAAAGACCGGCGGTCAATTCCAGGTAATTTATGTGGTCGAGAGATTCCTCCTGAGACCAAAGACCTCCTGTGTTTTGATTCAAGAGGCAAGCAACCCAGCCGTGCAGGCTGGCATCCGACTCCAGTACGAAATCCGGGGAAGAACCAAAAATGGCTTTCCCATTCCATGCCTCCAGGTTGTTCATATATATAGGAATAACAGGAGAAAACCCATAGACCTCGTTGGGATGGGTGTTTCGTGTAGGCAAAAACAATTCCCAACAGGTATTATGTGGAGACAATTACAAAGGTGTATGCCACAAGCATTACGAAAGGAACAGAAACAAGGAGTCAAATGATTTTAAGAAGAGGTAGTATTATTTACCAAGAAACAGAAAGGGAAAAATCTTTCATATGCAAATACAGTTTAAACAGCACTGTAAAGACCGGATCTTGTGACAACCCAGTGACACTTGGTGCAAGGTGCTATATACAGTTAGTGAGGTGAATGTGCAAGTGCTTAAAAACAGCATTGGCGACGCATTAAACAAAGTATGTACATCAGTTAGAGGCTCCAAAAAACAAGTTACAGTCACTTGGAAAACAATTATTTCTACAGGAGCACTGAACGTGATATGCGTCGTATAATTCAAGCTGTACAGTCGACGGCGTTTCGATCCCCTTTAGTCGGGATCGTCATCAGGACAGAGTTGTCGATAGATACAGTGAGTATAGCCAGGCAGGAAGGCGAGGCTAGAGGGACTCCGAAGAGACAATTAATGGTCGGATGCTGATCGCAGCTTAATTTGGATCAGCAGGCGGGGTTTACAGCGCCTGAATGGAACAGGGCATCAGAAGGCAATTTGGGGCTCATCTGGCGTGGAGACTACCGGCAGTGAATGCTATGGTCAGCTCCCGCATTCACTGCCGGTAGTCTCCACGCCAGATGAGCCCCAAATTGCCTTCTGATGCCCTGTTCCATTCAGGCGCTGTAAACCCCGCCTGCTGATCCAAATTAAGTTGCGATCAGCATCCGACCATTAATTGTCTCTTCGGAGTCCCTCTAGCCTCGCCTTCCTGCCTGGCTATACTCACTGTATCTATCGACAACTCTGTCCTGATGACGATCCCGACTAAAGGGGATCGAAACGCCGTCGACTGTACAGCTTGAATTATACGACGCATATCACGTTCAGTGCTCCTGTAGAAATAATTGTTTTCCAAGTGACTGTAACTTGTTTTTTGGAGCCTCTAACTGATGTACATACTTTGTTTAATGCGTCGCCAATGCTGTTTTTAAGCACTTGCACATTCACCTCACTAACTGTATATAGCACCTTGCACCAAGTGTCACTGGGTTGTCACAAGATCCGGTCTTTACAGTGCTGTTTAAACTGTATTTGCATATGAAAGATGTTTCCCTTTCTGTTTCTTGGTAAATAATACTACCTCTTCTTAAAATCATTTGACTCCTTGTTTCTGTTCCTTTCGTAATGCTTGTGGAATACACCTTTGTAATTGTCTCCACATAATACCTGTTGGGAATTACTCCAGGTTGTTCAGCCACCAAAGCAATTCTGAACGAGAATCTGAATCCAGAGAAATAAGATCCCCATACCAGAGACCTGATCTCAGAGCTCTCGCTTTGACCCTCTGAAGAGCCCGATAGTTGAGTGGGCCTGGAAAAATTGCTTGAATTGAAGACGAAAGGAGACCTAGAAGCCTGGCCAAGTCTCTGAGGGAGAGAGTCTGATGGCTTAGAGCATATTTTATTTGCTTTTTTATTTTCGAGATTTTCTTGGAAGGAAGAAGGAGGAGGCAACGGGAGGTGTCGACCGTGAAACCCAAAAATTCTATGGATTTTGAGGGAATCAGGCAAGATTTCTCCTTGTTTTTGATGAAACCTAGGCTTTCTATGAGTTTCATAGAAAAATCCAGGTCTTGAATTAAATGTAATTTCTCTTGCGCCATAGTGAGAATATCGTCCAGGTAGATGATGAGATGAACACCTCTTGATCTTAGGTGAGAGACAACGGCTCTCATGACCTTGGTGAAGCACCATGGTGCGGAAGAGAGGCCAAAGGGCAGAGCTTGAAACTGGTACAAGCGACCTTTCCATAGAAACTGGAGGAAACTTTGATGAACCTTGGCCATGGGAATGGTAAAATAGGCGTCTTTGAGGTCTAGTTTGACTAACCAGTCCCCTTCTAGAAGTAGGTCTCTCAGAAGGTGAATACCTTCCATTTTGAAATGTCTGTAAGAAATTAATCTGTTTACTTGACGGAGATTTATAACCGGCCTCCAACCCTTGTCCTTTTTTTCGACTAAAAAAAGGTTGCTCACGAAACCCATGAGATCCATGGGAACCTCCAGAATTGCACCTTTCTGAATCATTGATGAGATTTCCTCTTCTTTGATGGCTTGTTGATCCGGGCACATGGGAATACTCATCGGGAGAGAAGTCTGGACAGGTTCGTAATCTAAATCTATTGTAAAGCCCTTTATGGTGCTCAGTACCCACGCGTCTTGAGTGATGCATTCCCAATTTTTTAAGAAATATTTCAGTCTGCCCCCTACCTTTAAGGGGAAAGAAAGGGAAGGAAGAGGGGGAACACTCACCTGAGGAATTATTCTGGACGCTTGATCCACGAGATCTGAATCCTCTGCCACGCTGTCCTCTACCTCTCTGAGGGTGGAATTGCGGGCTTGAATATTGTTGGTATTGCTGAAATTGCTGGTATCCTCTGCCAGTTCCACGTGCTCTAAAGTTGGGCCTCTGGAAGTAACGGCCGGAAGATTGGCCTCGTCTTCCGGCCCACCGAAAAGATTATTACCAGAATTAAAAACTTTCCGCATGTTTTGTTGTGCCCTATCGAGGGCAGTAAAAGTCGAGACATATTTACCAAGGGATTGAATTAAATCTTCTCCAAAGAGGAGCCCTTTCTGATTTTTGGTAGGTTCTTTATCAGCAAGATCACTGAGCTTAGGGTTAATGTGACTGAGGACCACTCTACGCCTTTCGGCATTGATGCCTGCGTTCACATTTCCCAAGAGGATAATGGCCCTTTGGCTCCAGCCTCTAATTAATTCGGTATCGAGGTGAGTGCCTTCTATATGGCTATGCTCTGCAGAGTCGAGAATCCTTGTGAGTGGACCAAGGACGTCGAGAAGACGATCCTGGCAAACCTCAAGGGATTTCTCCATACCCTTACTGGGGTCACGCCCCAACTTGAAAAGGAATTTAATTAGATCAGGATCAAGATTAGGGGTGTAACAAGACTTATCACCCACAGAAGGTCTAGCGCATTCTACTCCTAGAATGTTGCGAGTTTCCCTCTCCAAAGGGAATCTAATCCATTTTTTAACAAACTTCGCAACGTGTTCCTGAGGGAACCATTCAGAGCTCCGGGGGTGTTTTAAATTTTGGGGTGAGAGCATCTCTTCCCCCAAAGGGTTACAGATCACATCCTTAGAGGAGGGCGTTCCCTCTTCAATAGCTTCTCCAAAGTCATGATCCTCATCATTAAGGTCGAGGACATACTCATCTAAAAATTTGGAGTCATCTGATCCAAGTTCGTCATAGCTATCATGAGCATCGGTTAAGTGTGTGTCGCTTAGGACACCTGGTTTCTTTGTGCCGCCAAGGACACCCAAATGATTCGAGGTGCGAAGACCTCCTTCACTCCTTGAGGTGCTAGGACCTCCTTTATCCAATGAGGTGCAAAGACCCTCCATGCTCAAATCATTATAATTCTTCTTCTTCTGTCTCTTACCCCGGGCTGAGCCATCTTCTCGAGGGGGGCGTTTAGAACTGATAATCTGAGAAAGCCCTTCCCTCAGAAAGGATTTCATCTCCTTCTGGAGCATCTTGTTAAATTTAACATTGGCCAAGTCTTGAGAGGGAGCAGAAGCCTCTTCTGATCCTGAGCTAGACATAAAGTCGATAATATGAGCTCAAAAAGGGGTATAAAAGAAAGCGATGAGGCCCAAACACAAATATGTATGGGTAAGAAATCACAATTAAAGTGTTTAGCTGAAATAAAATAAACAGGTTCTCGAAAAGAACTCGGGTAGATTGATTCCCGATATATGGGAAAGGTTTGGTTAAGTATTTAAATCAGTAGGAGAAGTTCGCTGATGAACACTAACTGTCACTCGCAATTACGAGCGCGCAATGAGGAGAGACGAGGGGTTGCCAAGGAAACTCCACAATGCTCCGATGAGGCGAAGCACGTTAAGAAAATGTCCTTAGCAACGCGACTACGCGGCGTCGCCGTTGCCAAGGGTCATTCCTCAAAAGGCTCCGAGTCTCTCGTTGCGAGCGCGAGAGACTCCGAGGAGGCAAAATTAAACAATTATGTTGCTACTTCCTGAAAACGGATGAAAAACGATGGTCATCGCCAAAGGAGACGTGCGAGGCACGTTAAAAGTGAGTCATTAATATAAACACAACCATTAACCGAGTCAAAAGAAAAACTCGAGAAAAAGGTTACTCATCGCAATAAACGCTACACACACTCGGACGAGGGGGGGGGGCTCGCGATGAGGGAAATTTCCGTAAATTGGAAATTGGTGAGAAAGGGTGTGAAGTATTACGGGGGATGGGAATTGCCACGCCATAAGGACACACCCATACCAAATGAAACAATTAAATACAACAGAATAGCGAAATATAACACAATAATTATAAATATAAGCTCTAAATACCAAAAAGAGATAAGACAGAGACAAGCTAAAGTGAGACTTATCTGCTTGGGAGCCGCATTTGAAAGAGGCTGTGTGTTGTTGGCTCATGGCTCTTAGCTGTTGCCTTTGTTCTATTTGGAACTATTATATTGTGATGCGGCTGCGGGATCTGCATTAAAGATATATGCATAATGTATAATGTAGCCTCCGGTCTTGTAATGAAATCCAGAGACCCGAAGGGCATTGGGGGATGCCTCTGGAGAAAGCCCTCTCACTAATGTCTGGAGGGGTAATATCCAACAATACAGGGGCATGATCCGACAGTGGGTAAGTGTAAAACATTAGTAGTGCAATTACCGAGATCCTTGGTAAATCAACCAGTAGTCTATCTGGACAATGTAGTCTGAGTTGCGGTAACGCATGTGCCTTCGGTGCTTGTGGGGTGTATGAGTCGCCAAATATCTGTGAGTACATAGTCTGTGAAGAGTATATTTAATTGAGTAGCATCCCCCGGGTCGGGCGGCATGTGGCGCTGGATCTATCCGCGTGATCTATTCCGACCATAGACTGAAGTTAGGATTATGGGAAGGCCGTGTAAGTGTCCTGCTGAAATGACAAACCTACCTTGTGTTTCACATATCACCTAAGGCGTATGCCACGGTCCCCCTTCTTTTTGGAGGCGTATAGCGACTCCCTGTGCATACTTAGAGAAGATGGAGTCTATGGTCTCCGTAAGCCATCCAGCACACAATCTGCTTCGGCCTGATTCCGTCTGGTGGAGTGCCTGCAACAGTCATACATCGATGCAACAGCGATTCAAGTATGCAAGTACCAGCCATGTTTTTCGACAGTCATTGAGCCCCTCAATATAGCAGGTAAGACATCTAATGGTGGTCATCGACATTCATGGAGGGCATGCAGTTCCTTGGCTAAATGTTGCAGTGAAGAGGAAAATGAACCGGCCGTAGTAAAGATCAATGTGACTAGAAAATGAAAAAACAGAGTTCCAGAAGCCCATCCACCTCCCAGAAATACACAAGCATAATGTAGTAAAATGTAGGGAATGATCCCAGGGAGGCACCAAGAGATTCCAGCATACTCCCCAGCCTGTGTACTGCTGGGTGGCCAAGGAGAGAGAAGAAGGAAAGGTTGAGGAAAAGCTGATTAGCCATAAGCTGATTAGCCATGTTTGCCCTGTCCAGAAAACAATAATGCGTGCCTTGACCAAGGGGGCTACGGCATTGCTGCTGGCACAATCCGCACCCACAGCGAGCATCAGACTGGAGGCAGGAGTTCCCTGGATTGGGCAGACCCCCCCCCCCCCCCCACCCCCGCCAGGCAGCAGCAGAGTCCAACAATTAGTCTTCTTTTTCACTGAAATTACCAGCATTTGAGTTAATGGGGGAGGCAGCATGTCCTTCCACTGGGGTGGCCCAACCATGAGCGATTTCCCAATGTGGTTGATAAAGTAGTAAGTAGGTGGTGCCTGCTTTCTGTAGTGTGCGCCTAGTAGGCAAGAATGTTCGGCATGCAGCCTGCACCCTTGTCCTTGCCCTAAAAATTCATTTAAACAGTGCTAGGTCTCTCCAGGACCTGTACATCCGCCTAAGGTTTTAACACTAGTGAAGGCGGCAATAAAGGTTATTATGTTTGATGCTAGGGCAAGAGCAATTGGTGATGAGAAGAAACTGACATCTCCTTCCCCCTGACAAACATAGGGGTGAGTGTTAGGGGGCTCAGGACAGACACACATCTCCTTTCCCCTGACATACACAGGGGTGAGTTTTGGGGGGCTTAGGACATACACACGTCTCCTTTCCCTGACATACACAGGGGTGAGTGTTGGGGGGCACAGGACAGACACACATCTCCTTTCCCTTGACATACACAGGGGTGAGTGTTGGGGGGCTTAGGACAAACACGTGTCTCCTTTACCTGACATACACAGGGGTGAGTGTTGGGGGGCTTAGGACAGACACACTTCTCCTTTTCCCTGACATACACAGGGGTGAGTGTTGGGGGGCTCAGGACAGACACACATCTCCTTCCCCCTGACATACACAGGGGTGAGTGTTGGGGGCTTAGGACAGACACACATCTCCTTCCCCCTGACAAACACAGGGGTGAGTGTTGGGGGGCTCAGGTCAGACACACATCTCGTTTCCCCTGACATACACAGGGGTGAGAGTTGGGGGGCTCAGGACAGTCACACATCTCCTTTTCCCTGACATACACAGGGGTGAGTGTTGGGGGCTTAGGACAGACACACATCTCCTTCCCCCTGACATACACAGGGGTGAGTGTTGGGGGGCTTAGGACAGACACACATCTCCCTCCCCTGACATACACAGGGGTGAGTGTTGGGGGGCTTAGGACAGACACACATCTCCTTCCCCCTGACATACACAGGGGTGAGTGTTGGGGTTTAGGACAGACACACATCTCCTTCCCCCTGACATAAACAGGGGTGAGTGGGGGTGTAATCTTTCCCCCCTCTCCTCTCCCCCTCCTTCATCCTCTCCCTCTCCCCCTCTCATCCTCTCCCCTCCCCTTCTCATCCTCTCCCCCTCCCCTTCTCATCCTCTCCCCTTCTCATCCTCCGACCCCTCCCCTTTTCATCCTCTCCCCCTCATCCTTTCATCCTCTCTCTCCCCCTTCTCCTCTCTCCCCCTCCCCTCTCCCCCTCCCCCCCTCTCTCCCCCTCCCCCCTCTCTCCCCTCCCCCCTCTCTCCCCCTCCCCCCCTCTCTCCCCCTCCCCCCCTCTCTCCCCCTCCCCCCCTCTCTCCCCCTTTCTCCCTATCTCCCCCCTCTCTCCCACCCCTCCCCCCCCTCATCCTCTCCTCCTTCGACCGCAGCTGTTTTCAGCCTCAGGGTCACTGCAGTCTGAGCTACTGCTGAGTCCGTTCTCTCTTTCAGTTACTCTCAGCCCTGGGGCGTGTGGTTTCCTCTTCCGGTCGTCGAGGGCAGAGACAGCACCAGCAATGGATGCAATCACTGCAGTCTGTGATACTGCTTAGTCCGTTATCTCTTTCAATTATTCTCAGCCATGCATATACATCATTTCCTCTCCCGGGTGAGAGAGGGCGGAGACAGCCCCAGCAGTGGATGCCGTCACTTCCGGCCTCTTCCTCGGCTCCAGCAGCTGTTGGGGTGGAAGGATCCCCTGTCTGTGCGGTGACCTTCACCCTCTGACCCCGTGACCCCAGACGTCACCCCCGGACTCGGATTGTCATCTTCACCGTCCCAGGCCGAGGGGGAGAGGGCTCTGAGCGGGAGTCTGAGCAGGTAGAGTCTACAGAACCCCCCCCGCTGAGGACAACCGGAACTCTGCACCCCCCCTTCAAGCCATGCCCCCCCCCCCCCGGGCTGGGGACCCTTCACCTCTCCTGTGCAGCCTCTCCCCTCCCTCCTCCCTCCCTCCCCCTCCCCTCCCTCCTCTCCCCTTCCCTCCCTCCTCTCCTCCTCGTCTGTGTCCCTCTTCACCCCTCTCCCCTCCCTCCTCTCCTCCTCGTCTGTGTCCCTCTTCACCTGTCCCACTTCAAATGCAGGTTCATTTTTTAAAGTTCGACCCTGTCTATTTTGCCCTGTTACGGTCTAAGCATAAATGAAGTCTATGGCAGGCTTGTTTTCCTTCATTTATATCTCAGAATGAGAGGCAAAAAAGTCCCCGGGTTCAGCTTATTTCACAGAATGAATGAATGGTATTGATGTGTTCATTGCCTTGAATGATGTTTGCAATTTCCAGCTCCATGCAGGTAAAAGCCTGAGCCAGGCTGTGAGCCTCCCATGAAATATGCTGCTCAGATGCCCTGCACTAAAGCTAGCCATGACTAGCTAGTGAATTTCAAACTGCAGCAGTCATTAGGCATAAATGGGCTTTAGCACTGACAGCTGGAGCATCCAATGCAGTCTAGGTGTCGCAACAAAACAGAAACAAGGAAAAAATATTCTATAACTTCTTTGTTGACCTTTCATCATTGAGAAACTACATACACAATAAGCGCACAACTAAATGAAAGATGATAAACCACACGTTAAAGAAATGAATGAGAAATGCGTTCTTTTATGTTACCGTTCTCAAACGTCACTTGGTTAATGCAATCACTGCAGAGATTTTGTGTGGAGCCAGAGAGAAACTGAATTGAGCCTTGGTTGGCCCAGTGGGTTCTAGTGGCGTCTGTATTATAGAGGTAAAAGGTGGCAGCCTGCAACTGAAAGCACGACGAAGATGCGCTTAGTGGTAAGATTGTATTGTACACAGTAAAAGGCTGCAGAGATTTAGTTTTGTAATGCAAGCATTAACCTTCTATTTCTATGTTCTAGCACCAGTTTACATTTAGTTTTAGAGCTTTTGTATTCCTTCAAAGGGTTTCATTTTTGATCTTTGTCTGTTTCCATGAACTTCATTACTTGGTTTTACTCATGAGAAAGTGTCACTCTGTGTGTTACATATTGGGCAGTTGAGTGTCATAACATAACATGTGTATTTGTAAAGCGCACGTTCACCCAGAGGTTTTTTGGCGCTGAGTAACAGATGTTTATTGTTACCCAACTCAATGGTACTCATTTTATCGACCTCAGATGGATGAAAGGCTGAGTGGACCCACGGGGATTTGAACCTGTGACCATGAGGTTGAACACTGGCCCCTGCAGTGGACGCATTAGTCCACTGAGCCACCAGACCCGGTCACTCATAAGTGCACTGAAATCATGGAAATGTCACACATAAGCAATCTGAAAACTTGACAGCTATGCTACGGTGGCCCTGAGTGGCCAAATCTGAGATTCACTACCTTGGTTCATTGTTTTTGCTGCAACGTCGCACAGCAAAAACAAGTCCGGCGGAGCCCGGTCTCTACAGGAGACACATTGTGACATGTGGCACTGGATCTATTCGGCTGCGGGTGGCTCGGATGAGCCTTTAAATACACAAACAGCAACCTCTGGATCCAACCTCTCATGGATCCCTGCACCTTTTGCTGGTTTCCGGATCCTGAAACGGTGACTAAACACTGAGCTGCCATTAGACATCCAGACCCATAGCCCCCACTCACTCCTGTGCCCCTTGACCCTGGCACCAGGGGGTGCATTACACTCTTGCAGGGCAGCTAAGGTCATCTGATTGGTGCCACTGGCACTTATCCTTGAGGACCAGAAGTCCTTCCACACAAGCAGCAATCCTGGACATAATTTTGCTTGTTTTATATAATTTATTATTTTAAACATCTTTTCTGACAATCCAAGCATCATATCATATGTGTTATGTTATTATGTGACCTCGGCGTCGTAGCGTCATTATGAGGAATATTTCCCTCCTTTGCCTGTGAGCGCCCTGTCTAGACCGGGTCTCTGCAATTGCAACACAACCCACCCGTGAAGCATGACCCACTCTTTCCCTGTGGGTGTGCAATGGATTTAATTGCATCAATTATATACGGGTAGTGTTTTGATGGTCATGAGGACACATATATATTTTTATCTTGTTTGCCTTTGCAGCTTGGATTTGATGTGAAAATGGTTGAAAGATAAGTCACTTTGGGTGCCAGTGTTTGAAAGGGTACAAACTGTGAGTGAATTATAGTTTGTGTGGCAATTGGTCTGGTGTTTTACCTGTACGCAGACTCTGCTCAAGCCACACTAGAGCAAGTGTGCAGCATTGTCTGTGCACCAGTGTGGGGGAAAAGTGAGAGAAAAGATGTGCTCATGCCTGCAGGTGGATACTTACCAGCTTTGGCTTGATCTCTCTTGGATGTGAGCACCGGAAGTGCCCACACATGAGTTGATACCACTCCTGGGGAGGGTGCAATATTTCATTATATACAGCATGGGTGCTCATAACATTTTTACTGGAGTAGCAGCTTCTGCATTGGGGTGTTGGGACTCCACCCTTCAGATTTTGAGGTCTGGATTACTTCCATCTGTTCTTACGTTCTTACACTTAATACGTAACCTTCCTCATAGCATCATTGGGCAGCCAGGCAATTATGGGATGACCATTGTGGGTGTATGGGATTCTCTCTAATAGGGCTTATCTTTTAACTTTTTTTTTTACATTTCTTTTTATTGAATACAGCTGAGGATACATTCCAACAGTACATCATTTGCATACAGTATGACATTATGTGAAATGGCATGTATTAGATCAACCATAGACATATCAGCTACCAATCTAGATAAGCTTTTACCTCTTACCTATGTAGTCTACACTGGTATCACAGTTGCGTTGCCATAGCCACAAATAATGAAAACGCGCGAGCCAAGAATGAAAGAATGGGATTATAAGAGGGGTGAAGGGGATGCCGGTTCCCAGGTGTCCCTAGTGTGAGCCTGTGTGGGCATAAGTTCCCAGTAAAGTACTCCGCTTACTAAGCCAATCTGTGGCACGTGGTTCCTGGTGGCAGCCCCAGCACATTTCTATCCGACGTTTAGCCCGCAACAAAAGCATGGACACTAGTTTTCTACTTGTCGCAGGTGCATTTCTCACATAGCCAAGCAATGCTATCAAGGGGGATTGTTTTATTTGACCCTTCAGTGGTTTTTATGTGATTTTAGTTAAAGAAACACTTTTATATTGTCTTAATATAGGTGTTAGAAGTTTTATTTATTTTTATGTCCATTGAATTAAGTAGAAAATTATTTTGCATTTATTTGATAGTTGCTTTATTAGTGTTGATAGTGTACAGTTCATTTTGATCTATTCCAAAGGGAAGTCATTTGTAACTTATCTGACACTTCAGCATCTTATCTAGTGCATAAAAATGGTTTCCTAGTAACATGTAATATCTGGGCAGCAGCAGGCCAAATGCAAAAAGGACGCCTCCTGTGCAGGGCATCTCAGACATCTCACATCCCCACGCAAAACACCTTTATATAACCATTCAGTATATAATCTATGTAAAAACTTCAAGTGAATCAACCGTAGCCTATAGTGAGGGCACAGTTCCTCTGCTATGGGGAATCCCAGCAGTGTCTCCCACTCCTGACACACCCCAGGGATGCTTATCGGCGCTGTGCACTACATGCCTGTGTATAGTCGGGTAATCATTTTGCCAGGTGATGGGTTAGTTAGGAAGTATTCTAGTACCTGGAAAGTGGGCGGCACCACCGGGAAAGAAGCAAAGCCAGCATGCAGTGCCGCGCGGAGCTGCTATTAGGTCGTTCTGTCAAGCAACCCCATGCCTCACCCTGTCATCACTCTGTCTGGCTCGATAAATGTTCCCTCCAGGAATGCATCTCCAATAGTGTGAAGATGAAGCTTCCTAAGACTCCTACAGGCACCCGTATCCCTGGAGATTGGCAATGCTGTGTGCCGAGGCAGTGGCACAGATGGGGCATATAACATCTCCAGTTGTGCTCTCCAGTTGTGCCCTATGTCGCAATCCCTGCCAGGCCCATACTGCACAGCCCCTGTATCTACCCTAGATCACAGTCTAGTGTGTTGCCTTTGAAGGACCGTGTTCAGTGGCGTCAGAGCCGATTGGTCATGTTCCAGCGCTGTATGCGCCATGAATTGCGGTGGGAATATCCAATTAAATCAGAACTGAGCTTGGGCACAATTGTAGTACAGCTCATGAAATTCACAAATAAGGAAGGTGCACTCAGCGAAAGTGAATCAGAGCCAACAAGTAATTTCCATTTATCTTCTTTTATTCCAAAAATCTTTAAAAAAACGGCAAACAGCCAACGCGTTTCGTTCCTTATTGCCAAAGGAACTTTTTCAGGGCAGTAAATCAATTGAATTGAAGAGTATTGAAACAACAAATAAATGATATCCAAGATATCCAAAACTTGCTGTCAGTTATTATGCTGTTTGGTACGCCTGCATTGTACACATCCTGATTTTAATTACAAATGTAAGTCGTCGTTTATCTACTTTTGAAACCTTATTCCGTGTTCCCCTCATTAACTTCAAGATCAGGATGCAGATGTGGGTTTCGGATATCCACAAAACCCATATAATCTCACTTAATCTTCCCGTGCCTAAAATGAATGTGTCCTCATGTAACGTAACTGGTGATATGTAAAGCGCTCTGATACCTGATTCGGTTTAGGTCTAGTTCGCGCTATATAAAACTCTGCAAAAAAAAAAAAATATGTAAGCAATATTTATATGATGGAAGAATTATAGTAATCAAGCTTTGGATATCGTGTATTTGTCGTTTCACCTTCCTTATTTGTGAATTTCTTTGAACTCTGTAGCATCGAACAGCGACGGATGCTGGAAGTAGTTGCACCCAATTTGACGACATAAATTTGGTAATTGAAGTGCTAAACCTTGGTCTGTCATTGATGGCTTCTTTTGTTTATGTAGTAAAGCTCCATGGCTGGGGCACCCAAACCTTCCTGTTCAAAGGGTAGGGTCAGGGTTTCCAAAGAAATCCTGGGTTGTTTTCCGACCCAGGCAAGGGATATCAAGTTCGATCGCAGTCTACGTCTGAAACTAGTGCTAAGGGGAAGCAGGAGGTTAATAAACATAGAGGAACTTGGAGATAACAACCATTTTTGCTATGGCCTGTCATCCTGCCAGGTACAGCAGCAGACCAGCCCCTCATCCAATTCGACTTACCATGAGTCGCCCGTAGTTATATTGCCAAAGTTCCTCAATATTACGGCTTAGCCAAAATCCTAGGTATTTCACTGGGCCCTCTGGCCAGCAGAGTGGATACTTCGATTGAAACCGCACTGTGACTGCCGTCTGCGGCAAGGTAACCAATTTCCCCCCAGTTAATGTTTATGCCCATGAGGTCTCCGAATCTTACGATCTCCCTGATCAGTGGGGTCTTAGTTTTGGGCCAGGTGTTTGACGTACAGGGGCACGTCATCCACATGCAAAGAAACCGGTATTACCCAAGGAGCAAATGCCTTGCCTCGGTGTACATGATGCCGCTTAGTCTGGCCGCCAGGGGTTACATGGTTATGGCAAAAAGAAGGCGAGACAACAGGCATCCTTGCCTCGTGCCCCGAAATGCATGGAACGGTGGGGGGGGGAGGTGTGGGGGGGTATCGTCCTGTTAATCCAAAGCCTCATCATAGGGTAAGATTATAGGAGAGCGATCAATTTGATGAATTTGGAGCTAATGCCCAATCTGGAAAGGAGTGCGAATAAATATGGCCATTCTAAGGAATCAAATGCCTAAGTGGCATCCCGATATATCACAGTCGCTTGGAGTGAGGGGTAATCTTCTTGAATTGTTGCCACAAAGGTGCGTAGATCGTGAGATGTAGCCCTTCCGGTAACAAAGACGCACTGGTCAGGGTGCATCACGAGGAGCAGCAGTGGAAGTAGTCTCGCAGTAATGAGTTTGGCGAGGATTTTATTGTCCAAATTGATCATGGGCAGGCACCTATAGGAATCACACTGCGTAGGATTTTTATCTGATATTAGAATTGTAATAAGCGCTTTACAAAGCGACAGGAGGAGTTCGCCCCGCTCCAGCGATTCCTCAAACATGTCTATTGGACTGGCTCTCTCTCTCCACAGTGCGGGGACACGCCGGGTAGGCGTAACCAGGCGCTCTATAAATTTCTTTATTATTATTATTATTTATGAGATGGGATACAAGCAGTAGTGCAGATTCTTTTTAAAAGCTGCTGTCAGGCCATTCAGTCTGGGGGCTAGATAGAGTAAAAAAAAGTCAACCAAATCCTGGTGGGTAACATTTTACCTCGCCGCACAAAGTGAGGAGTAAAAGGATATAATTTCCGCCTAATGGTGGTCTGACCAATCCCGGTCTCATTGTCTGAAGTGCGTAATTCTCTGATGTAGTCGCAAGCCCATGGTTTCTTTTATAAGCCCGCTAGTGTCTTGCTCGCTCTGTCCCCCTCTCTGTATTTTATAGCACATGCTTCCTTTCCAAGGTAGTGTGTCTTCTGTATGGCCGCATCTTCAAACTCACCAATCTTACCCCTAATATCCGCTGGGGTTTCGAACTTGTTGGTGGCAAAGAATTTGCTTACCAGACCCTGTATCTCCTCTTCTAGGCGCTTAAAATCTCCCCGCAGTGAGCGCAGGACCCTCGCCTGCTTTGCAATGTACCCCCCCGAATCACAGACTTAAATGCCTCCTCAAGCATAGTGGGGGAATCAATCGTGTCCTCTTTTAATGCAAATTAATTAACTCTAGCTGATCTGATTGCATCTCAGTACACCTGATCCAGTAGTGCGCTTCACGAGAGTCACCAGCGAAACACTTTCCTTGGTAGTCCGGCAGAGTCAGTTCAACAAGTACAGGGGAGTGGTTAGAAAGGCTTCTAGTTAGATGGGTGACTGTAGAAACCCAGGCTAGTACGTTTCTTGAAGTCAGTCAGAAGTCGATTCTGGACCAAGAGGGACCTGCTAATGATACACATGTACCCTCCCCCAAGTTTGTGTTTCGACTGTGCCATATATCTATCAGTCTGTGGTCTGCTATAATAGAATGCTATTGTGCTGATGCCCTTGGGCGGGGCTTTGGGCACTGCCCTATCTGTCTCTGCTGGGTTCTAAGACTTTTTTGAAGTCCCCCAAACCGCCTCCCCCCCACCCCCCCACAGAATCACTCCTGGGCCTGGGTATCTGCTGATCTCCAGACCTCTCAGAAGATGTCCGGTCGTCTACATTGAGCCCATATATCGAGATCAGCCTGATTGGGTGTCCCCCCAGCGTACCCTCTAGCAGCACGTATCATCCCTGTGGGTTGCATAAGGCTTTGTGCGTGCGCCACAATAGTCCTTTTCTGATGAGAATGGCCACCTCCTTGCATAATTAGAATAGCATGGGACATGTTTCGCCCCAAGTCAGCCTGCCTGCAGGCGCACGCAAGTGTTCCCTGTCCAGTGTAGTTCCTGCAAAAAGCAGTCAAGCGTGATGCCGAGGATTTCGGCGTGGTCTGATGGGGGTAGGCGGGCTTCTGAGGGCGGTCGGCCACCAGGTGTTGTCCCATGCTGAAGGGGTGGCTCAAAGGATGAGGACTTCTGTCTTCTCAGCATTGAGTTTTAGGCAGCTGTTGGCCATCCAAACTGTGACGTCCTGCATTCCTTTCTGTTTGGCAGCGGTGGGGTCTTTGGTGAGGCAGAGAATGAGCTGGGTGTCGTCTGCGTAGGATACAATGTTGAGTCCCTGTTGTCGGACAATGGCTGCAAGGGGGGCCATGTAGCTGTTGAAGATGGTCGGGCTCAGTGATGACTCCTGTGGGACTCCGCAGGTGATTTTCGTGGGATCAGAGAGGTAGGGTGGTAGTCTGATCCTTTGGCTTCTTCTTCAGGTGAGGAATGATCAGATCCAGTCCAGGGCTGTTCCTTGAATGCCGGCGTCGAGTACTCTGGCGATTAGTGTGCGGTGGGAGACGGTGTCGAAGGCCGCTGATAGGTTGAGTAGGATAAGGGCTGCGGAGTGGCCTTGGTCCAGGAGGGTACGGATGTCGTCTGTGGCGGTGAGTAGGGTGGTCTTGGTGCTGTGGTTGCTTCGGAATCCAGATTGGAACAGGTCGAGGATGGCGTTCTCTTCGATGAGTCGCGTCAGTTCCTTGTTGACTGTTTTCTCTGCAACTTTGGCTGCGAAGGGGAGGAGCTAGGTGGGCAGGTAGTTCTTGAGGTTGGTGCAGTCAGTTGAGGGCTTCTGTAGAGGGGCCTGATGTCTGCGCGCTTCCAATCATCAGGGAAGGTGCCTGTGTTGAAGGTAGTGTTGATGGTGCGTTGTAGTTCGGGTGCGATGGTGGCCGCTGCTCTGTGGTAGATGTGAGAAGGGCAAGGGTCGGTGGGGCCTCCCCGAGTGGATGCCTTTCGTGGTCGAGGCAGTGTTTTCGGCCGTGACCGGTGTCCAGTTGGTGATTGTGGGCTGGCTGTTGTCTCTGGGGGGAGGGGTCCGGCTGTGGCATCTGATGGGTGGTCGATGAAGTTGTCGTAGAGGTTTTTGATCTTGAGGTTGAAATAGGTTCCAAGCTTATGGCAGAGGTCTTGGGATGGGGTGATGTCTGTGGCTTCGCTGTTGGGGTTGGTGAATTCTTGGATGGCACTGAAGAGTTCTTTGTAGTTGGTGGAGTTGGTGAGGATTTTGTTGCGGATGAAGTTCCTCTTGGTGGATCTGATTTGGTTGTGGTAGTCAGTCATGGCTGCGTTGTAGGTGTTGTAGTTTTCGGTTGTCTTGGTGTTTCTCCAGTTGTTTTACAGGCATCTGCAGGTGCGTCTGGCTTCTTGGAGGGCGGTGGTGAACCAGGTGGCTTTCCTGGGTCGCTGTTTGTCGTGGTTGTTTAGCGTGCAAGCTCATCTGCACCGTTGGAGATCCAGGTGTGGTGCGGAGTCCTCTGGTTCTTGCTTTAGCGTCAAATGCACCAGTGTGGTTTTCTCGGGTGAGGGTGGAGATGAGTTGCTCGTTGGTAACCTTGCTCCAATTCCTTCTTGGTGGGTGTGGGGCTGGATTGGGTCGACGGCAAAGTGTACGCAGTGGTGGTCGGTCCAGGATGATTGCTTTCTGTAGCTGAAGTGAAATCTGTTAACTGCAGGGAAGATGGGGTCGAGTGTGTGTCCTGCTCTGTGGGCAGGTGTTGTGACGAGTTGGTTAAGTCCGATATTGGCGAGGTCACGAAGGATGGTGGAATTGAGGTCACTGGGGTTGTTGAGGTGGAAGTTCAGGTCTCCCATGAGTATATAGTTCAGTGAGGCGATGCTGTGGGGTGCGATGAAGTCGGTGATGGTGGTGGCAAAGGTTGTCCGAGCCGGGGAGATCTGTAGACGAAGATTCCTCGGAGTGTCGGGTTGGGGCTGGCGTGAATCTAGAAGTGCCAAATAACTAGTCCCAGAGTTCCCCAACGAACACCCTCTACAGCCACCCAACCTGGATGGACCCCACACAACCAAAATACGTCCACCTGTGGCCAACTGAAAGACACAACAGAGGAATCATCCCTGAGGGGGAATCACTAGGGGCTTGGTACTTCCCATCGGGTGGAAGCTGGGTGGCTGGACATAGTTAACCCAACAGGAAGGAACTCCCAGCTGCCGGTAAGGAAGGCATCAATGCATGGTACATATCATATATGGAAAGAAAAAAGAGGAAGGTCGGTAGTTACGTCCCTATGAATGTAGAATAAATGCTCTGTGGGCCCGACGATTCCAGGTTGCGTTGGGTTGGCATGTCTCGATCTTTTAGTCATTGTTGCTGATGCGGCTATCTTTTCCTCTTATACTTTCTTGATTGTCAAGAGAGAGGTGCTGCAGCAGTGACCCCACTAAGGCTGATGAAATTCAGTCTCTACGGGCTTTGGCATGAGACAGTCATTTTCCCATGCGGGCGGTGAGAAACATTTGTCTTGCAGCAGTCCCTCTTCAATGTTTAACAGATGGCAGACTGCCCTCTTTTTGTTGTGATGCAGCCTTCGTGGCCATCAGAAACTTCCAGTAAATGCTTCAGGCGTCTTAGGAAAACACACCAGTGAGCATTTTTGACACTAAATGATGCCAGTCATACTTTCAGTGACTAGATTGATATAATCAAGTTGTTCTAAAGTAATTCAATTAAACAGCCCCCACCCCCATTGAAGGTGAAACTGGTTTAATCTTCTAATGAAATTAATGCAGCTCTTTGTGGAATTGTTGTTATCGATGAGCTAAATTGTGCATGTAGTGCTTGCTTATTTCATGTACTGACCGGGTGTAGATACATGGTCTCACAATAGTACTTTTTGTGGCAGAAATCTCCCAGCCAAACCTTCTTTTTGGGGTTAGGTTTTTTCCTTACTCACTGCATTTCACCTTGATTTTTTTTTCCATCCTGCTATTTTCTAATTTCACCAGCTACCACTGGTCTGTGATATGACTCAGGGCTACAGTGACATGTAGGAGTAAACCTGCTTTATATGTACTGCCTTGTCTGTGTTCTATCGCCTGTATGTGTAGGTGGTCACATGCTTTTCTACCTGCAGAGAGAAAGAAAATAATACACAAAACACTTGTAGCTGACCAATTTGCATTTCACTCCAACCAAGATGTTAGGTTTGCCAAGTTTCCTCAGACTCCATAGATCAAATATTGTGCTAGGTGCAACTAAAATGTAACAAGCATCGGTGACTGGAGACGGCGGAGGCAAACAAACTGCTGGAGGCGTGCTGTGCAAGCAACAACAGGCAAGCAACGACAACAAGGAAGCAACAAAAACAGGATGGAGCAAGGATTTTAAAAAAGTACCTGAATCTGAGCTTCAGCCATGGCAGGACACCAATAAAGCAATTAATCAGTACTTTGTCCATGCTCCATGAAAGGGACAAACATACAATGAAAAAAAGTGAAACCGACAGGTGCTGGCTAATGATAAGCAAGTAAAGAATCAAACAAAAGATCGAATCTCAGGAGAAGCCTTCAAATGACCAAGAGAAGCAGCGTAAGACATGATGGACAGGCACATGAACAGATGTAGGCTACAAACACCCCTACATCAAAAATATCAAACACCAATACTTGCCTCCAGACCAAAGCCTAGACAGCTCTTGTCTTAACCCTGGTGGGTCTGAGATAAATACAGAGATAGACAGACTAGGCCAGGTGCAAAGACATAGCAAACACAAGGAGATGATGGAGGAGCTCTGAAACCTTTCAGGCACTCACCCCCATTCACTATTCGATTTAGTTTGAATCCATCATCGTTCTTTAGCTCGTTTCACCACCCCATTGCAGAGCCAACCATATGCAAATCAGTCTTGTCTCTGTTCCTCATGGGAACAGTTCAGCCCTAGCCAGGTGTTCCCTGGACCGGAAATAAGCATCCTGGGACCCGTTTTGGGCTAACACCCTTCATCAGCCAGGCTAACTTGAATCCAGTGGCAAAGTGAGCAAGGGACCCCCGTCTGGGCATACTGTGCCAACTGCAAATACATACAGATGTACACACACACAAACACAGACACCCTTAAACATATTCAAGCAAACTTTAAAAACACGCAGACTGTTCATGGAGCAGAGGCTCTTGGGGCCAAACAGAGGGTGTGATTTGATTTGATTTGATTTGATTTGATTTGCTGGTTTATATAGCGCTTGAATCAACTCCTCATGGAGTATCTCTGCGCTTTTGGAACCGGTAAACAGCGGGCGTGGAATGGAGATGAAGTTAGATATCATTTTTAAACAGGATGGTTTTTAGAAGTTTCCGAAATGGAAGATGTTCTTTACACTGTCTCAGTGACAGAGGGAGTTTGTTCCACAGCTTGGGACCAGTAATGGATAGGGCTTTACCTCCATGTCTGGACTTTTTGGCGCGGGGGACCACCAGAAGGAGATCTTCACTCGATCTGAGGGAACGTAATGGAACGTAGGGAACAAATTTCTGTTCGAGATAAACGGGCCCCTGTCCGTTCAAACACTTATGGATCAAGCAGCATATTTTAAATTTGGCTCTTTGTCGAATTGAGAGCCAATGCAGCTGTTCAAGGAGGGGCTTGGAAGCAGTTCTCGGGGGGGCATTCAGGACAAGGCGAGCTGCCGTGTTCTGAATGACTTGTAGCTTAGCCAGCACTCCTTCGTTTGCAGAAAGCAGCAAGCCATTACAGTAGTCGATCCGACTAAGGATCAGTGCTTGGACAAGGTTTTTTTTAACCGAGTCAGGTGGTAGAGGGAAAACTTTGCGAAGCAGACTGATGGTATAGAAGCATATCCCTGAGATGTAGCTTGTATGCTGTTTCAGTGACAGATCGTGGTCAAACCGAATTCCCAGATTCTTCATGACCTGTTTAGGTTCAGGGACTGCTTGCTCCTAGGTCAGACGGCCACCATTCAGGAGTCCATAAAATTTTTGCCTCCCCAAACAACATGACCTCAGTTTTGTTGACATTACATTGGACGTAGTTGGTAGACATCCATTTTGCCACTGCCTTCATGCCTGAAGAAAAAGAGTTCCTAACCTCAGCGGAAAGAGTTTTAAAAGGGAAGATGAGCTGCGTATCATCTGCGTATGATACGGGGATGAAGCCGTACCTACGCAGTACTCCTGCCAGGGGTGCCACATAGATATTAAAAAGGGTGGGGCTCAAACAAGAGCCCTGTGGCACCCCCTTAGAAATCTCTGTTTCCGCTGAGCTATATGCACCCATGGTGACTCTCTGGGTGCGATCAGCTAGGAAACTCTTCAACCAGTCAAGGGCTTTGTTCTTAATGCCAGCGTTCGACAACCGTTCAGTAGGGATGGAATGAGACACGGTGTCGAACGCTGCTGACAGATCTAATAGAACCAGTTTGACTGAGAAGCCCTTGTCCTGGTACATGTGAAGGTCATCAGTGACAGACAGGAGGGTGGATTCTGTGCTATATTTGGGGCGGAACCCTGACTGGGAGTAGTCCAGGGCATTAGCAAGTTCAATATGTCCGGATAGGTGGCGGTTCACATGTTTTTCTATAAGTTTCCCCAGAAATGGTAATAGAGAAATGGGTCTTAAATTGGTTAGATCAGACCATGGAGTGGCAGTGTTTTTTCTTAGCGGTCTGACAAGAGCTCGTTTCCACTCCTTAGGGACAACGCCTGAAGCAAGTGAAAGATTCACTAATTCAGTAATCATTGGGCATAGTTGTTCTGCCAGTGCAGGCATTATCCTAGCAGGGATGGTGTCATCTGGACTCCCACTCTTAATCTGCTTTATTAGTATAAATGTTTCTTGTAGTAAAATTGGGGGAAGGATATCCAAGGAGTGTTTATCCGATATAGCTTCTGTTTGTGTCTAAGGGGATACTAGGTCTATGGGAGTGGCCCGGTTTGTGCACACTATTTTATCATAAATAATATTAATTTTATTAGTGAAAAAACAAGAAATTTCATCACACAGCTGTTGGGAGGCCATCTCAGGGGATTTGCATGCAGTAGGTTTAGCGAATGTTTGTAGGATTTGAAAAAGAACCCTAGGGGAGTTCCCTGCCTCTTGTATTTGTGACGCAATATGGGTTTTTCGCACTGTGCGAATCGCTTTGTGGTAGAAGGATAATGCGTCCCAGTATTTTTTCTTATCCTCTTGAAGATGGGACGTTCTCCATCTTTTGTCTAGTTTCCTTGCGCCTAATTTCAGTGTTCTTAGATGGTCAGAAAACCAGATTTCTTGCTTTTTAGCTGGCCTAGATTTGAAATACTTCAATGGGGCAATTTTGTCTATAACTCTCTTTGTTTCCCCTTCAAATCTATTAAGAGCAGTTTCAATCTTATCCAGAGGTAGGAGAACCGGGGAATTACATTTTTCACCAAAGGTGGAGTTGGTAACTTTATGCCACTGTCTACGGACACCAGGTAGGGAACTGGGGCATGAAGGGGTAGATGCATGGAAGGGGGTACTGAATTCTACAATAAAATGGTCAGTCCAGCTCACCTGAGTTGCCGGTGGGCAGGAGACAAGCGGGACGTTGGAGAGTATCAGGTCCAAGGTATGACCTGCCTGATGCGTAGGTCCACAATTCCTTAATATTAATCCTAAGGATGATACATCTGCTAATAGGGATTGTGCTTCCTTACATTCTGGTCTCTCACTGTGTACGTTAAAATCTCCAACTAATATGAACTTACTATTATAATTGATAAGTGGGGCTAGTAGTTCGACCAAAATATTAGAAAAGTTGTTGTAGGGACCAGGCGGGCGATATACTAGAGCACCTTTATAGTTTTCCTTAGGGGATATGTGTGTTTTGAAAACTACAATTTCAATTTCGGAAGAGCTGAGTTCTTCTAGGACCGAAATGGCCAGCTCTTCTTTGTATACAATAGCAATCCCACCGCCAGTTTTCGCTGGACGGTCTAGTCTGAGTATTTTATAGGTATTCATAGAGTTATGGCTGGGGTACTGTGTGGTTTAAGCCACGTTTCCGTGAGATAGCATACCTCTGGTTGTTTGGAGGAGATTAGTTCCCAGACCTCAGCGGTATGTTTAGAAAGAGATCTGATGTTACACAGGATGTTATTCCTCCCTAATGGAGGGCCATCAGCAGCTTTCGAAATAGAAATAGAGGGAGTCAAAGGATTGGGACAACTTCTATAGGACGTCTTTCTCATATGCGTAGAAAATTACGTGGGGCACAAGCAGCAAGAGAAGGGTCCTTCAACCTCTGGTAGTACGCTGCAGCTTACGCCTGGTGTATAGTGCGTATTTAGACTCAGCAGTACCTGCGAAGTGTAAGTTAGCCTTTTTAGGATGGATACGTGGGGCATAATTGTAAAATCCTCCATGTCCCCTGGCCCGTTCTGGCGCGGACGGGCGCAGACGGGCAGGCGCCCCCCTGCGCGCTACCGCTGCGCGCTAGAGCCGACGAGTGGCTAAATAGCCCTTCGTGTTCAAAGGCTAGAGCGCTAACCGCTCAACTGAACAATCAGGAAGTGTTTTAGGCGTGTCACTCTGGCTCGTACCTGTCCCGCCCTCCGCTCAACGGTATTGGATACCGAGTCGGACCAGGGCGGGCAGGCTACAACACTGAGCACAAAGTTTTAAAGTGATTCCTATAACCCCTGTTAGCTCCGTGGATGAGCGTGATGCACAGGAAGTAAGTGTATTAAAATTATTAATCAAGATTAACACAGCGTGGTGATTTAAAATTCATAATCAATTTTAAAATAAATGTCACATCGCATTTACAGATATCATCCAGTAGAGCCTGCAGAGTATTCTGCTCTGCGTGTATTACCATGCGCCAAGCGGGGTCGGGAGACACTGCCACTGTCTGCCTTACTGCGATCCGCTTTGCCTCCTCGCAGCCTAAATAGCCCTTCGTGTTCAAAGGCTAGAGCGCTAACCGCTCGACTGAACAATCAGGAAGTGTTTTAGGCGTGTCACTCTGGCTCGTACTTGTCCCGCCCTCCGCTCAACGGTATTGGATACCGAGTCGGACCAGGGCGGGCAGGCTGCAACACTGAGCACAAAGTTTTAAAGTGATTCCTATAACCCCTGTTAGCTCCGTGGATGAGCGTGATGCACAGAAAGTAAGTGTATTAAAATTATTAATCAAGATTAACACAGCGTGGTGATTTAAAATTCGTAATCAATTTTAAAATAAATGTCACTTCGCATTTACAGATATCATCCAGTAGAGCCTGCAGAGTATTCTGCTCTGCGTGTATTACCTTGCGCCAAGCGGGGTCGGGAGACACTGCCACTGTCTGCCTTACCGCGATCCGCTTTGCCTCCTCGCAGCCTAAATAGCCCTTCGTGTTCAAAGGCTAGAGCGCTAACCGCTCGACTGAACAATCAGGAAGTGTTTAGGCGTGTCACTCTGGCTCGTACCTGTCCCGCCCTCTGCTCAACGGTATTGGATACCGAGTCGGACCAGGGCGGGCAGGCTGCAACACTGAGCACAACGTTTTAAAGTGATTCCTATAACCCCTGTTAGCTCCCTGGATGAGCGTGATGCACAGGAAGTAAGTGTATTAAAATTATTAATCAAGACTAACACAGCGTGGTGATTTAAAATTCGTAATCAATTTTAAAATAAATGTCACATCGCATTTACAGATATCATCCAGTAGAGCCTGCAGAGTATTCTGCTCTGCGTGTATTACCTTGCGCCATTCGGGGTCGGGAGACACTGCCACTGTCTGCCTTACCGCATATGGGTTTGGTTTAGTTCTGTAACACAGGCCAGCTACAAGCCTCCCTGGGAATTTAAATGTTTTCTTGTTCTCCATTTATCATATAAGCTCATATTCTTCAAAAAGTCTACCAAAATCTCACAGAATCATTTCTCCTATTGTTCTCAGGCTCAGGCCTTGCAGACTGCTCCTTAGCTCCAGAGACTGAATGGCTCGACCTCCAGTTTCCTCAGATCAAAGGAAAACGTGAGTATCTTTTTAACCAGATAAATTAAAAAAATCTCGACATGTTTGGATAACCAGTTCCTCTCAAATTCTCATCTATGGCTGTTCTTCCCAGCTCTTACGTATCCAGCTATGTTCTACTTTCTATGTACAGTTGTATTTCTTTTTCTTTATTTCCCCTGTCTGTTTTATTCTTCTTCTGCTGTGCTCTCATCCCTTCACACTCTTTTTGCCTGAACCCCCATCACAATTATAAGGCCCTTAGTTAGGCCATCAAGACTTGCTTCTCAAAGAAAATAAACACAGAAGATTTTAGGGCTCACCCTGTAAGCAGTATTCTATGCACCATTATCATGGTTCCCACCCCCGACCCCCCATGTGTCACTCATGGTCTCTGTGTCAGCCTCTATGCCCGTACCCTCCATGACCTGTACCTTCCCTGAACTACCGCTGTCACGCACCTGGTCAGTCAAGGTCCTCCCAAGAACCATGGGGGGGGGCACAGCATTTCCAGGTGAGTGCCGGCTCCCGTCTGTGTCGTTTGTCTGTATTTCGAGGTCGAACTCTTGTCTGTGTGGGTTTCCTCCCTCCAACAGCAGCTCCTTGGTTTCGATTTTTGGCTAGTTGGGGTAGTTTGTGCTTAGACCCCCATACCTTTTTAGGTCTCGTCCTTTTCCATTGCGAAGCAATGGGAAATGGGGGAGAATTCATGTGCTCCATCGGATAGTCAAACCACCGCTTTTCTCCGTGGCGTTTTCTTCAAGTGCACGTACTGGCACGCGCGGCACGTGCATTTGGCCCATACACTTTCATGGCCATCTGTTCCTGTTTCTTCACAGTGCATGTGAGTCAGAGTCAGTCACGTGACCACGTGACCACACAAGCACGCGCTTTTCCCTCCCCACATCAAAGGCATCAGCTGCCCTCCCACAGGCTTTCCCAGCGTGCGCTCGGCCGGCCTCTGCAAAGTTCTCCTCCCCTAATTAATCACATCACTTTTTCACGGCCGCAGGCCATGACGCGACAGTCCTGCCCCGCCCCGCCCCCTGCTTCACGGCCATCTGTTCACTCAGATTTCTCCTCCCCCTCCCCAGCCAGCTTCCTCCAGGCCGTGTTCCCTCCCACCTTTCCTCCTCTCTGTCCCTCTCTCTCCGTACATTCATCGTCCCTTAACCGTGACTGTTTTTTGCTGATCTTTCATCCAAGTACTACTCGTACTTTTGGCTAACTCAGATTGTTGCCCAGTGACTCTTTGTCACACTTTCTGCCTTTCTCTCTGCTCTTCCGTGACCCGTGTAGACTTTTTTTTGGCTCTTTGCTTTTGCAGGCCGTGTCTCTTTTTTTTTTTACTTTACACGTTTACTCACTTCTTGTTTTACTTTCTGGTTTGGAACTTTTTTTTCTTTTCACACGTGAACGCTTGTTTCACTTTCTGCTCAGGAACTATGAACAGCTCTTCACACAGCATGGACCGGATTCCCAGTGGCCGCACTTCCACTGCTGTTTGCTGGCCTGCTCGCTCTCCTCCCCCGCTCTCGGGCTCCCTTGGTTGTGTTTGCCTACCTCTCCTCACATTTTCTCAGGCTTGATGAAAGATTTGCGTACTTGTCTATTTAATACCCGAGAACTTCCAACTTCCAAGCGCTCAGCGCTGCCTACCCCCACCCCACACACACACCGAGGAATGCTGACTGGACTGAAAGTTGTAAAATTAAATTATGGCGGAGCCGAGTCACAAGTTATCTAAGTTCCATTGTGCGCACAATTTTGTTTCTTGTTTGCCTCAGCTTGTGCATCAAAACAGCGCACACTTCACGGACACTGTGCTTCATTTTTCGGTCAGTATTTGCATCTCAGGTTTAATTATTGTTTTACTTTAGAGGCTGTGCACCTTCTATCAACGTGCCCATTTTTATTTTCACCATAGCGTCTTGTTTCCTGCTTATGGCAGAGCCTGCTCACCCTGTGCCATCTCTTCTTATACCCCGTCCCCACCACCCCTCCCAGATCGCTGCTTGAATTTAAAGTGATTTGCCCAAAATCACAGGACACTGCTTTCATTTTCAACATTGCATCTTGTTTCCTGCTCGTGGCAGCCTGCCCAGCCTGTGCCGTCTCTCCCTACCCCTTCACCCTTCACCCTGCCCCCACCACCTCTCCGAGATGGCTGCTTGTATTTTAAGTGATTTACGATTTTACCCAAAATCACAGGATGTTGAGCTGATGCAGAGACTTGAACTCCCGAGTCTGCAGCTCTGACCGTATGCCCTTCACAGCATGTTTGATGCCGTTTCGTTGCTGTTTTTTTTAAATGTTGACAGATGGAGTCATTTATAAGCTCAAGTGCTGTTCCAGTCATATTGCGTGTCATCTCTCCCAACCCTCATCACCGCTTTTATTTTCACCATCACGTCTTGGTTCCTGCTCACCCTGTGCCGTTGCTCTCTATCCCTTCACCCCGCATCCAACACCCATCCGAGATCACTGCTTGTATTTATTGTGATTTGCCCAAAATCACAGAACACCACTTTCATTTTCACCATTGTGCCTAGTTTCCTGCTAATGGCAGCCTGCTCGCCCTGTGCCGTGTCTCCCTACCCCTTCAACCCGCCACCACCACCCCTCGGAGATAACTGCTTGTATTTTGAGTGATTTGCCCAAAATCACAGAATGTTGAGCTGACGCTAAGACTCAACCTCCCGAGACAGCAGCTGTTACTGCACGCCCTTCACCGCATGTTTGATGTCGTTTTTTAAGTGTTGCCAGATGGAGTCATTTATAAGCTTAAATGCTGTTCCAGTCACATTGTGTGCCGTCTCTTCCCACCCCTTCACCGCTTTCATTTTCAACATTATGTCTTGTTTCCTGCTCACCCTGTGCTGTCTCTCCCTACCCCTTCATCCCGCCCCCACCACCCCTCCGAGATCACTGCTTTTATTTTAAGTGATTTGCCCAAAATCGCAGGACACCACTTGCTTATCAGCGGCTCGGCACCCTGAAAGTTCCAGGCCGCACAATATACTGTATTACTAAAACCGTATAAGGTCCCAACGTCGAGACCTATTGCATTGCAAATGCTTGTTGTCCACAATAGGTATTCACACCAAATTTGTGTCCTTTTCTTCTAACATCCTAAGGATTCTAAAGGTACCCAGGGTTTGTAGATTCCACTTGATGGGCCCAAGAAATTAGTCAAAATACAACAAAATATTGGTTTGGGGTGAAAAATTGAGAGAGTGCTGCATAAGAAAGTGTCTTTTTGTCCCTGCAAATGGGGATAGCAAGGTCCTGGTGGGAGGCCCGCAAGGCCAGGCGCCCTCAGCCAGTATGTCACGCAAGGCTGCCACAGAAGGCCCAGCTGCAAAGCAGGCAGCGCTGCACTAGTGGTACCAGTGGCGGCCCACACTGCCCCTCCTACTTCCTGTGGGAAGCCCGGGTGCTGCCAGGCTCAGGCCCAGGCATCAGCCGGCAGCCGCCAATATAGTAGTGGGGCCCCCAATGTGCACGGGACACAATGAGGAGTCTCTTCCCACCCCAAACGGGCAGGCTTGCGAGTGCACTCCGGGCCACGCAATGAGCAGGGTAGCCACGGGCTACCCTAAAGCGTGCTCTTCAGGGGGAGCACGGCCCAGAGGAAATAGCAAGCAGCAGCCACAACCTGTCTCCTGGCTCACCCTTCATGGGGAGTGCGGCAGCCCACTCTGGGACTGACCAAAGCGCAGGGTCTCGCAGAGTGGGGTAGGCATTACCCTGATGTCAGCAGGACACCACCCACTGCTCGGTGCCGCGGGCTCCAGAGGTAGCCAAAGTTCGCCAGCGTGGGCTGGCGGGTTGCAGTATGTATGATGGCTTTCCGGGTTGGTGGCCAGCCCCCTCTATGACGGTTGCCTGCTGGATTGTAAGTTCGGCCGGCAGAGCCTCTCTAGAGAGGGCCCTTCTTGCAGCCTAGCTAAGCTCCACCTCCCTTCTTACTTTCTTAAATGTTTTCTCCCATTGAACCCCTTCACAATTGTCCCTTCAGGTTGTTATCCTTCAAAACAGTTATTTTTGTATGCCATCACATCAGCAGGGCATGTCATGGAACTACAAGTGCTGACTGTAAAACCAGTCTCTACTACCTTCTTTCCAGACAAACTGGTATTACGGAGCAGAACTGCCTTCCTCCCTAAAGTGGTTACTCCATTCCACTTATGTCGATCCATTACACTTCCCACCTTCTATCCTCCTCCTCCTTCTATGAAGGATGAAGAAAGACTGCGGGGACTTAACCCGAACCGTGCAGTCGGCTTCTATATTGATAGAACCAAAGAATTCAGACTCAATGATCAACTCTTTATAGGATACATAGGGAAAGTGAAAGGAAAAGTGATTCACAAACCAACACTCTCAAGATGGATCATCCTGTGTATCAAAATCTGCTTCTCCATGGCTCAAAGAGAGCCACCTAAAGGTATTCATGCTCTTTCTGCTATATCTACATCACCTAGTCTGCCCTAGCTAGAGGTGTTCCTACAGCAGATGTATGTAAAGCAGCATCCTTGTTCTCCCTTCACACGTTTTTAAAACACTACTGCTTGGATTCAGAAGTAGGAAGGGATAGTTACTTAACTCGCTCAGTTCTACGGGACTGTTTGGTTTAGTCCGCCTTGCTCACACCTCCAAGTGTGTCACTGCTTAGAAATTCTATTCAAAAGGTGTGGAATCTGCAGGTAGATGTATCCATCAGAAATACAAGTTACCTACCTTTGGTAATTCTTTTACTGGTGGATACAAAGTCTACCTGCAGATTCCTCACCAATTCACCCTCCTCCCCATAGCTACCAAGACTCCTTCTCATTCCTACTTACAGCTATTTACAAATGCATCTTTTATACATAGTTATTAATTACATTATTGTTAGAACCCGGAGGTCTCTGGTTGGCACAGGTAGGTACGGTCTGCCTGCGTGAATGAGGGTTTTTTAAGTACTTTTTTAAGTACTGACAGACAGAACATAGTGGACCCTGGCAGCAGGTACAAGTGATCCATTCCCATTTGATTTTGGCTGATTTAATAGGAAGCTGAATGGATCAGACCTTCTTACTCCCCCATTCCCTGATTTGAATATATATATATAAAGTGCAACAAGTTTAGCAGTGTTATGTGCAAAATAGGACAGTGGGTTATAACAAACCAGATATGTCCAGAATCAGCTTCTCGAACAGTGCACATTCTCATTTGTCAAGCAGTGCTCTGGAGTATCTAACAGTTTTTTTCTTGCACTATTTAAAAATGAATCATTGGATTACCTCTCCTGGTTCCCCTACTATCCGCCTACATACCATCTACCACCCCCCGGTAATTCTATCACCTTTGCCGAGGAGCTGTGTAACCTCATTATTCAAGCATAGCTCTCTAACTCCAGGAATCTCTTCCTAGGAGACTATAATATTCATTGGAATAAAAATGAGGACCCTGCAGTTATCCTCTTTAACGATACTCTGGACATTAGTGACTTGACTCAACTCTGCCAATCTCCAAATCACTCTAAGGGTGCCACCCTTGATGCTATTATCACTAGCAAGGATCTGGCTTCCCTCTCCAAGATCATTCCCATTGACTGGTCAGATCACCACCCTATCCTGTTCACCATGAACAGCTCTATTACTCGTCCTACCCCAAGCGGCAGCTTACCAATGAAACAAACCTGAAATCTTCACCTCGTTTCCCCTGGCGAGTTGGAATCTACAAGTTCGAGGCATGTGGGCTACTAAATTCATATCTATAGCATAGATCGCCGCCTAGTGTTGGGTCCGGATGATTGCACATTGTTGTCCTGGAAGAGTCTTCGAAGTATCACGAGATAGGTGGCTCCTCCCCTGGACTACAGTGCGCATGGGCATCGACTCCATCCCCAGATTGTTTCTTTCCGCCATTGGGTTCGGATGTGATTTCGACGTCTCCTGTTCGGAATCGATAAAACAACTTCTTTAAGGCCAAAAGGCCTTCGTTACCTCGTCGGTATTGTTCGGTCTCGTGTTTATTCCAACTCTTCGAGTCGGATATCTGGAGAGTCGGGTGACTCTTCGGTCATCGAGGCCCTGTCGACGCAGCAAGACCCCGACGATACTACGATGGAACGGAGTCCCACACATCGACGTGCATCCTGTATGCAACAAGTGCCTCTCGCCAGACCACAACGAGGCCAACTGTATGGCCTGTTCGAAGTTCAGGTCGAAGAAGACGCTCAAGCTTCGGCGCGTGGCGCGCCTCGAGGCCCGGCGAGCGGCTCCGGCACCTGTCGACATCTTCGACCCCGCAGCAGAAGAGCAAGTGCTTCACCTGCAGATTTCGCCTACATCGACGGAGGTCGAGGCCGACTACAGAGAACCTGTCGAGGGCCAGGACCTAGACGAAAACGTCGAGGAGGTAGGGGACGTCGAGGAAGCTTATGGGGCCATGGAAGATAGCTCGGAGGAAGAGCTATGCCCCGAACGTTCAATTACTCAGGCTCA
The DNA here is from genome assembly GCF_964261635.1 of Lissotriton helveticus. Lineage (NCBI taxonomy): Eukaryota > Metazoa > Chordata > Amphibia > Caudata > Salamandridae > Lissotriton > Lissotriton helveticus. Next base: position 36,075,923 of record NC_136069.1, read on the forward strand.
GGTCACGGGATCGCCACACGGCCTTACCCACGACCCTGCACCTCAATCCTCGGCCCCGCCTTCTGGCCCGGCTACGAACACACCAACGGAGCCTCCATTACCCAAATCGAAACCGAAACTAAAGACATCGGAATCGAAAACAACAAAGATGGCCGACACGCCATCGAAACCGAAGACGTCTGCTACGCCATCGACGCCGTCGTCTTCGGAGGCCTCGAAGACGAAAAAGGCTGTCGAACAGGCTAAGGTACCGAAAGAGGTCAAAGAGCCAAGCTCGAAGGAGGTCGTCGAGCAGGTGTCGAGCAAGGTGGTCGAGTCGAAGTCGAAGAAGACTGTCGAGCCGCCTTCAGCCAAAACTACCGCGCCATCAGGCAAACGCCCAGTCGAAGCGAAGTCAGCGACAGGCACCGAGCCAAAGTCTGGAGCCCCGACGCTGAAAGAAAGAGCTGCTGATCCGAAGCCAGGGGCGTCGACTACTAAACCCGTGGCAGGGGTCCGGAGCGCAGTTGTCGAGGGTGCGTCTGCGCCTCCGGCAACCAAGGAAAAATCTTCGACGCTCGGATCTTCCCCTGGAGGCGGACCGAGGTCTTCGGTCGGATCGACAAAGCCGTCCGCTTCTTTCACAAAGCAAGTCTCGGACTCCCTCACGCGGATACGGGAAAAGGGTTTGACGTCGGAGACTCAAACGCCCTTGGTTCCACAGTCGATAGCACCACCGAAAAAGACTTCGATGCCGATACTCTATACTTTACCGCCGAAGGTGGCGCCGAAGGCCTTTGCACCTCGATCGGTGCCAAAGGACTCAGGAGGGTTGGGGCAAATGCAACTGAGTGGACGTTTCGGTCGACAGCAGTCGGAACAGTATATTGACGCCGACACGGGAAAATTAACGCTCTACAAGCGAAAAATTACATCCCAGCCTTTGGAGTCGTTTGTGATACCTCTAAAGAAGAAGAGGCCAGCACCAGAAACTCCAGAACTCGTTGAACCAATTCATCCTCGACCTAGAAGGAGTCCAACACCTTCACCCAATGGCTCATATGGAGATGGGGGTGAACAGGATGAGGAGTATAACTTTCCTGATAACACTGACCCTGATGAGCAACAAGACTCATGGATAGACTCTGGTGACCAGGGGGACCAACAAGTGGTACATGACCCACAGGTTTATGGTGTGAAGACTTCTCCAACTGAAGACTCAGCGGCATTTAATGCCTTGATTGAAAGGGCGGCTGCAAACCATAAGGTGGAAATGCACGCCGACCCAGTGGAAGTTGACTTTTTATTTGACACATTCTCTGCAGCAGAAAAAACTGTGAAAACACTTCCAATGCTTAAGGGGGTTCTCAAGCATGCCACAGACATCTTCAAGGAACCCACAAGAGCAAGGGTGGTGAACCCGAGAATAGAAAAGAAATACAGACCGGCACCTGGGGACCCAACTTATATACGGGGCCAGTTGCCTCTAGACTCTTTGGTAGTCTCCAATGCCCGCAAGAGAGCGAATTCACAGACAACGGGTGAAGCTCCTCCCCCAGACAAAGAGTCAAAAGTGCTGGAGGCATCGGGGAAAAGGGTGGCAGCACAGGCAGCCAACATCTGGCGCATATCTAACACACAAGCCCTGTTGGCCAGATATGATAGGGCGCATTATGACACCTTAGAGCAGCTACTACAACACCTTCCAGACGAGTTTAAAGAAGGGGCTGAGATGCTGATACAGGAGGGCAAGCTTCTTTCCAACGCTGCAATTAAATGTGCGCTTGATGTTGCAGATACAGCAGCAAGGGCGATAAACACTAGTGTGATGTTGAGGCGTCAAGCATGGCTCCGCATCTCAGGGTTCAAGCCGGAGATACAAACGACTATCCTCAACCAGCCTGTTAATCCAGACAGACTGTTTGGCCCGGAGGTTGACACCACCCTCGAGAAGATCAAAAAAGATACTGAGACAGCTAAATCCATGGGGGCACTTCAGTCTCAGCAATTCAGAGGGAGCACTTTTCGTCGCTCAAGTACACGAGGTGTTAGCAGGGGACACTTGGCACAGCAATCGCAATTCAATAGAGGTGGCGCACAGTCCTCGTACCTCAAACAGGGTAGAGGGGGTTACAGAGGAAACACCGCCAAGGGCAGAGGCTGAGGCAGCAACAGTTCCCGTTCCTCTGCTGCCAACAAACAGTGACTCTCTGTCACTGCCCCCCGACCATCCAACACCTGTCGGGGGGAGACTCCAGCAGTTCCTGCCAGTCTGGACGTCCATCACCACAGACAGGTGGGTAAGGAAACTTATCCAGTTCGGTTATTGTTTGGAGTTAACGTCCACTCCACCCAACATACCCCCAAGACCACGTCCTATGTCAGCAGAGCACTTGCACTTATTGCAGCAAGAGGTTCTTGTGATGCTGCAAAAAGACGCAATAGAGCTCGTGCCGGTGGAGGAAGAAGGCACAGGGGTTTATTCCCTGTACTTCTTAATCCCGAAAAAGGACGGTTCACTCAGACCCATTCTGGACCTACGCCCCCTCAACCTGTACATCCTCTCAGAACATTTTCATATGTTAACACTGCAGCAGGTTCTTCCATTGTTAAACCAGGGAGACTTCCTCACAACCTTGGACCTCAAGGATGCTTATTTTCACATACCACTCCACCTATCCCACAGAAGGTTCCTCAGGTTCACCATACAGAACAGGCATTACCAGTTCAAGGTCCTACCCTTCGGAGTGACCACTGCCCCCAGAGTGTTCACAAAGTGTCTGGCGACCGTGGCGGCACACCTCAGGAGACAGAACATACATGTCTACCCTTACCTAGACGACTGGCTCGTTCAAGCAAAGTCGGAACAACAGTGCGCCGCAGACATGTCCCACACCATTCACCTCCTTCACACTGAACTATCCAAAGTCGCATCTTCAGCCAGCCCATGTGCGGCAGTATCTGGGCGCGACAATAAATACTCTGACTGCTACAGCTCAGCCGAACCCGGTGAGGATCGACAACATCCAGTCGCTCATCCAACGGTTCAGACCGCAACACTCACTCCCAGCGAGAGTGTTCATGCAGTTGATAGGCATGATGGCTTCCTGCATCTTCATAGTCCCGCACGCAAGGTTGCATATGCGTCCGCTCCAAGAATGCTTGGCGCATCAGTGGACACAGGCTCAAGGACAATTGAAATACCTAGTGTTGGTGACCGGTCGGGCATACAACTCTCTGCATTGGTGGAATCCACACAACCTTTGCAAGGGCCGACCGTTCCAGGAGCCTGTGCCGCAGATCATCATGACAACGGACGCTTCTCTCCAGGGATGGGGAGCTCATGTGCTCCACTACACGGTGCAGGGACTATGGACGACACAGCAAAAGAAGATGCACATCAACTATCTAGAGTTGATGGCAATCTTCATGGCACTCAAGTCCTTCAAGGTACATCTGTGCAACAAAGTCGTGTTGATCCGGACGGACAACATGACTGCCATGTACTACATCCAGAAGCAGGGAGGTACGCACTCTCCACAGCTGTCTCATCTGGCTCAGAGCATGTGGAAGTGGGCCATTCAGAGGAACATCTTCCTCATGGCGGAACACCTCCCGGGCAAGGACAATCAGATGGCGGATCTGCTCAGCAGGTACAGCCATCACATGCACGAGTGGGAGATACATCCATCAGTACTCCGCCCGTACTTCCAGCAGTGGGGTCATCCAGAGATAGACCTGTTTGCCACAAGGGAAAACGCAAAATGCCAAAGCTTTGCCGCCAGGTTCCCTCACCCACAATCGCAGGGCAATGCGATATGGATGAACTGGTCAGGCAGATTTGCGTACGCTTTTCCCCCAGCACCTCTCATACCGCTGGTGGCAAGAAAGCTAAAGCAACACTCGATGACGCTCATCCTGGTTGCTCCAACGTGGGCACGCCAACCATGGTACACCACGTTTCTAGAACTCTCCGTGGTACGGCATCAAAGGCTGCATCTCACGCCCAGGCTCTTGACGCAGAACCATGGCGACATTCAGCATCCAGATCCGCAATAGCTCAACCTGGCGATCTGGCTCCTGAAGTCTTAGAGTTTGGCTACCTTAACCTGCCTTCAGAACGCATGGACATCATCAGGGAGGCAAGGAAGCCCACTACCAGAGCTTGCTATGCTGCAAAATGGAAGCGTTTTGTCATTTACTGGACAGACCATAACATAAATCCGCTAGATGCATCCATTCCTAACATTATCTGCTATTTGTTACATCTTTACAAATGCAATCTAGCGTACGCTTCCATTCAGATACACTTGTCCGCCATAGCGGCTTATCTACAAAACAGGCAGCATCTCTCTGTTTTCAGGGTGCCTGCCATTAAAGCTTTCCTGGAGGGACTGAAACGAGTCATCCCTCCTAGAACCCCACCAGCTCCTGTGTGGAACCTCAATGTGGTACTCACTAGACTGATGAGCCCACCCTTTGAGCCTCTTCATTCATGTGAGCTTCAGTTCTTAACATGGAAAGTGGCTTTTCTCATTGCTATTACATCTCTCAGACGTGTTAGTGAGCTACAGGTGCTCACAATACAAGAGCCATTTATACAAATTCATTCAAACAGGGTAGTGCTCCGCACTAACCCCAAGTTCCTTCCAAAGGTGGTGTCACACTTTCATGTCAATCAAACCATTGAACTGCCCGCATTCTTTCCAAACCCGGAAACAGTCGCGGAAAGAATGCTCCATACGTTGGACGTCAAAAGGGCGTTAATGTACTACATTGACAGAACACAACAATTTCGGAAGACACAGCAACTTTTTGTTGCCTTTTCAGCCCAGCACAAAGGCAACCCAATTTCCAAAGCAGGAATAGCCAGGTGGATCGTTAAATGTATTCAGATATGCTATCAGAAAGCTAAACGCACTTTAACGGTCCCCCCCAGGGCACACTCCACACGCAAGTTGGGAGCCTCCATGGCTTTCCTGGGGAACATTCCTTTGGAAGACATTTGTAGAGCAGCCACGTGGTCTACACCACACACGTTTACCAAACATTACTGTGTAGATGTGCATTCCAAGCAGCAGGCAGCTGTAGGACAGGCTGTTCTCAAAACTCTTTTTCAGACTTCTGCAGCTGGCACGGGCGGCCGCTGTTAATGGAGGGACTGCTATGTATTCTATGCTATAGATATGAATTTAGCAGCCCACATGCCTCGAACTGAATATGCTACTTACCAGTATGCATCTGTTCTTGGCATGTAAGGCTGCTAACATTCATATCGCCCGCCCTCCTCCCCGGTGCCCGTGGCGGCTGCAGATCATTTCTTGCATTCAATCATTAGCATGGACATCATTTACACTATTTCACTCCATCTCTAACACAATGGCTAAAAACAATCTGGGGATGGAGTCGATGCCCATGCGCACTGTAGTCCAGGGGAGGAGCCACCTATCTCGTGATACTTCGAAGACTCTTCCAGGACAACAATGTGCAATCATCCGGACCCAACACTAGGCGGCGATCTATGCTATAGATATGAATGTTAGCAGCCCTACATGCCAAGAACAGATGCATACTGGTAAGTAGCATATTCATTAAAACTCGATTACTACTCCCCCCCCCCTCTTCCATAGCACAACCGACCTAACTGATCATTACAAAAATTCTATCCTTGAAGCCTGTGACCAAATTGCCCCAACTAAACTAAAACCACAAAAAAACACCCCACCCAAATCCTGGTTGAATTCTGACCTTAATAATCAAAGATGTGCCCTCAGGTAGTCAGAACGTGCTTGGAGGAATCAACCTTCCTCTTCTAACTTGGTACTCCTTAGAAATGCCAGGGCCAATTACAAAAAGCACATCTTCAACGAAAAAGCCTCCTTCCTTCGTTCTCAACTCGACCAGGCTAGAAATCGTCCCCGAGAACTTTTTTTTTATAATATAAATTTTTATTGTTGCATCAATTAAACACACTTAGCATTGTAAGTATTAAGAGACGTGGCGTCAACATTCCGCCAAAATCCAGTTGAAGCGCAACATTTCTTATTTTTGTAATATTGAACCAAAAACAACAGTCAGATGTACAGATTGGGCTCACAGAGGCATGCTAATTGTACAGCATCTATGCTAGTCATGTCAGGCCAACAGGCCAGATTTCACCATCCACAGGTAGTCTTACCATCGGCTACGCCCGACGGGCTATGGAGGACCTAAGCAGCCCGCGCCCACACCACCCCATCCCATCCGCAGTCCCAGTGCTATTCAACCTCATCCTCCCCCTCTGAACTGTCCACTTCTTCTTCTTCCGGTAGTGGTTCACAAGGTTCCCCCCTGTATGTGTTCCATGGCAGCCATATTTTGTTCCATTTACGTGGATTAGCCCGCTGTTGATAGACCGCCCGCTCCACTATCATGAGCAAATCCATATTTCTGCACCACTGTGCCAAAGTCGGTGACTCCGATGCCCCCCATTTTTGCGCTATATCCCGTTTCGCTAGCATCATCCCGATAACCACCCATCTCCGCCCATGTGGTGTAAGGTCGGTTGGGCCCCATACATTTAACAAACAAATTCTAGGGTCGGGAGTGTAGGAGAGCTGTAGTGTTTGGGCGACTGTGCGTGCCACTCGCTTCCAGTAGTCGAGTATGTTCGGACAGGACCAAAGGGTATGGAACAGTGTTCCCTCCTCCCCACAATTACGCAAACAATACGGGTGATCTGCCCTTTGGATTTTGTGTAGGGTGGTGCATGTGTAGTACACTCGGTGCAATATCTTGAATTGTACTAAACGGAATCTTGCTGAGATTCCCGCTTCTTTAGGCGATGCCATTGCGGCATTCCACTCTGCCTCATCCAGGTCTCCAACCTCCTCCTCCCATTTCCCTTTCAATGTCTGTAGTGGGTCAGGCAAGTTATTCACCAATTTACGATATGTTAAGGATGTAGCGCTGGTTTCCATGTAATCAGTGAGCAGCCTATCCTCCAAAGGGGCCGAAGTCGGGACCTGAGTACCTGGTGTCAGCGCACCCAGTAGGGCATGTCTAATCTGTATGTAACGATATGTCTCAGTGGTGTTTAGCTCGTACTGTTCTCGCAGCGTGTCAAACGGTATTACCCCCTCAGTCGTCCATAGATCACCCACCGTGGAGATCCCTATATTGTCCCAGTGGTCAAACCCTTTACTACGTCTCAGGTTACCCAGCGATCTAGTGTCCCACAATGGTGTGAGCTGCGTAAGTACCCCCCCCCCACTTCAGACGGGATTGAGCTCTGTGCCATAACGTGACGGTGTGTTTAGTCGGGCCGATCAGTTTTGTCATAATACCTTTGTTATAAAGCGGGGCCAGAAGTGTATTAGTGCCAAGCTGCCGTCTATCTGCTAAGTATGCCGGGTCTTCCTGCGGTGCATGCAGCCACTGGTTGATCACCTTAAGGTGCGCCGCCCAGTAATACAATTCCAGATTGGGGAGTGCAATTCCCCCACTGTACCAATCTCTAATCAGTTTTGCCTGCGCTACCCTCGCCGGTTTGCCTCCCCACAACAGTCCCAACAATTGCCCTGCTATCTGTTTGAAAAAGGAAGGCGGCACCAACACCGGCTTGTTTTCTAAAACATAGAGGAACCGGGGCAGCGCCATCATTTTGAAAAGCGCCGCCCTGCCCTGCAGTGTCAGCGGGAGCGTCATCCAGTGGCGCACGTCCGCTTTCAATCTTTCGATCAGTGGTTTCAGATTCAAATCGTGAAAGGTCACAGGATCTCGCGCGATCCGAATCCCTAAGTATCGAAAGGAGACAGTCTCTAACATCAAGGGGCAATCCGCCTCCAGACGCGGCGGGGTCCCCTGCAGCATGAAGAGCACCGATTTCATCCAGTTAATCTTGTAGCCTGAGGCAACTCCCTGCCGCTCACACAGTGCCAGTAATATTGGAATCCCCTCCGCCGGGTTCGTTATGTATATAAGCATATCATCGGCATATAAGGACACTCTGTCCTCCCAGCCATCTCCCCAGTCAATGCCCCGAAGTAGTGGTGTGGTCCTAATAATAGTGGCCAACGGCTCCAATACCAGGGCAAACAGTAGCGGTGAGAGCGGGCAGCCTTGTCTCGTGCCCCTTGCCAATGAGATGACTCTCGAGAGGTGTCCGTTCGCAGTCACTCGCGCCACAGGGGACTTGTACAGTAGCTTGATCCACCCTACGTATTTCGGGCCGAAGCCCATATGGTGCAAGACTGCAAAAAGGTATCGCCACTCCACCAAATCGAACGCCATAGTGGCGTCCAATGAGAGGATCGCTGCATCGGTAGTCAACAATGGAGCTCTCGCCATAACACCATGCAGACGTCTGAGATTCAGCGCCGTGCTCCTGTGTGGCAGGAAGCCCGATTGGTCTGGATGAATGAGATGACTAAGGTGAGGCAACAGTCTGTTGGCTAGTAGTTTCGCAAGAATTTTGCTTTCAGCATTGAGGAGGGAAATCGGCCGATAAGAGCCGCAGTCTTCAGGGGGCTTACCAGGTTTCGGGATCGCCACAATGGTGGCCATGCATTGATCAGGAGGCAGGTGTCCTTGCTCTAAGCTGTCTCGGTACATATCGAGGAGCGGCGTTGCGAGCATTTCCGACACGGTTTTGTACCATTCAATCGGGATTCCGTTGGGGCCCATGGCCTTTCCCGGATGCAGCGCTGCGATAGCCGATTGTACCTCCTCAGTCGTTAAGTCTGATTCTAGGTCGTCAACCCCGTCCTGTGACAGGGTGCGGGTAGGCACTCCTGCGAGCGCCCCTTCCGCCATTTCCCGGGTAACCTCTATATCAGAGGTATACACCGCCTGGAAGTGATCAGCTAGGAGTTCGACTATCTGGGTGGGGCGGGTGTGTAGTACCCCAGCAGAGTCCCTCAACTGTAGGATGGTCCTCTGTCCCTCATGTTTTTTCGCCAGCCAGGCCAGGAGCTTACTTGCCTTATCTCCTACATCGTAAACCCTGTTTGCTGAGGCAGTCATGCTTTCGACCACTCTGCGGCGCAGAAGCTCAGTATGACTCTGCTGACACAGTCGTAGTGCGTGGAGTGTATCTCCGGTCGGGTCAGCCATGTGTGCCTCATGCGCCCTGGCGAGTCTGGCCTCTAGGTCTATTAGTTCTTCTTTCTGGGAGCGCTTGTAACTCGTAATAGCGGAGATGGCTTGGCCTCGGAGGACCGTTTTATAAGCCTCCCAGAGGACCGATGGGGAAGAGACCGAGCCACTATTCTCCGTGAGGTAACACCTTGTCGCTGTTTTAAGAGTTTTGGTCACTTGTGGGACCCTAAGGTATCCCGGGAGTATCGGGTATATGCGCTCTCGGGACCGTTCTGGGTTGGAGAGGGTCAATGTCAACGGGGAGTGGTCTGAGACACCCCTGGGTTTAACCTGAACGTCATCGACAGTGAACCTCCCGTGACCCGGTGCAAGGAAGTAGTCGATCCTCGACAGGCTGTCGTGGACCGCCGAGTGGTAAGTGTAGTGCTGGTCAGTCGGGTGCAGGCGCCTCCAAAGGTCTATCAGGCCTTGCGCTTCTAGGAAGTCACTTAGCCGGGAGGGCCCTGCAGCTTGAGTTCGAATCGGGAACCTATCCAGTGTATTGTGAACCACGGCATTGAAGTCCCCCCCCACAAGAAGGTCTCCTTCCGGGAGTTCCAATAGGAATTTTCCCAAATCTGGGAGAGCTATCGTGTGTAGCGCCGGCGGAATGTACACCGACACTATAGTCAGCTGTCTCCCCTCCCACTGCCTAAGTGCTGCTGCGAAGCGCCCCTGCGTGTCTATTTTCGTGGATTGAAGTATAAATCTGGAGGACCGGTGCATCAGTATCCCTGTTCCACGGGACCCCCTCGTGAATTCTGAATGGACGATCATGCGGTAGCCTTTCCTGTCTAAGGCGCGTGTGGCTGTGCCTGTAAGGTGTGTCTCCTGCAATAGGACCAGGGCCGGGTTGAACCTCTTAATACTATGTAGCACCAGACCTCGTTTGACCTTGTCCCCCAGCCCCCTCACATTCCAGGACATCAGGTGTAGAGGTGTCATTCGCCCTGTCTCAAGGACCCCCCTTTCTACATCATTCTGAGTATTGCAAGCCATTGCAGCTGTGGGTGAGAAATTCTGTGTAACAGTGAAAGTGTAAGCTAACCTCTCGACATGAGCCCGTCATACTAAGTGTGTGTGCCTCGCGTTGCCAATCTACACCTGTAACACCAACCAAAACAATCAAACACCCCCCATTCCCAACTCCCCCCCTCCCTGCCCCCCTGCTAGACGGACCCCGAACTGCCCGCCCCCCCAACTTAGCAGAGTGCCTGATCCAAACCCCAAACATAGTACTTGCTCGTCGGGGTGAGGGACTCTCCGGAGTCGGCGGCCTCCCTTCAAGTCCACGGAGGACCTCCGCCCGGCGTCCTGGACGGCCCGCCCGGCCAGCGTTACCTTTAGTCTAGTCCAGTGAGACTGGGAAGTCATTGATCGCCGACGTTCTCAGTTTCTTGGGCCTCACTCCGCGGGGAATGAGGATCCACGTCCCCTCCGGGCGCGTGGGGATCCGACCGGGATCCATTCGTACGGTGTTTATTCGGTCGCGTGGAGCGGCGGGGTAGACCTGCCTGTCTCCACCCCTCCAGCCAGTCGTGTGCAGCCTCCGGAGTGTCGAAGAACCACGTTCTGTTGTCAGCCACTACTCTCAACTTGGCTGGAAAGAGCATGGCATAAGGAAGTTCTCTCGCCCTTAGTTCCTTTTTGACTTCAAAGAATGTTCTCCTCCTTCGTGCGACCTCCGCCGTGTAGTCCGGAAAAAACGCAATGGTGGAATTTTGAATCCTAACTGGGGGAGAAGTCCTCGCCGCTTGTAAGATCGCTTCGCGGTCCCTAAAATTGAAGAGTCGTGCAACGATTGGCCGCGGTGCTACTCCTTGTTTCGGACGTCCCCCCGGGACCCGATGCGCCCTCTCCACTGAGAAGAAGGCAGACAGTCCCTTGGGTTTGAGTTCTTGTTCGATCAATTGCTCCACATAGAGGTCCATCGCTCTCGTGTCCTCCGACTCCGGAACCCCAATAATACGGATGTTGTTCCGCCTCGAGCGTCCCTCCTGCTCGTCCAGCTTTGCACGTAGGTCCTTGTTTTCGTTGGAGATTCGTTCAACACTGAGCTGGAGCTCCGAAACATCCTCCACCAAGGATTTGGTCACCACCTCCATCGCGGAAACTTTTTCCGACATCTTGCGGAAGTCGGCTCTAATCAGTGTTATTTCCGTCGAGATTGAACCAACTGTAGCCTGCACTTGCGTCAGGGCTCTCATAACGTCATCGAGGGTTGCTTTTTTCCCCCCCGCTGGGTCGGTCGACTTGCTTGCCTGCGTTCTAGCATCCGGTGGGGAAGTGGATGATTTGTCGAAGGCGTACCTCTCAAGACGTGTCCGCGCATCGCCACCCTTCGGCCCCTTGCCCGCCATGACAGACGTGGTTGTGTCGCAGTGAGTGTTATGAGCAGGGTTGCGAGGGAGTCGAGACTCTTCAGAAGGAGCCCTGGTAGCCGCAGTCTCTGAAAGTGGCCGGGTTGGGGGATCAACTGTCGTCGCCCTCGTCTCTTGGTCCGCCTACGAGATCAGCGGGTGAGGTCGAGTTGCAGCGCAGTCCGTCGGTCCAGTGGTCCTCTTCACTGTAGGAGAGGAAATATCCAGAGGTCAGGGCGGAGCGCGAGTCCCAAGCCCCCAGGGGTGCCCGAATCGATCCACTCGCCGCCCCCACAGGTGAGGTGCAGACTCCGAATCTCCCAGGTCCCAGCCGGGCACTGTGCAGCCCACCCCGGGGGGCTCCTGTTGGTCTGAAGGGCACAGGGGACACTATGGAGCTTACAACGGAGCAGGATCTTCCCCTGCTGCGGCGGGGGCCCAGCTGAGTCACACCCCGGCAGTCGAAGTGAGGACCCAGAGCACTATGAATGTCCAGGCTGTACTGAGCCGAGACGCAGGTTGCGCAGCGTTCTTCAGGATGTGGTCGCGCTGCCAGCGCGTCAGTGGCTGCCCCCGCGTCTCACCCCCAGAAGCCTCCCGTTACAGTCCTGCCGCAGTTCGGGTGCCGGTCTGTGCTGTCCCCGGCGCAATAGGCTCTCCCTCAGTGCAATGCCGGGCCCCGGCCCCTCCGGTGGTCAGGAGTGAAGGCGGCGGTCGCGGGCTCGGATTGGGTCCTGTCTCCGCAATGCGGAGGTCGGGAGCGTTCCCAGCACTCACCGGGTAGCAAGCGGTGGCGGCCGGTCACTCCCCCGCCGGCTCCAAAGGCTCCGGTGGCCGCGCCGGGTCTCTAGCTCCTCACGTCCCCGGTGCTCCAGTGTCCGCTCCCACTTCCGGCCTCCTTACGCCCAGCCCGGAGCACTTCCTGTCGGCTCCATCACGTTAGGCAGGTCCCCGGTCGCAATCTTCCTCCAGGGCCAGCGCCGGTGACACGGACAACTTAACTTCCCGCCGTCGGATTCAGGATCTGGTCACTGTCGGGCGTGCCGCCCGGCCCCGGGCTTCAGTCCCAGCCCGCAGGGCGAATTATAGTAGCGGATTCGTGATCGGATATGCCTGGAGGCCGCTTCAACCGCGGAGCTCGCCCTCTAGGCTGCCACCATCTTAGGCTGCCAGCCACGCCCCCCCAGAGAACTTTTTAACATTGTCAAAAAACAAACCTCCTCTGGCCCCCCAAAACTATTAGCCACTGTTGAGAGGTGCAAAGAAATTGCTAACTTCTTTTCTAATAAAGTCAACAAGATAGAGCTATCCTTCTCCACCCCCCCCACTCAACCAACTCCTCCCTCATTCCACCCTTCCCTCGGCCAACACCTCCTCCCTAGCATTCCAACTGTACTTTTGTCCACTTCTCCCCCTTCTCCTGTTCTCTCTCAACCCCTCCTCGCTTTCCCTCAGTTTGACTCCAATTATACTGACCTCCAGTCAAAAAACAATGCTTCTTGGGGTGAATTCTGTCCAATATCTAAAACTGCTATTCTCAACATCATCTCCAAACTCAAACCATCCTCACATACCAAAGATCCTCTTCCCTCTCATTTGGTTCAGGAACTTAAGCACATCATTGCCCCTCCATGGACCAACGTTATCAACTCCTCCTTTGCTACTGGGAGTGTTCCTGCCTCCCTTCAACTAGGTCTAATCACCCCCATCCTCAAAAACCTGCTGCTGACCGTAATGACTTAAACAATTTGCGCCCTATCTCAAACCTTCCCTTCCTCTCCAAAGCCCTTGAAAAATGTGTCCTGTCACAATTGGATAACCACATCGACTCATTCAATCTCCTTGACGTTTTCCAATCTGGTTTCAGAAAGGGATGCAGCACCGAAACTGCAATGCTCAACATTACTGATGACATTCATCGCTTTTTAGGCAAAGGCGAATTCTCCCTCCTCATCCTCCTTGACCTCTCCGCGGTCTTTGATACTGTTTTAAAAAAAAAATCTTTTTATTGCGAAAATTGACAACCAACTCCATAACATTGCACATCAGTGAGCAGCGGCAAATCATTGATAATTATTGATAAAAGCAAGCACAATCATGGCACGATAATCATCCAACCCATCATGACCCACCCACCGGACTTCAAACCAACCTCTATACCACCCCCATGGACCCCTCCAGTTCAGACATGCAAGGACATACCCCCTCCCCCCTTCACACTACTCCCTACCCTGAGTGTACCACCCCACCCCATAGGACAACCACTACTGTGGGGAATCTGGGCGGAAGTGGCGTCACACGCCTACTGTGGAGGTACTGCACATTCATCAGCCACCGGCTCCAGCCTGCGCCCTTCTCACATCGGCTGTGAATCCAACCACTCCCCTCTATAGTGTCTCCACGCTGCCCATATCCTATCCCACTTCTTAGGGCAACCTCGGCTTTTGTAAATGACCTTCTCCGCCCACTGGCACCAATCCAAGTCTCGCTCCCACTCCTCCACCGTCGGCGTTAGATCGCTACCCCACAATCGTGCTACGTTCCTTTTAGCTACCATGCTCGCCAGGGCTAACCATACCTTGTCCCACTTAGGCCAGGCGATATCACTGGTTACACCTAACACATGCCACCTAGCCTCGAGCGGCACCTCCGCTCCCACCACTTCAGCCATGATGTCAGTCACCCTAGCCCAAAATGCCCTGATCTTCGCACAGTCCCATAGAATATGGAAGAAGGTTCCCTCCTCCCCGCACCTCCTGAGGCAGAAGCGGGAAGTCGCAAAACCTATTCGGTAATGTGTTGTAAGTGGAGTGTATGATCTGTGCAGGATGCGAAGTTGGACCAGCCGGAACCTTGCACGAATCGCCACCTCTCTTGGGCACTGCAGGGCCTCCCCCCAATCGTTAACCTCCAGCAGCCCCAGGTCAGTTTCCCACCTTTCCCGCAAGGGCCCCAACATGTCCGGGACATTGTTGCTGAGTTTTTTATACGTGAGTGAGATTGCTTTATCGATCATGGGATCTAATAACAACCTGTCCTCTAACGGGGCATACTCAGGCAGCTTCGTCCCTGGGGCTAGGTGCCTGCGCAGGGCAGACTTAAGCTGGTGATAGTGGAGGAATTCTCCGTCCTCCATCTGATATTCAGCCTGTAGACCTGCAAATTTCACCATTTCTCCTCGTTTCCAAACATCCCCCAGTACCTCAACACCTATCAGGCCCCATCGGCGTAGGTCTTTCAATTTCGTCACGGCTTGAAGAAAGGTTCCAGCCCACAAAGGGGTCTGCTCCGTAAGTTTTGCCTCCCATCCTTGCAACTTCGTCGCTTTTTTCCAGACCGCGGCCACCGCTGCCGTTTGTGGAGGGATAGGAAGGCCCCGCCTGCCTCTAGTATATAGAGCTGCTAGGTATGTGTCGCTCCCAAAGGCTAGTCTGTCCACCCTATAAGCCGGTTCTTCCAGAGGTGAGAACACCCATCCATTCACGTTGACTAGTTGTGTTGCCCAATAATAGAGACGGATATCTGGTACAGCAAGCCCACCCTCGTATGAGCCCCTTTGCAGTTTTCTGAGGGCTATCCTAGGACACCCGCCGCTCCACAACAAGGAGCGTTGTTCAGATTCAATCGTCCTGAAGATCTGGTCCGGGACCAGGAAGGGAGCGCATTGTAGAACGTACAGCATCATTTTAAATAGTACGTCTCTCCCCATCAGTGAAAGTGGGAGCGTTCTCCAATGCTCCACATCACCGTGCAGCCGATCTAAATGCGCCGTGACATTCAAAAGCAGGAAGTCTGATGCAGAATGCATAATCAGATCCCTAAATACTTAAAAACATCCTTCCAGGGAATATCTCTGCATTCCACCGGTAGCCGGGGCTGCGGCCCCGTTAGTACATGCCCAAGGGACTTACCCCAGTTTATGCAATATCCAGAGTAGGTGCCAAACTCTCCGATAATTTCAATCAGCCTTTGGATGGAGGCCGCTGGCCTCTGGACATACAGGAGGATGTCGTCCGCGTATAGGGAGATACGCTCCTCCCATCCCCCCTCCCAGATCGATACCCCACACCAAGGGATCCGTCCGGATCCATTGCGCCAGAGGTTCCAACGCCAGTGCGAACAGGGTGGGCGAGAGGGGGCAGCCCTGACGCGTGCCCCGTCCGAGGCAAAACTCACCCGATAGCACTCCATTCGCCCGGACTCTTGCCAGTGGTGCAGTGTATAACAGCTTCACCCATGCTCGGAAGTGTTCTCCAAAGCCCAATTTTTCCAGAAGTGCGTAGAGGTACTGCCACTCTGTACTATCAAACGCCATATGGGGGTCTAGAGATAGCAGGGCTGCCGGCACCCCTGACCTCGCGGAGACCATTTGCAAGACCCCAAACAGGCGCCGTAGATTGAGACGGGTGCTTCTGTGGGGCATAAAGCCCGACTGATCCGGGTGTATCAGGGACTGTATAACCGCCCCCAATCTTGTAGCCAGAATTTTACCGAGGACCTTTGTCTCAAAGTTCAGTAAGGAGATGGGTCTGTATGAGCTGCACAGTTCCTGCGGTTTACCAGCTTTGTGAATTAAAACGATCGTTGCTGACCGTAAGTCTCTGGGGAGTACCCCCACCTGCTGGGCCTCATTAAACATACTTAGCATGTGAGGTGCTAGGCGGCTTGACACGCAACCGAACGCCTCGGCCGGGAAGCCGTTGGGTCCCGGTGCCTTTCCCACCTGCAGGTCATCCATGGCGTCCTCTACCTCCTGGACCGTTATTGGGGAGTCTAGGATATCCCTATCTGCCTGTTCCAGGGTAGGTAGCTGCAGGGGGGCCAAAAAGTCTCAATATTCCTGATCCTGACGCGCATTGGGAGGCTGATAAACCGCCTCATAGTACCGTGCGAATTCCGCCGCTATCTCCTCGCCCGTGACTCGCATAGATCCATCCGCCCGTTGGATTCCCGGGATCCAGTTACGATCTCGGTCCCTTCTCTCTAGCCTGGCTATCATCTTGTTGGCCTTGTCCCCAAGATCATATACTCGTCTCTGGATTGCTAGGGCATGGGATCTCGCCTGATCAGTGAGCAAATCTCTAATCTCCTTTTCGAGGAGCTGCTGCCTATGCAACCTATCTCGAACCTGCTCAGAGGACTCATCCGTCGCATTCTCTAGGGCCTGAAGGTCCCGTTCCAGTTGGTCAATTTGCGCGGTTTTCTCCTTACGGCGTTTCCCGACCTCCGCCTGTACAAAGTCCCTAGCCACCGTCTTATATGCCTCCCACACCACCCCAGGAGAACTGACAGATCCCACATTCTCCACAAAATAGTGGTCGACTCGTTCCCTAAAGACTTCCTGAAACTCCTGGTCTTTGAATAGGAAGGCATCTAAACGGGAGGACCAGCTCGTCCCTGGTCCGGACCACGCAAGTGCACCTCGACTGGGGAGTGGTCTGATATCCCCCTAGCTCTGTGACACCCACCCTGGAAAAAATCCATGCTTCCAACCTGTGTGAAGATGTGGTCAATCCTGGACCCTGAGCCATGAGCAGCCGAAATGTGGGTGTACTGTCGGGTCGTGGGGTTATGTGCCCGCCATAAATCTGCCAGCCCCATGGCCCTTACAAAGTCTCGCAAGTGGCAAGTCCCACCCCTGACAGGGAGTGTCTGTGACCTATCTAGCTCCCTTTCCATGACGGCATTCATATCGCCCCCCAGGACCAGTATCCCTGGTGGCATATCCAGTAGCAGCTTCCCAATGTCGGGGAGAGTGGCACTGTGTAACCTAGGCGGGATATACAAGGAGCATATATTAATAGCCCTCCCCTCCCATTGAACAGCGAGCGCCGCGTACCTCCCTAGGGGATCTAGCCATTGTTTTCCGATCACCAAAGGTAGAGTGTTCCTAATGAGGATTCCCACCCCTCTCGAGCCTGTAGTGAAGCCAGTATGAGCCCGCATCGTATACCCGAATCTATTGAGGGCCCTGCAGTGGTTCCCCAGCAGGTGCGTCTCCTGGAGGAGGACGATATCTGGTGTATGTCTATGTAGATACTGGAGCACCATGGTGTGTTTAATCTTATTTTGTAACCATTAATGTTCCACGATAAAATGCCAATGTGCCTAGTGTGTGGTGTGTGCATCCTGGGTAAATACCACGATCAGCCGCAAAGGCAGGTGCCCGCCCTCTCCTCCCCCTCCTTCCCGCTTGCCCGCTACCAGTGCCAAAGGAGCCAAACCAAATACATGATAAACAGAACAAGACAAAATAAACAGTCCCGCATCTGACTTCCCCAATCCCCAAGAACAACCCCCCTCCCTGCAACCCTGCCACGCCCGCCAACCTGGTCAGGCATCCCCCAACAAGCAGAGCACCTGTAGCCCTTAACACGAAAATCAAGGGGGGTGTGAGCTGATACCCAAACCTGCAACTTGAGGACTGCTGTCGGCCCCACGTCACAATTCGCAACTGGCCTCAGCCTGCCCAGTAAAGCCCAGAACACTACAATCGTGGAAGGACATTGCCAGGTCTCCCATCTCCTCCCGGGCCGCCTCTCAACCTATGAAGACAGAGTTAAATGAATATATGTGGCAACTCCCATCATACAGGGCCTCCCCCCTCAGCGGGTCACTTTTGGCAGTAGTTAGTTTACTTCTCCCCCTCTTCTGATGCATCCCGCCCCCCAGAACATTCTCCATGACCACCTCCGGTGACAGCACAAATCAAAAACATAAAATGTCAGAATACATCACATTCACGTCGCGTCACCCCATGTCCGGCGAGGCCAACAGACTCCGGCCCGAGTCTTGCGAGGGGGCAAAGAATGCCTCCGGCGCTGATGTCCACTCCCCGAAGAGCCACCGATGACTCTGGAGACTGAGGCACCGTATTCCTCCAGTTGTCCCTCAGTCCTGAGCCCGCCGTGCCCCCACGCTCCTCCAACCAGGAGCGGGCCTCTTCTGGGGAGGTGAAGAACAGGGATTTACCATCGACTAGAATCTTGAGTTTTGCCGGGAAAAACATCATGTATTTGACGCCTTTTTCTCGAAGCACTTTCTTGACCCCGTCAAATGACCGTCGCTCCTGTTGCACCTTCAGCGTGAAGTCTGGAAAGAACCTGATGACTGCATTATCCAGATGGAGATCCCCTCGTTGGCGGGCCGCCTGCAAGATGGCGTAGCGGTCTCTATAATTGAGGATCCTCTCGATTATCGTTCGTGGTGGGGCCCCAGGGCGCGGCGGGAGAACCGGAGCCCTATAAGCTCGCTCAATAGCGAAAAACTTCAAGAGGCGTCTGGGCTGCAGGTGCTTGAGGACAAGATCTTCCGGGAATAAATCCACGCTCGGCCCCTCCATCTTTTCCGGCACCCCCACCACGCGTATATTGTTACGGCTGGCCCTCCCTTCCTGACCCTCCAACCTGGTCACTGCTACCTTCTGCTGGTGTGAGAGTCGTTGGACGTGCTGCTGCAATTGTTTTGTAGTGCTTTGGAGTTCCGCAATGTCCGCAGCATTCTGGGTGGCTTTCTCTGAGGTTTTATTTAAGTCCGCCCTCAGCAAAGTCATTTCTATGGAGACCTTATCAATCTTGGATTCTAGCGTAGTTCCCAGTGTCTGAATGGCCTGCATTATTGAAGTTAGAGATAGCTCTTGTGTGCCCGTCAGGGCGCCGGCCTGCGCCTCGGCTCCACCACCTGCCGCCGCAGTGTAGTTGTCCATAGTATTAGTCTGGGTCATCGTGGATTTTTTAGGAGGTCTCATGACCGCGTTCACAGGCACCGGTTCCTCCCCTGGAAAAGCTCGGGGGGGGCGCCCCTCTCTCCGCGGTGTCGCCCCACCGTCCGGGCCCCACCCGGGGGTAGTAGCACAGATCACCTCCGCCGCTCCTCCTGCCTGTGCTCCCCGAGGGCGCCTCCACCCTGTGTCCCAATCTTGTGCTCCGTAGGTCAACGGAAGGGTGGCACCACCGCCTCACCACCGTATCCAAATAGGGATTCCCCTGCTATGTCCACTTTGCGATGTCCGCGGGGCCCCCAGAAGTAGCGATGAGGCCCGCGCTCCCTCCACACTCCTGCGCACTCACCGATCCGCTTGGTGCCAGCGCCCGCTACAGTCGTCGGTTAATTCCTGCCCGTGTGGCCCCACCAACGTCCAGAACCAGAGCCCCGGCCAATCGCTCTCTCAAGGGGCTCCTACCTCGTCGCAGTCCCAGCGGGGTCAGCCGCCTGCCCAGAGTGATGCCAGATGGTGGTCCCCAGGCCTCGGTTCTTGCCAGCTCGTTCTCTCCACTTCAGACTGTGGGGGAAGGGGGGAGAGAGATAGGCCCCCCCCCACTAGTGTCAGTCCCGCCGCGCTGGGCTTTCAATAATGGCCGCAGCTGATCAACGCCCCCTCACCGGCAACATGTATTTCCGGCCGGCCTCAGGACCCCACGAGGCCGGCGCCCTCCACCGTGATGTTGGCCACACCGGGTCTCAAGCCGCCACCAGCCTGCGCGGGACCTCCGAGCCCCTCCCGTGCCCAGCGCGGCGCACTGGGCGTCCAAGGATCGCCGCAGGGTCTAGCACCTGACAGGCTTCCCCAACCAGCACCGCTCCCTCGCGGCCGGCCTATGTGACTCTCGAGGCCGGTGACGTCCTCCGAGTTGTGGGTAGCCACAGGCGCCAAACCGCCCTCAGTCGCAGCTGCCGGTCCGGGCCCCCCCAGCGCCGATTGCGCGGACGCTCAAGGATCGTCGCCGAGTCAGTCTACCTGCCGGCGCCCCCAACCAGCACCACTTCCGCACGGCAGGCCTCGGGATCACTTGAGGCCGGTGACTTCCTCCGTAGTGCGGGCCGTAAGCAGGCCCGAACTGCCGCCACCCAATGCGAAGCTGCCGTGGCAGTTACCATCTTTATGCCGATGACACTCAACTATATCATAAGATCAAATCCCACAGCGACATCTTACATCTCAATGATATCCTGACCAAAGTCCAAGCCTGGTTTCATCTTAACCACCTCAAACTAAATCCTAAAAAAAACTGAAATCATCATTTTTCGCTCCCAAAAACAACTCTCTGCCTATCCAACACTGGATTGCGGATATCTAAGCACTTACCTGCTCTCTCTCCACCTCCAACTCTGTCAAATCCCTTGGCATTAGCATCAAACAGAATCTTAATCTCATCCCTTATATTAAAAATGCGGCTAGAGGTGCTCTCTTCACTCTACATCACCTTAATAAAATTAAACCCTTTATTCCAGCTGACGACTTTAAAATCGTTGTACAATCTCTTGTCCTTTCCAGAATTGACTATGGCAACGCCACCCTTGCTGGCACCCCCAAAGTCCAACTTGCCCCGATTAAATCTGTTCTCAACCTGGCGGCCAGGCTTATCTCAGACTGTAAGCGATATGATCACACCTCTCCTGTCCTCAAAAACCTCAAATGGCTTCCAATAGAAGGTAGATCCACCTACAAGATTGCCTGTATCACTCACAAAGCCCTTCACCAAAACACCCCCTCGTAACTTTCTGACAAACTCCAAAAAGCAGGGTGTACTAGATCTCTGAGGAGCACTAACGCCCTTGTCCTAATCCCCCCTCGGGGGGGATTATAAAAAATAAAAAGACTCAATCACGTGCATTCTCAGGTAATGCCCCATCGATTTGGAATTCTCTTCCCAAAGATCTTCGTTGCAACCCTTCCTACCCTCTCTTCAAAACAGCTGCAGTTTTTATGAGATATGGAATGTTTTTCTGTCGTGAGTAGGAGACGTATTAAAAGCTTTGCAATGGGTGTAGAACTTCCATAGTCGTGCGAGCGGGTTCATCCTCCCAAGGCGCCTGTCTTTGCTGATAAAAACAAACATCAACCTGCTATAACTATCCTCCTCATTACCATTGATTTAAATGACTCTAAATGTGCACTGGATAAGGTTGAAATATAATTTCTTTTTGTATTCCAGGTTCACATGGTCCTTCACAATCCAGTGATTTCTATATGTCATGTACAAATTCTTCGCTAGAATCCAGATACATACGATTACTAGTAAGTTACTTGCTCACTAATACTAGAGTTCTGCATTCAACTCTTCCAGTTCGATGTATTCATAGTAATCGTTCCACCTTCTTCTCTCATGGATGCGTGTAGCATCAACAGATTTTTTTTCTCAATTTTTAAGGCACTTTTGGAGAATTCTTCTCTGTGTCGGGTGTCTTTATGCCGCAGCTCTGACTCCTCTACACAGTCTGGGTGCTATATTGAGCACACCTCTAATGCTTGCATTGTAACCTTCAGTGATGGCTCCTGGTTTTCCTTTGTATTGTTGAGTAGTGTGCCCACATTTGTGTCTATCTTCATCATTATGGTAATAAAACGCCTTAGAGGTTATTACAAGCCATTCTTAAAGAGGTCTAATGCATTTGCTTTCTTATTTATATATTTGGAATTTCTTCCCCTGGTCTGAGACCTTCACACTTGTCCCAGTGAAAAAATTGAACCTAAAGTTGTAGTGACATATTGGTGACATATGTACAAGGTTTCCTTTATAACATAAAAACGACCATTAGAAAGTATATATTGTGTGAACTGCGCTTTATACAATGATAAGGGCTAGGTTTTTTTTTTTAATGGTTCGCTTTTTAAACTGTCAACGGCGTTTCGACCCTGTGCGCAATGTAGGATCTCTTCGGGACCTGGGAGTGTGTAGGGACACCTGAAACAAGGGGAAGGATATTGTCAGTCAGGAACTGCGGTGTGTCAGCAGTGCTTGAAAATGGAAAGGTGTACGCATATTATTGCAATACCTGAAGGTGGGTCTGCGCAGCCTAGTGTAAGAGTTGTGCCACCGTGAGTGTAGTGAAGAAAAAGTACTCACACGGGACCCGGCGGGCGCTGTATGTGTGAGAAAATGAAGCATATTATTGTCAAATTGAGGCGGAAAATAGGCTTACATGTCTTCGCTGAGGTCACACAATGAGGAGGTGAACCGGTCCTAGGATGCTTGATTCCGGTCCAGGGAACACATGGCTTGGCAGTTCGGTCTGGACTGTTCCCATGAGGCACAGGGTCAAGACTGATTTGCATATGGCCATGTCTGAACTGGGGTGGCGTGGTGAGCAAAATACCGATGGATTAAACCCAGATCTGTGACTGGGGGTGAATGTTTTACCAATGTGCAACATTCCGTCCATCATCTTGTGTGTTTTGCTGTGCTCCCTATGTGGGAAGGGTATGTCCAGACGTGGGTCCCGTGCTCACTACGCCACTGGAGTCAAGCTATCCTGGCTGATGACGGCTGATTGATCAGAAACTGGTCCGAGGATGCTTGATTCCGGTCCAGGGAAGACATGGCTTGGCAGTTCGGGCTGGACTGTTCCCAAGAGGCACAGTGTCAAGACTGATTTGCATATGGCCATGTCTGAACTGGGGTGGCGTGGTGAGCAAAATATCAATGGATTAAACCCAGATCTGTGACTGGGGGGTGAATGTTTTCCCAATGTGCAAGATTCCGTCCATCATCTTGTGTGTTTTGTTATACAATGATAAGGCATTTGTTTTTTTCCTAATCACGTCTGCCTGCATTTTCATTGTGCCTTTGGCGGGAAGAGACTCTTTGCCAATGAACCTTGCAGACACACTCTCGCTGTTCTGCTGATTAGCGGTCCGGGTGCAGGCATATACCTACTTACGATCGTGTAAGGTAAGAGGCCCCAGACAATATCAGCTTGCCAGTGATGCACACAGTGTTCATGACGCGCCCAGCACTCTGATGACATTGTGCTCCCTTCTGTTTTAGACCATCAATCTAGGACGCAAGCTACATAATTACTGAAAATGAATAGCCACCCCTCATGCTACTAGGAACGATCGTGTTCCAGTACACACAAAGCCTGTACCTCTAGCGCGTAACGCACCCATCTTTGTAAGTCTGTTTTACCATTTCTAAGCTTCCAACAGCTGCCTTTGAACAGCCATCTACTTAATGTACTACAACTCTGTATCTATACTGCCCACGCCTAGACTACATAATCTGAAAACCCCTCATATAGGAATTTTCCTGGAATGCTATTCGTTGATTTGCCAGCCTACTTCTACCCTCACATGGGGTAATTTCACCTCCTTATTGTGCGACCCCAGCTAAGACATTTAAGATTATTTTACGTCTTAATTTAACAATAATATGCTTCATTTTTTCACACACATAGCGCCCGGCCGGGTTCCCTGTGAGTAATTTTTCTTCACTATACTCACGGTGGCACTACTCTTACACTAGGCTGAGCAGACCCACCTTCAGGTATTGCAATAATATGCGTACACCTTCCCGTTGCCAAGCACTGCTGACTCACCGAAGTTCCGGACTGACAATATCCTTCCCCTAGTTCAGGTGTCCCTCAACACCCCCAGGTCCTGAAGAGACCCTACATTGCGCACAGGGTCGAAACGCTGTCGACAGTTCAAAAAGCGAACCATTAAAAATGTATACTTTCTAATGGTCGTTTTTATGTTATAAAGGAAACCTTGTACATATGTCACCGATATGTTACTACAACTTTAGTTTCCATTTTTTCACTGGAACACCATACACTTTTGCTTAATTATTATTTCAATACTCTGTATGTATTGTTCTCTTATAAAAAAGCACTATAAATAATTGCTTATGAAATACAAATCCTACGTGTGTTCGGCCTTCTCTCTTTTTGACATCTTATTAACCCTTTTTATTGCCATTGCGCATTTGTATACTTGTGTCAAGTTGCCATTAGTCCATAGGAGCCATTGTTTTTTATTAACACTTTAACTTCCCTGGTTCCTAGTGAGTAGGGTGCCCTTGTTTTGGTTTTTAGAGCACACTATGTCAGCATTTTTTTTTAAAAGGAAACCACCGGTACTACAACTATCAGCTGATTTTAGAAAGAAGCATACTCGTGTCTGCTCTTAATCTCCTCTTAAAGACTGTGCCTAGGACACTGCAAGACATTTACGAATCAGGGCTGTAGCTGCTACTTTTCTGCTGGTCAGTTGACTGACAAGAGACACAACCATTATTTGTAAATGGAACAAATATACATGCAAGGGCTACATCATTTAGTATTTCAGGCTAAGTTCATGTGTGTACCACAATGTAGCCGCTCCCAGTGTGGTTTCGCTAGTGCAGTTTTTAGTTTGTGAGTGCAGGCATCTCACACAAAGTGAAGGATGGTCTCACACACCACCTGGTGTCATGCTTCATCATAGACCAGTCCTTGCTCTCTAAAAACTTGGTTTGATAGAGTGCGGGCATACATCTGACGACAGGGATGCACTTCTAAACTAAGTGGGAGCCATGGGGGAAAAATTTGAATTAAAAGGCCATTTAAGGTGTCAGCTTAAATTTAATAGTGCTGGCATCTATATGGTGGTTTTAAATAAGGTGATCGGTGTAATGGGGATATTAAATTACTGCTGCACTTTTAGCCACTCACGATAGAACGATGGTGATTGTGGCTTACTCTGTTTTTCGTTGTATGTGTCATAAGCTATATGACAGTAAATATGTTTTTTAATATGTTTTTCTTTCAGGATTTTAGAATGTAGCCATTTCACAGTGGAGTGTGATCTTCATCACCCCACTGAGTGGATTCCTCTCACCATAGTGTGGTAAGAGTGGAGCCTGTACTTTCTTTCACGGTCCTGATGAATGCCACAGACCCAACTGGGCCTTTAGGCGAAACAGGTTGACCTCATTCATAGTGGTGGGGGGACATTAATATCCCCATTACACCGATCACCTTATTTTAAACCAACATATAGATGCCAGCACTATTAAATTTAAGCTGACAGCTTTAATGGCCTTTTAATTCACATTTTTTTCCCAATGGGCCCCCGCTTAGTTTAGAAGTGCATTGTCAGGTGTATGCCCGCCCTCTATCAAACCAAGTTTTTAGAGGGCGAGGACTGGTCTATGATGAAGCATGACACCAGCCCCTAAATTTTAAGATATATCTGGTTTGTGGTTGGAGATGGTTATGTCAGTGCTGCTGGGTCTGCAGGTTACTATTCCATTGTAGTATGCTCTTGGGTCTTGTATGGTCCTCACTGTCTGTGGTGTCATTGTGGTTAGTTGTTGCTTAGATTTATACCTTCTCTCACTAGATGCTGCTGTTTTATGAGTGCAGGGTCAAGACTGATTTGCATATGGCTGGGTCCAAACTGAAAGGCATGGTGAGCAAAAAAATGATGGCTTATGGCCCAGATCTCTGTACTGGGGTGAATATATGACATTGTTCTGCATTCTGTCCATCAATTGTTGTTTTTACATTTGTCACCCTGAGTGGCACGGGTATGCCCAGACGTGGGTCCTGTGCTCTCCATGCCACTGGAGTCAAGCTATCCTGGTTGATAAGGGCTGAAAGCCCGAAACCAGTCCTAGGATGTTTGTTTCCAGTCCAGGGAGGACCTGGCCTGGCAGTTTGGGCTGGACTGTTCCCATTGGGTGCAAGGTCAAGACTGATTTGCATATGGCTGGGTCCAAACTGAGCAAAGAAATGATGGCATAAGGCCCAGATCTCTGTACTGGGGTGAATGTATCACATTGTTCTGCATTCTGTCAATCAATTGTTTTTTGCAGCTGTTTTATGAGTAGCATTACTTAGACTTTTAGGTTGAGTTAGGAGAAGTCGGTAGTTAGCAATAGATTTTCTAGGTGATAGTTTTAGTTGCACTGTATGCACCGGTCAGAAGGTGCTTCGTTCCCATAAAGTACTTGACATTTCTGTAAGTATTCTGAGTTTTCTTTGATGATCTCTCAGCTCTCAAGTTGTGGTTCACTGGCAGATTCTTTTTGTATTATGTTTTAATGATCTTTAAATACAAGCAGCAAACATAGTATGACGTGGGTGATCTATGAACCCGACAAGTCATCAGTTATAGCCTAATACATACTTACAAAATGTAATAGGTCTAAATCAGATACACTAATTGCTGGCAAGGGTACTCTATAGAAAGACTGAACACTATATAATGAAGCTCTGTTGTGGTTCAGGAAGGCAACATTTCCTATGCATACATCACCATTGATAGCATTTTGTATCATCTTCCCAGGTGCTGATTAAGTTTAGGGTCATTTCCTGCGCGATCATTGATTTCATTGCAACACTATTCTTTCCTAAGCTATGAACTTGATGAAATAAAATGTATTGGTCTTGCTGTACCATAGCACTTAAGTCACACAGGGGTGTGGAATTTAATAAAATATCTACTTGTCCATGCGGCAGGTTGCTTCATGAATCTACTTGTCCTGTAACAAAATCCACTTGTCCCTTTGGTGGCATGTAGTGCAGGGACAAATTATGGCAGCAATCTCCTTATATAAGAGCTCTGATATAGCCTCTTTGATTATGCCAGGGCTCCTACCATAGTTCTGTTTGAATGCTTGCAATCCCCTTATGTTTATATACTGTCAACGTAAGATAGCCTAATATTAAAAAATTCTATCAGACAGGGTTGTCTAAGAGAACAGACACAAGTGAATGGACTGAACCTTCAGTCGAAAAAACTGATGATCAAAAAACACTAAACGGAAATGAAACTTAAGAAAAGAAACTATATTGTAAAAGAACCCTCACTCACCCTAGTGGTGACATGATTCATCATAGGGTTCGTCACAGGAGGGGAAATATCCCTCCTGTGTGCTTCAACGCGTGCAGTTGCAGCGGAGCTGGTGCAGTAGTTATGTGATGTGTGATCTGTGAGTGGTGAGTTTAAAAGATCCCAACTGTGCCCTCAACAGACTTTATTAAAAGGGACAGTTGTTCACAATAAAAAGGTGCAAAAAATCACTTCATGGCTTAGCATTATAACCATAGTGACTTTGTGAGAGAGGTCAACATGTTTCTGCTGCGTGTGCTATGTCAGCTCAGCTTTCTTCAGGACCAAAAAATAAAAAACCAAAATCCTCCGGGGGTCCACACACACTAAGGTGCGTCCACACCTTGAGGAACACTCTGAGGAAATCAAAATTTTTGATACTCTCCTTCAAGAAAACTCACGGTTTTACCCGCAGTCAATCTTCCAGCAATTAGCCCGGATACAATCTGTAAATAAACAATTGTATGAATGTAGCTATATCCGTTATTTGACCATTCTATGTCAGCAATTGCCAAATTATGCTAACTATTGCTTGTTAGGATTTGTACTAATCATAACAACTGAGCAGAAATTCTGCCGTTTAAATCGCCCTTTTAATCAAAGGCACACATATTCAAGCATTACATTCGTAATCACCAAAACACCTATTGTTAGCTCATAAAGAATTGTTGTCCTCTGACCTCTTATCCAAGGGTCTTACGGAACAAATCACTCAAAACAGTCTTAAACAAGAGAAAAGGAAGAGAAGCATCTTGTAGACACTTACTTCGTCTGAAAAAACAACGTGCCACATGGACACGCAGTTCGGCAAATTCTTCACGCCACGTTTTTACTAAAAAAGATAAACACAAGGGGTGCAAGTTATTTACCACCTGCCCTCCGTGTAGATAGTGAGATTATTCCAACACAGAAGACTATCGGTGTTCACCCCGATATAGACGTAGAACCAAGAAAACAGCTCTTACTTTCAAACGGACGACTCGCCGCCTGGAACCTAGTGTTGATTTCACTGGTGTCCGGATCGACATCGCAATGGCGCCGCGGTTGTCTTTGAGGACCGCCTTGCGTGTACGTGACTACGTCACGAGTCACATGTCCGGAACAGGATTAGCTTCCATCTCAAATACAGCAGTATTGTGAAAGGTAATCCTGCCGATTATCCTAATTAATGGTCTAGTGTACAACGACCTTATCGGATAAATGATATCAATACTTAAATTTCCATAGGGCATCAATATCCATATAAGCTCCGAAGGTGGAAGGTAAACGGAAGTCCCTGTGTTCAGGTAACGTAGCTCAATGATAAACCCCTTCTTCCGGTAATGGCTGTGCGGAAAAGGCTAGAATGCTGACCTTGTTTTTGAACAAATATTCGTAAACAGACATTCTCACAGCCCCGAAATGTCTTATCAAAGTCATTCTTTCTACATTTGGATAGATTAATGTTTATTCAAAGAGCTATATTCTTTAGTGGACATGTTTGCATAAAGATTTCACTCCAAAACCAAACATTAGAGTTTAAAAACCATTCAGATGCTTTAGTCAGTGCGTATATTTATTATCATGAAATTTATATGATGGATCTCATTTTATTACGCTACTCCAGGGGATATCATCGTTGAGTCCCCTTTGATGGTACAACAAACGGTATATCCATCTTTGCTCCTGCTCAAACAATTTTTGTTCATTCCCGTTCTGTACATGTTCAATCACTGTCCAGTGAATATCACTGGGAGAATGCTGATATTCTCTAAAGTGTGCGGTCATTTTCGTGTTGCTTTTGCCACATCTGAAACTGCTCCTGTGCTCGCATATGCGCAGTTTGACCATCCTTTTGGTCATTCCTACATACTTTAGACCACATGGGCAGGTTACTAAATAGACAACGTTGGTCGTGTTACAATTAGTGTGGCCTCTCTGTTCCCAGGTCTTATTGGGTTCTAGTTGTAAAGTTTTGGAGCTAGTTGTAAATGGACACATGCTGCAACTACCACAAGGATAGTGTCCTACTACAGGTGGTAGACCCCATGCATTCAGCACACTTTGGGCGGATTCTTGCGTCCTCCGTGGACGTGTGTGAACTAAAGAGTCTTTCAGGCTCTTTGCTCTCTTCTAAGAAAAGAGTGGTTTGTCCCAGTTACAATTGTTAGAGGTGAGGATTCTCCAGTGTTTCTTAATACAGCGACTCACCACATTAGAAGCTGAATTAAATGTGGTGACGCATGTAAGGGGAACCTCCCTATTCTCTTTAACAGGGTTTTCTTCTAGCAAGGAGTCTCTGTTTTGATATCTTGCCCTCTTGCAACTCTTTGTTAGAAGTTGTTCTGGATAGCCTCGATTGTGCAATTTCACTGTCAAGTCCTTTGCTTGTTCTTTATAATCTTCCACTGAACTACAGTTCCTCCGAATGCGGAGGTACTGTCCAAAGGGTAAATTCTCCCTTAGTGGCTGCGGATGAAAGCTGGTATAATGCAGCAGATTATTTTTGCTGGTTGGTTTTTGGTAAGTTTTTGTTTTTAGCCTGATGCCAACTCGGGAAATGGTCACATCCAAGAACACTACTGTAGATTCATGAAATTCATAAGTGAATTTGAGATGTGGGTCCCGGTCATTGATCCAATCAAAGAAGGAGATGAGTGTTTCCTTACTCCCTTTCCAAACCAACAGCACATCGTCTATGTACCTTTGCCATAGAATGATGTTATCTGTAAACGGATTGTCAGGTGGTAAGACATGTTTTTCTTCAAAATTGAAGACATACAAGCCGGCCACACTCGGGGCAAATGTGCTGCCCATCGAGGTACCGGTGGCTTGTAGGTATAACTGGTCTTCATACTGGAAAAAGTTTCTTTTAAGGGCTAAAGAGGCACAATCAACCACAAAGGACTTCGATGTCTGATAATCCCATGTACAAGTATCTAAGATGTTGGTGATTACTTCAATGGTCGCGTCTTGCGGAATACACGTATAGAGGCTTTCATTGTCTAATGTTGCCAAGAGACATTGACCTTCTGGTAGGGTTATAGTTTCCAATAAAGCAAGTAGGCTTTTGGTGTCCTTTATGAAAGTACTGGTAGCTTCTACAATTGGTCTCAAGAAGAAATCACAGTACTTGGACAAAGGTTCAAGTAAAGATCCCAGTCCCGACACAATTGGTCGCCCAGGTGGCGGTAAAACCCCCTTATGTGTTTTGGGGAGAGTGTAAAAATAGGGTATTTTTCCCTCTGAAGATGTCAAAAAATCAGCCTCCTGTTTCGTGATCCATCCTTCCTGTTCAGCTGACATCACCAGTTCTGTTATTTCAATTTTTAAACTTTCTGAGGGGTCCTCTCTTAGTAGGATATAGTTGGTTTTGTTGCTCAACAGTCGCCTACATTCTTGATCATAAGCATTTTTATGCTGCACGACTATACCTCCCCCCTTGTCCGCACTCTTGATCACGATATTAGATTTTCTCTGTAGTGACTGTATAGCTTTGAATTCACCTGCTGTCAGATTTTTAAAGGGGCGGGGGTCTTAATAGATTCAACTTCTTTGATCACAGCCTGTTCAAAAGCCAGTACTTCTGGAGGAACACTGTGAGGTGGGGGGGTAAAAGTAGATTTTGATCTAAAATGAGTATCCCCCTGTATCTTCTGAGTAGATTATGTCTCTTGTCTTTCAAAAAACTCTTTAATCTTAGTTTTCGAAAGAAATCAGTCAGTTCACACCGTAGTTTGAATAGATCAAAACCAGGAGTGGGAACAAATCCCAGTCCCTTTTCCAGTATTCTGATCTCATCCTCTGTTAGAGTGACATCAGTCAGATTCGTAATTAGACTCTCTGATTGCTTGGACCCGGTCTCTGGTCTGCGGTCTTGCTCCTTGTGTTGTCGCCAACCACTTCGTCCTGGTCCCAATGGACCTGGTTGGACCCTTTTCTCTTTCCCCTGTTGCCTCGGCCCCTCCCTAAAAAAGGAGGTTGGAACATTGGGGGCTGGAAAAAGGGTGGCTGTAAATGGCCATAAGGTTGATTCCAACCTAACATTGGGGGGAAAGGTGGTTGTTGAGGATACGGGTTTTGAAAGGATGGTTCATTCTGTTGATACGGTTGCCAATTAGGGTTGTATCCACCTCGACCTCTACCTCTCCCTCTGTTCTTTTTGCTGGTGCTGCCTGTGCTAGAACCACTAGATTGAGAATCATCAGAATTGTCAGATTGATAACCTGTCTTGGTTGATGGAACATAATCTGGAACAGAGTAAGGATAAACCTTCTCGTAGGACCATTTTTTTAAAATCTTTCTGAAACTTCTGCCCTTTGGACTGTGCCAGATTTTCTTTATAGTCATTCAGCTCCTTATTTAAATCATCCAGCCTCATTTTATAACCCGTGAGGGTGGCTTTAAAATGGGCTTCTGTAGTCTGAATCTCTATTTGAATCGCCTCTGATAACCGTAAAGCAGTTTTTATTATTAAAATAGCCCAGTCCCGTGTGCAGTGCCAGGCTATTTGAGCCCATTCCTTCCTGAATAGTGCATCCTCCAGGAAGATTCTGGGAGCGTTGGTCACCAAGAGTCCCTTAGGTGCAGTATTCTTCAATAGATACTGTTTAAGCATTGTCCCATGTAGGATTGCTCTAATGCGGCTTCTTTTCAATTCCCCCAATTTGTCCCACTCCGTTGTTTGGGAGATGGTCTGGGATATCGAAGGGTCAGCAAACAAAGTGGCATCTCCTAAGAGCGCGTCCACCTCTTCCCTTATGTTGCCCATTTCTGCAGATCTACATACTGGGGCTGAAGGTAGTGGTAAGCAATAGTTACAGCGTTAGAATACCCTTTTGAGTCTGTGCAAACCTACTAACTTGTACGTTTTAAAGCTTTTCAACAGGTCTTCTCTTATCTTTTCCCATACTGAGAAATGTTGGAAACTTACTCCTAACGGTGGCCGATGTAAACCTTCTTCCAGAGTTGTGGAAAAAAGTAGTTGGAGGGAACTTGCAAAACACTCAGATTTTCACATGATC
Source organism: Lissotriton helveticus (assembly GCF_964261635.1). Taxonomy (NCBI): domain Eukaryota; kingdom Metazoa; phylum Chordata; class Amphibia; order Caudata; family Salamandridae; genus Lissotriton; species Lissotriton helveticus. The sequence continues at coordinate 36,107,980 of NC_136069.1, forward strand.
AAATCTACACATGCACATTTGCTCACGCTAAAATGAAGTTCACAAATATTTACTATTTCTTGTCCTACTTCTGTAAATTTTTGGGAATCAAGGAAAGCTGCATGGCTGCACTTAATACAAGGACATATACCATGGGTGCACTTTTGAAACTTTCTTTAATAATTGGTCTCCATCAGTTTTCTGGCATTGACCATTACCTTTTGTATTTATTAAAATTCGGTTTCTCTCTCTCTCTCTCTCTGTATCGGCTGGCTTCACTGTGAGTGACATGATTCTGCTCTTTCACAAGGAGCATATAGGCACACTAAGTAATTTTTTTTGTTGCTTTTGCCAATGTGTGTTATAATGGTGAGGGCCCGGCAACCCCACACCAATAAGGTTGTACAAAAACCATGCTAAAACAAGTCACACATTGACAAAACTAATTGAGTGGGGCGATATGCCTTCCGTCTAGTTTGCGTTCTGTAATCCTGGCGCAAGGTATTTTAGTGATATTTACTCTCTAAAGCAAATCAGGATCTTCATTGAAAGGTTGGGCAAAGTGATGAAAAGTAGCACTATGCGCTACTTTGCATCAAGGGGTCATTCCATAGGTGAATAATACGTGTTTTCCTGCAACAAACCCATGAGTATTGATGCACATACTTCTCTATTAGCAGTTTTAGAAAAATGATTTAAACCAAAACATCATGCTTCCTTGAAGCAGGTGTGACGGAGGAGAAACATTTCAGTTTGTCCATACTTTTCAAACTTTGCATGTGTGCTGGGTTATACAACAGACATACAAAGTGGGTAAAATAGTAAATCATAGTTTTAACCTATTCATGATAGAATGCACACCCTCATGCACCATGGTGCACAAGTGTGTGATGGGGAATGGCAGCCTCAAATGCATCAGCGCTGGGTGGGAGGAAAAGCAGCGCGATGCAGTGCTGCATTTTAGGTGCTGCATTGCGTCAAAAGTTTGCACATTTCTCCCTTAGGTTGTAGTTTTCAGACTCTTCCATATATATCCTTCAAGCCAATTGGAAAGGCGTACATTGACAGCACATTTATGAGTTGAAATATATGGTGTGCCATCTTTATCCGTTGCATATATTTGCACATCTATGAGGTCAGCTTGCCATTGATGATTAAGGACCCGATTTATAATTTGGCGGAGGGGTTTTTACTCCCTCAGGGCAACAGAGTAAATTACTGCTTCCCCCACTATCTAAATTAAGAAATGACCACCACGCCTGTGGTGATTTTTAGGCATTGGCAACAACTGAAGTTACAGCAGGTCCTGTCAATGCTTTTTTAATTTTTATGCATGGCTCCATCAAAATTACAGAGTCATCCGTCAAACGTATGTTTTTATTTTCAAAGAAAATTATTTATTGGAAATATAATCATTTTTTAAAAATGTATAAAAATGCATACAACAGTTTTCACTGCCCCTTACCGCAAGGGTTTTTCTGGTGTGATGGGCAGTGAAATCTGACATGTATGTCTGGGTCGACCTACAGGTCAACCGCCCACAGTCCTTACTCTATCAGGCCATCAGAGGGGTGTAACCATGCCGGAGATGTTATGTTATGTTACAGCTGCTTATATAGCGCAACGGCTGCCCCAGCGAAGGGGCGTCCCGGCGCTGGACCAGATAGGAGAGAGCGCAACATACCACAAGCTTTAGGGTCAGCTTAGCAGAACAAGTGGGTCTTAATTGCCTTTCTAAAGGATAAAAGGTCATTTATGCTTCGAATCCACAGTGGTAGTGCGTTCCATAGTTTAGCAGCCATATATTGGAAGGAACGTCCGCCCGTACGGGCGAGTCATACACGAGGAATTGTGGCCAAGTTTTGTCCTTCTGATCTGAGGGGTCTATTGGGAGTGTAATGTGTTATAAGATGACATAACATGGGGGGTGAAGATTTTTTTAGGATCTTAAAGGCCAAGCACAGGGCCTTGAAATTGATTCTTTTTTCCACCGGTAGCCAGTGCAATTTTACCAGAGTGTTGGTTACGGACTCAAACCGGGGAAGCCCTGTTAGGGCCCGTGCTGCCTCGTTTTGGACATGCTGCAGACTTTTTTTTCCGCTTGATTAGCTCCCAAGAGTAAGGAATTGGCATAATCTATGCGAGAAAGGATTGTGGCTTGGATAATCAACTGACGTGTGGAGGGGTCAAAATTTTTTAGTATAGGTCGCAGGTTACGCAGGATACCAAAACTAGTGGCAGCAATTTTTTTGGTGTGGCCGACAAAGCTCAAGGCTGAGTCGAACCACACCCCCAAGTTCTTTACCTCTGTTTTGGGGTCAGGGGGAGGGCCAAGAATCTCCGGCCACCATTCCTTTCCCCATGCTTTGGTATCTTTTCCTACTATTAGCACCTCCGTTTTGTCTGCATTAAGTTGTAAATAATTGGCCGTTAACCATTCAGTTACTGCAGCGAGGCCATGTTTAAAATTCAGCGCTCCTGCTCCGTTATCATCACTCAATGTCACCACCAGCTGAGTATCGTCAGCATATGAGACGATGGACAGGTCCCACTCCTTGGCGACCTCAGCTAGTGGTTGGACATATAAATTAAAGAATGTGGGGCTGAGCGCTGAACCCTGGGGTACTCCCTGCATTATGTTACTCTTTTTTGAGAGGAATGGGGGGATAGCTACCTGAAAAGATCTGTCTGTCAGAAATGCTTTAAACCAGGCCAGGGCTGAGCTCTTCACCCCTGCTGCCTCCAGTCTGTACAGAAGCACCTCGTGTGAGACCGTATCATAGGCAGCGCTGAGGTCGGGCAGAATCAGCGCTGCCGTTTGACCGGAGTCTCTAATGGACCTAAGATGTTCTGTCACACTGAGAAGTGCCGTCTCTGTGCTATGGTCTGCACGGAAACCATGCTGGGAGGCGTCTAAGATGTTATTGGCATAGAGGTGTTCCGTTAAGATGGTGTTCACGTAAGACTCAGTAACCTTGGCTGGCCATGGTAACAAGGATATAGGTCTGTAGTTTTCGGGTTTTGTCGGATCTAAATTAGGTTTTTAATTATGGGATTTACCCACGCCTGTTTCCATTTAGTGGGAATTTCTGACGTCATCAATGACGTATTAATAATGGTTCTCAAAGGTTCAAGCACTATAGCATCTGCTTTCCTGAAATGTTCGGGCTTTAGGGGGTCTAGAGGCGAACCTTACTTGACTTTTTGACAGAGCCTGTCAAAGACTTCCTGGTCTAATTCTGGGATGCTAGTAAGTTCAGATATAATTTCTATTTTTGAAGGACTAATCGTGGGCTTTGCAGGGAATAGATTATAAATTTTCGTAATTTTTTCTACAAAAAACAGGGCCAGGTTATCGCAAAATATCTGTGATGTAGAGGTATTCACTTCTACTTTTTTTGCGCTCAGATCTTTCAGGATTTTAAAAATAATTTTGGAAGGGTTGGGGCTTGCATTAATTTTATTGGCATAATATGTCGCACGTGTCTTACAGACCTGCCTGTGGTATTTTTTGTGGATTTCGCTGTATTGGGCCTTTAAGTTAGGATCGTACCGTTTTCTCCATTTACGTTCCGCTATTTTGCAGCTTTTTTTCAGGGCTAGTAGCTCTTCGTCAAACCAGGGGCTCGACTCTTTAGCGCGTGTTTGGATGCAGGATGTTGGGATCAATATATCTAAGGCCTGGGTTATCCAATTGCAGTAATTTTCGTAACATTGATTAGTGTCTTTGGGGTAGGTTAGCGGGAGTTTTTTGAGCAGGTTATCAAAGTCTTCTAGCCGTAATTTCCTCCAAGGTCGCTTATACACCTTGTGGGTTAGTCTGGGCTGGGATTTAGCCCGGCTGGGAATGGACATAATGGTTAACATGTGGTCCGTCCATGTCATAGGTATGGGCACGGACGCCTCAGCTTCTTCTATATTTGTAAAAATAGGGTCCAGGAGATGTCCTCCATTGTGAGTTGCTCCCTGGACCAACTGCCTTGGTTGAAACCCTGCTAAATCTGCAAGCAGATTGGTTATTTTTGCCTCATTGCTGCGATCAAAATGTATATTCAGGTCTCTGAGAATATTGAAATTTGCCGTTCCGGTTGCCAATGAAGTTACTTTCATTTCCCGGCGGTCTATAAATTAGAATACCTGAGAAGGACAGGTGCGGGTTTATTTTAATAGTATAGCGAGCGCTCTCGCAACCCGCAATTTGTAATTTGGTAAATGTGCATTCGAGATGGTATCTGGTCATAACCGCTATCCCACCTCCTCTAGTTTGTCTGTTTAAGGAGTGGATGGTATAGCCTGAGGGAGTGGCCAAATTAGCTACAGATATTGTCTCATCTTGCATCCATGTTTCAGTAATAAATAGAATGTCAAGGGAGTGGTCAATGACTAAATCATGTATTTGTGAATAGTGTTTTCCTAGGGATCTTACATTCAGTTGTGCTATTCTTACAGAGTCATGCGGTGAGGTAGTCGGGTGTAGTTGTGGGGCTGATATTTTAGGGAGCATATAGCCACATTCACATCGAGTGATACTCTGCAGCAATTGAGGGTCTATTTTTTCACAGGTCAAGTGTATGGAGTTGAGGTCCATCAGCTGCGTCTGGGTATATACAAGATTAGTTACCTCGATTTGGCCAGGGTTCCTGGCGAAAGGCGACATCCTGGCGCGGACGGGCGCAGACGGGCTTCTCTTAGGCGCGTCTTCGGTGCGCCCTTCGTGTGCCCGCTGCACTCGTCCGCTGCGCTCCCTCGCCCTTGCCGGTAAATATACTGCCGGCTGTCTAGGTTAGAGCGGAGCAACTAGACTGCTCACCCAACCAAGATGGCGGTTCTAATCGGCACAATCAGGAAGTGGGTGAGTGGCTCTGTAATTCGGGCTGTCCCCCGACTCTCCCTCCACTACGAACAGTCAGCTGCTGACTGGCGGTGGAACCGAGGAGTCTGCGGGTGCCGAGTCAACTCAGGGGTAGGTGGCGTATGCAGTATTAAAATCACAGCATAAGTACAAGAGTATATTTAAAATCTATACAAATGTTAAAATAATCGCCCCGTGAATGATAAGCTACAATTCACCCCCTAAGACGTTTAAAGTGCCGTTTTTGTAAATTAAAAGTGCAGAGCTGCTAATCTGGCCGGCGAGCTAGAGAGTATGGCCCGCTTCTCAGCCTAGTCTTCAATCAATGCGCTTCCTCGCCCTTGCCGGTAAATATACTGCCGGCTGTCTAGGTTAGAGCGGAGCAACTAGACCGCTCACCCAACCAAGATGGCGGTTCTAATCGGCACAATCAGGAAGTGGGTGAGTGGCTCTGTAATTCGGGCTGTCCCCCGAGTCTCCCTCCACTACGAACAGTCAGCTGCTGACTGGCGGTGGAACCGAGGAGTCTGCGGGTGCCGAGTCAACTCCACTGCACTGGTCTCCACTGCAGCTACATCAATGGACCTCCTACATTTAAGTCAGGCAGACGGACCATTATCTTGGCCATAAGCATATCTTTAACCTCAAGATATAAATCAGTACCTTAGTCCAGTGAAGAGTGTAGAATTTCATTGAAAGCATTTGCATGCACTGTTACCTAATGTATGAGCATCTTCTCCTGAGAAACCATTCCACTTCATGTTTTTTGTTGTTGTGAATTTAGCTTTCTTTGTAAAATGCGTCTACCCCTCCAAATCTACTAATCCACAAGCGGTTGTAATAAACTCCTTGGAAACGCTTCTGCATCCTTTCATTTCTTGAATACAAAAAATGCCCACTATCCTAAATCAGTCTTTCTTAATTTAATTTTTTTGTGGTATCAGGATATTAAGGTGCTGTGATATTTTCTATTATGCATGGTTGCGTATGTTACTATTCAGATCCAGGTGAACTCCGGCACATACAGGGCTGTTCATTTTGGAGCAGTGAGCTAAAAAGATAGACTGGATTGCTTTCTTGAGTAATAATCAGTGGCAGGAATTTATTTGTGTTAATTTTTTTACATTTAATCTGAAACATATTGTACACTATGCTGCTATGCTGCTTATAGATTTTGATATTACAAGTTTTCTTGTATCCACAGATAGGAGATTCCTGAACACATAATACGACGAAGAGTAATGAAGAAAGTATGACAATACTTGAAAGGTATCTAATACACAAGAAGAACAAGAAATGATGCCAAATAGTAATAAGAAAAAGAACTACTCAGTAGGAGACAGAGAATCACGTACACAAACAGACAAAGCCTGCAAGAACATCAAGTGCAATCCGGCTGCTTCAAGAGGCCGACGACATCCATGCTGCTGGACTCAAAAGATTGAAATAAATTAAAATCACAAAAATTAAACTGGCAGAACAGATCCAGTATTAAAATATGCTAGATTACATCCTTTATCTTAGATAACTATTAGGTAGTTACAACAATGCTAGCCTCTCTAACATGAAAATATAAAGACTGTGATGTTAGTCCACCATAAACACTATTTGGCTGACCCCTACAATCCGTACATTATTCTAGAATATAAAGACTTGGTAAAGAGTTTTTTTCTTTGTGTGTGTATTTTATAAATATTCTCCTAAAAATATATTATTTAGATAAGCTGCGAGTTTGCAGTTCTACTTGAAAAGTACTTAACGCAGGTTGAAGACACAGCTCCTTATAGTAAGACCATGCATATGTTATCAGTCGTGCAAGAATTCCAGTAACTATTTAACGTTATTATTAAGAACACACACCCTTCAAATACTACAAATATCAAGTGAATATTAAAATATAGTTAGTGGTTCAGGAACCACTATGGTCAGTCAGCAAACACATGGCATAATATGATTTATGCCAAAATATAGCCAACACTTCGACTCTAAACCCCAAAGTAAAACACAAACAATAGAAGACAAGCTTTAGGTTCTACTCAGTGCTAAAGTAACGTCACCAACAATGCACAGGGTGAAACCCATAAGGACACCGTTAATGTGGCAATAGTGTTCATCAGCAATTCACAACTAAGAGTTCATTAATAAAGAGAAGAAACAACATAAAGGTTCTGTGTTTGTGGGAAAATAGGTAATCATTCATCATTACTACACTGACACCAGTAACAACTCAACAGAAAATTCATTTTTGTGTATTGAATGTAAGATGACCTTTAATGAGTCATCGACTCTGTGGAGCATATATTGCATGCATAAACCAGAAAATACAGACACAAGTAGTGAAAATGGAAAGTGCTTTACTCACACAGCAAACCTAAAGATCCATCAGCACTCACTCACAAGGGAAAAACCATACACATGCAGTGAATGTGGTGAGGGATTTACTTATGCATCAGAGCTAACCATCCATCTGCGAAGGCACACAGGAGAAAAGCCAGACACATGCCAAGAATGTGGAAAGAGCTTTAGTACATCCTCAAGCCTAAAGCGCCACTACCTAACACATACAGGAGAAAAAACACACATATGCAGTGAATGTGGAAAGAGCTTTAGTACATCCTCAAGTCTAAAGCGCCACTACCTAACACATACAGGAGAAAAACCATACACATGCAGTGAATGTGGTAAGGGGTTTACTTGTGCATCAGAGCTAACCATCCATCTGCGAAGGCACACAGGAGAAAAGCCAGACACATGCCAAGAATGTGGAAAGAGCTTTAGTAAATCCTCAAATCTAAAGAGCCACTACCTAACACATACAGGAGAAAAACCACACACATGCAGTGAATGTGGAAGGAGCTTTAGTACATCCACAAATCTAAAGAGCCACTACCTAACGCATATAGGAGAAAAACCACACACATGCAGTGAATGTGGAAAGAGCTTTGGTCGTTTACAAGATGTAAAGATCCACCAGCGTATACATACAGGGGATAATCATTACACTTGCAGTGAATGTGGAAAGAGCTTTTCTAAAGCATCCATACTAACCATCCATCTGCGGCAGCATACTGGAGAAAAACCATACACTTGCAGTGAATGTGGAAAAAGCTTTTGTAGCTCTATGCAGCTAAAACGCCACCAGCTAACACACACAGGAGAAAAACCATACCCATGCAGTGAATGTGGAAAGAGGTTTACTGAAGCATCACGCTTAGCAATTCATGTGCGATGGCATACAGGAGAAAAACCATACACTTGCAGTGAATGTGGAAAGAGCTTTCGTACATCTGCAAATCTAAAGAGCCACAAGCTAACACACACCGGGGAAAAACCATACACATGCAGTGAATGTGGAAAGAGTTTTACTGAAGCATCAACTTTAAGGAAACACCAGCGAATCCACACAGGGGAAAAACCTTACACTTGCAGTGAATGTGGAAAGAGCTTTACTGTAGCATCAACTTTAAGGAAACACCAGCGAATCCACACAGGGGAAAAACCTTGCACTTGCAGTGAATGTGGAAAGAGCTTTAGTAGCTCTGCACATCTAAAGAGCCACCAGTTAACACACACTGGGGAAAAACCATACACATGCAGTGAATGTGGGAAGAGCTTCACTCAGACATCAGCCTTAACCATCCATCTGCGAAGGCATACAGGAGAAAAACCATACACATGCAGTGAATGTGGAAAGAGCTTTATTATTGCATCCGACCTAAACATCCATCTGCGACGGCATACGGGAGAAAAACCATACACATGCAGCAAATGTGGAAAGAGCTTTACTGACGCATCAGCTTTAAAGATCCACAAGCGAATACACACAGGAGAAAAACCTTACACTTGCAGTGAATGTGGAAAAAGCTTTATTATCTCCTCACATCTAAAGAGCCACCAGTTAACACACACAAAGAAAAAACAATACACATGTAGTGAATGCGCAAAGAGCTTTACAGAAGCTACAGCTTTAAAGATCCACAAGCGAACACACACTGGAGAAAAACCATACAGATGCAGTGAATGTGGAAAAATGTTTACTCAACTATCACATGTAAGGAGACACCAGCGAATGCACACAGGAGAAAAACCATACACATGCTGTGAAGGTGGAAAGTGCTTTACTACAGCATCAGAACTAACAATCCATCTGCGGCGGCATACAGGAGAAAAACCATACACATGCAATGAATGTGGAAAGAACTTTCGTATATCTGCAACTCTAAAGAGCCACCAGCTAACACACACAATGGAAAAACCATACACATGAACGGAATGTGGAATACATTTTACGCGCTTATCAACTATAAAAGACCATAAACTCAAGCACACAGGAAAAACCATACACAGAGTGAATCTGGAAATTCCTTCACTTGGGGGTCAATCCTAACCATCCATCTGCAAAGGCATGTAGCAGAGAAACCATGCACTTGTAGTGAATGTAGAACGAATTTTGTAAATCCATGCATCCAATGAGCCACCATCTAACATGCAGGGGAAATAAACATACAAATGCAGAGAATGTGGAAAGAGATTTACACAAGCCTCAGACCTAACCATCCATCTGTGATGGCATACAGAAGAAAAAGCATAGAAATACAGTGAATGTTGAAAGAGCTTTAGTAAATCCGCACATCTTAAGAGTCAGTAGCTAACATAGAAATGGAAAAACATACATGCAGTGGATGTGGAAAGTGCTTTACTCAAGCATAAGTCCTAACGATCTATCTGTGAAGGCATTCAGAAGAATACCCATTCAAATGCATTGGAGGTGGAATGGGCTTTGCTAGCTCAACATACCTAAAATGACCCCAGCAATCACACATGAAAAACAACATAAAATATGTAGGATGTTTCAGTTATTCATAAAATGTAAGACACCTGCAAACCACAGATATAGTTAATGAGGGAAGAACTTGCATGCTTTATTATGCCTAGTGGTCAATTAGTGAACACACAAAGTGTAAATAACATTCTGTTGTAATGGGTGTGAGAAAAGCTTCCATGTTTTTTCCATCTATATATGCATTGGTAAGTTTACACACAAAAATCTCATACAGGAGCATCGTATAGGGTGTGTTTCAGTCTTTCATTAAATTATAAGTCGCTGTCAGCAACGCATCATAGAAAATAATTTTGGCTACAGTAAATGTGGGAGGGTTTCATTTACTTTTCAGCATTCAGAGTTATAAGGTTTATGAAGAAACTGTGTCTAGACATTTCCGATGTCAGGTGAGGTTCAATATTGCGCTTTCTAGGTTTGGAAAAACTCAATATGTTGAAACTACCCTCCCACTGTGGAAGGTGTCTTTTACATGCTGTAAGGAGAGATAGCTCTTTGATCCTGTTACTCAATGTATAGGTAACCTTTGACATTGTTGACCATGGGGTACATTTTTCTATTTCATTCATGTACATGGGATGGTGGAGGCCTTAATGAATTATGTTAACATTAAGTTCCAAGTATATTTCAATGTATAACCTTTGTTATTTTTGTAGGATAATAATAGGTAACCATGTTGTATGGTCTTACATTTCCATCATGGTGTTCTGATCATATCATAAACCACAAGGCTAAAGGCGATGTGGTTTGTAAATATCACCAGGTCCCTCATATGGCGATGTAGGTTCTTATCATAAACATTAGCCAGTTTGTATTTTTTATTTTACATGATTATTTTGTGGCAGTTGGGTTAAATAATTTATTGTTTTTCAAATGGGATTGTTTACTAAAAACTGTAAGTGAAGTCTGGTTAAGGGTGAGATTGTTAATGCTGTTCTCCTGATTCATTAATTAAAATAAGAACGGCCAGGTATGAGTTTTCATGATTGGAATATTAAATCAACAAAATGCAATAGTAAATCTCTGCAGGCTGGTTTGAGGCTGTCCACTTGCTAATGAAACCCATATTTCATAGTGGCCCATGAAATGCCTCCAAAACCCCACGGGGTCAGTATAAGATCATATTACAGGATAACCTGCCATGTGTTTGTCTTCTATTAAAGTATGATGTAATTTCATTGCTCGGATCTGGGAATTCTGTATGATTGTAAAAAGAAGAGTACAATGTGTTGAGGATAGGATACACCAATCTTTTTTATGTATGTTGTTTTTTCTTTTTTGAGGAAATATGATGTGTAGGGTGATCGGATGTCACCATTTGGCAAAAACATTTCAAGTCTTAGACTTTCTTTTAACAATCCTTTTAAAAGGTCAGGCAGTTTCTATTGAAAAAGAACCATGATTATAATACTTACAATGCACAAATAAATTAAATCCAGACCTTTCAAGCAGCTTCCACATGACATTGACTCATCTGGCCATCCTTATGGTGTCCCACTACTTATATTTAATAGACAAAAATAATTCTGAATGCATTTGTTAACCTAAAAAAAATATTGAAGTTCATTCACGGTTAGTAATCTTGTCATATCTGTAAACAACAATATACATTATAAGATTTTTCTCATGTTCACATATTACACTTTAGATTAGATAGTGTCGTCTGTGGGCATTATTGTGCAATACTATTAAAAGGATATTATGTTAATACATTTTGTCTTATTAGACAGCAATTTTAACTTTCATAGCACTCTGTCTGTAGTGAACACTTGGGCACAAGAATGCTCATGGGGACATAAATGCATTTGTTTTGTTTCTAATAAACTGCAGAAGAAGCAGTGTGTACGTCCTAGGTTCTACTGATTGGACTGTAACAAGTCCACATGGGAATGTAAAAGTAAATGAAACTACTTTTTAGAAAAACAGAATATGCTATTGAGAGAGCATAAAAAGCACCAATTGGCGTACAAAGCGTTAATTCGCTCACCTTCCATAGATACACTAGCAGCCGGCGGTGGCTCTCTCTCTTACACTCATAAATCGCAACCCTGCACCATGAACGACTGGTGCTCAATGACCATAATATAAGCAACGTAATGGCTCCCCCTTGTTTTATTTTGAAAGGGGAAAATATGGCAACCGGATAGTTGCGGGCTGCGAGTGTCTCCCGAGTCGGGTGGTGTTTGCAGGGGTTTTCTTTACTGAGTGGAGTCTGGTGAGTAGGTGCAAGTAGTCTGAGGATGCGGTGATTTCGTATCCGCCGTGATTTTGTTTGTGAAGACCAGAGCGGACACATTAAACAGTAAGATTTACCGGTCTCAATACGCCCATGGTGTGTAGTGTGATCGGCTTATTGAGCCATACGGAGTCTGGAGAGGCGGGAAGAGGACGCAGAGGAGGAGCCCGCAAGCCAAGCGGATCTCACCTGGGGGCACTCGAGGTTGGCAAAGGGCGTCGAGCGGCAGCCAGGATTGTTTTTCGAGGGGGAGGACGGGGGAGAGGCAGTCAGGTTGCTACAAGGAGCGAGAAGAGGTCAGAGGTGTGGCACAGATACACTTTTCTCGCCTACATGTAAAGCCCCAGCTATGGTCCCTTGAGACTTTACCCGCTACTGCAAACAGTAAAGATAGTGAAGGTCCCATGGCTGTGGTCGCATGTAAACAGTTGTGTTTGGAAAGTTTTGTGGAAAATGCTGTGGCGGTTAGCAACCATGGAGTTGGGGCAGGGGAAGGGTCAGGCGCAAGGGGCATCTCTAGGTATGCGCTAAGGAGTGTAGGGAAAGCGGTGCAGAATTTCATATTTAAGCAGGGAAGCTCTTCTGATTCGAATAACAAGGAGGTAAGGGAGGTGAAGCGCAGAGGAAGGCAAAGCGCTAAAAACAAATTTCATAACAAACTGGCAAGGGGCGACTCGTCAGAGTGCAAGATTAAGGTGACACCCTCCCTCAGATCATACTTTAAGGTGTTACCAAAGACTTTGGTGTTGATGGGGAAATATCCGACAAAGTTAAAAAGGCCAGTGACACCCCCCACGGGTAAACAGGTACATCAAAAGTGTGGGTATAATTTGTCTAGTGTTGGGGGTAGTTTGGGTGAGGTGTCTGTTATAGATTTGTTTGATTGGTCCACACATTTGAGTCCTAACAGATTCCAGGTCCTGGCTCTAGACATGGGTGATCATGTTTCACAGGTTCAGGATGAGGGTATTTTAAGGCTATCACAAACTGGCTCTGAAGCAACTGGCTCTAAAGTAACCGTAGTTGCAGCGGAAGTTGGAACTTTATCAACGATGGGGGTTGTACAGTCTGAGCAGCAGAGGGAGGCAGAGCAGGAGAGCAGTGATTCTTCTATAATTACCATGCTTATAAATCTTAATCTTAAGTCGCAGAAGAGATTCAAGATGCCAGATTCTAACCAGGAAAGTATCAGGGCGGCCTATGGCTTGTTAGAGAAGAAGATTGATGACTTGAGTAGCCGAACGATTGCATTGGAGGTTGAGGTTAGAGATCTTAGAGATGAGGTCATAGTTAATCGGAAGGAGCTAGAACTAATTAAGAATAAGGAGAGAGAACACGAGGAAAGGGTAGAAAGATTGGAGAATATGCAATGAAGGAACAATCTGAAAATTCTAAAACTTCCAGAGGGTAAAGAAGGAGAGGACTTCAGGAAGTATGTAGTACATTTGTTGAAGAGTGAGTTGCAGTTGGAAGAGACAGAGGAGGAAATCTCTAGAAATATTCAGAGAGTACATAGTGACCTCTTCAGGTTGAACCCTAATCGTGCTAAACCCAGGAGAAAGAGGAGGAGCTACGCGGGCGTCCAAGATGGTCGCGTGAGCAGAGAGCTCCCGAGACCCACGCCGCCCTCCTGCGAATATCCTCAAGATATCCTGTTTATGATTATGGGCTTTTGAAGACCTACTCTCGCTGATTTCATCATCCTTTCAAAATTTGAATTTGGACGTCGGAAACCGATTCTACGTCGAATTCCACTTTCTGGGCCCACCCCTGACGGGACCGGGAACTCTGCTGCTTCTTGGGCCGGGGAGTAAGTCAACAACAACGGCCGGAGGGACATCTCCCCAATCGGCCTCAGTCTCGCTTTCGGTTTCGATTTCTCCTCGGACTCTGGAGTAACTATTGAGCGAGAGGATCAGCTCAATCCCGATCCGCTGCAGTGTCCTGCCTCATCGGTCTACTCCTGGCCTACCCCACGACTGAATTTGTGCTGTTTTGGTCCTGATTTTTGACTTCTGGATCTCGTCATCGTCGGCCATTTTCACCAGGTCCCGAGGGCCCCTTTGGGGCGCAGCTCCCACCATGGCCTTTAAACCTGAGTTTGAGAAGCGCAAGACAAAGATACCGGTCCGCGGGGGACCTACTCAGTCTAATGTTATGGATCGTTATACACAACCGCTAGTTTCCCCCGGCGGTGCTAGCCATACTCTGGCAGAACCTGTGATGGACTCCACTGCGCCACCAGAGGTTTCTCTCCAGGACCTCATGAGTGCTATTTCTGGAATGAAAGCTGATATGGGACAACAGTATGAGGCCCTCGCCGCCAAAATTGATGTCGTGGCTGTTGATGTCACACTTATTAGAGCCGACTTGGCCAAAACCAATGAGAGGGTCAAGGCCTTAGATTTGAAGACCTCCAGCCTTGTTACTGATGCTTACAACAAGGGGTGGTGATGGACAGAGTCTCTGAATTAAGCAGAATACTCTCACCCAATCAAAAGATCAGGGCTAGATCCAACACCGTTTTTTAGCTCATTGCACCATCCCAGTTTCAGAACCTGGCTGTATGCAAATTAGTCTGTCCCTGGCCCAGTGCATCATGGGAACAGGGCAGACCAGACTACAAAAGCCAATTCTTACACTGGGAAGGAAACAAGCTTCCGGGACCGGTTTCTGGCATTTCAGCCGTCTTCGGCCCGGCTTGCTTGAACCCTGATGGTGCAATGAGCAAGGGACTCACATCTGATTATACCCTTCCACGCTTATTTGATAGGGAATGCTTGCCAGGCTTTGAATAGACGTGGGTACCGACTGGTTGCTCACGCCGGGTTCACCTCCGGATCTAGAGGTGTGGGCATTCTGATTCGGTCCTCTTTGCCACTTGAAATTGATGAGATAACACGGGATGACAGGGGCCGATATGTCGCGATTTCGGGGAGATGGGAGGGTAAGATGCTTTCAGTTGTTAGTACCTATGTCCCCCCGGGTCCACAAGCCACTACCTATGTTGACCTTGGGCGACTTTTGCTGGAGCTCCCTGATGGCCTCCTTATCCAGGGGGGATTTTAATTCTGTGGTCTCGGGCAACCTAGATCGATACCCGCCCAGAGATTTACCGAACTCCCAGATGTGGCTTGCTGAGCTCCTTGAAACCTTCGGGCTTGTTGATAGTTGGAGAATGCTACATCCCGCACTACTACAATACACGTTCCATTCTTGGGCCCATGGTAGTCTCTCTAGAATTGATTACTTCTTATTGCCGTTTGCCCAGTCTTCTTCAGTGCGAGAGGTCCGTCATCTCCCCTGGGGCATTTCGGATCACTCCCCCTTGTGGCTAAGTGTTGAGGCTGGGGTTGGTTGTGCGGGGAGAGTTGCTCCTATAAATCCATGGCACTTGAGAAACCCCAAGACGCGCTCAGAACTGATCAAGGCCATTGATTGTTACTTTACTGAAAATGTGGGGTCAGTTCTTCCTCTGTTTCATTGTGGGAAGCTTTCAAAACTGTTGTTCGTGGTTATTCACTGTCATTGATTGCTGCGGCCAAGAAGGCCACACATGTAGAACTGGCACGTCTCGAAGACGAGATATCAGTACTTGAGAGTGACCTAGGTGGAAATGATACCCCTGCAACTTTACACTCCCTTGCTTTGAAGCAGGCCGATTATAGCGCCCTGGTGACTGATGCTGCTAAAGTTATGAGTAGAGAGCAACAGGGTCGAATATATGATGTGGGTGATAAGGCGGGTAAGCTCATCGCGTGGTTGGATAGGAAGGAGAGAACGAATCGGGTAGTGCCTGTGATCGAACGGCTGAGTGATGAACGCGTGTCTGACCCGATTGGTATTGTTGACTGTTTTGTGGACCATTTTCAGACTGTCTATGCTTCTGTGAGCGATAGGGATGAATGTGATTCCCGTTTGTTGCTGCGTGATATCGCGTTGCCCTGTCTTTCTGAGGAGAATAGGACCCTGATGGATGCGCCCCTTTCGGTGGATGAGATCGCTGAAGCCATTCGCTCCCTTCGATCTGGTAAGGCTATGGGGCCCAATGGCTTGCCCATTGAGCTTTACAAACTGCGACCCGACAAAATGGTGCCCTATCTGAGAGATATGTTTCTCGAAGCACTCGAAGCTGATCTCCTTCCTGTTGATCAGCGCCTGGCTACCGTTGTTGTGATTCATAAGGAGGATAAGCCGCGCGATCGTTGTGCTTCATATAGGCCCATTTCATTACTCAATGCTGAACCCAAGATACTAGCTAAATTGCTAGCTAACCTTCTGATTAAGGTTGTAGGCGACTTGATCCATCTGGATCAGTCCGGTTTCATCCCACACCGGAATACCGCCCTTAATCTCAGGAGACTCCACGGAGTTCTCGCGAGAGCTGGGACTCTGACTGAGCCGGCCATTTTGGCTTCCCTCGATGCAACCATGGCTTTTGATACGATAGAATGGCCGTATCTTTGGGCAGCTCTCGCTAAGTTTGGGTTTGGCTCTAAATTCATCGCCTGGGTTCAACTCCTTTATGAACGACCGCTGGCCCAGGTGGTTGTGAATGGCAGGGTCTCTGGCACTTTCACGTTCGGACGTGGTACCCGTCAGGGTTGTCCCTTGTCTTTGTTGTTGTTTGCCCTCGCTCTGGAGCCACTGGCCGAGTGGCTTTGTTGGGAACCCTCGATCAGAGGTATTCAGTGGACTCCCGACTTTGAGGATCGCGTTTCGCTATATGCGGGTGACATCCTTCTCTACCTCCCCTCCCCCCGGAAGTCTCTTAATGTGCTTTTTGATGTTGTAACCTCCTTCGGGAAGAACTCAGGTCTCGTCATCAATTGGTCCAATTCATGTGTCTACGTTTTGGCTGGGGTTTTCCCCCCGCTGCCCTGTAGATTTCCGATCCAGGTGGCTGAGACTGGTTTTAAGTACCTGGGGGTCTATGTTTCGCTAGACTCTGCAATCCGCTATGAACGTAACCTCCGAGCCCCTCTCCAGCGACTCAAACTTGACGTCATGCGGTGGCATCGTCTGACTCTTTCCCCATTGGGGCGTGCAGCTCTCTTTAAGATGATGTCGCTCCCCAGGTTCTTATACGCACTTCAGAATTTCTTTGATCCTATACCTCCGGGATACTTTCGTGAAATTGAGGGCCTTCAGAGGCAACTACTTTGGGATGGGCGTGCTCGAATCTCTTTGCCCAAGCTCACCCTGCCATGGTATGATGGTGGCATTGCCCTCCCAGATATTAAACGTTACTATTGGGCCTCGCAACTTAGTGCTGTCAATCACGTGACATACGCCCCTGGTCATACTCCTGCTTTTGCAATGGATAAACATCTCCTTCCGGGTGGGAATTTTAATAGGGCACTTTATTCCAGGAAACCACTTGGTGCCCTGACGGGTCCCACGAAAATTGCTGTGCGAGTCTGGCGGGACGCGAATGCTGCCATGGGTTGGAGTGATCGGTTAAAACGAGCAACCCCGCTGTATGATTCTGACCGTTTGGGTAATTTGTGGAGAACGAAAGGTTTTGATAAATGGGACATGATTGGTATAATTAAGGTGGCTGATCTCTGGTCCAAGGGTAGTGTTAAGACTTTTGAGGCGCTCAAAATTGAATATGAGCTGGATGACAAGGAATACTTTAGGTACATTCAGGTGCGACACGCCTTGACCTCTGTCTTCCCTAAGGTGACGGATATCCCTGAGTCCTCGCCTCTAGAAGACCGTATCCTTGATGGCCACGTGCCAGATAGCACCATATCTTTGCTTTATAAAAAGCTTATCAATAATAGAGTTGACTTGCTTGAGCGCCTCAGAGCCTTGTGGACTGAGCCCAGAGGCGGTCCAGGGACGCAGGACCGTTGTTCACCAGTGACCGGTATATGCGGAACACCCCCCTCCAGGGGACTGAATTCCGGGAGAGAGGTGAGGGATGTGAAGGGCTTGACTGAGTTGTAGATACTTATGGAATTGGTAATGAAGAAGAGCGTGGCGGTGTTGGAGTCAGCGACCGATCGAATGTGGTCTCCCACCCACACATCTCCAAGCAGCGAGATCCCAATGAGGTCCCAGCGGCGGAACTCTTGCAGGGACGAGACCTCCCTCAACCAAGCACCATTCCACAGCGGCGTTTGCCTGGTGAGCTTCCGGTCCCATTGCACGTGGCAAAGGGCTGTACGCCAAGCCGTGAGCACCGTCCTAGTGACAAGGGGTAGAGCCTGCGGCACCGGGCAGCCATATAAAAACGCCTGAATCTGCGTGAAGTCCATTGTTCTGAGTTCCACCCAGTGTGCTGGGTCGGACCAACCGTCCGCAAACCAGTCGTGGATCACGATAAGTCTTGTCGCCAGGTAGTAGAGGTGGAGATTAGATACCCCCATGCTTCCGTCAAAGGGGGGAATACGACAGTGGGCCAGGGACAGTCGAGGCCTCCCTCCTCCCCATAGAAACCGGGCGAGAACGCCGTCTAGTTCCCAGAACCAGCTACCTGGGAGGTGGATGGTGATATTTTGGAAAGCGTAGAGGAAGCGGGGGAGGATCTTCATTTTAAAGAGCGCACTCCTACCCTGGGTTTGAGGCGTGGGTCTGCCATTTCTTGAGGTCTGCCTTCATCCTAATGACCAAGGGTGTGACATTCAGGGCCCACTCGATCTCCGGCAGGAGGGTAACCCACACGCCAAGGTACTTGAATGATTGCCTCCGGAGAGAGATAGCTGTCTGCCAGTCAAAACATGTCAAGAGGGGTGCAAAGGGACCAGGGTTGATTTTGCCGGGTTAAGTCGAAGTCCAGAGACCCGCTCGAAAGCGGAAAGGACCTCCAGGCATCTGGGGCCGGAACGGTCCGGATCCGCCAGATAAAGCAGGACATCGTCCGCGTAGAGGGCTATCTTGTCGACTTGACTCAGGTCCCAGGCCCACCCCGGATGAGAGGGTCTTGGCGGATGAGCACCGCCAGGGGCTCCATCGCCAAACCAAATAAGAGTGGCGAGAGCGGGCACCCCTGATGGGTGCCCATCCGGATTGGGAATGTCTCGGAGAGCTTGCCGTTAATGAGGACACGGGCCCTGGGGTTACTATAAAGGAACTTGATCGGGCGGTAGTCCGCACAGTCCAGGGAGGGTGGTTGTGTCTTTCGTATGACCACTATGGTGGCCACGTCGGGAAGGACCCCTCTTCCACAACATGATTGAATAGCTCCACTAAGTGGGGAACCAAATCATCGTGGAAGGCCACGTAGTACTCTTGGGGGTATCCGGCAGGTCCAGGCGCCGTATAAGGTCGCGTAGTAGCCAACAAAGGTTTGCGCAATGGCAGAGGACGTTACATGGTGGACCCCAGTGTCTGACCGAATCTCGGGAATAATGCGATTAACTTTGGGGTAGGACACTGGGTTGTGGAGAAGCTTGCCATTTTTATCGCCCCAGCCATAAATACATGCCACCAAAGAGCCCCAGAGCATTTTAGTGGATTCCAACGAGATACGACATATCTCACCGTGAACCATTGCAAGTTGTTGAGAGGAGTCATCGCTACCGTTGGTCAGTTGGATTCTATCCAAGTGCACTACGTGAGTCTCCAGCTGCACGAGCTGGACGGCCTGCTCCACACATTTCGTGTGGACCAGTCCCCTAGCCACACCCGAATGACAGCCTTGCCGGCCTCCCACAGCGTCCCCGGTGAGAGGACCGAGCCCGTATTAGTGAAGAAGTAGTGACGCAATTCTTGCCCGAGTGACCAGCGCGGAGTCTTGCAGGAACCAGGCGTTCAGCCGCCAAGTCGCCCGTGGACCAACAGTGGAGGTCCCAATATGGAGGGAGACAGGGGAGTGATCCGAGATCCCCCTGGGCAATATAATGGCCCCAGACAATAATTGTCAGTCCGTGGCGGGCATCAGGATGAAGTTTATACGGGAGTGGGTATGATGAGCCGCAGATGTGTGGGTGTATTGTTCTTTGCAGGGTTCCCATACCCTCCATACATCACAAAGGCCCAAGGCCGATGACCAACCAGAGAAGCTCCTCGCAGAGGCAAGACGATGTGCCGACAGGGTGCCCGTCGCACCACGTGAGGGCCTCAGGACGGCGTTAAAGTCTCCCCCAACAACAGTGAGGCCCTGTGGAAAGGAGGAAATCACCAGGGTGAGGCGCTGAAGTGTGGATGTCATGAGTGTAGGGGGAACGTAAGTGCACAGGAGGTTTATAGGGTGTCCCTCAATCATTACCGACATGGCCACATACAGGCCCTGCACATCAGTCTCGGCTCTAGCCAGGGTAAAGGGAAGCCCCTTCCTGAGTAGAATGGCCACCCCTCGGGAACCCCGTGCAAAACCAGAATGCCAGACCCGGTCAAACCCATATTGGGCTAGGGAGTTGCATTGTGAGCCCATGAGGTTTGTTTCCTGAAGAAACAGAATGTCGGGCGTTTGGCGGTGGGCAGCATGGAGGACGGCCGTGCGCTTGATTCGGTCGAGGAGGCCATTGACATTCCAGGAGAGGATGTGGAGAGGCCTTTTGAGGGTGTAGGACATCTAGAGGAATGATATGTGGAGGGACGGATGCAAGTGTGGGGCCACGCTCAGTCCAAGGGAAACACCCACCCGGGCCTGGGGCCTAAAGATGAGGGTATGTGAAGTAGTGATCTGCTCGCCGTCAGCGGGAACATCTAGGAACACGCGGCTACCAATGAGAACAAAACATAGCGGCCCGTTCCTGTCCACCAGGCTCCTCCCAGTGCTTTCTTCATGTGCTGGTCACTTTGATTTGGATCTTGACCTGGAAGGATTACTTTTTCTGGATGCTGCTGGATATTTGGATTTTTGCAAAACTGAAAGCACTCAGCAGGTGCAAAAGTTCAATCTTATCATTAGTAACCATTCCCTGTAGTGCTTCCTGAGGGGCCTCTTCAGAGTTCATTTGCCTACTACCAACTATTCTATGACCCTGCTCTGACCCTCACAGCAGGCTCAGAGAATAGCTACAAGTATACAACAAAGGTCCTGTTAAAAAAATTACACTGCAACAGAAAGCAATTACAGACAAAACTGAAAGCACTCAGCAGGTGCAAAAGTTCAATCTTATCATTAGTAACCATTCCCTGTAGTGCTTCCTGAGGGGCCCCTTCAGAGTTCAGTTGCCTACTTGCAACTATAGGCCACAAAGGTCCTGTGAAAAAAATTGCACTGCAACAGAAAGCAAATTACAGATAAGGAAGCAGGTGCCAGCCAGACTGGAAGTTTTAAATTCAGTGACACATTAATCAACCCCAAATTAATTCATGTCAGTTGAAGCAGGGCAGGTGTGCTTGCTTTTTGTCACCCCCATAATCTACAGTGATAAACCAACCAGAGGGTGGCAGTGATGTACCAGAGGGTGGCATGGGTGTACCAGAGGGTGGCAGTGGTGAAACAGGGTGCTGTGAACCTGTGATGATGAACCAGATGTAGAAACAACATAGTCGCGGCCGTTGGGAGCCGACAAGTAAGTTCGCAATTGCGAACTGGTACAGAACCCTCGCTAACTGGCAGAAATCCTTGCGAACACAAAAAAAAAATCAGCAAATTCGCGACAGTTCGCGGATTTTGCGGATTGTGAATCCGTAAATACGCAAGTTCGCGGATTGCCAATTCGCAAAATCCGCCCATGCTTAGTTGGGAGACAACGCTCTTCCCCCCCACCCCCTGACTCCCCCCACCCTACACTTCTGAAGTGTCGCCCAGAAAAAACCCCAGCCATCAACTACCCCACAAGGATGTGAATCGCTAATCTAAAACGGTTAGGAACAAGCAAGCAAGGACATGGCTTAGCTGGACCCCCCTACATGTATTCGGATGAAATGCTAACAGCTGACAACATGAAATGGTAAATGTGTGACTAATAGAGTGTACCAGTCCCGGGACTGCAATGGAAGATCAAACCCTGACCAGACCACTTAGTAGAGGTAGGTAGGCCCCCGCTCGTGGGGTCAGGAACAGTCACGCTGCAGAGAGTCCCGAAGGGTGAATTGTGTGTTACACATCATGTGGCGTCAGTCATTCTCCCTCCTCCCCACCAGATGCACGGATCATGGGGCTCCCGGACAGGTCCAAGTCCAACATAACCCTTCGCAGAGTTTCACCGGACTCGGGTACGCTGCCCATATCAATCAGAGAAGAACCAGGTTGGGGAGGCGGATCCCTGATTTGGAGTCCAGGCCGGGGAGCGCTGGGGCTGCGCCTCCGGCAAACGGGATTCCCCTCCCGGACGCCCGCCCCTCCTCCGAGACACAGTTCGGCGGCGCTGGGACTTGGGCACGTCCTGGTTTGGCTGCGTCAGAGCCCTCCGGGCAGAAGAAAGGGCCGCCTCAGCAGGAGGGGCCGCTCCTCCGTGAGCCAGGTCCATGGGGGGTGTCAAAGAAGAATGTCTTTTCCAGGAAGATCACCTTGAGCCGAGCCGGTAAGAGGAGACCATAACGAAGGCCCATAGCCCTGAGTTTTTGTTGAACTTCGTCATAGGATCGGCGTTGTGTCAGCACCTCCATGGAGTAGTCCAGAAAAAGCATAATGCTGGAGTTCTGGAACTGTAGCGGCCCAGCTCCCTGGCCGCCCCCAGAATGCCTGCCCCGGTAGTTGAAGATTCGGAGGATAATGGGATGAGCAGGAGCTCCAGGTGGAGGTTTGGGGGCGAGAGAGCGGTGAGCCCGTTCCACCGCGAACCAGGGGGAAAGTTGGGCATTCAGGAGCGTACCCAGGTCTCTATTAAGATGTCAGTACGACCCTTCTCCACTCCCTCGGAAATCCCAGGAGACGCAGGTTGTTTCTTTGCGCCCTATTTTCGGCATCTTCGGCCCTATGGTGTAACTCAGAGGTCTGTGTCTGAAGGCGGGCCACCTGGGATTTGAGCGTTCCCACGTCATCCTCCACCGTGGAGATACGGGATTACGCCTCCGTGATGCGCGCCGTGGCATTGCGGAGGTCCTGGTGAATTAGGGCCACGTCCACCCGTAGCTCTCCGATCTTACTCTCTACAGAGGCCTGCAATGTACTTATCGCCTGTAGGATGGTGGAGAGATCCCCCCGGAGATTCTAGGCACAGCCGGAGACCCTCCCCCCGCATCCCGGTCCGACATAGTGAATTCACCCATTTTAGTTTGGGTTGGGGAATGGGGTTCTGAGTGGTGCAGGTTCTACCCATGTTCCCGAAGAAAGCAGCCTATTGTGGCCAGAGGGGGGGGGCCCAGACCGGAATCCCCGCCACGACTCCCGCCACCCGGTGTAGTGGCCGATCCCTCCTCCCACTCACAGCACAGCGACGCTGAAGAAAGGAAGCTGCCCTCCAGCGGAGCCCAACAATCAATGACAGCGGTGGTCTCCCAGGCAGCCCCTATGGCACCCAAGTCCTCAGACCACTCCCATCCGCCTCTAGCAGTAAAAGTTCCGGGCACCCGGGGGGGTGGGGGCACCACCCGATGCAATGGCTGATGTGCCCCTGTGCACTGGGTCGCGGCGCAGTACTCGGCTGGCTAGTCGTTGATATGAATTGGGCCTCTGCAGAAGTGTACCCGGGGCGGGCTGGTGAAATCTCAGGGCCTTGGAGGATGGGGTTCTCAGCAGCACCTTTGCCCGGGTAGCCACCGGAGTCAGAGGTCAGTACAGCCCGTGCCTGCCCCTAGAGATCACAGAATGTCCAAGGCTCAACTTGATCTGCACTCCTGATGAAGCCAGTAGTCCCCTGCGCCCCCGCACCGCACTCCCAAAATAGCGGAGGGCACGAAGTCAGCAGTCAAGAAGGAAATGGGCCCCCCCGATGCAGCCCCTCTCAAGCCAGGATTGAGGCGTGGGTTTTTCAAGCAGCAGCCCACACAATCGCCTCCCGGCCCCAAGGGTCATCCCGCTCGCACTGCAACTGTCCACAGCCCTCCCGTCCTCACGGGGGGAGCACACTTGCGCGACTCCAGCAGCCCGGGGAAAGGGGCACAGAGTTGAACTCCCGGTCCCCGCTCACTCCACAGGGGGGCGCCGCGTATCAGTCCAACTGCGCCACACAGGTTCCGCCTCCACTCATCGCAACCTCGCCCGCGGGCCTCTTTCGGCGCAGGTCAGGCACAGCAACTCAGCCCGATCCGGCAGTCTTCTGCTGCCACTCCGTCAGCGGCAGTGCAGCTTATGAACGTGTCTGTGCACCATATGGCCCGGGAGCAGGTCCGACAGTTCCATGAGGCCGCAATTACCTCTGGGGCCCGAGCGCACATCTCATCACTCCAGGGCGCTTCACCGTCTCCAGGGACCGCCCCCCCGTCCGCCTCCGGTCCCGCAGCCAAGGGGGGGCGAGCCCGTCACAGTAGCCCCAGGCTCCGAGGCGAGTCAGCTGGACGCCGACACAATACACTGCCAACAGGTGAGTCTCAGGCAGTGGGGCAAGGTGTGTGCCGGCCCGTCAGGGCAGAGACTTCAGGCCCGGAGGCGAGACGGCAAGGGGGCCGCCATCTTGAGTGTTCAAGGCCTCAGGGGAGAGGGGACCAGCGGAGGCAGCAGAGGCACCGAGCAGCCCCCAAAGGGAATCGGGGCAAAGCAGGCGGGATGGGGAGCAGCGGCAGGTGGATGTGGAGATACGATGGCAGCTGAAAGCGGGCGGATGCGAGGCGGATGACGGAGGGGGTCCAGAGCACTCTTAAAGTGCGACCACCATCTTGATGAATCAGGCCACGCCCCCAGGCTACGATATTAACAAGGAAAAAACAGAAGTTATGGCCTGGAACATGAACACTAAGGGAATCCAATGTAAAAAAGATATGAGGTATCTTGAAGTTAGGATAACTCACAACGGATCTTACCAGGATTAATTTTGTTAGGCTTAAAAAGGAGATAAGTGAGAGTCTAAGAGGATGGTCGCCTTTACCACTCACATTGTTTTGTTGTGTAAATCTGGCGAAAATTATGATTTTACCAAAGCTGGCCTTTTTATTTGAAACAGTCCCCTTGACTTGTAAGAATGAGTGGTTTTCAAGACTGCAGAATGAGATTAGCACTTTTCTTTGGGCATCTAAAGGACCGCGCCTTTCTTTGAAGAAGCTTAGGAGACGGCTGGTGAAGGGTGATCTTTTAGTGCCGAATTTTTGACTTTATTTGTGGGCTTTTTTGTTGAAAAATAGTAGGATACTGTTCGGTATCCTGACTGATACGGCAATTGGCAGAATGTTTGGAGCAATGTTGAAGAAGCAAAACTATAACGAGAATGGCTTCATGTATAAATTTGCTGATTCTAAGTTTTTCAAGAAGGTTAAGCATCGCGGAGACATGGCAGAGAATCTGGCAGGCTTTAAAAATTCCATATTATAGCCAGAAGGCTTCAATTTGGGAGGCGGCAAGATCCCCATCCTGGTCCAGGGATTTGCCTGCTCGACCACTAAAGGAGATGGGTCTTGAGAGATGGGAGCAGCTATTTCCGGATGGAATATTAATTACATGGGGTCAGTGTGAGGAGGAATGGGGTCCCAGTTTCTCTAGATTTAAATATTCACAGATTCAAAGTTGGTTGGCGGCAATGGGCGACCAAATAGGATCTCACAATGAGCTGGAGGAGAAGCTCTTTTCGAATTGTGACTTTAAGAAAGAAATAGCACTGTGGTACTGGCTGGTGCTAGAAATGGAGGATGGCCCTTTCACGCTTCCAGAGACCCTGTGGGGAGACTGCTTGCTGGAGATCGCGACGGAAGACCAATGGCAAGTAACAATGTCTATGCTTTATAAAATAGTAAACCCCGGATATTTAAGGGGGAATCATTTTTTCACAGTGCACAGGACGTATTGGACTCCTCAAAGACTCTCCAAATTTGGTTCAGGAGGTGTGGTGGTGTGCCCTAAGTGTAAAAGCCCAAATGAAGATGATCTGCATATGTTTCTGCAGTGTCCAAAGATTCAGGTTTTTTGGGAGGCCGTGAGTAGCTCTCTGCCAAGTGTCCTTGGGCTGCAGATTAAGGTAGGCCCTGAGCTGCTTATATTTGGAAGACTGGATCTGCAAGGTAAGGGCACAGATGACAATGTTAAGCATATTTTTTATGCTGTACTTTTGGCTGGAAGAGAGATATGCAAACAATAGTGTCCCGGCCCCTCCAACAGAGCTTGATTGGTTACGTTCCATGAGATGTATTGCAAAATTGGATATTTCGGATCAGACAAAGAAAAAAATATAAATGTTGGAACTCTTTTTTGGCACGTTTTGGGTGAAGGGTAGGGTGTTATGGCGTATAAGAGGTATCGGTCCAATGATTAAGCCTTAGCCTGCCTCAACTGGTGAAAGTCTTCTAGGTTTACCGCAAGATCTGGGGTAAGGGTGTAATTCGCTGTGATATGAGGCTCCCCGGTTTTGTTTTCCATCGAGGGTGCTTCCAAGAGGGGAGCCTCTATTCTAAAGGGTGTTGTTGGTCTACCCGCCCCCCCCCCCCCTTTGTATCCAGTAAATGAGGTTGAAAAGCCCAGGGTGGTTACGTTGAGTTTTGGGTGGCGATAAGGCAAATGAGGATAAAAAGAAAAGAAAAATGTAATGGCTCCCATCTTCTCTCACTCCATTTCTCCTCTTACCTTTCTTAACTATTTCTCGGTCTATTATTTTTAAGTTGGATAAGTCTCCTAGATCAATACTAACCTCTGGACTTTTAGGTGACTTCCCCCCTTATGCATTATTTTAGGCCACTTTATGTGTTATTCTTTACCTTATGTATTATTTAAGTATTTCTTGTTTTAAGAAAATTCAAGAAAATCTTTGAAATATAGAAAAGCCGAATACGCTATGGAAAGATGTCGATAATTTATACCACTTCCTCAGCACTCCCCTTTCTTTGAAAAACCCCAAACTAAATGTGGAAGTGTGCATTATGCACCCCATGTACTTCCTTGCTGACTTTATACAGTCTCCTGTAGTTGACATTGATTTATATGTGCCAAATGAGGGTCGAGTATTGAGCTCTTGCTAACTCTGCCACACTGGAGAGCTGGACTTTGTGTAGAAGGTGACTCTGTGGACGGCCCAATATAATGCACAAATACTTACTTTTTTTTATTGTATTTATTTTTATTAAGAAGGCTATGCTATACATCAAATATTTCACACTGATTTTTTTCTGAAATATGGCTTTTGAAACTAATGCTAAATTTAAAAAAGTTATTTTCATGTAAATAAATAAAACAGTATGTATGTTGATGCACAGAATGAATGTGTTGTGTTGTTGGTAAGAGAAATGGATTTTGAGTAGTTAAATATTAAGTTAGTCATTCATCAGCAAAGTTAAGTAGCAAACTATATTCAGCAGCTTTGCATTGTATGATTAGTCATGCTGTGGATTAGGTATTGGCCAAGTTATTTAACTTTAACCAAAGCACAAGGGGTTACATTTGTGCAGTGGGTGGTGCCAGAGAGCTGCTGCCACCGGTGGCCACTCTGCACTAAGATCCTGAGTTTAAAATTCACCTCCATCGTTCAGATAACGTGCTAAAAAAAATCAAACAACAGCATACCTAAACAGTGCGTTGTCTGCTGATTCTGGAGAGCAGAACTCTGCTGCCTGGATAGATACGTGGGCCTGGACCACTACTGTCCCAATGTGAGTGGTGCGTGCTGCGGCCAGAGAGGGTACTTGGCATGACCACTGAGCTGAGCAGAATACGGGATGCCTAAGGCCAGTCTTGCCGCGATAACTCATTCTAGTTGCAAGGTTTAATGGAGTGAAGAAAACCATGCAGTAACTCCATTCCACAGCAATACACCTCCATGTGGGTTCTAGCAGAGGAGGGACCATTACTGAGTGACCCTCCAGCAGAGGCCTGCACTGGTGACTGCCTGATTAGACCTGGAAGAGTTCCTGGACTGACTGCTCTGGCCTCCTGGCCAGTGGTACGGCCCACCACCATCACCTGGCCTACATCAACGTGCCCATTTGAAGGTGGGAGATAAAACGCATGAGAACACGGCTTCAAAAAGCCAAAGAGGGAGGACTAGGTTATCACTGGGGCCTATTGTGCCCAAGTAAGGTGTGGCATTACAATTCCAGCATGCTCATTGAGAGCCTCAATTCATGAGGCATGCCACAAAACAAGATTCTGAAATCAGCGAATTTGCGTCTGTCCACCCCTTGTAAGTGCTAATGAGTATATTTACCTACTTTGCTTGACCGAGTAACAGCTCATTGTTGGGAATGTGTCCACGGCGCCGGGGTTAGAGTAGGAGGACCGGTTGTGTGCCACACGGGTTATAATATGCCTAGGCGTAAGCAAGATCGAACTACTGAACTTAACGTTGCCTCACTCTTGGGGGTTGTGTTTAGCATCAATATCAACTAAGAGTCTCAAAGCCTGAGTGGATCGGTTAATTCCGACCCATTGGTAAACCCCTGATTATGCACTGGTTAGAATTACGAGCTAAAAGCTATTGATTGTATCCGATAATTATCAGTTGTATTAAATACTTCCAGCTTTGTTATATTTCAGCAGGTCAAACCTGCCATAATTCAACAGTAGAAATATGTACAATATTTACCATACCATGTGGATCTTCTGTATTAAACACCAAAAGACGCAAGTTATTCTCCACAAACTCTTAATGGGTGCTATCTATTGCAGCCGATAAATAACATACTCAGTGGTATCATTATTTATCAGGTGCGCTAAATAGAACCTACACTGGTAATCAGGGCTTTAGAATATTAACACAGACCTGCACATTCACCATCATAATGGCGTGGGTCTCCATGATCACACATGAGCACCATCTAACTTGAACATTATAAGCAGACTCTGAGGACTTGGGAGTCCTCGCACTCACAGACCCACCAGTCACAGGAATACATTCTACCACACCCCATGCAGATGGGGAATAGCAGATTCTCATTTAATCAGATGCTGAAACCAGTGGATCTTCTGAAACCAAACATGGGTACACCGGGATCAGTGCCAATCCAAAGTGTTATACAAGCAAATGGGTGTGATGAAACAAGAAAACAGAGATACAGGGGTAGGAGGTTACAGCCCTGGACACAGCCGGTAGCAAACCTCTTCTACTCGGCTTGAAAACTGCGTGTACATCATGGATGGGAAAAACAACTAATTGATTGTGCGTGTAGACCATGTAAAGGAGAGAATGGACAAACCGGAAGTGAGAATTGATATGGAGCAAGAGATAACTGACTGTGAGGACATCGTGGCAGTACATAACATGCAACTAACCAAACGTAGTAAATGACTGAAATCAAAACTAAAAATAGAAAGGTTTGGAAGTTCGCTCAAGAAGAAATAACCTCTGGCACTGGGCATCCCCAAGACCAAAGTAACACATAGGGTAAAACATCACTGTAATAAAACGTGCTTGTTTAACTCTGCTTTAGTGGGTGGAACTTTTAACCAATATTGTTCCACTAAAAAAATTGTGGTTTTTTTTCTGTCCTGTTTGTCGCTAATAAAAAAAAAATCTGTGTCATGTGTTTGTTGTTTGCGCATTATGTAGAGTAAAATGAATGAAGTGATTGTAGTGCTTTACATGAGCACGCTCCGTAGTGCTCTGTAGGGATGTTTTAGCCTCCTTTATCTGTTGGGACAGTTTCTGTATAAAATGACAGTGCCGACAACTACCGTTGAGTCTGGATTGTAAACACAATCATGTGTCGGTTCTAAAAGTATTCCTTGAGTTTTGTGATTGCAGCTTGTACCTTCCACTTACCGGAAAGGGAGGCTGTGTAGTTTCTAGAGCAGTGGATTTGAAAATTCCAGTTGCTGTGCATTGTTGTCACATTGTGTCAAAGCTTGTCTTTGTGCTCAAGCGTGTTTGGTGACAGTATGGGATTTGTGCTGCTGTTCTATTTTCAGAAGATATCTATTATTTTGGAGTAATAAAAAAAACGGTGTTTTCTTCTTTGGTGTGGATTCTACACTTTTTTAACACAGAGTGTTTAGCTTAGTAAACAAGTCAGTGGTAAGACTGGCTTTTTTTTCCGGCAAAGTCCTTTACAGTACTGATTGTACTGTCCTAGCACCAAAAACATGTTACATTGTTTGTTGGCTATATGAATAAGCAACGTGGTAATTGAGCGATACTCTGTAAATGTAAGCAAATAATGAGAATGTTGCCATTCATTTTTCCGTGGATGTAAAATGCATTCATAATATTTGTATACTTTTAACGCTTGGTATTTTAGCTTAATAATTGCTAAAAATAGTTTGAGTTCTTCAACATAATTTAAACAGCCTCCTGTATTGTCATTGTTATGTAATATAAATAACATCGATTGCACATCTGTAAAACAGGCAAACGCTTTGTCTACTTTGGCTCACTTTATGCATGCTATTTTAGCTATTTTAGCTTAATAATTGCTAAAAAGGGTTTGAGTTGTCCAAAGTAATGTAAACAGTCTCCTTTATTTTCATTGTTACATATTATAAAGAACACCAACTGCCCATTCTTAGAACGGGCAAAGTGCAGTTATCTAGCAGCATTAGGGTTATGATTTCAATTGTGCAGCAGGTGCAGTGGCACCGGATTTATTATTACACATACATTTTTTAAAAAAGGCAGTGTTTGTTACAACATACAAACTTAAAAAAATATAGCACAACAATTGAAAACGTCACAGTGTACTGATTAAATAAAGAACAAATGTTAACCATAAGTCACACATTGCCAATGACAATGCAAGTTTATGTTTATGTTTTAAGTTTTTTTGCAATAATAACAAATTGTGCAGTGCAAAATAAAAATAACTTTATAAGAGAAAATGTAATTAAAAAACTTGCTCATCTCAATAAAACAATATTACTTTAAGAGTGTTTCTTTCACACATTACACACCTGCTCAATTGCTACTTTGAAAAATGTAAAGTCATATTTCATTTGTTTATCTTAACAATGGACAATAACCAAACAACACCTTTAATCTAGTTTTCGTAACCATGTTTTTTTGGATGTGAAAAAACATCCACCCTTTACCCATTCTCCCCATAGCTGCACCACTTTCAAGCCAACTTATCATCGACATGTTTATTTTTATCTTTGTGCTCCACCTTTTACCTAATCTCTCCACTTTATGATAACCCTAGTAACAACAATATATTGCCTTCTTGTACTAAAACAAGTCTTAACACTTTAACAGTCTTTTTGTAACATATATTGTACAACTACTCAGTAAGATATAACTTGCATATTAATCACCTAGGCAAAACATAATACATTTACTAATGCTTTTTCTTTCATATGGCTTTCTTGGGTGATTGAGAGTTTTCTGACCAATGGGAGGTAGTGTGGGTAGGGGAGGGATGATTTGGGCATACTTTTATTCACAAAACTGATCAAGCATTAGCAGATTGCGAAGCACATCACATGATCGACATGGTATTACAACACTTGTACATGGTATCCATACTCACCCACCAAAGATTGTGAAGTGTACGAAAAAGTTCCTTACAACTGATATAAAGCTCCTCCCATGGAATGTAAAAAGACTTTTCTGATAGAGACTTCTAGCTATGATATATTCCATGTAGCGAGGCAGCTTATTCCTCACATTGTCCTAGAAAATGACATTTCAGCAGTGAACTTCTGCACACAAACATGCACGACAATGTTGAATTAGTTTCTCTGCAACTTCTTTGTATACACATCCAGCTTCGCACAACATTATCACGATGCCTTGAATATCATGTACTAGGCCTCTCTATGCACTAGGTACAAAAGTCATCCTATCTTCATCCACAACGCGACAGGGCTATCCATAACATCACTAATCTAGCACACACATAGTAAAGGCTGCTTTTTATTATTAATATAGGCATCCAGATAAATTGGTATAGGAGGCACTTCTGCTGACACCGAAGATCCCTGCATGTTGAGAAATCATCATGCACTGGTCTGACATTATGTGAGGGGTGTCCAACTTGAGACCAAGACAGGGTCCTTCACTCTCTCCTATCAGGTAATGGGATTGGATCGTCCTTTGGATGGGTGCTTGGCTTTACACCCACACACATTCTAGGTACACTCAGGGTACAGTTTGCATTGTGGGAGTACATTAGATTATTGTATTTTGCATATATGCCTGCATATTTTCATTGCTTCAGGTGTTTCTAATCACCTTTATTTGTTTCTGTCTCCTAATAATTGCAGCAAAAGTATTTTATGCAAGAATAACGTTGGTTCAATAAATATTATTGAAAACGTCCCACTGTGTTCTCTGTATATTTCTCTGAGTACAAGCGAGCATGAGTGACTGAGCGAAAGATTCTGTACTGTTTCCACGATTCCAGAGTGATTAGGATTGCCATGTTCAACTGTTTGCTCCTTGTAGGCTAGAAGGAGCTTACGGTGGCACTTAGAGCCAGCTGGTATATAGGCCAACATATCCTCTGGAGGTGTCCAGAATCAGTCTTGACACCAAGCCCTTAGTTTATGTTCAAACAATGCACAGATCCTATGGATTAGTAGGAACTATACGACAGCTGCAGATTGCTTACCGTAGAATATTCCCCAGGTGTCAGACTGGATCCAGAACCTTTTCAAGCAGTACCTCTGCACGCCGGTAGGTGGTGTTGATTGGCTCTGCGTCAGCAGGAAGTGAACTGCGTGGTGCCTATATGGGTGCCACCCCAGCACGTTGCCCTCAGTTCTTTTCTTTCCTAGGAAGTCACGCAGATCGAAGAGTGTTACCTTTGTCCTCTTTTGGACAAATTTTTCCACATTAATTTGACCCTGTTTTTTGAGACTTTGTCTCCCACTTTGTTTATGGATGTCCCCCCCCCCCCAACAACTGGTGGGGTTTAAGCCCTGTGGTCTGTCTGTGACAAACCCCCACCTAGTTTGCCTTTGGTACTTTGATTGGATCTCAATCCCAAGACTTGTGAGGACCGCTGCCCATGAACTCTAAGTCGCTGAAAGAGCATTCCTTGAAGCTTGATACTCTCAGTCACTCAACACCTGTCGAGTCCGCTAAGTTCCCGGTCATGAGGAAGGACCCAGGACCATTTGCTGAGACGTTCCAGGCGCTCATCATCTCTCTCAAAGTTGTTGGGTAAGTCCCACAAAAAGTCCAAAAAGTCAAAGAACTGGAAGCGCTCTTTAAGTTTACCGAGCTAGTCCAAATCTTCAAACGAGTTGTGAGAAGGATATCATTCTAGGCCCCTGTCCCACATGGAGCCTGCACATCTCTCTGAGGTTCCTTGAGCCGGAGTGCTGCGTCCCAATTACAAGATTATTATGATGCCATGTATCTTATTTTTGAGCAGACCGACCCCTCTAGAGTACTTTCGGCCCTCATGGTTTTGGTGTCAGCCCGGTCCTCTAGATCCATTTCTGGATTCAGAATGACTCCGAGCATAAGACCGCAACCTTCCCCGGAGCCCGTTCCAGCGACGTTGTTCCTTGGCAGTGCAGACCCCATAATCTTACCTGATACAGAGTTTTATTAGGAAGATCTGAGGATCTTTATGGCTTCACCAACCTCCTTTATGAGACAGCAGATAGCCGGTATGAGGAACTGGCAGGTGTCAGTGGCCTGGACACCTTCTCACACTCTGGCCGTGTCTCTTCTAGTGTGGGTATGGAGAAAGGTGCTTCCTTTGCCAGGGTGGTTAGAAGGGTGGCTGAGGTCCTGGACCTACGCTACCCATCTGCAGCAGTTGAGACAATCATCTTGACAGAGGTGCTTCAACTGGGAATCGGACCCTCAGAACCTCTCCTCCCTTTTAACAAAACCTTCACTGATGTCCTGCTCGGAGTGTCGACCAAGCCCTGCACAGAGGTGACTGTGCAGAGAACAGTTGCCCCTCATCACACCTCTCCTAGAGACCCAGCTTTCCCCACACAGCACCCAACCCCAGAAAGTTGGGTTGCCCAGTCCTCCATAGCCAAGATCAACCCTGGTACGTTCCCTACCACACCTCTAGATAGGGAATCCTAGAGGCTGGACACCTTTGGCAATAGGATGTTCTCTTCCACCAGCCTTGCACTCTGGTCAGTGACCACTGAGTGCCTTTTGGGCTGATGTACCCCATGGTTTGGGATTCAGTTGCAATTGTGTTCTACTTTGCCTGGGACGAGGCCCAAGCCACAAAAGTGTTTGCCAATGGCAGAAATGAAGCAAAGTTCACCATTTTGCTGTGAACTGTATACAACTGACTTGCTAGGCAGAGTAATTGTGTTATCAGTAGCACTCAGACACCACTCCTTGCTGAGGTCTACTGGCTTTTCGGGGGACATCCAGGTATCCCTTATAGACAAGCACTTTGATGGTACCCGCATCTTCTGCAACAAAGCAGATTTAGCACTAGAGCGCATTAAGGACAGCTGGGCCACTGCCAGGTCCTTGGACCTCTCCAAGCCCCATGCCAACCCCATTCCTGCCCAACCACCAAGTCCCAGAGGCGCCCCAGTCCTTTTGTGGCCTCCACGAACATACAGCTAGAGGTCCACCCAGGCTGCCACCCCTTCGGCCCCTCAGCAGCCGAACCCTCCAAACTACTTTAGTTTGCCCTCAAACTATCATGGGCACCCAGTTGGCAGTGAGAATTGACCTCACAAGCCCCGCTGGAAGTCTATTACATGGAACAAGTCGGTACTTCAGATTGTTCAGCAGGGTTACTCTGTCTCCTTGGTACAAACCCAGCCACCAATGTCACCATCTTTGGACTGGCTGAATGAGGGCCACCGGTAGTGGCTCCGTCAAGAGGTTCTGACTCGTTTGGACAAAAGAGCCATCGAGAGGGTGCTGGCACCAGAAGTAGGTTGTGATTTCTATTTCTACTACTTTCTGGTGCCCAAGAAGAACGAAAACCTCCACTCTATTTTTGACTTGTGCCCTCTCAATTTCTTCCTGAGAAGGAGAAATTCAGAATGCACACATTAGCTCAGGCGCTATTTGCGGTTCACGGGCATTTTAATTTAGCTCGGCTCGGCTCCCTTTTATCCTTACGAGCACTCCTCAGGTGCTCACCACTGCGATGGCAGTGATTGCAGCCCACCTGCGAAAGTCGATGGTTCCAGTCTCCCCCCTATCTCAAAGACTGGTGACTAAAGGTGGACTTTGCTCTAGGCCATTGTCTCCCACCTCCAGACTATGGCAAAACTCCTAGACTCGCTTGGGTTCACTATAAACATGCCTAAGTCTCACCTGACTCCCTCTCAGATGCTCCCTTTCATCGGAGCTATTCTGGTTAGAATGCAGTTTTGGGCCTATTCTCCAGAAAACCGAGTCCAGGATATTCGGGCTATGAATCCGATGTTTCAGTCTCTATCCATGATTTCAGTGAGCCCTGAGGCTGCTAGGCCTCATGACTTCCTGCTGTTACCACAAGCATATTGGAAAATGCAGCTCTTCAGTGTGACCTGAAGTCCCAGTGTGCGTGTCAGGCCCCACAGCCGGTTACACACTGCCTGCTCCTAGAAAGACGATTTAGACCGTATCAACGGTACAAAATGCCCATGAAAACAACATTATCCGGCATGCCTAGCACGAGTCACGCCTCACGTGACGCTGACGCTATGCGCTAATCCGGATATAGCACAGTTCTGGTAATCGGACGCTGCCGATTATTGTGCTCGTTTGGCCATTCCGGAGGTTTATCTTGGATTGTTGGATTTCCCGGGAGTAGGTGAGCCGAGCCCCGGTGAGGATTGTTCGGGCTTCTCTACAAGCGGCCCGTGTTTCCCTGCACCATTCTCACGCCGCGCTCGATCCTCTGTTGACAAAACCGCTCCTAAGCAGTTTCTTTCAGAGGAACGCGCTGGCGCCCGGTAAAGGAGCTACTTCAATACCTACGTTTCGCTGTTGGAAGAAA
The DNA here is from genome assembly GCF_964261635.1 of Lissotriton helveticus. NCBI lineage: Eukaryota > Metazoa > Chordata > Amphibia > Caudata > Salamandridae > Lissotriton > Lissotriton helveticus. Next base: position 36,143,665 of record NC_136069.1, read on the forward strand.
CAGCCCCTTTGTACAGTTATTTTTTTTGTTGAAGAACTTATCAAGAGTCACAAGTGGCTCCTGGAATAGAAATTACCTTTGGCTCCTGGGGAAGAACACTTACACCAGGGAAGTACATTTTCCTTTATCTTTTCATTTTGGTTTCTTGAACATCCTTGGAGAGATATTCATCAAAGGCAGTAATTTCTGTAAGACATCCTTCTGAACCAAGTCAGAAATACTTCATGTGTTTGTTCTACTTTATATGAACTGAGTATTAGATTTGTTCTTGTTAAACAAATACTCGTTTTAGCAGCAGGTTGCAAGTGATGATTGTGCCACTGCTATTTCTTATTTCTTCACTTGGCGATTGTTGGTTATATTTCGTTTCTTAGGAGTGAGAGAATCATATGGGGGTGTGCCGGAGGTGGCACCATTGTATTATATGTGGATCCCCAGATACCCTGGGGTAGGTAGAGAGACCTCTTTGTTTTCCAGGGTGTGAGAGAGGGGGATGGTACTAGTACTGTAGAACCTGTCACCAATGTATGTTCTCCTTTCCTATTGGTTCCATGTTGGAGATATGCAGTCACCCTATTCTCTCTTCTGGTGTCGCCACTTTTCTCTCTTTCTTTACAGGTAGGGTACACAATCATTATTATTGCTCATATTACTGTGTGCCTTAGCTGAAGGTGTTAAGTGTACCAACAACTAGGTATTGATTGACTGTTATTGTATCCTTCACAGATCTCCTTCCCTCCTGTTCCCTACCCTTTCCTTCCCTCGCTTGACTATCTCACTAGTCCCTGTTTATATATATATTCCAGACTTGGGGCAGTTGAGAGGTGGACCCCCTTGAGCATCAGCGCAACCCTGAGGATTCAAGAAGGTGGAACCTGACAGAATAATCGGCCCACGAATTTCATTCCTCCTGGTTGTGCTGGTGTTAGAGATGGCCACCCTGAGGGACGTCATAGCAGCCCTCACTCTAGTACAGGCCGAGCTCGCTGCTTAACGCAATGAAACATCCGCTCTCAAAGAAACCCATTTGATGTAGGGGGATCAGCACACCCTGCACCTCTACCGGTAGTGGTAGAAATGCCTTCACAAATACCATTAGCCCCCCCTGAAAGGTTTTATGGGGATAACAAGAAAGTACAGGTGTTTATAACCCAGGCTCTGCTTCATTTTCATTGTAAACCAAAGATGTTTGCTACCAATCAGGCTAGAGTAGCCTTTGTAATCTCGTATTTAGCTGGCGAGGCAGCTCAGTGGGCAGTCCCCATAGTGAAAAGAGACGACCCTTTGCTCTATGACTGGGATACGTTTAAAAGAGAATTTGAGAAAACATTTGATCGCAGAGCAGAATCGTTCTCTGCTGACAAGGATCTGTTGGAACTCCGACAGGGAAGTACGGATTTGATAACTTACTTAAACAGCTTTTGCCGGTTATTAGCAGAAAGAGATTGGCCTGAGTCCAAACAAGCCGCCATTTTTTATAAGGGACTCAAGGATGAGTTAAAAGATGTCCTCGCCCAGATAGACCCACAGCCCCAGACATGTACAGCTCTCATTGAGTTGACTCTACGCTTAGACCACTGCCTCAAAAAACGGAAGGGGGATCAGCGGCGGAAAGACCGAAACGCCCCGCTGGTTGATCCAGCTCTACCTGTGGAACATAGCACTACGAAGCCGGAACCAATGGAGATTCGTGCAGTGAGGGCATCCTTGACTCTCAGTGAAAGAGATCACTGCCGCAAGCAAGGATTATGCCTATATTGCGGGGAAAAAGGGGCATTTTCTTCGTGACTGCCCCGTCAAACCTAAGTATGGGTGTAGTCGACCAGGACAAATAGCCACTGTTGCGGCAGAAAAGGAAACGGAAAACTTCAGAGCTTGAAGGCACAGGAAGGGGAGCCCTCAAGCGTGAGTATGATCCCTTCTGTGAATCATTATGCGTTTATGGAATCAGAATTTTGTTTCATAGAATTGGATATCCGAATCAACCAGGAGCTCAAACAGATAAGGGCAATGGTGGATTCCGGAGCCATGGGGTGCTTCATGGACAGAAAGGAAGCCCAGAGACTTGGCATGCAGCTCATCCACAAAACCACCCCAGAACGGGTTTATGCAGTGTATGGCAAGGAGTTGGAGTCAGGCCCAATCAGTTACATCACACCTGAACACAAACTTATTTACAACGGGATTCATCGTGAATGGTTATCATTCAATATTATACAAGCCCCTCAGTATGGCGTGATTTTAGTTCTCCCCTGGTTGCAAAAGCATGAGCCCACCATAGACTGGACTAATAACACACTATACCTGAAGTCTACCTACTGCCAGAGCCAGTGTAATCAGCCGCTCACAAGGCCGTCCAAAGCATTAGCCACCCGACATCACATCGCCACAGCGGCTGAGAAGGACGTGACTCTACCAAAGTGCTACAGGAAATATGCAGACGTATTCAACGACACCAAGGCGGAGGAGCTTCCCCCACATCGGGACTATGACTGTCGGATTCATCTGGTCCCCGGAGCAGCTATCCCTTGTGGCAGGATATATGCGCTAACTGCAACCGAGAACCTTCACTTAAGGAAATATTTGGATAATCACCTAGCTTTGGGATGTATTCGCCCTTCAAGGTCTCCTGCTGCATCTCCCCTCTTTTTTATACCAAAGGCCAATGGGGATTTGAGGTGTTGCATAGACTATCGAGCATTGAATACCATCACTGTGTCCACGTGTTTTAAATGTTCCCAAAGAAGGGTAAAGTTCTTGTTTACCCTTCTTTGGGTAAACGACCCAAACCATAGCATACCATGATCACATCACTCACTTTCCTGCCATTCTCACCACTTTAAGATGGCCGCCCCGTCGGGCCTCCTTATCAGACAGTTTACACCCCTGCCATGTGACCCGTGCTCGCGGTCACGTGACGATGTAGTAATGAGATGTAACCATCATGGCCCCCGCCCGGCTTGTATCACAGCAACTGACCAGAAGTGGCTCCAAGCTCCCGCTCGCCCAGTACTCATTGACATTGCTCTATTGCCCTGGTAAGTTCTCTGCCACAGCGCCGCATTGGGCCCTTCATTTATTACCTCATTCCTCCTCTAATTGTTCCCACTGCCCCGGTTTTTAGCGGATCCAAGTATCGACAAAGACCGCAGGCAACACTCTGGGACTACTAAATTCTGCCTGCAATCCGTGCAGGTTTCATCTAAATCCTGGTGTGTACTGTTTCACGGGCCTAGCCCCGTTTACACGCTCACTCCAAACTGCCCATCTGACCCCTTGATTTCTCCACAGTAAACGCCACAATTAACGTATGATGGTTGCTCAATTAACTGAACCAACAAGAGCTCCGAGCCCGATCTGAGAACACTCACTACCCACATTGGACACGTACTCTACCCTGAGCTACAGAGCCCGCTTATTCGAGGTAAGCGTGACACCCCACATGCAAGCATGTCCACATGCCCTGACCATCGCACTTCTCCATCTGATAGTGCGTGTACCTTCGCAAGCTCACAATTCTTGTTCGCACCACAATTGAATCGCCGGTTATTCTTGCACTAATCAGTCCGGACTAAAGGTGGGAGACCTCGAACATTGTCGCGCTTACGGTTCTTATCCCTAATTCTACAACGCATCTTTACTCACTGCGATTCCGATTTGAAAATGTTTACGCCTAAAAGGTTTTTGAGATGTTCCGCACTTTAACAGTCTCCTTGATATTACCTTCACGTCGATCACCCCTAACTATGCATCCTTCTGGTGCTCACTGCGATTCCGATTTTGACAAGTATTATTAAATGTGCACAAGCTGATGTCTCTAAAAAGTTTCTTCTTAAATCTCCTTAATTCTTTAAATTAATTTTTTCCCCCTGTTCCTCCCTTAAACAGGCACACTATTGTTTTACCCAGGCATAATAATCTTGTTCAGTCCTGATGATGATCCCATTGTAATCAGAGCGCGGGATCGAAACGTCAACCTTTTTAAAGTAGTCATACAGTTGAACCAATGTGTATTATTTTTTGTATGTACTACTCTGGCAAACACTTCTAACACTGATCTAAAAAGTGTCCAGATTGCTCACTCTTCTTTTGCCTGAAAATTTCCTTCTTTCTCACCAAACTATTCTCCTTCTCCACTGTGTTTCCCTTTCGAGTATGGTACAGGACTGTGCCCTACATTTATGAATTGTTGTTCATGTATTGAGATGTTATAATTCCATGATTGTTTTCAAAATAAACTCCTTGTCCGGCTGGACATGGATAAATGTATAGCAGCCTATTATGGTCTATATATCATTGCCTATATCTCTGAAACTGCTTAGGACCTTTGTTCCCTTTAATCCACAGCTGGTGGTGGCATTATCTGGCGACTCAAGGCAGGGTGCACTTAAGTTCCAGGAAGATCTAACTGCTATTAAAGATTGGAAGATGGCCAATTGTCTTCAGCTCAATGCTAATAAATCAGAGTTCTTGGTGGTGGGCAAAGACATCCATCTGTGGAGTGACCTTTGGTGGCGCCCACTTTGGGCCCTACTCCGGCTCCTAAACTGGCAATAAAAAATCTAGACTCTGCTCTTTCCTTTCAAAGCCAGACTAAGGTAATAGGTGGAGTATGTTTTGGGCTCCTACGTGGGCTTAAACCTTTGCAGGGTTTTTTCGACCCTGCCACCTGTCAGGTAATCATTCAAGCCACAGTACTCTCTTGATTGGACTATATCTATATTATATCAGGGCCAATAGGGCAGAGATATTGTGTTTACAAAGGGCAAAAAATGCAGCAGCCCGGGCTCTCCCTGGTCTGCTGAGAATCTGTTCCATTGCTAGTTCCATCCGCAAACTACATTGGCTGCCGGTGGAGAAACGTATTAAATTTAAGACCCTATGTATTGCCCACAGAATTATGTTTCTCCACCCTCCCGCTATTCTGGCTAGCCTCATGACGCCCTATAGACCTACCTGTCGGCTGCGCTCCATGGACCAGCATCTAGCGGTTGTTCCTCGGTTTAAGAGAGTGCGGGCCGGAGGACGCTGCTTCTGCGTTTGTGCTCCTAAGCTTTGGAACTCCCTCCCTGTACATATTAGAAATATTCAAGATCACTCTCTTTCGTAAAGCCATCAAAACTCACCTCTTCTCCGCATGATTGCCTTCTGTACATTCCTGGCTTGTATAGGGCAGTGACATTTCCAGTGCTGGGACGCCCCGTTGCTGGGGCAGCAGCGCGCTTTATAAAACCCTTAACATAGCATTAACATAACATTTAAGGAAAACAGGCTGCTATTCAAAAAGAAAAAATACTCATTTGGGATTCCAAACACCGGTATGATGGTCCGCTGTTCCCTGCAAGTCGCCATCCCTACATCTATGCTAAATAGCAACCTGCCTAAATAATATTCATTAGGCATGTTGTTCTGTGACTGGAGATATTGTGACTCAATCTATTAGTACATAAGCTGCAATGAGACAATGCACAATTTGCAACCACTATTTGCAATTGGTTTATTTGTACATCGGGTCCCTAATCTAAAAATGTCTTAGAATTTCTAAGCAAAATCTAAAAGTACCACCCATGTCTACACCTCAATGTGCTAGCAGTATTCACTTATTGCACTTATTTATTTATTTATTTATTTATTTAGAGTTTTGTATAGCGCGAACAAGACCCGTGGGTATCAGAGCGCTTAACATCGAGGAAGGTTATACATTTCCAGTTCGGTATCGATATACAACAGATAAATAAGAGATAACAGAGACTATGGCTATAGAGAGTGTCTAACTATATATATTCCAAACACATGTGCAATTGGTAAAAAGAAGTGATAGAGACCATTATCAATCGATAAGTTGAGGTAGAGGTTATATAGATTATATAGTTTGGCGGATACAGCCGAGGCTTGTGTGTGGCGTCAGTCTCCTGTCAGAGATAGTGTTCATGTGGAGGCCATCCTTCAGTTGATGAAACAGTTCATACCAGCGATCTGTCGGCTTCCCTATGCAAGGTATTTACTCATCATTAGGCTTTTCATTTCACGTTGAAATTGGACAATATTTTGAATCTTCCTAATGCTAGGGGGGAGTGAATTCCAGACTCTGGGGGCAGCTCCAGAGAATGCTCGGTCATAAGTCTTTTTCTTTCGGAAGAAGGCTGGTCTCAACAGCAGCTCCTTGGCGCTTCTCCCTGGTCTGTTTCCTCCCGATAGCTTAATTTTCTTGGCTAGATATCCTGGGGTGTTATGGTGCACCGCTTTGTGAGTAATACATGCTATCTTCATTTGAACTCTAGCCTCATAAGGTAGCCAGTTTAGTGCTTTCAGGTGAGGCGATATATGATCAAATTTCCTAGATCCAGTGATGAGTCTTGCCGCAGCGTTGAGACAGGCTTTTAGTGGTGCTGTGGAAGTTTTAGGTAGGCCAGTTAAGGTAGAGCAACCATATTCGATCCTGGATATTACTAGGGATTGTATAGCTAGTTTTAGATCTGCTTCTGAGATGAAAGGTTTTAGTTTTCTTAGGTAGCTTAGGTAGCTCACTTAATGGTTTCAATCATTCAACTCAAATATAATTTTGCATAGAAGGAGGCAAATTCATGAAAATAATTTCAGCAAAAAACAAATGAATGGTACACCATACACCTGCAATCAGTCCTCATGATAGGGAATTAAAGACTAAATGTACCCCAAGTACTTTAGTGGGCGCAAAGTTTAGTCTATTCAGAATATCCGCACAATTTGTGTTTCTGGTGGTTTGGCTCAGGACACAACTCTGTTCTGCAACAAATGTGCCCTCCTGCATCTAAAGGCGATCCGTACCTGAGAAGCACAGCTGTACATCGTAGTATTGAGAAGAAGTCAAGACACTTGTGTAAGATCCTCTCCCGTTTCAGGGCACGTCGCAGACTCACTCTTACTCCCTGTCTCCTCCCTTGAGAAGTCTATCTTGCAATTGAAGTCCTCCAGAAAGTCCAAATCAAAAGCCAACCAGAAGCATAAAAAGCCAAGCATGATTAAACATCATCCTGTTACTCCGTATCCAAGGAGGCGGTGCCAGGGCATCACCCTGTCTGTTGATCTTCTTGTGGAGTAGATTCCCCACTGATTCCGGTGAACGCAGATTGCCTTAGTAGATCGAAGTCTTCAGAGAGGCCATGCTGAAGGCTCTGTGCACACTTCCAGCTCGGTCTGTTGCTCCTTCGGACCCCAACAACCACATGGACCTGCAGTTTGGTTTCCAACTGACTCTGTCTGACCCTATAAGGTCTATTCTAGCAACTATACTGACTCCGATATCCATGTCCTCTTCTGAAGTATGACCAGCGCGATCTGTTCCTTGCCCATGCCCGCATAGCAATGCCACCCACATCGGTAGAGGATCTGGTGCAGCTTCCAATGTCTGACCCCAAACAGACTTCAGCCTGATCTCGACCGATGGCATGTTACGCAATTTACTAAAGTGTAACAGGTCCTTCTACTACCTGACTCTACCAGTTCCTCTACCAGCAGAGTCTTCATTGTCTTATCAGCTGTGACTCTAAACACGATGAGGGTGGGGAAGATGATACTTTTATCCCCTCTTCTTATGACAATTTTTTACATGGATTTCCCATCAACCATCTGCATAGGAAGTGACATTATCTCCTGATCTCCTTCCCCTTCCCAAGACGTACTTAATGGCAGACACAGTGCGGATGCACAGTGAACGTGCCACTGCAGCTCTCAAGGCATGTCAAGGTCAAGGCCATGTGGGCTCACCAGAAGCCGTGGTTCTTCTCCCTTCCATCTCTAGCCAGCCAAATCAGCAGTGCCATCAACCTCGGCCGCTGCTCGCCTGCGCTGCACCAGAACACCAAGGGAACATTCTCCTGTGTCCAGTAATTCACAGGCACTCTCCCACACCCACCTACACCTTTCCCATTCTAGCAGCATCCAACGTCCACAGGCTCACAACAACCAGCCACAGTCCACACAACATTCACACTCTCATGCATGCTCCTTAACACCCATTCACTCACAACCATTACATAACAGGTGTATTTGTAAAGCGCACGTTCACCCAATGGTATCTTGATGCAGAATAACAGATGTTTATTGTTGTCCAACTCAATGGTACTCATCTTATAGACCTCAGAAAGGCTGAGTGAACCTGCTGGGATTTGAACCTGTGACCATGAGGTTGAACAAAAGCTTCTATAGTGGGCGCATTAGGCCACTAAGCCACCAAGTAAGTAATACGTTTATTGTGCAGTTAATTAAAACCATTACAATGATCGACTCACTAGTATAAACAATAAAACCTCAATTTTTTATGAAAAAGCTGATAGCCATAGTTAAAAAAAAAACATGCGTTAGGTTTGGAAAGAAAATCCACACCCCGGCCTCGTTAATCCATAATCTTGTTTCTTCATTTTGGCCGGCGAATATTAGTAGCAGTCCGTGAGATAAAAGTACCCCCTTATTAAAGTCTTGGCTTCAGAATGATGACAGACCGAGAGGCGCCGATTTAAAGTGCATAGTGCTGCCTCGGCTTCCGTTGGTTTGTGCAAAGTATGTCATATAGTTAGCCTTTCGATAGTTTCCTTTGAGGCTTGGGTGTGCAAAAAAACTTGACATTGTATGCTTAAAACACTGTTACGGTTGTGTGCACTTTTTTTTTTAAATGTAGGTCAGCTGCAATTAAAAACTTTACCAGACAGCAGCTTAGTTGAGTACCTTGGCCAGAGAAGCTTGCAAGCACCGCTTGTCTGCACGACCGTATTTGGTTTTTGTTGAAAATTGGTCTGAGTAGTAGCCGGCGCTCCTGCATCAGCTCGCGGCAAATGTTTATAATGTTGACTATGTCCTCCTCTCCTTTTCCACAGAGACGGCACATTGCTGGCTTTGGAGGGCGCAGCCAGGGGGGCAGGTGGTATGCTGTCGGCAACAGACCTAACCGAAATTTCAGAAACTTCTCTTTGATGGTTCTGGAGAAGTTAGAGAGGAGGTAAGCTTGAGGAGTCGCTTTACTATAAGATTGTATATGAGCCAGCCATGCGAACGTTCAGTCAAGGCCGCTTTGTCTTGTAAGATGGACTCTTTTTAACAATGTTATTTACGATTTTCTTGAAGCTTGCCATAGTCCAAGGAGTTGCCTAGAGTTGCCGTAACCCCAACTGGTCCAGTGCAGTGTCCAAGAACAGTCTGGCTGGACACGTTTCTTTTGTTTCTACTTCTCTCCACAAATAGAAATTTAAAGTTTCTGGTTGCCCTTTTTTGATCTTGAACCAGGTTTTAACAAAGGCTCCTTTCCTGGCTAGCTCCTGTTTTTGTATCCCAAATTCCAGCCTCATTTGCGCTGGAGATGTGTATCCAGGCAGCCCGTATATAATTCTTAGCGCTCTGGCGATGGTACCATTTAATGTTTCCGCATCCCTCCCTCTCATGGCTTCGCTTCCATAGGTGATAGATGGTATGAGTTTGGCCTGTGTCACCTTGGTCAGAGGGAGGAAGCTCGGGCCCGCGGTTATGTTCTTCAAGTTTCTTAGTGCTACTGCTGTCATAAGCCCCCTCTTTTTTATTGCCTCAAATTGTACTTTGTAATTGCCTTTACTATTGATCATTACCCCCAGATATTTGTAGTCTTGTACGACTTCAAGCTTGCATTTTGCCAAGTGCCAGTTGTATTTTGTTTTTGTTTTCCGGTAATTTATACACATGACTTTTGTTTTGTCTTGGTTGATGCTTAGTTTGTTGGTATCTGAGTATTGAGATGTAATGTCCAGCAGACGTTGTAATCCTATGGGTGTCCGACTGATAAGTACTAAATCGTCTGCATATCGGAGGTTAGATAGCTGGTGACCACCTAACTTTGGTGCACGCGCGTTGCTTCCATTGAGTTGAACTGAAAGCTCAGCCATAAATAGATTGAATAGTGTGGGGGCTAATACACACCCTTGTTTTAGTCCTTAGGTTGTGTTCATCTTTTTCGATAGATGGTCACCTGCCCCCAGCTTTACTTGTATCCAGGTGTTACGGTGCAGAAGGATTAGTTGTCTTAGGAGCAATGATGGAATACCTAAAGTTTTTAGTTTTTGCCACAGAATATTTCAGTTATACCCAAATATAGAAACATGCAGGGTTATCAAAGTAGGTGACACTGGGGTTCTGACTTTCTCAAGTGAAACACACGTCTTGTTGTAGTTGACCATCAGCTCCACTAATATCCCAAATTCCTGCGTCATATTAGCTATTGGTGTCAGATCATCACCACTTCTCTCCCAAACAACATCAAGCCGTCTGCATATAGAGACACAATATGTGTTGTATCTCCCAGGCTGGGCCAGGCTGTCTCATTTTGTACCCCAGGGGCTTCATTGCCAGTTCAGACAATAAATTGGATAGTGCGTAGCTGTAGCTCATCCAACAATGAATAACTTATATCAGTCTGTAGTAGCCCATTGTCATACATTTTCATGCTAACCAGACCTGATGTATGGCTTCCCCACATAACCAGCCCAGGCCTTCTGTATTGAGCATTGGCTTTCTCACTAGCAAAGCATCAGTTATGCATTCATAAAATGATAGAAACACACAGATTTAAACTTCACAAAACTAAATACTACTCCTCCTAAGAGGTCCTAACAAGGATCCGTACAGTGCAAATATTTAGCACTCTGGATTTGTAGGAGGCGGTAACAACACCATAACTCATGTCTACTCCAGTAACCTGTGTGATTCTACCCAACAAAATACCAGCCTCAGGCTTTATCACAGCATAACAATCGACTCTCAAAGGACTATTGGCTTCGATATTTGCTTTTTCGCAATATTACGTTTGTTGTAACTTTACATACTAAATTCATTAATTATGGAATCTGACATACGTTTTAACAACAAACAAATCAGGCCTATTGCCTTTATCATTGGCTTATCACCTTTAGAAAATCCTGAATCAAGTACAAGTTTTCCCTAAAGACAACCAGGCGGCAGTTATAAAATTACACAAAAGCACAGAATTACAGTTGGCTAAATGATGCACTACGCCTCTGAAGAGCGCCTAACAAGGATATTCAGAGTGAAAGTCTCTGATGCTTGCTGCCTTAATCTGTGAGACTCAATGCAAAAAAATACCAGTCCACAGGCATCAACGCAGAGTAATAATAATCCATTCATAGACGTGTGTTGCATTTGACACATGCGATTCACAATGATTGTGTCCGGCTTAGTACCAAAAGGGATTGACATCACAAATAATATTATACTTACGATGTTTGGTAAGCCATGCATGATAAAGGTTGTGTTGAAAAGGCAGGCGTGGTTAAAGGCATGCATTGTATGTCACACAATCTTACTGGGGTAGTCACAGGGGATCAATGGCAACCTTATTGAGTATAGCTTCTTTGAGGATGTCACCTTCACTGCTTAGTTATTAGCCTGATTCACTATAATTGGTTGAATCACTTTCCAAATGTCACAAGACATCACAGGTGGTTGTTCCAATGGATTTTCCAGGAAAAACATTTCATAGCAGTTCAAGAACCTGAAAGCGGGTCTCAATTTAGGAGTTTGAAAATAAGTGAAAAAGTAAAGTACAATTCTCACTTCACCTGGTCAACAATCTCTCCTCCAAAGTTGAATGCCACTGTTGCATGCCCTGCACTAACCCATATGGTATTCAGTCAGGTAGGCTCCATTTTTATTCATGTTGGCATTTAAGCCACTATCAGGTAGATGCATCAAGCATTTTTGCGAGCGCAAATGGTGCGAATCGCAAAATTCGGCCGTTTGCGCCCACAAAAATGGCATTTGAGATGCATCAAGGGTTCATGCACTCGCAATTTAAGAATTCGCAAATAATTGCGAATTGTCATATTACGATTGCATTTAAGGAATCGCAATTTGCGATTCCTTAAATGCAATGCATGAACCATTCCTAGATTGCGAATTCGCAATCTGGGGCCGCTATTTACAGCGAAGTCAAACTACGTGGTAAATAGCAAAAACTTAGAAATATGCACTTTAGTGAATTTTTGTAAGTTGTATGTTACACACACAGATGTCCTTGGGACATGGGTGTGCGCAACACCAGTGAACATTACCATTTCAGGGGTGCAACAGGGTGTCCTTTGGACACCCTGGCACCCTTGAAATTGCGGCACATTTGCGATTCGCTAATTGCTAATCGCAAATAAGGAATTACTCCCCATTCACTCCTATGGGCCTCTAGGCCCATAGGAATGAATGGGAAAGCCATTCCTTATTTGCGATTAGCAATTAGCTAATCGCAAATTAGGACTCAGTAGGAATCGCAAATAATATTGCGATTCCTACATGCATCCCGTTTTGCGAGTCTTTAATAGCGAATCCTTAAAATTCGCTATTAAGGACTCGCAAAACATAACTTTGATGCATCTGGGGGTTAATTTCTTCACTGGGTAATCCTAACAATTGAACAACCAAGTAAAACAAGTGTAGAGGACAGTCACCCAAACAGATTCGAAAACAAAGAACTAAAGAAGGAAGGAATAAATCCAAAAATAGTGTTACAGCCACTGAGCAAGCCAGATCCAATGGTTTTAAACATGTGAAATGTGTCTGTTGGGTTTGAAGCATTAACTATTGTGTTTATTAATACAGCAAAATGAGTCAACAATTGAGTTTGAGTCTGCAGACGTTGCTGAATTTCAGATGCAGATTGGACAAACGTTTCTGCGACAGAAGTTAAAGGCACCTTTGTTGTGTCAGATTTGCAACAAGACTGTTTAATTTATCAAAGCTCGTATCTAATATATATACTTTGGCCAGAGAACACTTTCAAACAGTTTTCTCTGGAGGAGGATAACATGTAATAAGAGAACATCTTACTGTCTTCTGAATATTTAAGTTATATATGAACTCTGGGGTCAACCCCTGGCCAGATTCACTTGTTTTAATTAAATATGAACCATTTCCTAGAAGTGTATGGATATAGAATGAATGCAGCAGGTGCTGCAAAGAGTTTACAAGCAAGGTAGGAGCATCAAAGGGTTACATGTGCTGGGCAAAGTGATAGAGTCACAAAGGAGCTATGCCCCCGTGGGTTAGTGCACGCATAGAGTCACAGAGGAGCTATGTCCCTGTGGGTAAGTGCATGCATAGAGTCACAGAGGAGCTATGCCCCTGTGGGTTAGTGCATGCATAGCGTCACAGAGGAGCTATGTCCCTGTGGGTTAGTGCATGCATAGAGTCACAGAGGAGCTATGCCCCTGTGGGTTAGGGCATGCATAGAGTCACAGAGGAGCTATGTCCCTGTGGGTTAGTGCATGCATAGAGTCACAGAGGAGCTATGTCCCTGTGGGTTAGTGCATGCATAGAGTCACAGAGGAGCTATGTCCCTGTGGGTTAGTGCACGCATAGAGTCACAGAGGAGCTGTGTCCCTGTGGGTTAGTGCACGCATAGAGTCACAGAGGACCTATGTCCCTGTGGGTTAGTGCACGCATAGAGTCACAGAGGAGCTATGTCCCCGTGGGTTAGTGCACGCATAGAGTCACGGAGGAGCTATGTCCCCGTGGGTTAGTGCATGCATAGAGTCACAGAGGAGCTCTGTCCCTGTGGGTTAGTGCATGCATAGAGTCACAGAGGAGCTGTGTCCCTGTGAGTTAGTGCACGCATAGAGTCACAAAGGCGCTATGTCCCTGTGGGTTAGTGCACGCATAGAGTCACAGAGGAGCTGTGTCCCTGTGGGTTAGTGCACGCATAGAGTCACAGAGGAGCTATGTCCCTGTGGGTTAGTGCTTGCATAGAGTCACAAAGGCGCTATGTCCCTGTGGGTTAGTGCACGCATAGAGTCACAGAGGAGCTATGTCCCTGTGGGTTAGTGCACGCATAGAGTCACAGAGGAGCTGTGTCCCTGTGGGTTAGTGCACGCATAGAGTCACAGAGGAGCTATGTCCCTGTGGGTTAGTGCTTGCATAGAGTCACAGAGGAGCTATGTCCCTGTGGGTTAGTGCATGCATAGAGTCACAGAGGAGCTGTGTCCCTGTGGGTTAGTGCATGCATAGAGTCACAGAGGAGCTATATCCCTGTGGGTTAGTGCACGCATAGAGTCACAGAGGAGCTATGTCCCTGTGGGTTAGTGCACGCATAGAGTCACAGAGGAGCTGTGTCCCTGTGGGTTAGTGCACGCATAGAGTCACAGAGGAGCTATGTCCCTGTGGGTTAGTGCACGCATAGAGTCACAGAGGAGCTATGTCCCCGTGGGTTAGTGCACGCATAGAGTCACGGAGGAGCTATGTCCCCGTCGGTGAGTGCATGCATAGAGTCACAGAGGAGCTCTGTCCCTGTGGGTTAGTGCATGCATAGAGTAACAGAGGAGCTATGTCCCTGTGGGTTAGTGCCTGCATAGAGTCACGGAGGAGCTATGTCCCTGTGGGTTAGTGCATGAATTGAGTCACAGAGGAGCTATGTCCCTGTGGGTTAGTGCATGCATTGAGTCACAGAGGAGCTATGTCCCTGTGGGTTAGTGCATGCATAGAGTCACAGAGGAGCTATGTCCCCGTGGGTTAGTGCATGCATAGAGTCACAGAGGAGCTATGTCCCCGTGGGTTAGTGCATGCATAGAGTCACAGAGGAGCTCTGTCCCCGTGGGTTAGTGCCTGCATAGAGTCACAGAGGAGCTATGTCCCCGTGGGTTAGTGCATGCATAGAGTCACAGAGGAGCTATGTCCCTGTGGGTTAGTGCATGCATAGAGTCACAGAGGAGCTATGTCCCTGTGGGTTAGTGCATGCATAGAGTCACAGAGGAGCTATGTCCCCGTGGGTTAGTGCATGCATAGAGTCACCGAGGAGCTATGTCCCCGTGGGTTAGTGCATGCATAGAGTCACAGAGGAGCTGTGTCCCCGTGGGTTAGTGCATGCATAGAGTCACAGAGGAGCTATGTCCCCGTGGGTTAGTGCATGCATAGAGTCACAGAGGAGCTATGTCCCCGTGGGTTAGTGCCTGCATGGAGTCACAGAGGAGCTGTGTCCCTGTGGGTTAGTGCATGCATAGAGTCACAGAGGAGCTATGTCCCTGTGGGTTAGTGCACGCATAGAGTCACAGAGGAGCTATGTCCCTGTGGGTTAGTGCACGCATAGAGTCACAGAGGAGCTATGTCCCTGTGGGTTAGTGCACGCATAGAGTCACAGAGGAGCTATGTCCCTGTGGGTTAGTGCACGCATAGAGTCACAGAGGAGCTATGTCCCTGTGGGTTAGTGCACGCATAGAGTCACAGAGGAGCTATGTCCCTGTCGGTTAGTGCATGCATAGAGTCACAAAGGCGCTATGTCCCTGTGGGTTAGTGCACGCATAGAGTCACAGAGGAGCTATGTCCCTGTGGGTTAGTGCACGCATAGAGTCACAGAGGAGCTGTGTCCCTGTGGGTTAGTGCACGCATAGAGTCACAGAGGAGCTATGTCCCTGTGGGTTAGTGCTTGCATAGAGTCACAGAGGAGCTATGTCCCTGTGGGTTAGTGCATGCATAGAGTCACAGAGGAGCTGTGTCCCTGTGGGTTAGTGCATGCATAGAGTCACAGAGGAGCTATGTCCCTGTGGGTTAGTGCACGCATAGAGTCACAGAGGAGCTATGTCCCTGTGGGTTAGTGCACGCATAGAGTCACAGAGGAGCTGTGTCCCTGTGGGTTAGTGCACGCATAGAGTCACAGAGGAGCTATGTCCCTGTGGGTTAGTGCACGCATAGAGTCACAGAGGAGCTATGTCCCCGTGGGTTAGTGCACGCATAGAGTCACGGAGGAGCTATGTCCCCGTGGGTTAGTGCATGCATAGAGTCACAGAGGAGCTCTGTCCCTGTGGGTTAGTGCATGCATAGAGTAACAGAGGAGCTATCTCCCTGTGGGTTAGTGCCTGCATAGAGTCACGGAGGAGCTATGTCCCTGTGGGTTAGTGCATGCATTGAGTCACAGAGGAGCTATGTCCCTGTGGGTTAGTGCATGCATTGAGTCACAGAGGAGCTATGTCCCTGTGGGTTAGTGCATGCATAGAGTCACAGAGGAGCTATGTCCCCGTGGGTTAGTGCATGCATAGAGTCACAGAGGAGCTATGTCCCCGTGGGTTAGTGCATGCATAGAGTCACAGAGGAGCTCTGTCCCCGTGGGTTAGTGCCTGCATAGAGTCACAGAGGAGCTCTGTCCCCGTGGGTTAGTGCATGCATAGAGTCACAGAGGAGCTATGTCCCTGTGGGTTAGTGCATGCATAGAGTCACAGAGGAGCTATGTCCCCGTGGGTTAGTGCATGCATAGAGTCACCGAGGAGCTGTGTCCCCGTGGGTTAGTGCATGCATAGAGTCACAGAGGAGCTGTGTCCCCATGGGTTAGTGCATGCATAGAGTCACAGAGGAGCTATGTCCCCGTGGGTTAGTGCATGCATAGAGTCACAGAGGAGCTATGTCCCCGTGGGTTAGTGCCGGCATAGAGTCACAGAGGAGCTGTGTCCCTGTGGGTTAGTGCATGCATAGAGTCACAGAGGAGCTATGTCCCTGTGGGTTAGTGCACGCATAGAGTCACAGAGGAGCTATGTCCCTGTGGGTTAGTGCACGCATAGAGTCACAGAGGAGCTATGTCCCTGTGGGTTAGTGCACGCATAGAGTCACAGAGGAGCTGTGTCCCTGTGGGTTAGTGCACGCATAGAGTCACAGAGGAGCTGTGTCCCTGTGGGTTAGTGCACGCATAGAGTCACAGAGGAGCTGTGTCCCTGTGGGTTAGTGCACGCATAGAGTCACAGAGGAGCTGTGTCCCTGCGGGTTAGTGCTTGCATAGAGTCACAGAGGAGCTGTGTCCCTGTGGGTTAGTGCATGCATAGAGTCACAGAGGAGCTATGTCCCTGTGGGTTAGTGCATGCATAGAGTCACAGAGGAGCTATGTCCCTGTGGGTTAGTGCATGCATAGAGTCACAGAGGAGCTATGTCCCTGTGGGTTAGTGCATGCATAGAGTCACAGAGGAGCTGTGTCCCTGTGGGTTAGTGCATGCATAGAGTCACAGAGGAGATGTGTCCCTGTGGGTTAGTGCATGCATAGAGTCACAGAGGAGCTATGTCCCTGTGGGTTAGTGCACGCATAGAGTCACAGAGGAGCTATGTCCCTGTGGGTTAGTGCACGCATAGAGTCACAGAGGAGCAGTGTCCCTGTGGGTTAGTGCACGCATAGAGTCACAGAGGAGCTATGTCCCTGTGGGTTAGTGCACGCATAGAGTCACAGAGGAGCTATGTCCCCGTGGGTTAGTGCACGCATAGAGTCACGGAGGAGCTATGTCCCCGTGGGTTAGTGCATGCATAGAGTCACAGAGGAGCTCTGTCCCTGTGGGTTAGTGCATGCATAGAGTAACAGAGGAGCTATGTCCCTGTGGGTTAGTGCCTGCATAGAGTCACGGAGGAGCTATGTCCCTGTGGGTTAGTGCATGCATTGAGTCACAGAGGAGCTATGTCCCTGTGGGTTAGTGCATGCATAGAGTCACAGAGGAGCTATGTCCCCGTGGGTTAGTGCATGCATAGAGTCACAGAGGAGCTCTGTCCCCGTGGGTTAGTGCCTGCATAGAGTCACAGAGGAGCTATGTCCCCCATGGGTTAGTGCATGCATAGAGTCACAGAGGAGCTATGTCCCTGTGGGTTAGTGCATGCATAGAGTCACAGAGGAGCTATGTCCCTGTGGGTTAGTGCATGCATAGAGTCACAGAGGAGCTATGTCCCCGTGGGTTAGTGCATGCATAGAGTCACCGAGGAGCTGTGTCCCCGTGGGTTAGCGCATGCATAGAGTCACAGAGGAGCTGTGTCCCCGTGGGTTAGTGCATGCATAGAGTCACAGAGGAGCTATGTCCCCGTGGGTTAGTGCATGCATAGAGTCACAGAGGAGCTATGTCCCCGTGGGTTAGTGCATGCATAGAGTCACCGAGGAGCTGTGTCCCCGTGGGTTAGTGCATGCATAGAGTCACAGAGGAGCTGTGTCCCCGTGGGTTAGTGCATGCATAGAGTCACAGAGGAGCTATGTCCCCGTGGGTTAGTGCATGCATAGAGTCACAGAGGAGCTATGTCCCCGTGGGTTAGTGCCTGCATAGAGTCACAGAGTAGCTGTGTCCCTGTGGGTTAGTGCATGCATAGAGTCACAGAGGAGCTATGTCCCTGTGGGTTAGTGCACGCATAGAGTCACAGAGGAGCTATGTCCCTGTGGGTTAGTGCACGCATAGAGTCACAGAGGAGCTATGTCCCTGTGGGTTAGTGCACGCATAGAGTCACAGAGGAGCTATGTCCCTGTGGGTTAGTGCACGCATAGAGTCACAGAGGAGTTGTGTCCCTGTGGGTTAGTGCACGCATAGAGTCACAGAGGAGCTGTGTCCCTGTGGGTTAGTGCACGCATAGAGTCACAGAGGAGCTATGTCCCTGTGGGTTAGTGCTTGCATAGAGTCACAGAGGAGCTATGTCCCTGTGGGTTAGTGCATGCATAGAGTCACAGAGGAGCTGTGTCCCTGTGGGTTAGTGCATGCATAGAGTCACAGAGGAGCTATGTCCCTGTGGGTTAGTGCACGCATAGAGTCACAGAGGAGCTATGTCCCTGTGGGTTAGTGCACGCATAGAGTCACAGAGGAGCTGTGTCCCTGTGGGTTAGTGCACGCATAGAGTCACAGAGGAGCTATGTCCCTGTGGGTTAGTGCACGCATAGAGTCACAGAGGAGCTATGTCCCCGTGGGTTAGTGCACGCATAGAGTCACGGAGGAGCTATGTCCCCGTGGGTTAGTGCATGCATAGAGTCACAGAGGAGCTCTGTCCCTGTGGGTTAGTGCATGCATAGAGTAACAGAGGAGCTATGTCCCTGTGGGTTAGTGCCTGCATAGAGTCACGGAGGAGCTATGTCCCTGTGGGTTAGTGCATGCATTGAGTCACAGAGGAGCTATGTCCCTGTGGGTTAGTGCATGCATTGAGTCAGAGAGGAGCTATGTCCCTGTGGGTTAGTGCATGCATAGAGTCACAGAGGAGCTATGTCCCCGTGGGTTAGTGCATGCATAGAGTCACAGAGGAGCTATGTCCCCGTGGGTTAGTGCATGCATAGAGTCACAGAGGAGCTCTGTCCCCGTGGGTTAGTGCCTGCATAGAGTCACAGAGGAGCTATGTCCCCGTGGGTTAGTGCATGCATAGAGTCACAGAGGAGCTATGTCCCTGTGGGTTAGTGCATGCATAGAGTCACAGAGGAGCTATGTCCCTGTGGGTTAGTGCATGCATAGAGTCACAGAGGAGCTATGTCCCCGTGGGTTAGTGCATGCATAGAGTCACCGAGGAGCTGTGTCCCCGTGGGTTAGTGCATGCATAGAGTCACAGAGGAGCTGTGTCCCTGTGGGTTAGTGCATGCATAGAGTCACAGAGGAGCTATGTCCCCGTGGGTTAGTGCATGCATGGATTTACAGAGGAGCTATGTCCCCTTGGGTTAGTGCATGCATAGAGTCACAGAGGAGCTCTGTCCCCGTGGGTTAGTGCCTGCATAGAGTCACAGAGGAGCTATGTCCCCGTGGGTTAGTGCATGCATAGAGTCACAGAGGAGCTATGTCCCTGTGGGTTAGTGCATGCATAGAGTCACAGAGGAGCTATGTCCCTGTGGGTTAGTGCATGCATAGAGTCACAGAGGAGCTATGTCCCCGTGGGTTAGTGCATGCATAGGGTCACCGAGGAGCTGTGTCCCCGTGGGTTAGTGCATGCATAGAGTCACAGAGGAGCTGTGTCCCCGTCGGTTAGTGCATGCATAGAGTCACAGAGGAGCTATGTCCCCGTGGGTTAGTGCATGCATAGAGTCACAGAGGAGCTATGTCCCCGTGGGTTAGTGCCTGCATAGAGTCACAGAGGAGCTGTGTCCCTGTGGGTTAGTGCATGCATAGAGTCACAGAGGAGCTATGTCCCTGTGGGTTAGTGCACGCATAGAGTCACAGAGGAGCTATGTCCCTGTGGGTTAGTGCACGCATAGAGTCACAGAGGAGCTATGTCCCTGTGGGTTAGTGCACGCATAGAGTCACAGAGGAGCTATGTCCCTGTGGGTTAGTGCACGCATGGCCACAGAGGAGCTGTGTCCCTGTGGGTTAGTGCACGCATAGAGTCACAGAGGAGCTGTGTCCCTGTGGGTTAGTGCATGCATAGAGTCACAGAGGAGCTGTGTCCCTGCGGGTTAGTGCTTGCATAGAGTCACAGAGGAGCTGTGTCCCTGTGGGTTAGTGCATGCATAGAGTCACAGAGGAGCTATGTCCCTGTGGGTTAGTGCATGCATAGAGTCACAGAGGAGCTATGTCCCTGTGGGTTAGTGCATGCATAGAGTCACAGAGGAGCTATGTCCCTGTGGGTTAGTGCATGCATAGAGTCACAGAGGAGCTATGTCCCTGTGGGTTAGTGCATGCATAGAGTCACAGAGGAGCTGTGTCCCTGTGGGTTAGTGCATGCATAGAGTCACAGAGGAGCTATGTCCCTGTGGGTTAGTGCACGCATAGAGTCACAGAGGAGCTATGTCCCTGTGGGTTAGTGCACGCATAGAGTCACAGAGGAGCTGTGTCCCTGTGGGTTAGTGCATGCATAGAGTCACAGAGGAGCTATGTCCCTGTGGGTTAGTGCTTGCATAGAGTCACAGAGGAGCTGTGTCCCTGTGGGTTAGTGCACGCATAGAGTCACAGAGGAGCTGTGTCCCTGTGGGTTAGTGCATGCATAGAGTCACAGAGGAGCTATGTCCCTGTGGGTTAGTGCACGCATAGAGTCACAGAGGAGCTATGTCCCTGTGGGTTAGTGCACGCATAGAGTCACAGAGGAGCTATGTCCCTGTGGGTTAGTGCTTGCATAGAGTCACAGAGGAGCTGTGTCCCTGTGGGTTAGTGCATGCATAAAGTCACAGAGGAGCTGTGTCCCTGTGGGTTAGTGCATGCATAGAGTCACAGAGGAGCTATGTCCCTGTGGGTTAGTGCACGCGTAGAGTCACAGAGGAGCTATGTCCCTGTGGGTTAGTGCACGCATAGAGTCACAGAGGAGCTATGTCCCTGTGGGTTAGTGCACGCATAGAGTCACAGAGGAGCTATGTCCCTGTGGGTTAGTGCACGCATAGAGTCACAGAGGAGCTATGTCTCTGTGGGTTAGTGCACGCATAGAGTCACAGAGGAGCTATGTCCCTGTGGGTTAGTGCATGCATAGAGTCACAAAGGCGCTATGTCCCTGTGGGTTAGTGCACGCATAGAGTCACAGAGGAGCTATGTCCCTGTGGGTTAGTGCACGCATAGAGTCACAGAGGAGCTGTGTCCCTGTGGGTTAGTGCACGCATAGAGTCACAGAGGAGCTATGTCCCTGTGGGTTAGTGCACGCATGGTCACAGAGGAGCTGTGTCCCTGTGGGTTAGTGCACGAATAGAGTCACAGAGGAGCTGTGTCCCTGTGGGTTAGTGCATGCATAGAGTCACAGAGGAGCTGTGTCCCTGCGGGTTAGTGCTTGCATAGAGTCACAGAGGAGCTGTGTCCCTGTGGGTTAGTGCATGCATAGAGTCACAGAGGAGCTATGTCCCTGTGGGTTAGTGCATGCATAGAGTCACAGAGGAGCTGAGTCACAGAGGAGCTATGTCCCTGTGGGTTAGTGCACGCATAGAGTCACAGAGGAGCTATGTCACTGTGGGTTAGTGCACGCATAGAGTCACAGAGGAGCTATGTCCCTGTGGGTTAGTGCATGCATAGAGTCACAAAGGCGCTATGTCCCTGTGGGTTAGTGCACGCATAGAGTCACAGAGGAGCTATGTCCCTGTGGGTTAGTGCACGCATAGAGTCACAGAGGAGCTGTGTCCCTGTGGGTTAGTGCACGCATAGAGTCACAGAGGAGCTATGTCCCTGTGGGTTAGTGCTTGCATAGAGTCACAGAGGAGCTATGTCCCTGTGGGTTAGTGCATGCATAGAGTCACAGAGGAGCTATGTCCCTGTGGGTTAGTGCACGCATAGAGTCACAGAGGAGCTATGTCCCTGTGGGTTAGTGCACGCATAGAGTCACAGAGGAGCTGTGTCCCTGTGGGTTAGTGCACGCATAGAGTCACAGAGGAGCTATGTCCCTGTGGGTTAGTGCACGCATAGAGTCACAGAGGAGCTATGTCCCCATGGGTTAGTGCTAAGCATGGGCGGATTTTGCGGATCCACGATTCACAAATTTGTGGATTCACGGATCGTGGATCCGCAAAATCCGCGGATTTTGCGGATCGGCGGATTTGGGGGCGGGGCTTCCTCGAGTGTGTGGGCGGGGCCAAACGGACGGGGCTTCCATGCGAGCGCACATGCCTCTTGTGTGTATAAAAGGTCAGAGACCGATCAGAGCAGCAGATTAAGAGACAGAAGCTCCTGGTCACAGGAACAGCACGGGGATTGCGCTCGTGAAAGTCAAAGATGCAAATGCCTCTGGCCAGCATCACAGCGGATTTTCGATGGTATATTTGGGAAGAAGGCACACCTGCCCAGCCCCCACAACGCTCACGATTGTTTTTGGGCTGATGAATGAGTCACTGAATTTAAGCTTCAACTAGGGCACATGCTTTATTGATATCTGCAAGTGTTTCCTGTTGAGGTTTATTTTTTGTGCCAGGACCGTCGTGCCCGAATGAACCCTGCCCTTCATATTTATTCAAGAAGACACCACCGTTTTTCACCATCATAAATAATTTACGATGGCGCCGGCAAGCTGCCAGCGCCATCCTGCAAAAGTTACTTCATTAGCTTCAACAGGAAGCTCCAACTGATAAAATAAAGCAGGCGCTCGAGCCCCTGCTGTATCTTATCTATTAGAGCTTCCTGTTGAAGCTAATTAAGTAACTATTTGAGGATGGCGCTGGCAGCTTGCCGGCGCCATCGTAAATTAGGCTCGCTTGAACTTTTGACCGCAAAATCCGCTCCGATCGCGGATTGCGGATTTTCGGTAAATTCGCGAGAGTTCGCGGACCGCGAATTCACCGAAAATCCGCAAAATCCGCGATCGGAGCGGATTTTGCGCTCATGCTTAGTTAGTGCACGCATAGAGTCATGGAGGAGCTATGTCCCCGTGGGTTAGTGCATGCATAGAGTCACAGAGGAGCTCTGTCCCTGTGGGTTAGTGCATGCATAGAGTAACAGAGGAGCTATGTCCCTGTGGGTTAGTGCCTGCATAGAGTCACGGAGGAGCTATGTCCCTGTGGGTTAGTGCATGCATTGAGTCACAGAGGAGCTATGTCCCTGTGGGTAAGTGCATGCATTGAGTCAGAGAGGAGCTTTGTCCCTGTGGGTTAGTGCATGCATAGAGTCACAGAGGAGCTATGTCCCCGTGGGTTAGTGCATGCATAGAGTCACAGAGGAGCTATGTCCCCGTGGGTTAGTGCATGCATAGAGTCACAGAGGAGCTCTGTCCCCATGGGTTAGTGCCTGCATAGAGTCACAGAGGAGCTATGTCCCCGTTGGTTAGTGCATGCATAGAGTCACAGAGGAGCTATGTCCCTGTGGGTTAGTGCATGCATAGAGTCACAGAGGAGCTATGTCCCTGTGGGTTAGTGCATGCATAGAGTCACAGAGGAGCTATGTCCCCGTGGGTTAGTGCATGCATAGAGTCACCGAGGAGCTGTGTCCCCGTGGGTTAGTGCATGCATAGAGTCACAGAGGTGCTGTGTCCCCGTGGGTTAGTGCATGCATAGAGTCACAGAGGAGCTATGTCCCCGTGGGTTAGTGCATGCATAGAGTCACAGAGGAGCTATGTCCCCGTGGGTTAGTGCCTGCATAGAGTCACAGAGGAGCTGTGTCCCTGTGGGTTAGTGCACGCATAGAGTCACAGAGGAGCTGTGTCCCTGTGGGTTAGTGCACGCATAGAGTCACAGAGGAGCTGTGTCCCTGTGGGTTAGTGCACGCATAGAGTCACAGAGGAGCTGTGTCCCTGTGGGTTAGTGCACGCATAGTCACAGAGGAGCTATGTCCCTGTGGGTTAGTGCACGCATAGAGTCACAGAGGAGCTGTGTCCCTGTGGGTTAGTGCACGCATAGAGTCACAGAGGAGCTATGTCCCTGTGAGTTAGTGCACGCATAGAGTCACAGAGGAGCTATGTCCCTGTGGGTTAGTGCACGCATAGAGTCACAGAGGAGCTGTGTCCCTGTGGGTTAGTGCACGCATAGAGTCACAGAGGAGCTATGTCCCTGTGGGTTAGTGCTTGCATAGAGTCACAGAGGAGCTATGTCCCTGTGGGTTAGTGCATGCATAGAGTCACAGAGGAGCTGTGTCCCTGTGGGTTAGTGCATGCATAGAGTCACAGAGGAGCTATGTCCCTGTGGGTTAGTGCACGCATAGAGTCACAGAGGAGCTATGTCCCTCTGGGTTAGTGCACGCATAGAGTCACAGAGGAGCTGTGTCCCTGTGGGTTAGTGCATGCATAGAGTCACAGAGGAGCTATGTCCCTGTGGGTTAGTGCACGCATAGAGTCACAGAGGAGCTATGTCCCCGTGGGTTAGTGCACGCATAGAGTCACGGAGGAGGTATGTCCCCGTGGGTTAGTGCATGCATAGAGTCACAGAGGAGCTCTGTCCCTGTGGGTTAGTGCATGCATAGAGTAACAGAGGAGCTATGTCCCTGTGGGTTAGTGCCTGCATAGAGTCACGGAGGAGCTATGTCCCTGTGGGTTAGTGCATGCATTGAGTCACAGAGGAGCTATGTCCCTGTGGGTTAGTGCATGCATTGAGTCAGAGAGGAGCTATGTCCCTGTGGGTTAGTGCATGCATAGAGTCACAGAGGAGCTATGTCCCCGTGGGTTAGTGCATGCATAGAGTCACAGAGGAGCTATGTCCCCGTGGGTTAGTGCATGCATAGAGTCACAGAGGAGCTCTGTCCCCGTGGGTTAGTGCCTGCATAGAGTCACAGAGGAGCTATGTCCCCGTGGGTTAGTGCATGCATAGAGTCACAGAGGAGCTATGTCCCTGTGGGTTAGTGCATGCATAGAGTCACAGAGGAGTTATGTCCCTGTGGGTTAGTGCATGCATAGAGTCACAGAGGAGCTATGTCCCCGTGGGTTAGTGCATGCATAGAGTCACCGAGGAGCTGTGTCCCCGTGGGTTAGTGCATGCATAGAGTCACAGAGGAGCTGTGTCCCCGTGGGTTAGTGCATGCATAGAGTCACAGAGGAGCTATGTCCCCGTGGGTTAGTGCATGCATGGAGTCACAGAGGAGCTATGTCCCCGTGGGTTAGTGCATGCATAGAGTCACAGAGGAGCTCTGTCCCCGTGGGTTAGTGCCTGCATAGAGTCACAGAGGAGCTATGTCCCCGTGGGTTAGTGCATGCATAGAGTCACAGAGGAGCTATGTCCCTGTGGGTTAGTGCATGCATAGAGTCACAGAAGAGCTATGTCCCTGTGGGTTAGTGCATGCATAGAGTCACAGAGGAGCTATGTCCCCGTGGGTTAGTGCATGCATAGAGTCACAGAGGAGCTATGTCCCTGTGGGTTAGTGCATGCATAGAGTCACAGAAGAGCTATGTCCCTGTGGGTTAGTGCATGCATAGAGTCACAGAGGAGCTATGTCCCCGTGGGTTAGTGCATGCATAGAGTCACCGAGGAGCTGTGTCCCCGTGGGTTAGTGCATGCATAGAGTCACAGAGGAGCTGTGTCCCCGTGGGTTAGTGCATGCATAGAGTCACAGAGGAGCTATGTCCCCGTGGGTTAGTGCATGCATAGAGTCACAGAGGAGCTATGTCCCCGTGGGTTAGTGCCTGCATAGAGTCACAGAGGAGCTGTGTCCCCGTGGGTTAGTGCACGCATAGAGTCACAGAGGAGCTGTGTCCCTGTGGGTTAGTGCACGCATAGAGTCACAGAGGAGCTGTGTCCCTGTGGGTTAGTGCACGCATAGAGTCACAGAGGAGCTATGTCCCTGTGGGTTAGTGCTTGCATAGAGTCACAGAGGAGCTATGTCCCTGTGGGTTAGTGCATGCATAGAGTCACAGAGGAGCTGTGTCCCTGTGGGTTAGTGCATGCATAGAGTCACAGAGGAGCTATGTCCCTGTGGGTTAGTGCACGCATAGAGTCACAGAGGAGCTATGTCCCTGTGGGTTAGTGCACGCATAGAGTCACAGAGGAGCTGTGTCCCTGTGGGTTAGTGCACGCATAGAGTCACAGAGGAGCTATGTCCCTGTGGGTTAGTGCACGCATAGAGTCACAGAGGAGCTATGTCCCCGTGGGTTAGTGCACGCATAGAGTCACGGAGGAGCTATGTCCCCGTGGGTTAGTGCATGCATAGAGTCACAGAGGAGCTCTGTCCCTGTGGGTTAGTGCATGCATAGAGTAACAGAGGAGCTATGTCCCTGTGGGTTAGTGCCTGCATAGAGTCACGGAGGAGCTATGTCCCTGTGGGTTAGTGCATGCATTGAGTCACAGAGGAGCTATGTCCCTGTGGGTTAGTGCATGCATTGAGTCAGAGAGGAGCTATGTCCCTGTGGGTTAGTGCATGCATAGAGTCACAGAGGAGCTATGTCCCCGTGGGTTAGTGCATGCATAGAGTCACAGAGGAGCTCTGTCCCCGTGGGTTAGTGCCTGCATAGAGTCACAGAGGAGCTATGTCCCCGTGGGTTAGTGCATGCATAGAGTCACAGAGGAGCTATGTCCCTGTGGGTTAGTGCATGCATAGAGTCACAGAGGAGTTATGTCCCTGTGGGTTAGTGCATGCATAGAGTCACAGAGGAGCTATGTCCCCGTGGGTTAGTGCATGCATAGAGTCACCGAGGAGCTGTGTCCCCGTGGGTTAGTGCATGCATAGAGTCACAGAGGAGCTGTGTCCCCGTGGGTTAGTGCATGCATAGAGTCACAGAGGAGCTATGTCCCCGTGGGTTAGTGCATGCATGGAGTCACAGAGGAGCTATGTCCCCGTGGGTTAGTGCATGCATAGAGTCACAGAGGAGCTCTGTCCCCGTGGGTTAGTGCCTGCATAGAGTCACAGAGGAGCTATGTCCCCGTGGGTTAGTGCATGCATAGAGTCACAGAGGAGCTATGTCCCTGTGGGTTAGTGCATGCATAGAGTCACAGAGGAGCTATGTCCCTGTGGGTTAGTGCATGCATAGAGTCACAGAGGAGCTATGTCCCCGTGGGTTAGTGCATGCATAGTCACCGAGGAGCTGTGTCCCCGTGGGTTAGTGCATGCATAGAGTCACAGAGGAGCTGTGTCCCCGTGGGTTAGTGCATGCATAGAGTCACAGAGGAGCTATGTCCCCGTGGGTTAGTGCATGCATAGAGTCACAGAGGAGCTATGTTCCCGTGGGTTAGTGCCTGCATAGAGTCACAGAGGAGCTGTGTCCCTGTGGGTTAGTGCATGCATAGAGTCACAGAGGAGCTATGTGCCTGTGGGTTAGTGCACACATAGAGTCACAGAGGAGCTATGTCCCTGTGGGTTAGTGCACGCATAGTCACAGAGGAGCTGTGTCCCTATGGGTTAGTGCACGCATAGAGTCACAGAGGAGCTGTGTCCCTGTGGGTTAGTGCATGCATGGAGTCACAGAGGAGCTGTGTCCCTGCGGGTTAGTGCTTGCATAGAGTCACAGAGGAGCTGTGTCCCTGTGGGTTAGTGCATGCGTAGAGTCACAGAGGAGCTATGTCCCTGTGGGTTAGTGCATGCATAGAGTCACAGAGGAGCTATGTCCCGGTGGGTTAGTGCATGCATAGAGTCACAGAGGAGCTATGTCCCTGTGGGTTAGTGCATGCATAGAGTCACAGAGGAGCTATGTCCCTGTGGGTTAGTGCATGCATAGAGTCACAGAGGAGCTGTGTCCCTGTGGGTTAGTGCATGCATAGAGTCACAGAGGAGCTATGTCCCTGTGGGTTAGTGCACGCATAGAGTCACAGAGGAGCTATGTCCCTGTGGGTTAGTGCACGCATAGAGTCACAGAGGAGCTATGTCCCTGTGGGTTAGTGCACGCATAGAGTCACAGAGGAGCTATGTCCCTGTGGGTTAGTGCACGCATAGAGTCACAGAGGAGCTATGTCCCTGTGGGTTAGTGCACGCATAGAGTCACAGAGGAGCTATGTCCCTGTGGGTTAGTGCATGCATAGAGTCACAAAGGCGCTATGTCCCTGTGGGTTAGTGCACGCATAGAGTCACAGAGGAGCTGTGTCCCTGTGGGTTAGTGCACGCATAGAGTCACAGAGGAGCTGTGTCCCTGTGGGTTAGTGCACGCATAGAGTCACAGAGGAGCTATGTCCCTGTGGGTTAGTGCTTGCATAGAGTCACAGAGGAGCTATGTCCCTGTGGGTTAGTGCATGCATAGAGTCACAGAGGAGCTATGTCCCTGTGGGTTAGTGCACGCATAGAGTCACAGAGGAGCTATGTCCCTGTGGGTTAGTGCACGCATAGAGTCACAGAGGAGCTGTGTCCCTGTGGGTTAGTGCACGCATAGAGTCACAGAGGAGCTATGTCCCTGTGGGTTAGTGCACGCATAGAGTCACAGAGGAGCTATGTCCCCGTGGGTTAGTGCACGCATAGAGTCATGGAGGAGCTATGTCCCCGTTGGTTAGTGCATGCATAGAGTCACAGAGGAGCTCTGTCCCTGTGGGTTAGTGCATGCATAGAGTAACAGAGGAGCTATGTCCCTGTGGGTTAGTGCCTGCATAGAGTCACGGAGGAGCTATGTCCCTGTGGGTTAGTGCATGCATTGAGTCACAGAGGAGCTATGTCCCTGTGGGTTAGTGCATGCATTGAGTCAGAGAGGAGCTTTGTCCCTGTGGGTTAGTGCATGCATAGAGTCACAGAGGAGCTATGTCCCCGTGGGTTAGTGCATGCATAGAGTCACAGAGGAGCTATGTCCCCGTGGGTTAGTGCATGCATAGAGTCACAGAGGAGCTCTGTCCCCGTGGGTTAGTGCCTGCATAGAGTCACAGAGGAGCTATGTCCCCGTGGGTTAGTGCATGCATACAGTCACAGAGGAGCTATGTCCCTGTGGGTTAGTGCATGCATAGAGTCACAGAGGAGCTATGTCCCTGTGGGTTAGTGCATGCATAGAGTCACAGAGGAGCTATGTCCCCGTGGGTTAGTGCATGCATAGAGTCACCGAGGAGCTGCATCCCCGTGGGTTAGTGCATGCATAGAGTCACAGAGGAGCTGTGTCCCCGTGGGTTAGTGCATGCATAGAGTCACAGAGGAGCTATGTCCCCGTGGGTTAGTGCATGCATAGAGTCACAGAGGAGCTATGTCCCCGTGGGTTAGTGCCTGCATAGAGTCACAGAGGAGCTGTGTCCCTGTGGGTTAGTGCACGCATAGAGTCACAGAGGAGCTATGTCCCTGTGGGTTAGTGCACGCATAGAGTCACAGAGGAGCTATGTCCCTGTGGGTTAGTGCACGCATAGAGTCACAGAGGAGCTATGTCCCTGTGGGTTAGTGCACGCATAGAGTCACAGAGGAGCTGTGTCCCTGTGGGTTAGTGCACGCATAGAGTCACAGAGGAGCTGTGTCCCTGTGGGTTAGTGCACGTATAGAGTCACAGAGGAGCTGTGTCCCTGCGGGTTAGTGCTTGCATAGAGTCACAGAGGAGCTGTGTCCCTGCGGGTTAGTGCATGCATAGAGTCACAGAGGAGCTATGTCCCTGTGGGTTAGTGCATGCATAGAGTCACAGAGGAGCTATGTCCCTGTGGGTTAGTGCATGCATAGAGTCACAGAGGAGCTATGTCCCTGTGGGTTAGTGCATGCATAGAGTCACAGAGGAGCTATGTCCCTGTGGGTTAGTGCATGCATAGAGTCACAGAGGAGCTGTGTCCCTGTGGGTTAGTGCATGCATAGAGTCACAGAGGAGCTGTGTCCCTGTGGGTTAGTGCATGCATAGAGTCACAGAGGAGCTATGTCCCTGTGGGTTAGTGCATGCATAGAGTCACAGAGGAGCTATGTCCCCGTGGGTTAGTGCATGCATAGAGTCACAGAGGAGCTATGTCCCTGTGGGTTAGTGCATGCATAGAGTCACAGAGGAGCTATGTCCCTGTGGGTTACTGCATGCATAGAGTCACAGAGGAGCTATGTCCCTGTGGGTTAGTGCATGCATAGAGTCACAGAGGAGCTATGTCCCCGTGGGTTAGTGCATGCATAGAGTCACAGATGAGCTATGTCCCCGTGGGTTAGTGCATGCATAGAGTCACAGAGGAGCTATGTCCCTGTGGGTTAGTGTCTGCTGATGTGCTAATGAAAGCGAGATTGTATTTCTTGTAGAAGCTGAACTCAAAATGGAACCTCCAGGTGTGTTCACGAAAAGCATTGAGTGTTTTTTTTTATCACAATTCAAAGATGGGTTTTTGACAATCCTAAAAGTGAAAAGCAGTGATTGGCAAGATTACTCCATGATGGCGCCACATAATATAGCGAGCTCTCTATAGCTTCTATTGATAGCAGCTGCATGAGGCCTTCTTTTTAGAGAACATTATTTGCTTTGAGGTTAAATTATAGGTGATGAACACAGATGATTTCTTTTAAGCTCCATGGCACTTAATGCTTTTATCAAAATTTGTAAACCCAATTTAATGATGTTAATGCTCACATTGAGCCTGCCCTTTTTGCATGAATTCAAGACTGCTTTTAAAAGATTGAAGGCAGAAGAAATAATGGCTGAGATTATAAGTATATGTTTGAAAGTGCTTAAAAGTCATTATGCTTAGTGTTGTTTGACAGTTACTCTAATTCTTTCCGGAGCTTCTTTTTCAGAGCATCCGTGCCCTTCTTTTATAATCATATTTATTTGGGTATATATAGAAATCTTTTTTTTTTTTACAGGATGAACCCCAGAAGAAAAGCACTTAAATCCATATCTTCAGTAAGCTGTAACAGGTGTTTTTTACAGCACTCAAACAAGAATGGGACAGCTACTTCTGGAATAGCTTCCCGCACTGTACATCGTTGTAATCATGGAAGAAAAGTTAGGATTTTGTCTTAAGTCTGTCTTAAGTCTGTCTTAAGTTTGTCTTAAGATTGTCTTAAGTTCGTCTTAAGTTTGTCTTAAGTCATACTTAAGACAAAATCCTGACTTTACTACTACTAAATGCCTTCTGTGAATACCAAAAGTAATAAGTTTAGGATTTTGTCTTCAGTTAGTTCTGTGAATCGGCCCCAGTGTGCCTTAATGCAGTTAATCAGGCTCAGGTGCTGGAGAACAGGGTATCGTGGGCCTGCAGTCTGTACCCAGTGGCAGCAGGTAAAAACTGTGTTGGCTCCCCCCAACAAAATACAAACAGGCAATGTCCCCCAGCAGTGCAGGTCAAACACTCTCCAGTCCTCCAGAGTGTAAACCGTCAGTATTCTAACTATTCTTCATGCAGGATCCAAACGGGTTCAGCCCTCTCACTGTCACTATCAATGGCTGGCAGAGTTGTTTTGATTGAAATGATAGTACTGCCCAGATTGGTGTCCCTGTTCAACAACATTGCATTCCTCTTGGTAAATCCATTGTGTTAAGCTAAGGTCTCTGTTTTCCAAGTTGGTATTGGGAGAAGGAAGCCCTGCATTGAACTGGGGATTGCTCGCAACGCCATATGATAAAGGGAGGATTGTGGTCCGCAAATTGGAGAGATAATATCATGCAGCACAGTCCAGCTGTGTGTGGTTGAATCCAGTTACTGTGCGCCCCATATTCCAACAACAAATAACCAGGAAGATGTGGGAGACAAAAAACAGAGCTACCTAAACCATCACAGCCCATATAAATTGTTCACTGTACTAACTGGTCGTGTGGTCCATTATAGGGCGGCCGGAGTGTCGCAACTATACTCCCTGACCAACCCGCTCCTTAACAACAAAGCCCTTCCTTAAACACAGGATAAGGGTGTTAAATCTAGACCAGAGAAGGCTGGCCTGGTGAGACTGGGCCAGCTGTACATAAACAATACATTTATTACACTACAATAATTTAAAGGAACCAGGGCGATGAACGCCATAGAAAGGTTTGATTATCTGCAAAAGTGGCATGCGGTGTCAGCTAGGCGGCCCTCTTTCCCGGACAAACCTATAGACTTTTTCCCACTAACTCAAATGATCATGAAGCCTGGAAGTAGATGTTGCATTACTTAACTGTATGGTTTAGAAAACAAATACTGTGCTCAGGCTATTAACAAGGCCCTTGAAACATGGGAATTGGATTTGGAGAGGATATTAAACCTGAAGTGTGGAAATAATGCTGAGCTCAAACTAAATGAGTGAACCACAGCCATAAAATGTTTCATTTTAAATTTCTAACTAGATTATACTGCTCTCCCAGTTTCTTCCTCAGAATAGACCCAAGTAGGTCTTAGTGTGAGTGCTGTTTGGGCGACACAGTTGGATTCTTTCGTTTGCATGGGAACGTTCCCTGGTTGGCTCATACTTGGTAAAGGTATCATAGACTACTGTAAACATAGTTAGACTCAGCTCCTTTGATAATGCTTTTGGAATATGCTAAACTCTTCCCTAAATCAATTGATTGCAGGGTTGATTCTGCTGGATAAGCACAGACTGCTTTGATTTCGGATGATAGGGCCGACCCCCAAAGTAGCGGATTGATTACCAGTGAATAGACACTGGTAGATTACGCGTCGATGCAGGTCTCACAGTCATGACGAAGGGATATCTGAGGTTGCTCACACACTACTCAACCCTCCAGTCTGAAGAAATGTTGATACTTAGAGGCCAATTACGTGTCTGGTGGTCCGAGGCCCGCCAGACTCGTGGTGTCGCGGCGGTGGCAGTCTTACGACCGCCCCATTACAACCCTAGTAGTCCTGCCACCCTGAGACCTCCGAATATGCCAGGGAAATGCCATTCCCTGGCCATGGGGCAGCGGTCCAGAGACACCTATATGCTTTCCCCGACCACTGCGGTCCCGTCAAGCATATTACGACTTTCATCACCACCACTGTTTTCATGGACGTCTTTTTTACATGAAAACAGTGGTAGTGAGGAAAGAAATGGGGCCCTGCAGCACCCCCTTGTGCCTCACGCCTTGTGGATGTACACAGGGACACAACATGTGCCCTATTGTGAGCATGCACAGAAGTTCCAGCACGGCATGGACTTTTCAATCTATGCTGTGCTGGAACATCCTTTGATGTTCCAATTGTGGTGCCTTTTTTATAGGCACCACCGATGGAACGCCAAAAGAAAAGCCCGCCAAAGACTTGAAAAGTCATTATAGGGCAGGTGGTCTCCAACCACCTTTGGCGGTGCGGCGGCATGGAAGTTCCACCCCCACACCTTCAAACTCATAATAGGGCCCTTACAGAGTGATACACAGCTGTCAAGTTTTCCAATCGTTAACCCTTTCCGTGCTGATGACGGAACCGCTCCGTCATCAGCCACGGTGGCGCTGTGCTGATGACGGAGCGGTTCCGTCATGGCCCGCCCAACGCGCCTGCGCGGCGCTGATTTTGCGTTTGCGTCACGGTTCCGTCACCAGCATGGGCGCGCCGCGCGGCCCCCCGCCCCCTTAGCGCTGCGGCGGAATAGCCGCCGCAGCGATGAGGTTAATGTGTGACATTTCTGTAGTTTCAATGCGGCAATAAATGACATACAACTGTCAAATATATGACACTTCGAGTGACACTTTCTCTCAAGTAAATCAAAGCAATGGACAGTATTTAAATGCCTCTCTCTGAGTTTTCAGCCACTGTATCCAGACATATCACACAGCATTGAACATTTGCCTAAAACAAGCCAGACATATTGGTGCCGCCAAAGCTTATTAGCACAATCATATCAATTATTAACAATTTTGCTAACAATGAGAATTGAAATGCTTCAATTCTGAATTTATTGGACTCTGAAATGAATTCTAGGGCTTTGGAAGGGGTGGAGGTATCTGCAGCATCACAAACATACCAGTTCTCCCCTTCACACCATTTTCCTCTATAGTTTGTCACTCTAGTAGCCAATTATTTGGCTGCAGACTGTGGTGTACCTTACTGTGCTGATAGTAGGCAGCCTGAGCCTTGTGCTTGCCAGGGAAGAAGCCTGCTCTTGGATGTATTTTCTGGTCTAGCCACTGCACGATGTAACAAAACTGCTCCACCGTAAGGCCATCTCTCTGTCGTATTGTTCCTATTAATCCGTAGAATCTGTGCATTTGTTAGACAACATAAACTAGGGTTTGGTGCCTAGACTGATTCCGGACAAACCAGCAGGACATGTTGGCCTGTAGGCCAGCTAGCTCACAGTACCACCATAAGCTCCCCTAACCTACCAAGAAGTGAACGGCTTCTAGCAACCAATGAATATGACAACCTCAACCCCTCAGGGATCGTAAAAACAGTACAGATCCTTTTGCTCAGTCACTTGTGCTCACTTATTCTCAGAGAAGAATACAGAGAATACAAAGTGGGACATTTTCAATATATTTATTGAACTAAAGTTACTCTTGTATAGAATATGTGTACAGCAATGATTAATAGACAGAAGCAGATAAAAGTGATCACATGGTTCTACCATGGTGCTAAAACAGTGTATATATGCAGGCATATAAAACAAGGCAGTAATCGAGTGTGCTCCTACTATGTTATGTTATGGGTGGTTTTGTAGCGCGCTCAATTACTCTGGAGTTTCCTGGCACGAGGAGAGAGATGTGGAGAGGCAGAAACTACAGATGGAGGAGAGAGATTTAAAGCGTCATTTTAAAGAGATGGGTCTTGAGTGCTTTTTTTTTATTTATTTATTTTATTTTTTTTAAAACCTTTATTGTACAGAAGGCGCTCACAGATACGGGCCTACAACCCACCGGGCCGGCCACCACAATAAAGAAACATACGAGGCAATACAGGAGAGACAACAGGATTTCTAAATAGCTCATATGAAAGGCAAGGGTAACAAGTCTTCGAGCCGCCATCACGGACAGGATAAGAGTAGGTTAATTTTTATAATAGAAAAAAGGGGTGTCGCAGGATAATGACAATCTGTAAAGTCCAGAGGGCCGTGGTGAGCCGTGAGCAAGCAGAAGTCACGAATACAGGAAAAGACCAAAAGAACAGTCACATTTTGGCAAAGGCAGAACGTGAGTCCCACATCAATAACAATCACAATCGCTGCTCAACGCCCTCCCACCACTACCAGGGCACAGAATAATACAACAGCAAAAAGTAAGCTTTCAAAACTAAAAGCCCTCCGTTACAACAACCCAGGGGAGGAAAAGAAAAATGGGGGGGGAAAGGGAAAATAGGGGAGGAAGAGGACATCGGAAAAAAGGAGGGGGAAAGTGAGGGCGCAGCGTCAGTAGACGCCCCCCACGGCTAACAAGCACTCAATACTAATTCGGCACATGGAACTAGTGGCAACAGGAGAGATGAATGCGTAGTAAACCGTGACAGCAGACATACCAAAAGGGCCATGTCAGCACAGACACCCCGGGGGGCGACGTGTCGACACCGCGTCACGAAATTAGGGGATACATAAGAGCCATAGAACCAAAAAGAGGAACATGGGAAGATACCATAAAACAGACCCCCCCTCCACCCCGCACAGCCCACCCTGCACCCCTGCAGAAGGCTATGGCCTACCCCCCAGCAGCGTGCCTGTCGCCCTAATTAGAACCAGAAATATAGAAGAAATATAAGAAAGAAAGAGTCACTTAGAGAAAAGAAAGGGGGGAAGGGAAAACAGGGAAAAACAGCGGGAGAGGAGCCACAGAATCAAAACCCCTTCAGCTCCCACCCCCCCCCGCCCGAAAACACTTAGAGCCCACGGGAAGATAGTAAACACACGGATAAGTTCCAGGAACGTAAAGAAGTATCAAACATAATCATACAATTATAAACGGATCACCCAACCATACCACAAAATAACAGTCCACAGAGGCAAGATCAGCTCAACCCTGTCCTCGTTTTTCGCAAACTGTAGTCGTCAAACGCACCAGGAACCAGAGCACATAGAACCGGAGGTGAACAACAGGGAGTCGGATCAAAAATACACTCAAGTCATAGCGATCGCGACCCGGATGATCCGGAAAGTACAGTAACCACCTCAGGCAAAGCAGACACAGTTCCGATGAGAATACGGAGAAAACCGGTCCAGCGGTGCAGTCACAGGATCTTCGTTCGGCCATGTGAGGCAAAAGAGGAAAAGGAGACCCATCGAGGTCGGTCCGGACGGGATCCGGCTGGCGGACCTCCTGAACAGAAGGAGGCACAGGATGAAAAAGGGCAACGGACTTCCGTATATCCACACCAACAGCAGCCTCCAGGTCCACGACCCCCAGGAAAGTTCCAGCAGCACACAACAGAGATGAAGCCGCACAAACCGGGGGGGGTCCGGCAGGCCCAGCCAAGGGATCTCTCTCCAGGATAGCGACAGGTGTGGCCATGGGCGCCCCCCAGGAGCGCAGGGCGGCGAGGATGTCGCCAAGCGTAGGCTCACCTTTACAGTATTCAGCAAACGTGCCGTGCGGCGGACCCGCATCGCCAGTCCCAGCAAGGCCGAGAGTCATGGGGCCGGCCGCCATCTTAGAAGCCCGGCGGGGCCGCTGCGAACGCTGACCCCCGCCCGGATACCAGCGGGGCAAAACAGGATACCGGCAACCACCAGCGGAGGCGTCACCCGGTCAGGAAGGGGGGCCACCAGAAGAAGGCGATGCGCCGGCTCCCCATACGCCGCCGGCACCGTTCTCCGAGTCCGGGCGGAGGAAATCAAAATGGCCGGGCCGGAGAACAAAGGGGAGGCGAGCCAGATGTACGGTTAGCCCCGTCCATGGAAGGCAGCGCCCCAACACCAGGCCGCAGGACCGCTGGACCAGGGCCGGGAGGCCGCAATCGGTCTATTAGCACATCGGCCCCTCCGACCGACTCCACACCACCACCAAGGGCCGGCCACCGCGCCACGTCCAGCCCGGGCGCCGCCAAGGAGCGCCAGGCCTGGCCGCTCCAGAGGCCCCGAAGCAGACAGGGGCGTAACTCAGGATCCGTGACACCCAGGAACCACCGGAGCAAACGGTAAGTGCCTGTGAGTTATCGCCGTTCCACTGCACATCGTAGAATACTTCCCGGGGCAGGATAAAGTACAGGATAGTTGTTGCAGACAGGAGAGTGAACGGAGCCGAGCTAAAACGCGGCCATCTCGGACGCGAGCTTGGCTCCTCCCCCCTTGAGTGCTTTTTTAAAGAGGTTAAAATTCTGAATAGCGCGAAGAGCCAGAGGTAGAGTATTCCAGGCAACCGCTGCTTTCACATCGATAGAGTGTCCACCAAGGCGGGTTCGTTTGAAACGTGGAACAACCAGCCGGTATTGAGTGGCAGATCGGAGGGGGCGGGTGGGAAGATACAGGGAAAAATGCTTCCTCAGGTAAAGTGGGCCCTGATCGTAAATGGATCTGTGGGCGAAAGTGAGGGTCTTAAATATAATCCGTTGAGTGACTGGAAGCCAGTGCAGACTGTGCAGATGGTGGCGGACGCTAGTCTTCTTTGAGATGTTAAAAAGGAGTCTAGCAGCCGAATTTTGTATTATCTGAAGGCGGTTAGTTAGGTATGCCGGGATGCCGATGAACAGGGCATTAGCGTAGTCAAGGCGAGAGAGAATGAGAGCTCTCGTCACTGTTTCTCTCGCCGCTCTGGGAAGCAGAGGAAAAAATTTGCGGAGAGCTTTAAGAGTACCAAAGCAACCGCAGGTGAGTTTCTTAATATGTTCCTCAAATTTTAATTTGCGTCCCATATTTTAAGTGTACCTCGAGGGTGTGGAGGTGTGGAGCCAAGAATCCCCCAACTGAGGATCCAACCCCATTACCTGATGGGAGAGAATGAAGGACACAGTTTTGGTTAAAAACTGGGCATCCCTCACTGAGATGTCAGACCGCTGCGTGGTTAATTCTCAGTATGCAAGGACCTCCGGTGTC
This sequence comes from Lissotriton helveticus, assembly GCF_964261635.1. Taxonomy (NCBI): domain Eukaryota; kingdom Metazoa; phylum Chordata; class Amphibia; order Caudata; family Salamandridae; genus Lissotriton; species Lissotriton helveticus. Next base: position 36,181,446 of record NC_136069.1, read on the forward strand.
AGCTGGAGTGCCTCCTCTGCTAATCTATTGGGTTAGTCATCTTTTATAATAGAAAGCTGCCTTGCAATGTGCATATAGATTCATGATGCTATGGATATGTGGCTAGCCCTGTTGACCCGTGGATGAAGATAGAGACAACATTTGTACATAGTGCGACAAGAGAGCTTGTACATGATATTCAGGGCATTGTGATAATGTTGTGCGTAGCTAAATATGTAAAGAAGTAAAGTTTCAGAGAAACTAATCCAACATTGTTGCACACACAATATGTGCAAATGGTCACAGCTAAAATGTCATTGTGAAAAATAGGATAATGTGAAAATGAGCTGCTTCGCTGCATGGGCCTAGCCCGGGAACATAACACCCACTTCTCATACTAAGGGTCAATATATAAAAAGCTATCTAGAACAAGAATAAAAGCCAAAATAAAAATGACATTCAAAGTTCTAAAACCAGTCTAAAATCCTCTAAATTAAGCTTCTCTTTAAAATATTCATTTAAAAAAACATTAAACGTCACTATACCATTTGAAATCCTAAGCACTCAGAAAGCCATGGTGACTAGAAAAGTAGGACAGGAATTTATGTGACACGCTAAAAGCATCCTTACAGTCGGAACTGCTAAGAAAAACTCCTGGGTCCTCATTTGTGCATCTAAACCTGAACGGTAATTCCCAGCACTCATGTACAAAACCTTCTCCAAGCGCTTTGTACCTGCCTACCTGGTGATATTGGAGACAGTATTGGAATTGGAAAGTCGTGACCGGTAGGTTAATGTAACTATGGATTATCCAGTTGGTGTATGGTGTCTCAGCCGCGGTAAAGGGTAATTGGTCTAATTTCTCAATGTGCAGCATGGTATATTGCGCATCTCTTCGTGCCATTACAATCTGTCTTTCAGTTAGATCTTATGCCGAAAACAGACTTGTGCTGTTGATGTTACAGCACATGGCCAGAACGCAGTCTTTGCAACATGCAGCAAATATTAACACAATGAACCGCAGTTGTGATTGTCCATGTTGCAAGATAGATATATCTTGTCCTATTTTGTCAATTGCAGAAGACACAATGTTGCCCAGTTAATAAATTCTGGAAGTTAATGTGACCATACCATTGTCAACCACAGCTAAAGCCTTTTCTAAATTAACCCTATCAATCTTGCACAGTCTCTCAGCAGCCTCCTGTTGAGAAACTTTCCAAAGCACATTTTATATTGCATACAAGAAGCTCTGTTGACGTGGCTTCTGGGGACCCAATAAAAAAACCTGAGATCCATGTCATCAGAAAGAAGGGACACGTGTTGCTTCACCTGAGAGTGTTGAGGTTTTTAGCCAATCAAGGCACAACATCCCAACACTATATGATGCCACCACCCGAGTGTTCTGGCTGTACATATCTCTGATCAGGCCTATAAACCCGAAATCCTTCAGTGTTACCCATGAATTTGGACTGGCACCCATTTGTGTCCACAGGCCAAACCAACCATCCCTTCCAATTGGGGTCTGATGAATTGTGAGAACCATTTTGTATCATGGTGTCTAGTGTATCCTCGCTATATTTTGTTAGCTGTTGCCAACCCTCAAAGCATGTAAAGGAGGGAATCCTAGGTGTGTTCAAAACCTTCATCTTGGCTATTCCAAGACAGGAAGACTGTTGCACTGTTTTATTCAGGGAAATTATCTGATGTGGTATGAGACCTGCTCTGAACAAAGCCTCATTTACCTGAACCTGCCAATCTTTCGTCCCCCAGACAGATTTTGTGTCAATGGTGTCCTTCCAAAAGGCGAAACCCTGTATGGACAGTTGGGAAATAAAGGAAGAAGAGTGTATCAGCTTGGTGTTTGTCAGCATATTTTTCTTTGCAGGTGTAGATGCAAGCCTATAATAGTAAAAGGCTGTGAAGTATCAAAACCAGAAAAATAAGTAAACTTCTGTGCAAATGTTTTTAACTACCTTTGAGTGTAATTGAAAACAGCACGTGGAATACTAGCTTTGTGTAGAAAATGGTGTCCATAATGTTGGTAACAGAACATATCACCGAAATTAGATGTAGCATCATACAGTTCATCATTACAAAATGCAACTGATTGCTCTAGATCAAGCAATTTGTTCACAGTTTCAATGTCTTAATCATCAGCAAAAATTGATTTCATTTAATTGATACAATTTATGGATATTTTAAACAGATATGAAATTTGTAAAAGTTCAGTAGGACCATACACATCATACGATGATACCCTTCCCCAAACAATTCCTACTGGAACTTCTGTAATGTTCACCAGGGACCGGTCCCTCAATTTACAGTGTGAAGATGCATGGGGTTTCAGAACCAAGTTCACAAGTTGTACAGTAGAGCGCTCTAGGAGAAAGTGTCCATTCAGAAGTAGGAAAAAGACAGTCACCAAACCAATGCAGATAACCAGGAAAAGTAACCCCATTGTAATACAGAGATGTAACCAGGGAGGGATGAATTAAGTCTTTTTCAGTCAAAGGTGTAAAACCTACCGGCATAGCTTGAAATGGAGAGGCCGTGGTGGCAGCTCAGGTTCACTGGAATCCGATGAGAAGTTGTCATAATGCACGAAGTAGCCAGACGCCGTCCGGCCTATTCTTGGCAGCTCAGCAGGTTTTGTAGAACTGAGAGATGACTCAATCTGTGGTATATTTACATAGACGTTGTTGATGTTCCAAATAGAAATTTGTTATTTGTGTCCATGTTGGTTGTACAGTAATAGGTGTTTCAACAGGGAAAAGTAGAACTTCATTGTCATCCATGGCTTTACTTTGGAGAGCAGAATCATCTGTAGTTATTAAAGCTTCCATCAAGCTTCCTAAATGGTAGCGAAAGGAGTGCGGCATCTACTCAGGATCTGAAACGGGGACTACTGATGAGAATCGGCTACATAATGTCATTTGATCAGATCAATAGAGACAAACCTTTTGTCCCGGCGTCCGGCAAGGGGCGGAAGAAGTACAGTTCTGGTAGCTTCGACAGCCAGGACAAATTCTTTTTTGTCCACTATTTTCTCTCCGACCAGGTCCCCAATTTTAGGGACCCAGGCAGGTCTTTCCGGCACAACCTTCACTTCCAAAGTAATGGTGTGTTTTACTTGGACGCTGCATTGAGTTCCTGTAAAACAGCCAAACGTTCATTGATGTCAAATGGTGCTTCAGTCACCACTGTTTTGACACTATCGAGGTCGGATACCCACTTTCTCACACCAAACAGGCTTACATAAGGAGCACGACCCACTAGGGTTTGCCCTCTGGACCCCATATATGTGATTGACTCAACTGCAACCTGAGCCTAATATCCTAGCTGTCAGGGACTGCTTTAAGTCATGGTTTTTCCTCTGTGACCGAATTACCCTCAATTTATTAATAATAATAATAGTGTCATTTCTAGAGCGCGGCTACTACCTCATACAGAGGTGTCCCGGCGCTGAGCGGATGAAAACAGGGAGGGTAGCCTTGGCTAAAGTGCCAGGTCTTTAGGATCTTCCTAAACTTGTTTTCTGATTCAACTAAGCACATATGAGACGGTAAGGAGTTCCACAGCTTGGTGGTCCTCACTGTGAAGCACCTGCCTCCCATTCAGGACTTAGCATAGCGAGGTACACGAAGCAGGTTCTGGGAGTTGGATCTCAGAGTGCGTTCATGTTGATCTGGACATAGCCTATGTCTGAGATATCTAGGTCCTTTATCATGCAGGGCACGAAAGGCCAGAGTCAGGGACTTGAACTCTATCCTTTTCGCTACCGCTAACCAATGGAGTTGCCTGTTATGAGGGTAGATATGAAGACAGAACGGAACCCGTCGAATTAATCTCGCTGCCGCATTTTGTACCGTCTGAAGTCTGTTGATCACATAAGACAGTAGCCCTAGGTACAGACTGTTTGCATAGTCTAGCTGAGAGGTCACAGTAGCATTGACTATGATCCTTCATCTTTTCTCTGGTAATAAGTGCAGCAATTTCCTTAGGCTTCTTAGCTTCCCAAAGCAGGATGAGGAAATGTGTCAAACTTGGGTCGCAAAACTTAGGTCTGAATCTCATTTGAGGCCCAGATTCCTCGCTGTATTTGCTGGAGATGGTTGTGAGCCCAATTCTGCTGGCCACCATAACCCTGCGGATGGAGGGGGAGGCCTGACCGAAGAACAGTACCTCCATCTTGTCTGCATTTAGTTTTAGGCAGTCATTATTCAGCCTATATAATCACAGAACAAGGGAACCCTTATAGTCAGAAAGGCCCATGGGTAGTAGTAAATTATTAGAGACAGCGGTCCCTTTCAAGAGAGATACATAAACATAACCACAAAACTTCAATCAGGATTCGGTCTATTACTATCCAAATGGACGGTATTGTGTTTTATTTAGCAAACAGAATAAAACATGGAAACAATACATTAACATAAAGTGAGCAGGAAGTGGAGGGGTTTCTGGAAATCAACACATTTCCTTACCTCAGGCATGTAACTTAAAAGTGACTTTCAGTGAGATGAGAAATAACAATATTCACAATAAAAAGAACATCTTGTACTCGGCATAAATCTTAACTAACGGTTAGAGTTAAGATGTGGTTGTCGACGAGGTTTCGATCCCCAACAATCGTTATGGGATCATCATCATGGGTACTGAATCAGAATGCCTGAGAAGTTGCTTTAGGTACAGGTAGTGGCACAAGATTCTAAAGGGAGAGAAACGGTGTCCCATCCAGGGCTAATGATTTGAGCGCAGACTGCAAAATTCGGGAAGAATGCTTGGAATGAGGTCGTGGAGGAGAACAAGGTCTCGACCTCAACTATTACCATAATTGTAAGGCGTATCGCTGGAGGTGCGTGATAGTACGCTCGGCGTTTGGGGAGAAAAGGATCTCGCACCCGTGGCACTGCAGAGTAGGGATATTTCTTGTGAATGAAAGGCCTAGAGAGTGGCTGCGATGATCTCGGTCCGTAGGTGCCCAGACGTTCAGGCACAATGGAATCATCTTCATTGGGACCCATTGTTATGGGTGGACAATTCTGCAAATACTGCACAGACTGTGATTCAGCTGCCCAGCAACAATCCACATTATCAACTTCTTATTGATTCAGCCGGGCCCGGAGAGAAGCTTTATATCATTGGTGCCAATTTAAAATGAGACTTGGTTATTTTTTGTGTTACATTTCCATTGTCTTCTTATCTTTGTACGGACCTTAAAATACCTAAAACAGGTAGTAAATTCCAAGAATGTAGTTTATTAATCCAGTTCCAAGTAAAGTAGAAGGTAGAGGAGATCGTAAAGGGCCCCACCAGGAGCAGCCTCCCTGCTGCTCAGCCTGCATCCATCAACTGGCACTCCACACATAACCAAGCATTCCATGACATCTTCACACATTCCAGCACTCATCCTGGCTGAGCAGTGGGGGAGGGAATAAGGAACACGAAAGAGGACAACCAAGTCACAACATTAATCCGCCTTAGCAGCACATTTGCAGTAAATACTTAATTGCTCCGGCCTCTCTGGGCCATGGGACTGGTGTCAGTCTACCTGAAAAGAAATGTAATTTGTCGCCACTTTGATGGTGCCTTGTTTTCCGTCACGCAACTTTCAGTAATTGTCCAAGGTAGAGAGTTTTTGTTTTGCAGTTCAGGCTACTGTGCCCGTGTGATACGGTGGATCCTTGCAACCCCTGGGCTCTGTGTGGCACCTGTAATGGCCTGGGGTGAGGAGAACACGACATCACCGGTGGTCATGGTGGAAGGCAAGGCGGGGGAAGGGGGGGAGATTTGGGAAGGGCTGCACATGATGTTTTCTTCAGTAACTCCCAGACATGGTTTCTCTTCCCTCCAGCGAAACCCCTCAGGCCACTGGAACTATGGCTTTGACTGCTGGATGCTGTTGATTTAAAAGTCAACAATTTGTAGGCCTCATCTACCGTCCTGCCTCCTGTGTGGTTTCCCTATAGTCTGCTCTGATCTCGGCAGTTGAGCACACACTTTAAAAGATCTAGGGCCCGATGTAGGTCGGTCGGTAACGGCCGAAAATCGGTATTTTCGGCCGTTACCGATCGGAATTGAGACAACGGGATGTAGGAGGCCGAAATCCGGCAAAATCGGCGATTTTACCGAATCGGAAAGTCACCGAGTCGGTAGAATCCCGAATCGGAAAAAAGTAGGAATCTGAAAAATCTCCGATTCGGTAGAATACCCAATCGGAGATTTTTCAGATTCCTACTTTTTTCCGAATCGGAATCCTACTGACTCGGTGATTTTTCAGAATGGTGAACGCACCGATTCGGTATAAATACCGATTCGGTGATAATCCGATTCGTTGCGAAAAGCTGAAGAATGAGATGTAGGTAAGCACTGAAATACCGATTTTGCTTCAAATTCGGTATTTCAGAGTCGGAAATTACCATGGATTGGAATCAGGTGGTAACCAGGTGCAACCTATAAAAAAGGACCCAAAATGCAGTTCTACTTGCAACATGGCAGCTTTCTATGTCATAGCAAGACGGCTACGGCTACAGCAGGAAGGAGAGAGGGAATGGCTGAGACAGGAGCAGGTGTATAGACAGCGGATCACCCTGTGCATGCTGACAGATGCAGAGATCCTACAGAGGTACAGGCTGGACCCAGAGACCATCAGAGAGCTCATTAGGGACCTCCAACCCCTGTTGCAGCACCCCACCCCAAGGGCACATGCAATCCCTGTGCAGGTGCAGGTGCTATGCTGCCTACACCTGCTGGCGTCTGGCAGCTATCAAAGTGTAGTTGCTGTGGCAGGAGGGGTGACCCAGAGCATCCTGTCAAGGTTCTTCCACAAGTTCCTTGATGCCATGATTCAGAGGATGGACCACTACATTTCCTTCCCTTCCACCCATGCAGAACTGGCACAGACAAAAGCTGAATTCTATCAGATGGCAAGATTCCCCCACATCATTGGCTGCATAGATGGCACACACATTCCGATTTGCCCCCCTGCTGACACGGAATACGTATACCGCAATCGGAAGTCACGGCACACCATAAATGTGCAGGTGATATGCAATGCTAAGTGTGTCATCACTGACCTGGTTGCAAAGTTTCCGGGGAGGACCCACGACTCCTATATCTTCCAGAGTAGCGGAATTTATGCACGGCTGATGGCAGGGGAATTTGGTGAAGGATACCTCCTAGGTAAGACACAGTGTCAGACCCCCATAACCAAAATTGCAGTGTGAAGTACATGTATGCATGTGAGTAATGTTACCCCTTTTCCTTCTAGGCGACAGTGCATATGCCCTACGCTCGTTCATTCTCACCCCCTACCTCAACCCCTCAACACCCAGCCAAAGGAGGTACAACCGTGCCCACAAAAGCACGAGGAATGTAGTGGAAAGGACCTTTGGCATCTGGAAGAGCAGGTTCAGATGTCTGCACAAGAGCGGAGGTGCAAGGCAATATACCCCCATCACCTGCTGCAAGATTATTGCTGTCTGTGCAATGTTGCACAACCTTGCAGTCAGGAAAGGCACTGAGGTTGAGTTATCCGACTACGAGGACCCTGACGATGACAATGCTGTGCCACTACCACAACCTACTGGAGTCTCTGCACCAACTGACGGCAGATACAGGCGTCAGGAGATAACAGACAGCTATTTCTGAGTGAGTACAGATGCACAAACAGGTCAATGTATGTTTTCAGAAATGAAATTTAATAATGTTGCATCAACGTTACTGCACTGATGTGCAACAAAAGAAAAGGTAAACAAGAAGTGGTGAAATGTCCATTGTCCGGGTTGCCTCACCCGCACTGCCAGTCTTATTTTTTGCTGCGCTTAGCAGCCCCACTAGGATGAGCCTCACCCCCTTCTGTATGCCCAGCAGCCTCAGCTGAGCGCCTGCTGCTCCGGCGCGGCTCGGACACTGCGCTGGCCGGGCTGCTGCGGCTGCTGCTGTCCCCAGCCTCGCCCAGGACGGGATTAACGACAGTGTTGGAGATCAGTAGTGTCTCCATGGCGGTGGTAATACGGCCCATGCCCCTAGTGACCTCTGACATGTTCTGTGTGAGGCTGGCCTCCATGTTTGCCCCACGTTGGCATAGCTGGGCGGTCTGTATACGTGCATCCCTGCGACGACATTGCTCATGGTCATCCATCCTGTTGCAGAGCTGGGTGATGGCAGTGGTCATTCGGCCAATAGATGTTGCAATCTCCTTGTTGCTATCTACAAATGTCTTGAACCCCTGTGCCATTTCCCCCATCTGCAGGTTGTGCAGGCGCAACTGGCGATGGCAGGCCATGATAGATTTTGCCTGCATTCTCTGAATCGTCACCATACTGGTCTCCAGCCCTGCGTAGACGCTGCCTCCCTGTACTTGTATTGGACTGCTGGTTGCACGTGGCCTCCGTGGAATTCTGCTGCCCTGCTGTGTGTGCTGGGGTGACGCTGGTGTCACAGGGTCTTGTGCAAGAGCCTGACCCGCTGCTCCCTCCATGATGATTAATGGAGCAACAATTCTCCTCCTGGCAGGGGATGTGGCAGGTGCAGGGTGGCTCTGTGGTGGTGTGTTCTCCGGGGAGAATTGCAATGTGGGCGACTGAGACAGAGACAGTCGGGGGGAGTTTGGATATGTCTTCCTCATTGCCCAGGGCACTGCTGTTGTCCTCCTCCTGTGCTACTACACTGGTGCTTGCCACCGCCACCGCACTGGCTGTTGGTGCTGGAGCTGGTGCTTGAGTTGGTGCTGCTCCCCCGCCTGATGGTGCCCCTAGGTATAAAGAAGCATTTGTCAACTGAGTGCTAATGTGTTCCAGTCACTACTATTAAAGCATTGCACATCTCATTACAAAAACGTAGATGCTGTATTACTGTTATTTTTCTTATGCTTCTGCAGTGGCATTTTTGGGTACTTTTGCTGACTACATTTAGCAAGATGCATTGCTCATGTCTGTTGCTAGCAGTACTGGCCTGGGGTTTGGCTGTGCATTGGGTCTATAGGGGAGGTGTCTGGTATGGTGTGTCAAGTTGCGTATGCTTCTTACCTGTAGCTGTAGCTCGGAATGAGCTATCCAGGTCCCCAATTCCCACGACACTGGCCCTCTCGATGGTGGTCGCCACTAGTTCCTCCAGCTGAGTGAGGGGTGGCGCACGGTTTGTTCCTCCTCCAGTGAGTCCAGCCTGCTTGTGCAGGTCGGCCAGTTTGCGCTTGGTCACGCCTCGGATGTCATAAAACCTCTTCTTGAGGTCGTCTAGGCTCCTGTGGGTGACACCAACTGCATTCACTTTTTCCCCAATGTCTATCCACAGCTTCCTCTTGGTGCTCTCCGGAACAGTGAGGGACAGCCTTCCATAAAGCTGCCTGTGCACCCTCACCACCTCCTCCACCAACGTTTGCAGCTCCATGGTGCTGAATTTGGTCTTCCTCTTGCGCTCTGCCTTCTGGCTCTCAGTGCTGTTTGCCATGTCTCACAGGGATCCTGCTAACACTGCTGCTCACTGTGTTTGCTCAGCTCAGGCAGCTTTCCAGAAAGTTCTGATGAGTTGCACCTGCCTGGGTTGCCACTCCCTGTGGGGGAGGGTGCTTCCAGCTCATTGGCTGATGTCTTCAGTGTCAGTTAACCTGCTCGACGAATCGGCATTCTCCGAAGCGGCATTCTCTGATTCGGTATTTTCCGATTCGGTATTTACCGAATATGTTCGGTAAATACCGAATCGGTATGTATTATGCGTTCCTATTGGCCTTTTGGCCCATGGGGCGTATTGCTATTTCCGATTCGGCGTTTACCGATTCGGTAGGATCCGCATTTTTATTTACCGAATCGGAAGTGTCCGATCCGGGCTATACCGATTCGGTACTTGGCGAATCGGTACGTATCGACTCACGATACCGATTGCTACCGAATCGGTAATGTTCCGAATAATTTTAACTACATATCATTTTCCGATTTTGAAATACCGATTCGGTACGGATCGGTATTTTAAAATCGGAAAATGCGTTTTACCTACATCGGGCCCTTAGTCAGCCTGCCCTCAGCTGTCACATGTCCCCTCACGTACCAGCACCTACAGCAGTGTGACCGCGCAGCAGGGCCAGAAAACAGCCTGCAATGCTGCACTCATGGGAGCACGAGCATCAACAACAGTACACAGACAGTCCACATCTCATGGCCCCTCAGCACAGCCCCAGTATCAATATTCCCCCTCCTGGCAGAGTCTGAGCCTGCCATGGCAGGCCCAGGTAAGCCTGGCCGCAGAGCACTGAACTGAGTACAATGGTGACAATGTCAGAGAGGGGGAGAGTGAGGGGAAAATACGTGTTTGAAAGGACAAAATAATTTTGGCTGTGGTTTTGTTGGTCTTTCACCTTCAGATAACTACATATAAAATAACGCCCACTCTTGGCATGAACAGTAAATGTAAGTTCAAATATTGGGTGGGTAATGCACTCTTACATCCTGCTAACTCGAAGGGGTTCTCTGAAGTTGTCTTTCTGTGTGTAGTCTGTAACAATCTTGATTGGCAGAGTATAGAATAGTGACTTTTCTACTTATAGTGCTATGCGGTCCCCTCTTGGGACTGCAAAAGCACTTATGACTTTGCAAGCAATTAATAGTATAAAAGTCAGTAAATGATAAGTGTCACTCATTTGACTGTAGAATTTCACAACAAAGTACACTGAACATATGAAAATGTCAGACACAAGCAATCTGAAGCCTTGGCAGCTATGCATAAGCCAGATGAAAACGAGGAAATGTCACATAGTCAAACTATACATCTGGCAGCTCATGTACATAAACGCTGCATTACTATGCACTGCAGGCTCCGGCTGAAATAAACAGCACCACTCGAAGCTGAAGTGTATTTTCCATGCAGTGTAAACGCCCCATCCTGGCGAAGTCCTCTTTGGTGACTACAGAGAGGGGAATGTTGAGAGACGGCACAAACTCCACACGAAAATATTCTTTCATTTTGGTGTTTGTGAGTTTGTTGTTTTATTGTCGTTTGTGTTCATTACAGTTTATTTGTCACTTCTCAGCCAGCCTTCAGTTTAGTCCGTTGTCTCTTTCAAATACGCTAAACCGGCAGTGACGTAGTTTCCTTTTCTGGGTTAGTCAGAGCAGAGACAGCACCAGCAGTGAATACAATGGGTTCCAGTCTCTTCGCTCTTCCTCGGCTCCAGCAGTGAATGCCGTCACTTCCGGCCTCTTCCTCGGCTCCAGCAGCTGTAGGGGCGGAAGGATCCTCGGTCTGTGCGGTGACCTTCACCCTCTGACCCCGGACGTCATCTTCACCGTCCCAGGCCGAGGGGGAGAGGGCTCTGAGCAGGGGTCTGAGCAGGTAGAGTCTACAGACCCCCCCCCCGCTTCAGACAACCTGAACTCTACACCCCCCCCTTCAAGCCATGCCCCCCCCCCCCCGGGCTGAGGACCCTTCACCCCCCCTTCAGGGCATGCCACCCCCACCCTCCTCCCCCCTTCAAGCCATGCCCCCCCCCCGGGCTGATGACCCTTCACCCCCCTTCAAGCCATGCCCCCCCCCCCGGGCTGATGACCCCCCCTTCAAGCCATGGCCTCTCCTGTGCAGCCTCTTCCCCTCCCCCCTCTGCTGTGCAGCCTCTCCCCTCCCACCTCTCCTGAGCAGCCTCTCCCCCTCCCCACCTCTCATGTGCAGCCTCTCCCCTCCCACCTCTCCTGTGCAGCCTCTTCCCTCCCCACCTCTCATGTGCAGCCTCTCCCCCTCCCTCCTCTCCTGTGCAGCCTCTCCCCTCCCTCTTCTCCTGTGCAGTCTCTCCCCTCCCTCCTCTCCCCTCCCCACCTCTCCTGTGCAGCCTCTCCCCTCCCACCTCTCCTGTGCAGCCTCTTCCCTCCCCACCTCTCATGTGCAGCCTCTCCCCCTCCCTCCTCTCCTGTGCAGCCTCTCCCCTCCCTCTTCTCCTGTGCAGTCTCTCCCCTCCCTCCTCTCCTGTGCAGCCTCTCCCATCCCTACCTCTCCTCTGCAGCCTCTCCTCTCCCCCGTCTCCCTTCCCACCTCTCCTGTGCAGCCTCTTCCCCTCCCACCTCTCCTGTGCAGCCTCTCCCCTTCCCACCTCTCCTGTGCAGCCTCTCCCCTTCCCACCTCTCCTGTGCAGCCTCTCCCCTTCCCACCTCTCCTGTGCAGCCTCTCCCCTTCCCACCTCTCCTGTGCAGCCTCTCCCCTTCCCACCTCTCCTGTGCAGCCTCTCCTCCCCACCTCTCCTGTGCAGCCTCTCCCCTTCCCACCTCTCCTGTGCAGCCTCTCCCCTTCCCACCTCTCCTGTGCAGCCTCTCCCCCTCCCTCCTCTCCTGTGCAGCCTCTCCCCTCCCTCCTCTCCTGTGCAGCCTCTCCCCTTCCCACCTCTCCTGTGCAGCCTCTTCCCCTCCCTCCTCTCCTGTGCAGCCTCTCCCCTTCCCACCTCTCCTGTGCAGCCTCTCCCCCTCCCTCCTCTCCTGTGCAGCCTCTCCCCCTCCCTCCTCTCCTGTGCAGCCTCTCCCCCTCCCTCCTCTCCTGTGCAGCCTTTCCCCCTCCCTCCTCTCCTGTGCAGCCTCTCCCCCTCCCTCCTCTCCTGTGCAGCCTCTCCCCTCCCCACCTCTCCTGTGCAGCCTCTCCTCTCCCTCCTCTCCTGTGCAGCCTCTCCCCTCCCACCTCTCCTGTGCAGCCTCTCCTGTGCAGCCTCTCCCCTCCCACCTCTCCTGTGCAGCCTCTCCCCTCCCACCTCTCCCCTCCCACCTCTCCCCTCCCTCCTCTCCTGTGCAGCCTCTCCCCTCCCACCTCTCCTGTGCAGCCTCTCCCCTCCCACCTCTCCTGTGCAGCCTCTGCCCTTCCCACCTCTTTCTCTCACCAGAATATTATCTTGCTTTTTATTACCTCTGTGCATAGATTTGTTTCGAAAATGGGTGAGAAATAAGAGACTTTAGCCTTGGGTGCCAGTGTTTGAATGGGAGCAAACTGTGTGAGTGAAGTATAGCTTGTGATGTAATTGTTGTGGTGTTCTATCTGTACACAGAGTCTGCTGAAACCACCAGAGCAAGTGTGCAGCTTCGTCTGTGCACTAGTGTAGGGAAAAGTGAGAGAGAAGATGCGCTCATGCCTGCAGGTGGATACCAACCCGTTTTGGTCTCTCTTGGATGTGAGCATTGGAAGGGCCCAGACATGAGATGATACCAGTCTTGGGGCGGGTACATTCTTTCATTATCTATAGCATGGGTGCTCCTATACATTTTAACAGGAGTGACAGCATCTGCATTGGGGTGTTGGGACTCCACTTTTTTGAGTTTGAGGTCTGGATTTTTTTTCCGTCTGTCCTTACACTTAAAAAGTACCTTCACTCAGAGCATTATCCGTCATCCAGACAATTATGGGATGACGTTGTGGGTGTGTGGGAATCTCACTAATTGGGCTCATCTTTTTACGTTCTTGATTGTCTAAAAGAGAGTTGCTACAGAAGTGACCACATCAAGGCCAATGAAACTCGGTGATGGCGTTGCATGAAGCAGTCAGACCCTATGTTACTCAGGCAGTGAGAAACATCTGTTTTGCAGCAGTCCCTCTTCAATGTTTAACTGATGACATACTGCCCACTTTGACTTTGTTGTGTTGCAGCATTCAGAAACCTCCACTAAATGCTTCAGGCGCCTTAGGGCGACACCTCAGTTAGCATGTTTCACAGTAAATGATGCCACTAGGACTTTCAGTGACTAGGTTGGTGTGATGCAGTTGTTCTGAAGTAGTGTAATCAAACACCGCCACCTCCTGGAAGGTTGCAACTTCTTTAATTAATGAATTAACATGCACTGTTTCCATTGTATTTACTGGCCTGGATGGAAAAGGCACACTAAGCAGCACTGTGCAGTGCTTGTAGGGCTTGTTTATTTCCTATACCGGCTGGGTGTATGTACATGTCTCACAGTAGTACTTTTTGGGGCAGAAATCTCCCCACCCCAGCTAAACCTTCTTTTAGTAGTTGAGAGTTGCATGTTTTATGTGCTTACTTGTTGCATTTCACCCTGTGTTTTTTTGGATTGGGTTTGCATGCTATATGGCAGTCCGTCGGGTGGGTCAAGACTGGCCAGATGATCTGACGTCTTCGTTATTCAAAGAGGCACCAGGCAGAGGTGTCCACTATCCCTGCTCATCTCCTCCCTGGCCATGGAACCGCTTGCTTACCATCTTTGCCAGAGGGCCAGATGGGGTCTTCCTGGAGCTGGGTGTCCATTACATCATATTGCTTTATGCAGATGACTCTATGGTCCATTTACGCGATGTAGAGGCTTTGCTGCCTGACGTTGTGCGGTTGCTAGATACATTGGGGATGTCTCAGGGCTCCCCATTAACAGACCCAAATGATGCTTTTTTCCCTCTGGTGCAGCGCCCTCCTTCGCTTCGTGTTGACCCTCTGCGGGCCCGTCTCAAGTAGTGTTATGACCCTTTCAAATAACTGGGGGCCAGATGTAGGTGGCCCAATACCGGTCGGTAACGGCCGAAATTACAGAATTTCGGCCTTTACCGACTGGTATTGGGCATTTGGGAAGTAGGTGGCCTAAATTGCAAATTGGGTAATTTACCAATTCGGTATTTTAAGGAATCGGTAAATTACCGATTCCTTAAAAAACCGAATCGGTAAATTACAGAATTTGCAATGTAGGATTCGTTATTTACCACCAACTATAAGTTGGTGGTAAATAAGGAATACCTTTGAAAATGCAAATCAGTGCATTTTCAAAGGTGCCATGTGGCAGACATACATGCCCTTAGGGCATGTATGTGTGCCACATGTGCACCCATAGCCAATTGAGGGGTGCAACAGGGTGTCCAAGTGACACCCTGCCACCCTTCAATGTTTTCGCCCTTTTACAGAAGCGCCTCCAGGCCCATAGCAATGAATGGCAATTACCGAATCGGTAAATACCGATTCGGTAATTACCAAATCTTACAGATTCTGTAATTTTTTACGAAAAATTACCTACATTCTATGGACCTATTCTTAAATATCGAATCTGTAAAATTCGGTATTTAAGAATAGGTAAATTGAGATTACCTACATCTGGCCCTTTGTGTTCTATTTTATCACTCGGACAAACACCTCAAGGAGGGCAATCTAGGCAAAGCGATCAGCTCCATCTGCCGGTCCTTGCCCTTTGGGCGGCTGCTGCCTCTATTCCCGCTGGGTCGCATGGCAATATCCAAAATGTTGATGTTCCCTCGCTTACTGTACTTTTTTGCCACACTAGGAGCTTCTGCGAACGACACAGCTTACTGCTCAAGATGATATGAAGCGAGGGACACAGACCGGTTGCGCTTACATCCCTACAGCATCCACTGATGGAGGGCGGCTAGGCACACCCAAATTTGATCATTACTAAGCGGTGGCAAAGCTGCAATGGCCCATGGTCTGGTTATGCATACCCGCAAGTCCTGAACTGGCACTTGTCTATGCAACTTTGGGCACCGTCAGCATCTGTACATGGCTGTCAGACTTGAAATCCCAACTCCTCAAGAAACATGCCAGATGGTTGTGGCCCACTCCTGCTTGTGTCAATTTGTACTCACTTAGGGAGCCCACATCCCATACTTGCTGTCCATTGCAATTTGGGACTTCCCCCAGCTTCACAAAGTGGCGCGACAAATGGATGTTGCCCCCTGGAGATAAGCGGAAGTCGAACAGATGGGGAATTGTACGCTCGGGGCTCCATTATGTCCTTTTAGGACGTTATGGACACCTATGGCTTAGAAGCTGTCCAGTTCTTAACCTTCCACACAATACAAAATGCACTACGTACTGCATGGGGTGGCGGCAACATGGAACCTCCTTTGTCTGCCATGCTACACATCATCTTGACTGCAGATAACTCGCGCCAAGCGGTCACCACCCTCTACATCTCTCTCAACTCCACCCCGCCAGACTACTCTGCGGGATCACACACCAGATGGAGCGCTGAAATGAAATGAAATGAAAAGAATCTTATAATGCGCAACTAAGCCCGAAGGCATCAAGGCGCCTAACAACAAAACCATAAAGATAAGTATCATGCAACTACGGGTACGCACTAGCGAAAAGCCAAGTTTTCAAGGCCTTTCGAAACAGCAAAGCAGAGGGACTTGATTTAATTTCTCCAGGGAGAGTGTTCCATAGCGTAGGAGCGATTGTGGAGAAGGCCCTACCACCCCACTTAATCCTGCAGAAACGAGGTATCACAAGCAGATTCTTTGAGGTGGAGCGGAGCTCTCTCCCCGGTACATATGGTAGAAGCAACTTCTTCACGCCCCCAGCACCTTTACCAGAGAGAGCGTTGTAGGTAAGGCAAAGGATTTTAAAATTAATCCTTGATTCAATCGGAAGTCAGTGTAGGGCCTTCCTGCCTGCTGTTGCTGACGCTGATCTGGTAGCGTCCAGAACAAATTTGGCTGCCGCGTTTTGGGCGGTCTGAAGACGCTGTAGCAAGTTCTTATTAATGCCAATGTATAACGCATTACAGTAGTCAAGTCGCGAAGCGACAAGAGCTACCACCACTTGCTTCCGCGCCTGAGGGGATAGATAGTGTTTTCAAATTCAAATAGTGCTTTATTCGAGTAATTACTCATAAAAGCAAGACATTCACAAAAAATTAAAATACAATAAAATTTACAGTCAATCACAAAGACAGTGCACTATAGAATCCATAAAATACACTCAGTTAAAAAAGTTTCCCATGATACTTGTTTAGTAAGTAAAAAAGGTTAATACATTGATAGGAATAGCAGAGTTGTAAGAACAGTAACGGTCTAAAAGCAATAATAACAAATTCATGAAAACAGGTTTTATAGACAGAGAATAGTTAATTAACTAGCAGTCTCTGTCTGATCGCCCAGGCCCATCCAATATATTTAGCAGTGGCAATTGATATACATGTGAGTGAACTTGAACATATAATACGCAGGGCAACAGAGCTACAGGTGGTCCCGAGATTCCTGCACATTGGTGCTAACCAGACGCGTCTTGGAGCACAGTAGGCTTTACAAGCGAACAAAAAATGTCCAAGTGTTTCCTTTCCCAGTCCACAGGCTGGGCAGGTGTCACACCCCCCTGCTCCCCATGTTGCTGACAGAGTTCTTAAGGGGAGGGCACCAGCTCTCAATTGGAATAGGAGCTTTCTATCTCCCGGCTTAGATATAATATCCCAGTACGACTCCAAAGCGGGATACAATTTAGCCTCAAGAAAACCCGCAGTCATGGACCCAATGCTAGATCTACTCAGGCCCCTGCTCGCAACATATTCCCAGAATATATTTTTTAGGACAGACTTAGTGGGAAATGTTGCACCTGCTGGGTCTAACCATAGCGAGCTTAGCCCAAGCTCAAACAATATTGCTTTCAGTGTTTTGAACCAGCTAATTTTATGAAAACAGTCCGCCTTGATGACATCAATAAAACCTTCAGCATAATGAGAAAGCTCTGGCGTAGTCCAGAGCCTTCGCCAATACAGAATTGGTCATAGTCTGGCTAGATCCATGATTTGTTTCCTACCAAGATCATATCTTAAAGGCAACAATGGAGTGCTTTTCGGGGTACCAGTGAGTAACCGTAAAAACTTGTTCTCTGAGGCTTGTAAAGTACTCAACTTTTCAAACCCCCACATCTCCGCACCGTAAAGTGCGGACCCAATTGCCTTCGCTTCGTAAACCAGCAATGCTGGCTTGACGGGTTTGGTCAAAGACTTTTCTGTGAGCCGAACTGATAGCACCAGCTAGTTGCTTATGACGCAGAGTAGCAATATTTACGCGCCTGAGTGGTACTATACCTGGCAGATATTGGCACCCATCGGCAACCCCAGTACACGGCCTATCCCTGCTGATGAGGGGTAATACCCCAAAAACAGGGATGGCGAAGACAGCGAAGATAGCAGAAGATCGAAAGATGATGCATCGCAAACACTTTACTACATTGACCAGAGTCCTTAGGGGCGACACCGCCGGTGTGTGAGTAGTGTGCGACCCCACCCCCATTTGTAGCAATATTTATGTGCTGACACCACCTGTTGTTATCTGCTATATGGATACCCAAGTACGTAAATGAATTTACCACCTCGAGAGGCCGGCCACTCATGACAATTTTAGACTTAAAACTACGATGCGGTTTAAAAATCATGAGTTTCGTTTTGGTCGCATTCACCTCTAGACCATGTTCCCCACACAATTTATCAAAAATGGACAAAGCACGCTGCAAGCCACTAGGGGTTTTGGATAAAATAAGCATGTCATCCGCAAACATTAAAATAGGGATTTTTAGACCAGAAAGAGAAGGAGCATCTACTGACACTGATACCATACGGGAAGCAACACCGTTAATGTATAAAGTGAACAAGGTTGGGGCCATTGAACACCCTTGACGAACCCCACGCTCAACGGGAAAGTCCATTGTGACTATCCCATGTCCACCCCACTGAATTTTTGCAAAAGTAAGCTCGTGGAGGCGCATTATCAAAGTCAATAGCTCCACAGGGACCCCCAAACTCTGTAAAACTTGCCACAATCTAACCCGTGGCACCAGGTCGAAGGCAGCCCGAAGATCGACAAAAGCCGCGTATAGACTACCTCCTCCCAGCACCACAGTCTTCCATTGCAGCAATTGGAAGCGGAATACTTGGTCCACCGTACTTGTTGCCCTTCGGAACCCCGCTTGAAAGGGTGATAAGATGTTGTTGTCCTCTGCCCAGTCAAGGAGCCTGTTTACGACCACACGGCCGACTATTTTTTGCACAGTGTCAATTAGGCTTATTGGCCTATAGTTACCTGGCTGAGCACGATCTCCCTTTTTGAACACTGGGATAATCACGGCACCCCGCCACGATGCCGGAACCTCAGCACCTTTAGCAATGAAGTTGATAAGTAAGTAAATATATTTACACCATCGCTCCTTATCATTTAAGAAAATATCAGCAGGGACACCATCTAGGCCTGGAGCACGCCCTCTATTCACTGAATTTAGGGCAGACATAGTCTCTTTGTAGGTAAAGAGATTACCTTGAGAAAAAGACGGGATAATACTGTCCTCGACTATGATCTTGTTATTAGCAGCGTACTGGGAACTAAAAAATTGTACCCAGTCGTCTTGTGGGACATTGTTATTAATGGGGTCCTCCACTCTCTCGCATCCCCATTTAACAATGTTCCAGAACAGTCTGGAATCCTTTCTGTCACTAGCTCTTTTCAAATTACACCAATGTTGCTCATCCCAGGCTCTCTTTGCTTTCGCTATGCAAGCTTTATAGTCCTTTCTGGCTAGGCGGGTGGCCACGGGCTCCCTCATCTTAATGGCGTGACCCAGAGCAAGTCGTGCCGCCCAACATTCGGCATTATACCATTTTGCACTTTTACAAGCTCTTGCCCCGTTGCGCTTAGCAGGTTTCAGGAAGTAATTTTTGATCTTGCCAAAGAGGGTATCATGAATATTGACCACGTCCCCCAATCCCGAGGGAGAAACGTTAGTCACTTCCATGGCCAGTATAGCTTTATCGGTTTCAAGGTTAATATTATCAATGGCCTGTTGGTTAGTTACTACGCTAGCCCATCTGAGCCTACGCATATCGTTTCCTGGAATAATCAGAGGTGGAAAAAGAGCATTAGGACAAAATGAATCATTCCCAGCGGGCCACCATTTATGCTCCACACATAGGGGATTGTGGTCACTCTCGGGTCTCACAACAACCTCCATGTCGCAGACAGAAGGCCATAATGTTATACTACAAATTACATAATCTATTCTGCTTTTGTGTCTCCCGTTATCAAATGTCATAGAGCCTTTTTTATCCAGTGCTGTTCTTCCATTCAAAGCTCTTAAGCCTTTTTCGAGACACATAGCATTCAGACCTATTATGTCCTCAGTCCATCGTGTGACTGGCTTCAATTCTAACACAGGGATACTCCAAAGGGAATCCTCTTCGGCTCCAAGAAAGGCCTCGCCAGTGACCAAAGGCTCAAAAGTCCGATTAAGGTCACCTGCTATAACGATATTGTTATCATGCGAGTATGTGTCAAGAAGGTTACCCAAGGCAATTAAAACTTCAGATCGACCAACCTTAGCACTTCTGGCATATATATTATAGATATCAAGTGAACCTGAAATATTATTGGTTATCCTGATTAACTGGATATCATTATGGCTAGTCACCATACTTTTGATTGTTAGTTTAAGGGACTGTCGAACCCATATTGTGAGACCCCCCATTGGTCTCCCTTTAGGGCCCTTTATTGCTGGCACAGAAAAATTTAAATATCCCAACACATAAACGGGTTCGCATGCCCAAGTCTCCTGGAATATACATACATCATATAAGCTAACAAAGCCAAGCCAGTCCCCACAATCTAATTTAGAACACAGCCCGGCCAAGTTCCAAGAGATTAGGTTTCCCATCCCAATCAGAGTACCAGCTTGCAACTTAGGAGTAGGGCCCGGGTTACTAGGCTCGCCCACTAATGTCACTGCAGAACTTGCCTGGGCTACATTACATATGACATCACTATTACCCACCCCCTGTAAGCCAACTGCAAAATCACAGCATGCAGAGGGTAAGGCCGTGACCGTTTGGGGATCCGTCAGGCCGAACCCGGCCCCAGACCTAGGCACCGTCTTGTTTCTAGGGCACATGCCCTTCTGGGCAGGCAGGCTACCACTACTCTGAACAGTTGAAGCTGATAATACAGAACTTTTACCCCCAGAGAGTCAATCATATTCGTTCAGATTAGAGAGGGCTGAGAACCTGTTTTCAAGATCGACCCCACTAGGTGGTCGATCATTCACAGTGCTGGCTTCCAAGCTCTGGAACGCGCTTCCTGTCCACATTCGATCTCTAGAAGATCTTTTTTCTTTCAGGAAAGCAGTTAAAACCTATCTTTTCCCCTTGCCCTATTAAAATTCAGTTACTCTTCTTGTTTCGGTCTGTTGTGTTACCTTGTCAGATATAGCGCCGGGACGCCCCTTTGCTGGGGCAGCTGTGCGCTCAAAAAATTGATTAACATAACATAACATAACTCAGTAGATTGGGCAACCCTCCTACCCTTGTTTGACACCACATTCCATTTTGTCCTTAGTGTACACGGGTTAAGACTCCTCCCTCTTCGGATATAAAAAAAGTCTAAAGTGAGTGGAATAATATCGGTTGTTCTTCGCTGTGGCGGGAGAAGGTTGGGCAGAATTTGGTTAATACATCTGGATCTGAGAGATTCAGTACAACACAATCACCCCTAAATCTTTTAGGGCTACTTCCAATCCACTCCACCCTCCTTGCCAGAACTAATTCTTCTGCCAACTGTTGCTTACCCCAGGGAATTATAACCATATTGTTAGTCAGCCAATGTAGGGCCTTAGACAGCAGGGATGAAGTAGTTTCATCCTGTCCAGGAGCCAAGGTGGGAACATTAGCTAAAATAAGGACCAGGGGGGAAGCCTCAACAATAAGCTCAGCCGAGCCTTTCACGGGATTCAGGGCAGTAGATACAACTGGAGGGGCATCTTCTCCTAGCTCATCATCCACTATGGCTGTCTGAGGGACCGCCGGGTGATTAAACAAAGGAATAATTCCATCTCCACCCTCAGGTCTAGAGGTTCCCTTTTTTAACTCCACTCTAGATACAACTTCGTCAGGCAGCTTTTCTACTTCAACTAGAGTTTTGTTCAATAAATCCCCTAATCTGTCTACCTCAGCAGTTAACTTCTCAATCCTGCCTACCAAAGGCTTTACAATGACCTTAATTTTCGAATCTATCATACCCAACAGCTTCTTAAATTGCTCATTAGTCAGAGACATACAAACTTCATCAATTGACCCTACTTCCTCGACCACAACAGTTTTACTAGGTGGAGGAGCAGGCCTTTTCCGGCTCGAGCGTAGCCCTCCGCGTTTAGGCTGGTCCTTTCTTACTCCTCTGGTGGTACGCAGTGCAGGCACAGGGGTTGGGGCTTTTTCCTCAATTTGATGTAATTCAACCTCCCCCTCGCTATCACTATCTTCAGTTACACAGTTGATCTGAGCCGAAATGACCTTATCAGCGGGGTCAAATAATACAACAGCACTGCTACTGCTATCTAGATCGGGGAGTTGGGCATAGTGTTTTATTTTTCTGAGTATTTTAATAATACCCCCAACAGGTCGCAACCGTTCTGTTTACCTGCAAGGACATGGAGAGAGCGGGGTCAATCAGCACTCCCAAGTTCCGCGCCGACTCCGTAGGCGTGGGACAGGCTCCCAGAGAGGACGGCCACCAATCAGGCGACCAGATGTTTTGGTTAGGGCCAAACACCAAGATCTCAGTCTTCTCGCCGTTCAGTTTAAGTGAATTGTGAATCATCCACAAGGAAACTGCTTCCATGCAGCTCCTAAAACTGAACGGCGACAAGCTCCCCAGATAGGAAAGGGAAACCAAGATCTGTGTGTCGTCGGCATAAGAGACTACCTCCATCCCGAAAGATCTTACAAGCCTAGCAAGCGGGGTCACATAGATGTTGAATAGGGTCGGACTTAATGCCGACCCCTGTGGGACCCCGCATTGCACCGGAAGGGATGGAGATAGGAACTCTCCCAACTTGACCCTCTGCACTCTCTGGTCCAGGAAGGAGGCCAGCAGACTCAGAGCCGTCCCTTCGACCCCTATCTCCCTCAGGCGAGATGTTAAAACCGAAGGAGATAGGGTATCGCTGTACTACCACAACTCCTTATGAACAAATTCTGGTCCGCACCCTACAAATGGTGATGGACATATCCTGCAATCCTACTCTTCGCTTCACACAATTCAGCTATGTAGACCAAGCCTACCTCTCTTCCCAGCACATCAAGCGTATGTATATGTATCTGTCCCTCTTCCCCTGAATGACCCGCTGCAAACAATCGGACGCCTGATTCTACCACATGGTTTGGGATTGCCTGATGCTACATTCTGTATGGTAGACAGTCACTGCCATGGTGGCTGCACTGTCTGAACACTCTCTTGAGTCCACACCTGGATCCTGCCTATTAGGATTATGCACCCATGCAAAAGGTGACGACACCTCCACAAGTTCATAGAGCTCGCTTTTGTGCGTGATAACCATGGCATGGAAGTCGCCCACTACCTCTGATCTCCAGCACTGGCTGCCTGCACTACTGACATGGATGCAGGCAGAGGCCAACACTCTGCTTCTTCCCTGCTCGTGGGAGGGACACAAGGACCATCGGTGAATACTGAGACATCTTCTTACTTCAGGTTGACGTAAAAAAACATAAGTGCCCGTAAACCATTCCACTCTTGCTTTACCCCACACCTGCAGGACCATAGGCGGACTTCCCGCCTTGAGCAGCGCAGTTTCATCACCCTCCATGCACATGACCCGTCAGCCAACACGGCCATTACTGCAAGGTCCCCTTGGGACTCTAGCCCCGCTCCCTCAAGCGCACTAAGAAGACGAAACCTTGCTGCAACCCCTGCCCCCTTTTTGGTACTGCTTACTAACGCCCTGTCCTTCTACATCTCTCTCAAATCCCTTGGCAGGTGACCCACTCAAGAATTCAACCCTATACTCACACACAATGTCACACTCTCACACTAAAGTTGGCCTCGAAAAATCTACTTGCCATTGCGAGTCAAATTCAATCAGGATGAGCTATTTTTAGCGCCTACAAGTCCCGTCTGGCGAGTGAACTTAGGCTGGAAAGAAACAGGTGTTCTGTTCATTCAGAAAGTGAATGAGCAATAAAGATGCCATTAAATCTTGTTTTCATCTTGACACATTTGCTGTCTGTTCAAGGAAAGAGATCAAATGTCAGTGCTTGGAAAATTGAGTTTATTTTTCTCTCTCTTACTAGAGCACGGGGGTTTTCTCTAGTGAGCTGCCTGAAGATGTCAGTTACTTTTCTGTAACACATAACATTTAAATAAATAGCCTGTTAATTAATATTTCTAACATTTTGAAATATATCAGGAATTACAAAATCACATTGTTTTGTAAACAAGAAGTGTGATTCAAACACAATGTTATATGGGAGCAAAACAAACCAGAACAGTTTACTTGATGATGTGCAAATGACACATATTTGCAGAAACTCTATTTTCAAACATTATTGCTTATACACTATATAGTTTTATCTGTAAAGCTGCATGTCTGTAGGAAAGTTTGTGGCCATTTCAATGTAAAATCTGCTGATTGAACTTGACAGTGTGCTACCACTTTATGCTTTAGTTATTTATTTGTAAAAATGATAGTTTTGAGCATGATTTGAGAAACATTCCTGATCCCATTCCCACCCTGATGACAATACTGTTAATGAACTAAGAGGCAAGTCAGGGGTCCTGTGTATCCTATTTGTGGCTAGATTTGTATTATATGTGGAAATAAAGTTTTGTCTATTAAATCAAACAAGAGTTTTTTGTGCAGCAGACATGCTGAACTCGCACATTTGAAGGTACTCTCAAATGTGAAAATGAAGAAATTGGCAGCTTAATTAATTAAAATATGTGCCCACAATCACATCATTTGAAACTAGTTTATGGGTCAAGAGCGTTACAAATAGGTTGAGTAGATTATTTAAGTCACTAGACCTGCAGGTCTAATAATATTTTTATGATTTTTTTGAGGCCTGTAAAGTAGACTCCACAATTGTATTAGGTTTTGAATAACTGTTTAATTGTAAATGTGTTTATCATGTTGCTTCAAAACACAGGCTTATGTTGATGGCTGTAATGGCATGTAGAGCTGATATCCTACACGTGCCTCACTGCGAAATGTCTTTATGCCCACGATTATCCCTGTTACTAACACTGTACAATGTCTATGAAAATCAATAAAAGCTATTTAAAAAAAAGTACTTCATATATGCTCCATCGAAGGGACAAATAGACGAGGAAGAAAGTGAAATCAATAGGCGCTGACAATGAGAAGCAAGGAAAGGAACAAACAAAAGATTTTTCAAGCCAATCTCGGGTGAAGCGTAATAAATTACATAGGGGAGCAGGGTGAACATGATGGGGATGTTCATGGATAGATATAGAACACAAACACCCCTTCATCGAAAATATCAAAAACCAATACTTGCCTCCAGACCAAAGCCTAGACTGCTCTTGTCTTAACAGCCCCAGAGGTGAGATAATTACAGAGACAGACAGACTAGGACAGGTGCAAAGACACAGACACTGTTAAACACACTCGCAGACAGTGTTAAACATACTTGCAGACACTGTTTAACACACTCGCTGACACTGTTTAACCCACTCGCAGACCCTCTAACACACTTGCAGACACTGTTTAACACACTCGCAGACACTGTTTAACACACTGGCAGACACTGTTAAACACACTCGCAGACACTGTTTAACACACTGGCAGACACTGTTAAACACACTAGCAGACACTCTTTAACACACTCTTTAACACACTTGCAGACACTGTTTAACACACTTGCAGACACTGTTTAACACACTCGCAGACACTCTTTACCACACTTGCAGACACTGTTTAACACACTTGCAGACACTCTTTACCACACTTGCAGACACTGTTAAACACACTCGCAGACACTGTTAAACACACTCGCAGACACTTTTTAAAACACTCGCAGACAGTGTTAAACATACTTGCAGACACTGTTTAACACACTGGCAGACACTGTTAAACACACTCGCAGACACTGTTTAACACACTTGCAGACATTGTTTAACACACTCGCAGACACTCTTTACCACACTTGCAGACACTGTTAAACACACTCGCAGACACTGTTTAACACACTGGCAGACACTGTTTAACACACTCGCAGACACTTTTTAAAACACTCGCAGACACTGTTAAACACACTTGCAGACACTGTTTAACACACTGGCAGACACTGTTAAACACACTCGTAGACACTGTTTAACACACTCGCAGACACTCTAACACACTTGCAGGCACTCTTTAACACACTTGCAGACACTGTTAAACACACTCGCAGACACTTTTTAACACACTCGCAGACACTTTTTAACACACCCGCAGACACTCTTTAACACACTAGCAGACAGTCTTTAACACACTAGCAGGCACTCTTTAACACACTCGCAGACACTCTAGCAGACACTCTTTAACACACTAGCAGACACTCTTTAGCACACTAGCAGACACTCTTTAACACACTCGCAGGCACACTTTAAAACACTTTAAAAACACACAGACACTACATGGAACAGGGGATCATGGGGCAAAAGAGGGTGTGGAATGTGGTTTTGTCTTAGTTCAGTAGCAAAGGCTAACTACAAGGCTCTCTGAATTTTTTAATGTTTTATTGTTCTCCATTTATCATATTGGCTCACGTTCAGAATCGTTTCTTGTATTTTCCTTTGGCTTAGGCCCTGCAGACTCCTTCCTAGCTCCAGAAACCGTCTGGGGTTCTACTTCCAGTGTCTTCAGATTAAAGTAAAAGGTAAGTGTCATTTTAACACAGATAAAAATGTTTTAAAATTCTCAATTATTGGAGAGACAATTCCTCTCAACTTCTCATCTATGGTTGTTCTTCTCATCTATAATTTTTTAACTATGATCTTCTTTCTATGAACACTTGTATTTCTTCCTCCTGTCTGCTTATTCTTCTGCTATGTTTCTTATTCATTGAGTCTTCTCCTCATCCCCCCGTCCCCCTCACACGAATAAGGCCCTTAGTTAGGCCATCAAGACTTGCTAAAAGAATAGAAACCCAGGTGATTTTAGGACTAAACATATAAGTAGGATTCTATGCACAGTTGTCCTGGTTTCGCCCTCAGTTGCCCTTCAAGGGCTCTGTGCCAGCCTTTTAAACCTTTACTCTCCCTGACAGTTCCTTCCCGGACTACCCCGTCACGCACCTGGTCAACCGTAGTCCTCCCATGAACCATGGAGGGCCACAAACTTTCATTTGTATTTCTAGGTCTGCCCCTTGGCTCCATGGTGCTCCTCCCTCCAACAGCAGCTCATTGGTTTTGATTCCTCCTGGCTGTCATCCGTGCTGTAAGTCCTCATCCCTGTGCAACAGGGTATTCTCCTCTGTGAGCCGACTCCTCGTTGGTGGTCCTCCGCTTCCCAGGTCTTAGGGTCGAAGATAGTCAGCAGGAGAGAAGCTTTTATACTCCTATGTTGGTTCTCCTTCTCCAAGTCTTTCCTCCGTATCGCTCTTTCTGTTTTCTAATTTTTTTCAGTCTTTCTTCTCTTTCTACGTTTTCCTCTGTTCTTCTTCTGTAGGTGCTTCTCCACTCTGGGTATGCTGAGGGCATCATTGGGATTCCTCCTCCTTAAGCAAGTAGTCCCATCCACGGCAGGGTTGGCGGTAGCTTATTTTTTTCTAATGACCAAAGCTGCTAAATCATAAATTGTTGACTCTCTGTAACCAAAAATACAACACTGTACTTCACTATCCACGCTACTAGCAAGACATAATAAAACACAAAACTCATATTGAAACCACACTTTACATCAACAAGAAGCTTAATGTACAAAGCAAAACCTGAGTTGCTCGTATACTTCTTTTATAAGTGACAGTCCTGTCTTACCACCAGTTCTGGTCTTTTAAAAACACGTACACTCCATCAGCCAGGCAGCAGAAGGTTTGGTGCCGGGCTTCGCTTTAACTCTGGCAGTGCCAGGTCTACCAGGATTGTCAGCTGGGGGTCTTTTGTCTTCATGTGGATGCTGTGCTCGGACTGTTCCATCAGGCTGATTGTATCTGGAAGCCAAATTAGTTTCCCCAAAAATTCTGAATCTTACTTTGAACTTGTTGCTATCATGGGCATCTCATACACTCCCCAACCCATACAATCTTCCCAAAAGAATCCAGTGAGGAGCCTCAGTGTCCAAAGTAAGTGCACCCCAATAATCAGGCCTTTTATAGGATTTTGGACCTGAAAGCATCTGTTCATGCAGGCTGTGAGACAGTATTGCATCGGACTGTTCTTGACAATGGTGACAAATGGAACTATAGACATGTAGCTTTATATCAGAAGGGTGATTCTAGCACGAGCTGATCTAGGCCTCCCCACGGAGGCACGTGTGTGTGTGCTCCTGTGCGTGTATGAAAGACTATGTTCACATTTGTGTGTGCTTGTGCATGTCTGTGCGTGTGATGGTGTTGACATGTATTTGGGTGTTTTTGTATTAGAGCATGTGATTCTATGTGTGCTTGTGTTTGTGCATTCAGATGTTTCTGTATGTGTGCTTATGTCTGAGCGTGTGATGGTGTGTTTATGTATTTGAGTGTTTTGTATTAGAGCATGGAATTGTATGTGTGCTTGTGCGTGTGGATGTTTCTGTATGTGCTCCCTCTGTTCGCGTATGAGAGAGTGTGCATGTGCATGTCTGTGTGTGTGATGGTGTGTGTGTGTGTGTGCATGTATTTGTGTGTACGTCCTTGGGTATTTTTGTTACGGAGCATGTGATTGTATGGGTGCTTGTGTTTTTTTAAAAATAGTTTCTGTTTGTGCGTGTCTGCGTGTATATGAGATGGAGCGCATTTGTGTGTGCTTGTGTGTGCTTGGGCATGTCTGCTTGTGATGGTGTTTGTGTGTGCATGTATTTGGGTGTTTTTGTATTAGAGCATGGGATTTTTGTGTGCTTGTGTTCTTGGAGGTTTCTGGCTATGTGCTTGTCTGTGTGCGTCAGTGCACATATGAGAGTGTGTGCTCACATTGGTGTGTGCTTGTGCGTGTTTGTGCGTGTTATGGTATGTGCACGCCGGATTTGTTATTGTCTGTCGGCCGCTGTCCTGAATATTGACTTTAACTGCCTGATGCCTAACTTTAGGATGACCACCAGTGTACCAGTGTACAGTACAGTCCCCTGCCTGGCCCCAAGATGGTTTTCTTAGTGGTCCCCTACACGTTGTTTTACTTCCCTGGGATAACAATTGGACATTGACCAGACCTTGAACCTATCCCCTAACCTGCCTACACATCAGGACTTGGAACCTGTGGAACTTACCCCAGACTGTGGAGACCTAGTGATTTAGCTGATGCCCGGTGGAGCTACCATATAGCTAAAGAAAAGATGGGTTGTGGACTCCCCCTCCCTGCCGTCACCTACCCAGCTGGACCTTGGGCAGATTTTTCCCTCGTCTCTACATTCTGTCTTCCTCCTACCCCTTTACCCTATCCCCTTACCCTTCCTGCTCCATTCACCTTGTCCCCTATGTGCTTTAAATGCTTTTCTTGATACTTATGTAACTTTTAACCTCCCTAGCTCCTAGCTCCTATCCACTCTCCCCTGAATCTCTCACCTTGCTTGCTAGTCTGCCTAGCCCCCTGTCCTTTGTGCCCTTTGAATAAGCACTCCTTCTCCCCTTGTTGGGGAAAGATCGAATGTTTATACTCTGGAGTCTCAGCGTACCCGCTGAGAGAGTCCACTGTGCCAAGGGAGCCACTCACAGCTGAGGTATGGTATGGCACCCCTTGCCAAAGCACTCTCTCTCTCCTTTTTGGGGAAGGATCCAGTATGTAGGCCTTGGAGTCTCAGAGACCCCTCTGAGAGAGTCCACTGCATAAAGGGAGCCTCCCGCAACAGAGCTAGGGAAGTGATACCACTTCCCCTGGGATCACAGCCTACTGTACTTTGGACGTTGCTTTGACTCGTCTACCGGTTTGTGTCCCCGTCGCCCTTCCCCTCCTCTTTCCATGTGATGTCCTTCACCCTCCCCTCCTCTTTCCCGCCTTCATTACCTGTCTACTTCCCCAGCTCCTTTACCCCTCCCCTGAATCTTTCCCCTTGCCTGCTTTTCTCCTTACGTATTTGTGCTTATTGTTTTATCTCGACCTTACAAGTAACTATGTTGCCATGCTCTAATAACTGTGTAACCTTTGTAACGATGGAACCTATACCTATGATCGGATGCTCATGTAAAGCGCTCTGATACCTCCGGGTCTAGCCAGCGCTATATAAAACCTTAAAAATAAATAAATAAATAAAAAATTGCTAGAGAAAAGAAGCTTTTTGAAAGCCAATGGGGTCTCTCATTTGGAACCCACTGGCTTTTCCAGTGCCTTTTGGTGATGCTGTACAGCAGTTGCTGTGCAGCATGGCCAAAACAAAAGTCATTTTTAGGCGCACATATGCGCGATGACAAGTGCACATCAAAGCTTCATTGCTTGCTTGCTTGTCGTTACATGCCTGCTAAGTGATGCCGGGGAATTTTTGTTCACCTATCCTAGATGCCTCAAGAAATGGAAATAATAAAAAAAAGTATAGCACAAAAATTAATTTTCTAGGCAAGGGCTTCAGCAGCAGTTCGCTGCCCGGTTCTAGTCACAATTTTTTTTTTTTCAGGATTGCAACCAAGGAGCATGTGAGAAGGAAGCAACAGAGAGTGCATGGGGAGAGGAAAGGCAGAGAATGAGGGAAAGCAACTCGAGTGGGGAGAAGTACAAACTTCAGAAAGCAACAAGGAGCATAGAGTTTAGAGTAGTTTGGTTGGGTGGAGAAACACAACAGCACAGTTAGTTCCCTAAAAGTGAGCAGTGGGAGGATAGAAGCCACACAATCAGAGAAATGGAGAAAAGACTATGCTCCAGGGGAGGGACAAATTCAAGATGGACAATCTGGAACAAGGAAAGCAAGGAAAATGTGGCTAGCACTAGAGTCACAATTAAGACACCCCTTGGTAAACAGCGAGTGGGATATAAGCCCAGGTAAATTCGTGGTAAGCCCAAAATAGTTCTTCTTGCAAAGCCCACAATAGTTCTTCTCTGCTTGCCCTAAAAAAACAGCCCGCCACTTAAAATCCTTTTCAACTTTATTAGCAACACATAAATAATGTAAAATTTCATTTCTATCAACATGTTAACAGACAATATGCATTTTAATCTAACCTTATAAATAGAGTTTTTTAATCAAGCTACATTTTATTTAGCACATGCATTAGATTACCTTCATACAAGAAAGAGGCATGCATAAAATAAAATGTGTACCACCAAACACACCTAAAATAGAGTTTGCAGAGCTGTTCTAGTTGTCATAGATAAGCTTAACACATATTGTGATTAAATTGTGTACAGTTTTGCAATCATCTGTTATAATTTACCCTTTTTTAATTCATGCTGCTTTTGTTTCACAAACTGCATGGATTATTGAATACATATTTGAAATGCTTTTGAAGTCTATCCCTCTGCAGCTATAGTGCAAATAACATAAACAGTACAAGCACGTTTTAATCTGTAGCACTTTTTTTTTTAAAGCTTGGCGGATGGGATATTCACAATTTTTTCATTCAGCATCAATCAATCAGGGATTTGTGAAGCTCACTACTCCCCCGCGAGGGTCTCAAAGCACTGGGGGAGGGGTGGACGAGCAGCTACGTTTCATTCGAAGAGCCAGGCTCTTCCTGAAAGCCTGCAGTGTATCTCGTTGGGAGTAAAAGTCTTGTTCGCTAGAAATATTGCTAATCAGTACCAATTTTTCTTATTTTGCACATCTGTGCCGATACTTAGGTGTAGCAGTATTTGATGTTCACTCAGTCATAGCATCTGCTGCAAATGCGCCCATAAAAGAACATTGAAAAGATAAGAAAAGAAAGTACATTGTCCATGCATTGATTACATCAAGATGCGACTATTCCAATGTCATTTTCCTTGAGGCACCGTTGGAGGTGATTATTACAAAAAGATCAATTGATGAACAGAATGCTAAACAATGTCAAACATTCACCCAGGTACAGAGATCTGAACCCAAGCCCATCGCGTTTTTGCTCCCCAAGCCAATCCAGTTTAAACCCAGCCATATGCTGATGAGGAGTGATACCACAAAATTGGTCCCAGGATGCTTGTTTCTGGTCCAGGGAGGACCTGGCCTGGCAGTTTGGGCTGGACTGTTCCCATAAGGAGCAGGGTCAATACTGATTTGCATATGGCTGTGTCTAAACTGGGGTGGCCTAGTGAGCAAAAGAATGATGGATTTAACCCAGATCTCTTGACTGGAGGTGAGTGGTTGAAAAGTGTCAGCACTCAGTCCATCATCTTGTGTTTACTGTGTTTGGCGTACGTGGCCAAGGATATACCCAGATGTGGGTCCCTTGCTCGCTGTGTCACTGGATTCGAGCTAGCCTGGCTGATGAAGGGTGTTACCCCGAAACCAGTCCCAGCATGCTTGTTTCCGGTCCAGGGTGAACCTGGCCTGGCAGTTCGGGCTGGACTGTTCCAAAGAGGAGCAGGGTGAAAACTGATTTGCATGTGGCTGGGTCTAAACTGGAATAGTATAGTGAGTAAAAGAACAAATAATTAAACCCAGATCTCTTGACTGGGGGTGAGTGGTTGAAAAGTTTCAGCACACTGTCCATCATCTTGTGGTAGCTGAATATTAGGCAGCAACTTGTTCAGAATTCTTTATCCTGTCTAGTACGAAAATCGATTCAGCAAGGTCTGAAATGATTACACTGGCTACCAATAAAGCAAAGAATACAATTTAAAGCTTTTACGATCACATTTAAGGTGGTCCATCGGATGGGCCCGGTTTACATCCAGGAAACAATTAAAAAGTAGAGACCCTCTGGGGCCCTGTAATCTGCAAGCCAAAATACTTTTTGCATTCCTAGTGTGCATAAAGCGAGAGCTAGGAAAGAATGTTCTCATTTCTGGCTACTAGTCTGTGGAATACACTTCCAGAACATCTTCGTGGTGTTTCCTCAGAGTCCGTCTTTGAGACTTACCTATTTAGAGCAGTGTAATTGGACCCTACATTACTTTGTGATTTTATTTTTGGTAGTGGAATTAGGACCCTGCTTCCCTATATCCAAAAAGCACCAGGATGCTGTAGTTTAGTTTGGAGCAGCTGCTGCGCTTTATGAGCTTTGGTTCAATCATTCATTCATTTATCAATCTTGTCTTTGGAGAGGAATCATTCCAGTTAGGATGTATTCATACTTTTATCAGACTTAGTCATTCAGCACCTTCCTCCTATGGTTGATTTGTGTAATCTGTTACGTAGATCAGAAAGTTTATATTTGCTGGCAAGCCTACGCTAAACCAAAGCGCCACTAGTATGTTACCTGACTTTTGTATTGAGAAGTGACCATGGCCATATCGGGTCAGAAGCGAACATCGATACTCCTTAATATGCTCTACACCATCCACAAAAAAGGGTTTTCTTGCCTAGTACTTGCCAACTGAGAAGTCCTACATATTTTCCATTTCAGTCCCAGCATGTATGCTGTTGCTGTTGTGTGAGCATTTTAAATAGAAGGAAATAATGTTGACTCTATATGTGCTTCGGTTAACCTGACTAGGCCGCAGCTAGCGTGCATTGACAGCCATTCATATATTCATAAGAAATGTTGACATATATTTTAGATAAGAAAGAATTTCCACATGCATGTGTCTTTGTGTGCTTTTTTGTTAGTAGAAAACCATTGAAATTGACACCTGTATTGTGCTGTCTTTCCCAACACAAAATGTTATATTTGTGTTCTCTCGGGGAAGCTATGTCAGGATGTTCCTTTGTTGTATAGCATTTTAGGACCCTAGTGTAATATTCCCGATTCATGCCTTTATATAGGTATAAATCACCATATCCTTATATAGGCATAGAAAACGTAACCATATTTAGACATAGACCATGCAGTCCAAATACGGCATGGCTACATCCACTAGTTCCGAAAATCCACAACGATTTCTTGGAAAACTCGGCTTCAGCAGTTAGGGACTTCCCCTTGCTTGAATATTGATTTGTCCAAGAACTCATGGAGTTTTCAAAGAACTGAGACTCTTTGATGACGTTACTATGTCCAACTTTACGTCAAACTCTGCACCTTCAAGGTATAAATATGCCCACACTTGCCCTAGCAAACACACGGTGGTTTGGAGCAGTACGACTATCTACTTGCCCAACACAGCTCACTGCAGCAAGTGCTGAAGGAAGCCGGCCCTCCAGCAGACGCACTGAGAGAGACACTGTCTTTTCACTTGCTGAGAAATCCAGCTCCAGTGTTTCCACGCTCCCCTTGCGGGGTAACTATTGTAGGCTGCCTGCCCGTGTCCTATACTTGTCAATCATTAGCTGAATGGCAACAAAAGCAAGGTGTCGGATGGAAGGCTTGAATTAATCTCAGACAGTGGCAGTCTCCCGAGCGCATCCCAATCCATCGTTTTTCTCCCGCTATGCCACCTGAGCTTGGACCCATGGATGTGCATATCAGTCTTGACCCTGCTCCAGTAGAAATGGTCCAGCCTGTACTGCCAGCCCAGGTCACCTCTGAACTATAACACAAGCAACCAAGGACCAGAGGAGAAGAAGGTGAACAGGCTCCTCTGGCGACTAACCGAATACTCCCAGGGATAAAGACCAAAATAATCTCTGATTCATCTGATTTCTGAAGGGGTTGAAACCAGTGGATTCCTTGAAAACCTTGCTCTACTTGACCAAGCCCACCATTTTTTCCTCCTGCTTTTTTATAGAAAGGGTAGATACAGCGATAATTAGTAAGTCTCCTCACCTCGAGGCCTCTAATAGCATGATTCCCCAACTAACAGGACGGACACCTTTAAAACACCAGTAAGCGCCTTGACATGGCTTCAGGAATGACCCCGGCTGCAGAATGACACTGTTTGTAATAGAGTGTAAGTCTCCTCTGCCACCTAGACTATGAGGCTCAAGGAGTGTCAAACTTGCCCCAGATGGCCGACTAACCTGGGGATGAGCGAGGTGAACGGCCCCACTGCACTCAAGTGTCCAATAACTACCTAGAACCTGCTACTTCTCAGCTGCGGATGAAGACTCCAGGACTGGAGATGGGAAGAAAAGCAGAGAGAATAGATCCCACGAAGTTAAGAGATGAGGGTGAAAGATCACCTGACATGATTGCAGGCTACCCATACCACACCAAGAGATGACTGGTCCCGGGCATAAATGGAACACAGCAGCATGGTGTTCACAACTTGCTGACAATACCACTGAGTTGATTTGGGGGCTGATTTGAAAGAAGAGTCCTCCTGGCTCTTACAATGCTGGCCAAAACCATAGCGAAAGCTAAAGGAACAAATGATGGACAGGACCCATGTCTAGGCATACGCTTCCCACTTACGGTGACAAAAGCAAACGGAACAAATGATGGACGGAATGCTAAACAATGCAAACATTCACCCCCAGTCACAAAGATCTGGGTTTAATCCAGTGTTCTTTTGCTCACCATGCTACCCCAGTTTGGATCCAGCCATATGAAAATCAGCCTTGACCCTGTTCCTCATGGGAACTGTCCATCCGAACTGCCAAGCCAGGTCCTCCCTGGAACAGAAACAAACATTCCTGGGACCGGTTCCAGGGCATCACCTCTCATCAGACAGGCTAGCTTGTAACCTGTGGCGCAGTGAGCACGGAACCCACGTCTGGGCATATCCTTCCCATTTAGGGTAACAAAAGCGAAAGGAACAAATGATAGACGGAATGCTGAACAATGAAAACATTCACCCCCAGTTACAAAGCTCTGGGTTCAATCCATCGTTCTTTTTCTCACTCACCACACCACCCCAGTTTGGTCCCAGGCATAAGTGGAACACAGCTGAATGGTGTTCACAACTTGCTGACAATACAACCAAGTTGATTAGGGGGCATATTTGAAAGAAGTGTTCTCCTGGCTCTAACAACGCTGGCCAAAACCATAGTGAGCCACCAAAAGAGATGGGTTACTTAGCATTGGTTGAAATAACCTCTTCTCCCCCATCATAGAGGAACGAGCACTGGAAAGAATTGCACCCAAATTTTATCAGATTATTGTTGGGTTGGTAGTTAAATAGGTGTAGTGTAGAACGGTGTACTAGGGAGGGTATTGGGCAACAGACCTTTCCACGCGTTGGGGTCGGAGTGGTTCTATGCTCAGTAAGTACTGGAAATGTGGTGAATGGCGTTGTTACAAATAGTAAAATATCGATGTTAACGTTCCTATGCATGATACAAAAGCCGCTGTTGTTTACACACCCATTCTGGACATTCATGTGGGTTCATGATGACAGACCAGAGAACATGCTCAGTTGATTTCCTTTTCTCTCCTGGAATGTCATCGCCTTGGAAATAAAATCTGAAGAGGGGTTGGCATTCTTTATGTGAAACAACACTCTCAAGAGGTGGCTTTAATCCAGGAGACTCACTTGGTTGGGAACGCAATGTAAATTTCTGGCAAGAGGTCAATATATTACCTTGGTGCATTTGTGCTTCTCCTGGGGTTAAGAGGGGTGGAAATATTAGTCAGCACCACCCAGAACAGGTGGCTGGATCCTAACGGATGTTCTGCTACGGTTGAAGGGAGTTGGGGGAGGCGCTATATTATAGTGATCCGTGCCTATGCACAACCCTGACTTCAACAGTGACTCCTCGAAAGGGTGGTATCCCTGATGATGGATGTTAACTTGCAGATGCACATTTTCACACTGAAGTCATTGCGGTATAAATAGATAGAACAGTCACACACTGACTATTCACTGCACACCAGATTCACCTCTCACAATTTGTTAGAAAAATGGGACTTGCTGATATGCAAGGTTGAAGTATCCAAGAGATAGGTTGTAATAATTCTTCTGAAGGGACCACAAAACATTCTCCAGGCTGCCCTATGTATCCAAAAATTAGAAATTGGTGCTGTTGGCTAGGGAATATCAGGCCAGACTATTCACCACTCGAGGCGATGGGAGAAACGCCGAAGTCACTGGGATGCGGGTATAGATTAAATGCTTGGGAACTTCTAGACTCCATGATCACAGCGGAATTGAGGGCAGATACATTATTATACTTTCAGGAAAGTGAGGGATCAGTCAACTGGAAAATATAGTGAGATGCCTGCAAGGCAGTATTGATGGATATGAATGAAACTGCCACTGCTTAAAATTGTTTAAAAAAATAATGAAATTCTTTGAAAGTACAGACAAAGGAAGTGAGATAGGGTCGAAAATCATACTGGAAAATATGGCTCAGGCAGCATGAGTCGCTTAAAGGTTCCTGTCAATCAGAGCTAACTGATAAAGGGCACCTACAGTAACTGGCAGTTCAATTTATAGGAAGTAGGGGATAAGGCAGGTTGGCTGCCAGCCTGGCTTGGTTGACTTGAGACGGCTGCAAAGTGGATAGGCAAAATGACAATGGCTACAGGGGAAGTGAGAGCAACATGCAAAGATATAGTAGAAGGTTTGTGATGGACACTCACTCCTTGTGTTTGCTTTGTTCGCCCTAAGTTGGCAGGGTATGCCTAGACGTTGGTCTCTTGCTCACATCGCCACTGAATTCAAGCTAGCCTAGCTGATGAGGGGTGTTACCCTGAAACCTGACCCAGGATGCTAGTTTCCAGTCCAGGTAAGACCTGCTTGGCAGTTCGGACTGGACTGTTCCCATGAGGAACAGAGGCAAGACTGATTTGCATATGGCTGGATCTGAAATGGGTTAGTGAATTGAGCAAAAGAACGATGATGGATTCAACCCAGATCTGTAACTGGGGGTGAGTGTCTGAAATGTTTCAGCGCTCCGTCCATCATCTCCTTGTGTTTGCTTCACACAGAACACACCCATTCCATTAGCTGCTAAGAATTACATAGCAATAATTAGGGACGTGTGGGATGTGGGCCACTCTGAAATCACATTTTAGCCATTGTCTCGGTCAGTATACAATGGAGGGATCGCATTACCCAACATTAAACAATTTATTGGCTGACCCGAATCTCTCGAATAAATGGCTGGACATATGCACATAGGGAGGAACTGTCTATTAGGTTGGAGAGGGCAATGATGAAGAAACCTACTTCTGATGAATACATTTACCTGCAGATTCCTCACCTTTTCAATATCCCAGGAACACGACTGGATCCGTAACCTTTTCTCCAATAACTCTGCCACACTGCCAGGGGGCGCACAGTTCCAAGTCGGCACACAGCACCACATGACGTCACTGGAGCCATAAAGTACCCCTGCCTGCACGCTGACGTCACTTACCTTGAATAACTCTCCTCAGAGTAAAAAGAAATCTTTCATTCAACAATTTCTCATTCTGATGATTCTTTTAGGGACAATTGTTGTCTAAATGTCCCAAATGAAGCGATCCAGATTCGACTTTGATGGGCAAATGCCAACTCCTGACCCTCACGAAATCTGCTTCTCGTTCCTGGTTTTGGACTATGATGTAGACAGGTGCAAATCCTGTCAGAAGATGCATCCCAAGGCTCTGAAAGAAAGAAGAGTCAAAATGTTTATGGCCAGAGCTCAGGAACAACTGCCACCTGCACCTCCTCCATTGATTGTTGAACACCCTGTGGAAGATTAAGACACATCAGAGCCAACTCTGTTTGACCCAGCGCCAGTGGCACAAAAGGAACCAACGACCACTGTGCATCCATTTTCCCCTGTGGTGCTGTCTCCAAGGCCCAAGTCAGGAACCCAGTACCCTAAATTGGAGGATTTGTGGATAGATCCTTAAAACTTTCTGAACACCATGTTAAGTATATGTATTAAAGACATGATCCCCACTGGTGTGCCGCTTGGCTGGTTATATGACGGAACCCTGCATGCATTTACCACGCATGCCTTTACAACACCAACACAGTCACTATCCTGACTGTGACTTTACCATACATTTGCCTTGGGGGGTGCTGGACATTAGAATAGTGTAAATTAGTATTCCAATTCCACTCTACTCAACAGTTGGGAAGGTGTTGGACTTCTAATCCAACAACGCGCCTCCCTAAAGTAAGTCGTGCACTGTAGGGCTCTTGTGTCTGGTGAACTGGTTGCTCAAGATGCTGAATGTGTAAGATTGAATGGTGTCTGTCGATCTGCAAGATGCGTATTCACACATCCCTATCCTTAGGTCACACAGGAAGTATCGCCGCTTCACTGCAGGATCAGAGCACTAGCAGTTGAAAGTCCTACCTTTTATTCTCACTTCTGCAGCATGAGTTTTCACAAAGATTATGGCAGTTGGTTGCATCTCCCTCAGAAGCAAAGGAATTTCTACATTCCCTAATCTGGACGATCAAAGTCAAGACTCCAAATTTGCTGATCCACCACATACAAGAAACAACTCCACATTTGTCCGAACTCTGCTTTTAGGTCAACAAAGTCTCACCTTGTGCCTTCTCAGCGCATACTATTCTTGGGGCAGTATTGGATACCACATCGAGTCGAGCCTTCCCTCGACCTCCGAGGATTCAAGAAGTTTAGGCTATGATTCCAATGTTTCTGAATGGAGCGATCATTCCAGTTCTGATGGTCTTGTTAGTTCTTCTATCCTCCTGCATTCTCTTGGTCACGCATGCATGCTGACACACGAGCCCTCCAATGGTACCCTCACAAGAAGTGATTTCAATATGTTGAAGATCTGTAGGCATGCATAAAGATCTCAAGGGACACAGCAGTGGATCTGCAATGGTGGGGCATAAATGTCAACCTGCATCAAGGAAAACTGTTTCATCATCTTTATCACGTATGCCTCTACCTGCTCATCTGGAGGAACAGGAGACCAGAATTCAATCAGTTGGAATTACAGTCAATACATCTAGCTCTCAAGGCTTTCCTTCCTTGATTCCTTCACAGCATGTTGGCCCATATCTTGATGCACCAAACAACAGCATGTGTAATAACATTATTTATGTAAAGTGCTTTATTATGACTTGAAAACGATGCATCACATTAACCTGAAGGCTAATAAGGCTTTGCCCCATCTGGCAGTGTAAGGTTTAAGTTCCTTTTATAAATCAAGTGATAGGTGCTTGAAGCATTGAATTCACACCTTCATGGTAAAAATTCTTGTCACACTGCTCTATGTAGTAGAACATATATCATGTGGATCTTATGTATGTGTTTTTAAGCGCAAAGCAAAAGGGTAAATATTGCACAAGTTTTGTTCCTGGGGCACTCATTCACTATATGTGACTAGAATTTGGACTGACAGGCACGATTACTAAAACCCTGGATGCTGTGATTCACCATGGCCATCACCTGATCCATTCTACAAAGGCCTCAGTGCGGGAGATCCTAAATGAACACTTTTTATGATTTAATGATTTAAGTACTTTTTTGGGTGAAAATCACTTACACACACTGACCTACACCCAACAGCTGGTGGGGAGAGCTCTTAAAGGTCTGCAATACAACTGGGAAAAAAGTCAACCAGACCCCAACATAGTTAACTAGAAGACCCACTCAGCTCCCTTTCAGATATGCGCTAGATTTGGTAACTCACTCCAAGTCCTATGCTTTTCACAGGCCAATCCAGTCCTGTGTGTGAAACAAGCTCCCAGAGTCTTGGAAGTGAGATGAGTCAATCGGTGCTTAAAGGGGTCCTGGAGTGTTCATCCTGGGTTATCTGCAGAATTTTCAATTATCTCGAGCACATAAGCTCCCTAAAATCTTTGACCAGGAATGATATCAAAAGACCCCAAATTCTGTGATGATTTGTTCAGCCATCCCCCAATAGGCCTTTAAGGGCAAAGTTTGTCCCTAAGGAGGCCAAGAAGAATATAGGTGGATTGTGGTGAGGCTGCTGCCGCTTATGACAATAGTGGCGATTTTGCGCATGTGCAAGTTTTAACTTGTGCATGTTTTTAACTTTGTTCTAATTTAAATCTTAAGTTGTTCCTACCTGTTTTCTGCCCCGCTCTACCGTGGCTGAGTGCCGTTTTTGTGGAGGGCATACTAGTCATTTTCTTGGCCACTCCCGGCCATTTTTCCACTTCCGGGTGACGAAGGGGGTGGTTTAGCTTTGCTGTTCTCTCCCCTACTTAACCCGCTGTGTCAGCGAACACACGCAGCGGGCGCGCTGCTTGCTCGCCTATGGCAAGCCAATCGGCGCCAGTCCGCTCCCGGCCGGGACCAGGGGCCACAAATCCTGGCTCTTCTATGTCAGCTCCTAGATGTTATTCGTCCTTGATGCTGCATAATCTTCAACCTTTGAACGCGTCCTGTTAGGTGCTCATTCCAGACCTTTCCCTCCTTCAGTGCTCTTGCTGCAATTTTGAGCTCACTCCTAACACTCAGCTGGCGGCAGTTTATGACCACCAGGCTTGGAGTTGGGTAACCTTTTCTTTTCCTACGCAATACTAATCCACTCTACGCAATGCCAATCTTTTCTACACAACTCCAGTCCACTCTATTCAATGCTAATCCACTCTAAACAACATTAATCCAGTCAGCGCCAGTCCACTACACTCCACACAACTTCACTCCACGCAACTGC
Organism: Lissotriton helveticus; assembly: GCF_964261635.1. NCBI lineage: Eukaryota > Metazoa > Chordata > Amphibia > Caudata > Salamandridae > Lissotriton > Lissotriton helveticus. Next base: position 36,222,557 of record NC_136069.1, read on the forward strand.
ACTTCACTCTACTCCACTCTACAGCACGCACCTCCACGCAACGCCACTCCACGCAATGCCACTCAAGGCAATGCCATGCAACTCTATGTAATACCACTCAATGCAATACCACTTCGCTCCAGTCAACGCCACTCCAATCAATACTACTCCCCACAACTGCACTGCATGCAACGCAATGCAACTCTGCACAGCCACACTCCCCGCACTGCAACTCCACTCAACACAATTTCAATCTGCTCTATATAACACCACGGCCCTTTAGGCAGCGCCACTCCACACAACTCCACTCTTTGCGACGCTGCTCGACTCTACTCTACACCACTCCACACCACTCTACTCTGTGCCAATCCATGCAGTGCCACTCTGCTCCACGCTACGCCACTCTGCTCCATGCAACGCTACTTTGCTCCATGCAACACCACTCTGCTCCATACAGCGCCACTCTGCTCCACGCAGCACCACGCTGCTCCACACAGCACCACTCTGCTCCACACAATGCCACTCTGCTCCACGCAGTACAACGCCACTCCACTCCATAGCTCGCCATTCTACGCAACTCCACAAAAATGCAGCTCCACACAACTGCACTCTAAACAATGCCAATCTACTCCATGCAACTGCACTCCACGCAGCTGTACTTCTCTACTTTACTCTACACCTTGGCACGCCACTCCACAACACCAAACAATTATACTCCACTCTACAGAGCAGCACTCCACTCCACACATCTCCACTCCACTCTATTGAGTGCTGAGAGACCCCCTGGAGGTGATTCAAGTGCTTTACAAATATAAATAACTTAATATTTACCACCCCACGCAATGCCACCCTCGGCCACTCTGATCCACTCTATGCCACTCTAACCCATGCCACTCCACGCAACGCCACTCCACTCATCGCCACACCACTCAACTCCATGCCACTCCATAACACCACACTCAACTTTAGAACATTTCATGCCCCATTTACACCAGTACCTTTTAGTCGTACTGAATAGCAGCCACACTAGAGTACAGCACGGCTAAACATATTGGCAAAGCCATCGGCAAGACCTATTGCATATGCCAATGCTTTTTATGTTTCTGGCTCAAAGTTATTGTGTCCCTAAATCACTTCCTGTTGCCATCTATCTGCTCTTCTGTGATTTATCTCAGAGCATGTCTTGGACGGCTGAATCTTGAACCGCCAATCAGCCCATGCATTTTAAAATTTGTTTAGTTTGTGGTTGGAGTTGGTTGTGTCAGTGATTCTGTCACAGTTCATTCTTGCACCACTAACGCTGACCTCGCTTGTCCCGATCTTCTACGTTCCAGGGCATGGAACTACAATTCCCATCATGCCCGGGACGTCAGCGACGTGATACGCATCCGCGTACAACCAGGAAATAAAGAAGGAATAGCGGGACCCGGCGCTGCCGAATATTCTTGCCTCTGGCTGGTGATTCTAAGGACTACGGATTCGGGGTAAGTGCTATCCAGGCGTGCACTGCCTCCTTGGTACCCCGTGGTTGCTGGGTACTTGTGTTCTGCTGATTTGGCTCTGGGAGAAGAACGCGTAAGGTAACGCTCTTCTTCATGTATTGCTGGTCCTCATACCAGAACTGGTTTTTGTCTCCTGAGAGCGGGAGCGTCTTCATTGATATTACTGGAACGGAACTGGCGTTCTAAGATTTGTGCTTTGGCTTCAATACAGGCAATCATCGTGTGGAGTAACACGAGACTTTGGGTGCATTTTGCTGTGATTGTTATTTGGATTGGGGGTTCACTCTTCCTAGAGGTCTGAAATCTCCTGGGGTCTCCTTATCTCTTCTTACTTACATGGCTACAGTATTTTCCTTTTCAGGTAGGAAATGTTTTAGCTGTATTTAGCGGTAAAGGAAGAGAATTCAGTTGGCCTATACTTAGCCTTGTAGTATGTGTACTGAGTACATCTATTGTTGTTGTTGCAGATCTCCCTCCCCTCTGTCCCCTTCCTTTCCCTCCCTCGCTTGACTATCCTGGTGATCTGTATATTCAACCTCAGACACCGGGGACGTCAGGAGGTGGAACCCATTTATCTTCAGCACAATCCCGAAGACACAGGAAGACTGAGCCTTACAGAATATTCGGCCCACAAATTCATATACTTCCTGATTGTGCTGAACTTGATCTCTCATGGCTACCCTTGATGATGTCATGGCCACCCTGGCGTTGGTACAAACTGAGTTGGCTGCTTCTCGTCAAGAAGTAGCTGACTCTAAAGCAGAAACCGCACAATTGCAAGCCCGCGTAGACAGGTTGCAGGGAAATCCCTTTAATGCTAGTGAAGCCAGGTCCCTCCAGCTTCAGTGGTTGTTGAGATGCCTGCTCAGACTCCCTTAGCTCCTACGGAGCGCTTTTTTGGGGATAATAAAAAGGTGCAGGTTTTCATGACCCAAGTCTTACTTCACTTCATGTGCAAACCTAAAATGTTTTCCACCAATCAGGCGAGGGTAGCATTCGTGATCTCATACCTAGGGGGTGATGCAGCGCAGTGGGCAGTACCGATAGTGAAACGTGAGGATCCACTGCTGTATGTTTGGGATGAGTTCCGCAAAGAATTTGAAAAGACATTTGATAGAAGAGCGGATACATTTTCTGCTGACAAAGATCTTTTGGAATTGAAGGAAGGATCATCTGACTTATTAACATATCTCAACCACTATCGTAGATTGGTGGCAGAAACCGACTGGCCTAAGTCCAAACAATCTGCTGTTTTTTATCAAGGACTCAACGACGAGTTAAAGAATGCTTTAGCTCACATCGACCCGCAACCCTGTACCTGTACAGCTCTCATAGAACTCACCCTGCGGCTGGACCATAGACTTAGGGAGAGGAAGGGAGACCACAAGAAAAAAGAACCTCCCCTGCAACCCTATGAACGAGTGGGACAAGGCCAAAAACCTACAACCACCGTGGAACCCATGGAGATAGGAGCCGTGAGGGCCTCACTAGCGGTGAGTGAGCGTGATCACTGAAGAAAACAAGGATTGTGTCTCTATTGTGGAAAAAAGGGGCACTATCTTCGAGAGTGTCCGGTTAAGCCGAAAACCAGAAGATTTAGATCTGGACAAACCGTGGCTGGGATCGCTGAGAAGGGGGCGGAAAACTCCAAAGCTTGAGGGTAGATGAAGGAGAACCCTCGAGCATCAACATCATTCCTTCATTGACTCCGGCTAGCACGCAATTAAACAACCATGTGTTTATCACCATGACTATGGTCATAAATGAAGAAGAGAATGAGATAAGTGCTATGGTGGATTCGGGAGCCACGGGATGTTTCATGGATTACGATGTGGCTCAAAGACTGGGGGCCCTTCTCGTGGCCAAGAATGTACCAGAAACAGTGTACGCTGTAGACTGGAAAGAACTGGAAGCTGGACCCATTCGGTATCCCACCCCTGGGTATGTTCTCACCTGTGAATCTTATCATCAGCCATCGATACATTGGTCTTCCAGAACCATGCGGTTTGATTCCGAGTATTGCCTGTCCGCTTGCATACTACAGTCAGGTAACCCTTCAAGAGAACTTGCCTGCTCAACATACATTGCCACAGCAGCTGAGAAGGAAATGGTTCTGCCTCACATGTACCAAGCGTATGAAGATGTTTTAGCGACGTCCAGGCAGAAGTCCTCCCACCACACAGGGAATACGATTGTCGAATCGATCTTCTCTCGAGAGCCGTGGTTCCTAGTGGATGGATTTATGCACTCACTCTTCCCGAAAACGAACTACTCCGTAACTATTTGGGCAAATATCTGGCAGCAGGGTTTATCCGGCCCTCAAGATCTCCGGCAGCATCCCCTCTGTTTTTTATTCCTAAGGCGAACGGGGAGAAAAGGTGTTGCATCGATTATAGGGCCCTCAACTCTATAACGGTGAGAAACCAGTATCCATTACCATTGATCCCGGTATTACTGGAACAAGTGCGTCAAGCCAAGATATACAACAAACTCGATTTGAGGGGAGCTTATCACCTCGTTCGTATTAAACAAGGGGACACATGGAAAACAGCTTTTAAGACGCGGAAAGGGCTCTACGAATATTTGGTGATGCCCTTTGGGCTCTGTAATGCCCCAGCCGCTTTTCAATTTTTTCTGAACGAGGTATTGAGAGAACATCTGGACCGATACGTCGTCGTCTATATAGACGACATTCTGATCTACTCCGACAACACAGAAGAACATGTGGAACACGTAAAAAGAACATTGCACTCACTTCAGGAACATCGGTTGTATTGTAAAATCACCAAGTGTGAGTTCCACGTTACCACAGTGGAGTTTTTGGGAGTCATGTTAACTCCATCCGGTCAAGTTATGGCCGAAAGGAAAGTCCAAGCAGTGAAAAACTGGCCTTGCCCTGAAAATGTTAAAGACATACAGAGTCTGCTTGGCTTTGCCAATTTTTATCGAAGATTCATTCGGGGATTCTCTGAGATGGTTACCCCGTTAACCCGTCTTACCAGGAAGAACACTCCGTTCGAGTGGAACGAACACACACAAGACGCTTTCATCCAATTGAAGAAGGCGTTTTCTTCGGCCCCCGTCCTCATCCATGCCGACCCAGACTTGCCTTTTCTGGTGGAAGCCGACGCATCCGAAGTCGCGTTGGGAGCGGTTTTGTCCCAGAGAAATGTAACGACTGGACAACTCCATCCAATTGCCTTTATGTCCAGAAAGCTGAAACCGGCTGAGATGAATTACACAATCGCAGAGAAGGAGCTCTTGGCTATTCGAGACGCATTCTTGGAATGGAGGCATTGGCTCATGGGTGCTCGCCATCAGGTGATTGTTTACACGGATCATCGCAATCTGCAATTTATGCGAGCCACCCGCCATCTCACTCCTCGGCAGTTGCGGTGGATGCTATTCTTTGAAGAATTCCATTTCACGTTAACCTACAGGCCTGGGGTGAACAACAAGAAGGCGGATGCCTTAACGCGTCAAGAAAACCCAACTATGCACGCTGTAACCCCGGAGAGAGCCATTATCGACCCCTCTAATGTTTTGTGCACAACACGGACGGAGGATTTCCTAGTACAAGCAAAATCAGGAGTTCAAACCTGTACTTGGAGAACTTGGTTAAGATAGCACAAGGATTGGAGGTTGAAACAAGGAATACCCATGAAAGGGTCGCAGGTATTGATCCCTACCATAGCGTTACGGAAGACCGTGTTTTCATGGTGCCATGATTCACCTTGTGCTGGGCATACAGGGTATGCAAAAACATTAGAAAAGGCATTAAGACAGTTCTGGTGGCCCTCCCTACGTCCTGATGTACTGAAATGGGTGAAGGAATGTGCGAAATGCGCTCAGATGAAATCTGATAGGCAACAACCTCAAGGATTGCTACAACCTATGCCCACTCCTGACCTGCCATGGGAAAGGTTCTCTGTGGACTTCATAGTGGGCCTCCCTAAAGACCAAGGCAAAACGGCCATCATAGTGGTTATAGATTACCTCACTAAAATGGGACATTTCATTGCCTGTAATCGAGTTCCCACCGCAGGACAATTGGCACATCTCCTTTTGGTACATGTCGTGCGGCTGCATGGTCTCCCCAGGGTCATAGTCTCTGACCGGGGGGCACAATTTACGGCTCGGTTTTGGAAGACCTGGTGTGCGGAATTGCGGATTTCCTCTTCCCTTTCTACCAGTTTTCACCCCCAAACCGATGAGCAGACGGAGCGGCTTAACCAAACGCTCAAGCAATTTCTGCGATGTTATGTACAAGACAACACCGATGCCTGGGTGGATTGATGTGGGTGGCGGAGATAGCATATAACAGCACGCAACATTCCTCCACACTGCACACCCCTTTTTTCAGTTCCTATGGCCACCATCCTAGGTTCAACCATCTGTTGCTCCCCAGTACCAACACCAAAGTGCCAGACGTCAGGGACAGATTGTTGCGTGTCCGCAAGATTCTCCTTGCCACACGCTCGAATCTTATACGTGCCAAGAATAGGTACAAGGTTCAAGCAGATAAGCATAGGCGACCTTGCCCTGTGTACAAGAAGGGGGAGAGGGTGTGGTTATCCACCAAGTACATTAGGTTTAAAAAACATAGTGTGTTCAATCCCCGGTTCATCGGCCCATATCGAGTGATAAAGCACGTCAACCCTGTGGCGGTGAAGCTACGGTTGCCGGCGCATTTCAGGATTCACCCTGTTTTCCATGTGTCCCTCCTGAAGCCCTCGCTCTGCCCTGTTCGACGGCCTCCTTCGCCGGTGTGGGTGCTTCAGGACCGTGAGTATGAGGTTCAGAGGGTGCTGGATTCTAAGTGGGTGCGGGGGCGCGTTCATTATTTGATTTCTTGGAAGGGTTATGGGCCTGAAGAGAACTCATGGGAACCCGCAGGGGCAGGTCATGCCCCTCGTTTGGTGGCGAGGTTCCACCGTCTGTGTCTGGGTAAACCGGGTGCTGGTCAGCGTCCCTCGTGAAGGGGTATGTACTGTCACAGTTCGTTCTTGCACCACTAACGCTGACCTCGCTTGTCCCAATCTTCTACGTTCCAGGGCATGGAACTACAATTCCCATCATGCCCGGGACGTCAGCGATGCGAGACGCATCCGCGTACAACCAGGAAATAAAGAAGGAATAGCGGGACCTGGCGCTGCCGAATATTCTTGCCTCTGGCTGGTGATTCTAAGGACTACGGATTCGGGGTAAGTGCTATCCAGGCGTGCACTGCCTCCTTGGTACCCCGTGGTTGCTGGGTACTTGTGTTCTGCTGATTTGGCTCTGGGAGAAGAACGCGTAAGGTAACGCTCTTCTTCGTGTATTGCTGGTCCTCATATCAGAACTGGTTTTCGTCTCCTGAGAGCGGGAGCGTCTTCATTGATATTACTGGAACGGAACTGGTGTTCTAAGATTTGTGCTTTGGCTTCAATACAGGCAATCATCGTGTGGAGTAACACGAGACTTTGGGTGCATTTTGCTGTGATTGTTATTTGGATTGGGGGTCCAAGCTAGGACTCGCCAATCGCCCATTGGAGTACAAAACTTTGTGTCAAGCCTTTGAAAACGTAATAGAGTTCACTGAGAGGAGAACTTTGCAAGTATACAGAGACGCTAAGGAGTATTACCGTTTCCTGCTGTTCTTGCCTGCTTTCTTTTCTCCGCAACCTGTTCTTTTTGTTTCTACACAGAGAGATTTACGTTACAGGGGATCACAGTCCTAAGAACATCACATGAAGCGTGTTGGTATGTTATGGCTCATATTACCTAACGTGCTTCTGCCACGATTGGCATGTTCCCTAATGGTTGTTGTCTCTTCCTAGAGGTCTGAAATCTCCTGGGGTCTCCTTATCTCTTCTTACTTACATGCCTACAGTATTTTCCTTTTCAGGTAGGAAATGTTTTAGCTGTATTTAGCGGTAAAGGAAGAGAATTCAGTTGGCCTATATTTAGCCTTGTAGTATGTGTACTGAGTACATCTATTGTTGTTGTTGCAGATCTCCCTCCCCGCTGTCCCCTTCCTTTCCCTTCCTCGCTTGACTATCCTGGTGATCTGTATATTCAACCTCAGACACCGGGGACGTCAGGAGGTGGAACCCATTTACCTTCAGCACAATCCTGAAGACACAGGAAGACTGAGCCTGACAGCTTCCGGGTCTGCAGGTTAACATTCAAATGTAGTATGCTGCCATTTGGTCTTGTATGCGGTTCCCAGTCTATGGTGTTATTGTGGTTAATTATTGAATATTTTCACATTCATACCTTCGTTCACATGCTGCTGTTCTTCTGAGTAGCATTAAAAGGAGTTGTAGGTTGAGTTGGGAGAAGTTTGTCGTTAGCAATATATTTTTATAGGTGATAGTTATACTGAATGCATCGGTGAGAAGGTGCTTGGTTCCTTCACAGTACTAGAAGTTTCTTTAAGTATTGTGAGCTGTGTTTGAAGATCTCTTAGCTCCCAATTTCTGGTGCATTGACAGATTTGTTTTGTATGATGTTTTAATGATCTTTAAATGGAATGGAATGGAAAATACATTTGTATAGCGCAGCTATCACTCCAAGGAGCATCTTGGCGCTTGGTGCCAACCTAGGTGGGACATGTTGGCTAACTGATGTCGTTCAGAGGGTCCTGTACACTTTATACTAGGGCTTTACAGGCGGTGTCTGTAAGGGAGAAAACCCAGGTCTTCAGGGCTTTCCTGAAGGGCCTTTCTGTTGAAATTTGCCGAAGCTGTGGTGGCAGTTTGTTCCACGCCCTGGAACCAATGACAGCCAGGGATTTCCCACCCTTATTGGTGAGCCTGAATGTAGGGGTCACTAGTAGGTTTTGATTGGAGGACCTTAGGCTACGCGCGGGCAGATAGCGTCTGAAGCCATTCGACAAATACCTGGGCCCCTGTAGGTGAAAGGCTCTAAAAGTGATAACCAGGATTTTGAATAAAATACGCTTATGTATTGGTAACCAATGGAGGGCATTGAGTGCAGCCGAAGCAGATGACTTCCTAGGTCAGCCAAGGACCAGGCGGGCCGTTGCGTGCTGGACCATCTGCAGTCTGTGGAGCACGGATTTATTTGCTCCTGCGTACAGGCTATTGCAGTAGTCTCCAATCTAGATGTTATGAATGCAAACGCTACCGTTTTTCTTGCTGGGAAGGGGAGAAGGTCAAAAAACTTTCGGAGAGTTCTGATGATGTGAAAACAGGTGCCGGCCACGACCACTGCATGTTGCTTAAATGACAGAGCGTCATCGAACTTAATGCCTAAGTTACGGGCAGAGGAGATGGTGTTTGGGGGAGCTTCGGCATCTTCAGGCCACCACTGTTTGGGCGAGAACAGATTTTGAGGACCGAAAGGCAAGATTTCGGTTTTCCCTGAATTACATTTGAGGTGGTTGCACTTCATCCACTCGAAAGTAGCAGTGAGGCAGTCTTTGAGGTTTTCTTCAGCTCCGGGCAGCTCTCTGTCCAGCACCAGGATGAGCTGTGTATCATCAGCGTATGATATTGTGCTGATCGGATAGGAGGAAATAAGCTCAATCAGGGGGACCATGTATAGATTGAAAAGTACAGGGCTCAAGCTGGAGCCCTGAGGGACCCCTGCGCTGATATATTTTTCCTCAGAGCTGAATTCCCCTAGTACAGTGACTTGACGTCTTTGGCCATGAAAATTTTTGAACCATGTCAGCACTACCTCTCTTATCCCTGAGTTAAATAGACGGTCAATCAGGATAGTGTGCGAGACCGTGTCGAAGGCCGCCGACAGATCAAGTAAGATCAGGACGGCCTTCTTCCCTTGGTCCATGGCCGTTCACAGCGTCTCTGCCGTGAATAGAAGGGCGGATTCGGTTGAGTGTTTGGCCCTGAAGCCAGATTGGTTGGCATGCAGGATGTTATTTTCTTTCAGAAAGTTTGTGAGTTGTTTGTTGACAAATGCTTCAGTCAGTTTAAACAACAGAGGGAGCAGCGAGATGGGACGTAGGTTGGAGAGGATAGTCGGATCAGGCAGGGTTTTCTTTTGGAGGGGCTTGACGGCTGCTAGTTTCCATTCACTAGGGATTTCAGCCGAGGAGAGTGAGTAATTGATAATGCTGTTGATGATGGGGTTCACCTCGTTAACCAAGGGTTGTAGGAACGAAGGGGGGCTGGAGTCGAAAAGAGATCCGGATTTACTCGATAGAATGGCCTGATGAGACTCCTCTAAGGAGATGGGGTCAAATGCGTTAAAGCAGGCCATATTGGTGTTTTCCTTTGATTGACTCCCTCCTTTCAGTTTCTGAGGCGGTCAGTATCGGTTTTGGAAAATCCTTGATGATGTGTAGGATTTTCTTTTCAAAGTAGTTGGCAATGGAGTTACAGAGGGGCAAGGATGGTGGAATTTCCTGTGAGAGGGCTCTGGGGTTGGTGAAACTATTTACGATCTTAATGATTTCTTTCTGTCCATTATCAGAAGAGGAAATCTCCTCTAGGTAATAGGCTTTTTTTGCCCGCTTAATTGAAGCATGGTACTGCCTCCGGGCTGCTTTATAGATGTTACAATCGTTGGCCTCATAGTTTCTACGCCACCTTCGTTCCAGCGTTCTAACTTCGCCTAATTCCACTTTTAACGCTTGTGAGAACCATGGGGCACTCTTTTTATTATTCATACCGCGTGAATTGTTTTTTTAGCTCGTTGGATCTGAGGGCTTGCTAAGTGACATGATCCATTCACAGAACAGCTGGTTGTCTGTCGAGGTGTGGCCAGTTAGTGTGGGTTTGCTCTCTATTGCTTTCCCTAAGAGATCTGGCTGGCTAAGTGATTTTTTCCAGTCAGGTTTGAAACTCCTGGTTATTTTCCTAGTGGTTTTCCTTGGAGCATTGTTTCCCAGTGACAGGTCAAATGGGACAAATTTATGATCTGACCAGGTTTGGATGCTAGGGGGTTTGATCGTTAGAGCGTCTGAGTTGGAGCAAGTATAGTATGTGGCCTGCAGTATGAGTCGGTTCCTGCGTCATCAGTTTAAGGCCGAGGACGCTGATTATGTCCATGAAACAGGCTACCCCTGGTCCTTCCGGGGAATCTAGATGGAGATTGAGATCTCCAAGCAGCGTAAAGTGAGCACATCTGAGCGTGAGCTCGCTCAGAACATCACCGATGCTTTCCAGGAAATCTTTGGGTTGGCCAGGGGGACGGTACACCAGGGCACCGGAGAACGTAAAGGAATCATGGATATTTAAACAGAAGGCCATGGCCTCTGCACCCTTGATATCTGGTAGCTCATACGTGGTACATTTCATGGTATCACGGTAGATGATGGCCAGCCCTCCTCCCCGTTTCTTCTGCCTATCCAGATGTTGAATTAAGAAGCCTTAACAAGCATCAGACATATGATGAAGGGAAGGATCTACCAAACTGACAAATCATTAGTTATAGCCTAATACAACATTACAAAGTGTAATAGTTATAAATCTGTTACACTAAATGTCTACAAGGGTACTCTATAGAAAGGCTGACAAGTATATACTCAAGCTCTGTTGTGTTTCAGGAAGGCAACATTTCTTAGACATACATCGCATTACACTGCATTTTGCATTATCTTCCCAATTGCTCATTAAGTTAGGATAATTTCCTGTGCACTGCATGTAACATTTTTCAGCAGCACTCTAATCAGCAACAGCTTTAATCCACTTGCTAAACCTGAACAGTCTTATCAGTGCATGGCAGTTCCTCCCCTATCTCATAGCAGGGTCTATATATACATTTTTCTTGTCTCTTTAAACACGTCTCAATAAGCGTATTGTTATCTCACAGTTAGAGTGCTAGTATTCAGCGGGGCTACAATATGTGGATAAAAATCTGCTCTGCCATTTCCATACTAACTTAATTGGATCTGGTTAGCAGATCTGGTTGCTGTCTCTCTGATCTCAGCATTGTATGTATAACATCGAAATCTAATTGCACCATATGTGGTTGCCAGCAGTTTGTTCAAGACTGCGGACTGTTTTGACAGAAATTTGCACATGCCAACTTAGTTGTCCCGGTTAAGGATGCAAACACCAACAACTGCCCTCTGTAAACTGTATGTGTTGAAGCTAGTAAGCACATAAAACACCCAATCGCTATACATACAGAGTGTAACATTAACACACTGAAATTGTAACATTATTCTTTCCTAAGCTATGAACATGATGAAGTGAAATGTATTAATTAATTTCCTTACTCTGCCATAGGACTTAAGCCACAGCTCACTAACCAAAGCCTACAAGGTCAATACCATTATGTGTTGTTACTATTCAGATTCACATGACTCTGGTACATGCTGGGCTGTTCTTTTTGGAGCAAGATCAATGCTGAGTGTCATGAGAATATTTATTGTCAATAGTGGCACAGTCAGCTAAAAACACGTACTGAATTGCTACTTAGAATAATTACCAGTGGCTGAAATGCATTCAAGTGTTCATTTTTGTACATTTCATCAAAGACATAGCGTACACTTTACTGTTTATAGATTTTGACATTACAAGTATTTTATACCCGCAGAGAGGAGATTCCTGAACACATAAGATGAAGAGTAATGAAGAAAATATGACAATACTTGAAAGCTATATTATACTCAAGAAGAACCAGAAATAATGGCAAGCAGTCATTTGAAATAGAACAACTCAATAAAAGACTGAGACTCTTGTACATGAACAGACAAATCCTAAAAGAACATAAAGTGAAATGTGGCATCTTTTAGAGGCTGAGGCCATCCATGCTGCGGACCCAAAACATCCAAATAAATTGAAATCACAAAAATTACACTGGCACAACACGTCCAGTATGAAAACATGTTAGATACCACCCGTTATCATAGATAATTATCAGGTAGGTAAAACAATGCTCCCCTCTCCAACATAATAATATAAATGCGGTGTCATTGCACTTCTACTTGAAAGCTCTTAACATAGGTTGAAGACACAGCCCCTGATAGAAAGACCTTACATATGTTTTTTTTTTTTTTGCTGAGTTTTATATAGCGCGAACTTGACCCTAACCGAATCGGGTATCAGAGCACTTTACATAGCACCAGCTACGTTACATGAGGACACACATTCATTTTTTTTGTTAGGCATGGGAAGATTAATCGATTTGCCTAGAATCACAGGATGTTTGGCGTCCTTACCGAGACTCGAACCCAGATCCCCCAGGTCTATTCAACATTATTATTAACAACAGATGCACTGGAAATACTACCCATATGTAGTGAATATGTAGTGAATATTATAATATACTTAGTGATTTAACAATTGTTAGTAAGCAAACACATTAACATGATTTATGCCAAAATATAACTTACATCTAGACTCTAAGAAAAAAAAAACTCACAACGTAACATCAGCTTTGGCTTCTCCTCAGTACCAAAGTAGCATCACTTGACATGCACAAGTGAAAACCCATGAGTACAGATTGAATGTGGCAAGTGTTCATCAGCCATTACAACTAAGAATTAATTAACAAACAAAAAAAGAATATAAAGGCACTGTTTACAAGAAGATTTTAACAACTCATCCCTACGCTGCCACCAGTAACAACTCAAGAGAAAGCTTATTTAGCTGTAATGAATGTACGATAATTTTTTATGAGTCATCTGCGCTGAGGGGCAAATATCAAACACAAACAGCAGAAAACACAGACTCATACAGAGAAAATGGAAAGAACAAACCGAAAGAACCCTCTGCGAACCTGCACATTAGGAAAATCATACTCCTGCAGTGAAAATAGCAAGCGCTTTACTTTCTCAAAAAAACTAAAGATCCTTCAGCGAACTCACACCAGGAAAAAAACATATCCTTGCAGTGAATGTAGCAAACACTTAACTGATTTATCAAAACTTAAGATCCATCAGCGAACACACACAAGGGAAAAACCATACACATGCAGTGAATGCAGTAAGGGCTTCACGCGAGCATCAGAATTAACCCTCCATCTGCGATGGCACACAGGAGAAAAACCATACACTTGCCAAGAATGTGGAAAGAGCTTTAGTAAATCTTCACATTTAAAGAGCCACCAACAGACACATACAGTGGAAAAACCATATACATGCAGTGAATGTGGAAAGAGTTTTTCTCGTTCATCAGCTGTAAAGCTCCACCAGCGAACGCACACAGGGGAAAAACCTTACACTTGCAGTGAATGTGGAAAGAGCTTTATTAGATCTACGCATCTAAAGAGCCACGAGCTAACACACACAGGGGAAAAACCATATGCATGCAGTGAATGTGGAAAGAGCTTTACCCATGCCTCATACCTAACCATCCATCTGCGACGGCATACAGGAGAAAAACTATGCACTTGCAGTGAATGTGGAAAAAGCTTTACTCGTTCATCAAATCTAAAGAGCCACCAACGTATGCACACAGGGGAAAAACCTTTCAGTTGCAGTGAATGTGGAAAGAGCTTTAGTAGATCTACTTTTCTAAAGCTCCATCAGCGAACACACACTGGGGAAAAACCGTACACATGCAGTGAATGTGGAAAGGGCTTTGTTCAGTCATCACACCTAACCGTCCATCTGCGAAAGCATACAGGAGAAAAACCATACACTTGTAGTGAATGTGGAAAAAGGTTTAGTAAACCCGCACATCTAAGAATCCACCATTTGACACACACGGGGGAAAAACCATATACATGCATTGAATGTGGTAAGAGGTTTACTGAAGCATCACACCTTGCAATCCATGTGCGACGGCATACAGGGGAAAAACCTTACACATGCAGTGAATGTGGAAAGAGCTTTATTGAAGCATCATACCTAACCATCCACCTGCGATGTCATACAGGAGTAAAACCATACACTTGCAGTGAATGTGGAAAGAGCTTTAGTACATCCAGAAATCTAAAATGCCACCATCTAACGCACACCGGGGAAAAACCTCACAGATGCAGTGAATGTGGAAAGAGCTTTACTGAAGCATCCGCTCTGAAAATCCACCAGCGACTGCACACAGGGGAAAAACCTTACACTTGCATTGAATGTGGAAAGAGCTTTACTAGCTCATCAACTATAAAGAACCACCAGCGAATGCACAACGGTGAAAAACCTTACACTTGCAGTGAATGTGGAAAGAGTTTTACTAGACCTACACATCTAAAAAGCCACCAGCTAACGCACACAGGGGAAAAACCATAAATATGCAGCAAATGTGAAATGAGCTTTACTCGTTTATCAACTGTAAGTGCATGCATACACGAGAAATCATACGCATGGAATGAATTTGGAAATGTCTTCACTGGAGCATCAATCCTAACGATCCATCTGCAAAGACGTGGGAGAAAGGCCATACACTTGCAGTGAATGTGGAAAGAGCTTTAGTAAATCCACATACCTAAAGACCCACCATCTAACACACACGGGAAAAACATACACATGTAGAGAATGTGGAAAAAGCTTTACTCAAGCATCATGCCTAACAATCTGTCTCCAATGGTATAAAGAAGAAAATACACGAAAATGCTGTGAATGTTCAAAGAGCTTTAGTAAATCCATGTGTCTAAAGATTCAGCAGCTAACACATAAACGGAAAAAAACACATGCTGTGGGTGTGGAAAGAGCTTTATTCAAGCATCAGTCCTAACCATCCATCTTTGAAGACATACAGAAGAAAAACTATATAAATGCAGTGAAGTTGGACTAGGCTTTGCTATCGCAACATATCTAAAATGCCACCAGCACTCAAACACAGGAAAATCAACATAAAATCTGTAGGATGTTTCAGTGATTCATAAACTGTAGGACACCTGAAAATCCTCAAATATAGTAAATATAACAGCTTTCGTGATTCATCATGCCCAGTGGTCAGTTAGTGAACACATAAAAGCGAAAGTAACATTCTGTTGTAATGGATGTGGGAAGGGCTTCCATGCTTTTTTGCAACTACCTGTGCATCGGCAAATATACACACTGGAAAACTCCTACTTAAGCTTAGAATAGGGTGTGTTTCAGTCTCTCTTGAAGTTATAAGTCACTGTCAGCAAAACATCCCAAAAACATGTTTGTGGTAAATGTGGGAGTGTTTCATTTACTTTTCAGTATTAAAGTTTTAACTTTTATGAAGAACCTTCCACTTTCAGGTAGCAGTCAATAATTGCAATTTCTAGCTTTGGAAAAAATACAATAATATGTTGAAACTACCCTCCCACTGTGGAAGTTGCCTTGTGCATGCTATATGGGGAGATTGCTTTTTGATCCAATTATGCAATATATTGATAACCTTTGACCTTGTTGACCATGGGGCACATTTGTTTATTCCATTCATGCACATGGGGTTGATGGATGCCCTAAAGATCTATATAAGCATTAAGGTCCAGTTACATTTAAATGTATATCCGTTCTTTTTTTGTAGGATAATAATAGGTAGCCATGTATTATGGCAGCATATTTTCACCACAGGGATGATGAAGGCCAAAGGTCATGTGGTTTGTAAATTATAACCAGATGCTTTAGATGGGAATGTAGGGTCATGTCATAAATATAAGCCAGTTTGTATTTTTATATTACATGATTATTTTATGGCATTTGTTTTAAAAAATGTATTGTTTTCAAATGGGAATGTTTACTTACAATTGTAAGTGAAGTCTGTATAAGGGTGAGATTGTTCATGCTGTTTTTCACGTTTATTTATTAAGATGAGAATGATCAGGTATTCATTTTCATGATTGAAATAATAAATCATCAAAACACAATAATAAAAGTCTGTAGACTGGTTTGAGGCTAGCCATTTGCAGATAAAACCCATATTTCATAGAGACCCATGAAATGTTTCCAGAACCCCATGAGGTCAGCATAAGAGCATATTACAGGATTACCTGCTATGTGTTTTTTTCTGCTATTAACGTATGATATCATTTGGAATTATGTATGCTTGTAAATAAAAGAGTACAATGTGTTGCGGATAGGATGCATCAATCTTTTTTATGTATATTGGTTTTACTTGTTTTTAGTAATTTTGATGTGTAGGGTGACCAGATGACACCATCTCGCAAGAACGTTTGTTTGAAGTCATAGACTTTCTTTTAAGAATCTTTTTTATGAGGTCTGTTAGTTTCTATTGAATAAGAACCTTGATTGCAATACCTGCAATGCACTAATATAGTAAATGAAATCCAGACTTGTCATGCAGCATCCACATGGCATTCATCTTGCCATCCTCATGGTGTTCTATTATTTATAGTTATTAGAAAAAAAATTGTGAATGCATTTTTTACTTTTTTTAAATGTTTGATTTCACTTACTGTTGGTAACCTTGTCATATCTGTAAATAGCAATCCAGATTAGAACCTTTTTTTGAATTTTGCACACAGATTACACTTTAGCATAAATACTGTCTTCTCTTTGCTTTATTGGGCAATATTGCTAACACAATTTTATGTTACTGCATTTTCCCCTTATTCAACAGCAATTTTTACTTTCATAGCACTCTGTCTGTAGAGCATACTTGGGCACAAGACACATGCATTTCCTTTACTTCTGATAAACTCCGGGAGAAGCAGTGTTAGCTTCCCAACTTCAACAAATTGGACTGTAACCAACTGACGTGGGATGGTGGAAGTAAATGAAACTTATCTTTAGAAAAGAACATGCTATGGAAAGCTGTGGATAATTGCTGCCACTCTCTAAGCATTCTCCACTTTCTTGAAAAACACTTAACTAAATATGGAAGCATGCATCATTCACACCATGAACTTCCAAGCTAACGTTATACAGTCTACTCTCAGTTGACATTGACTTGTAAGTCCCAAATGAGATCTTGCTAACTCTATCACACTAGAGAGCTTTACTCTCTGGAAGGTGGCTCTGTGGACGGCCCATTATGAGGTGCAAATACTTTCCTTTTGCTTCATTGTATTTATTTGTTTAAGAAAGCTGTGTAATATGGCAAATATTTCATGGTGATGATGACTTTGTTTTGAAATGTACTCTAAACAAAAAGTCCTAATCTTGCAAATAAACAAAACAGTATGTATGTTGATGCACAGAATGTGATATGTTTTGTATGTTGGAAGGGAGCATGAGTTTCAAGTAGGGAAATCCGAAGTTAGTCATCCATCAACAAAATGAATAACTAGCAAATTGAGCTCAGCAGCTTTGCACTGTATGATTTGTCATTGCTGTATGCTCTTGTGGATTAGTTATTGGCAAACATATTTAACTATAACTATAGCACAAGGAGTTAAATTAGTGCAGGGGTGGGTGCCAGACAGCTGCTGCTCAAAGTGACCACACTGCAGTAAGCTCCTGAAGCCAGATACTAAAATCCACCTCTCTCCATCCTACAGCTAACATGTTCAAAAACACCAAACAACAGCATGCTAAATAGTGTGCCGTCTGCTGATTCTGGAGAGCAATAAATCTGCTACCCTGGACAGACAGGTTGGCCTGGATCATCGCTATCCCTAGTCCCAATGTGACCGGTGCCAGTGCTTAGGGCAAGGAGGGTACTTGGCATGACCGCAGAGATTAGCAGAGTATGGTATGCCTCAAGAAAGACCTGAAGCGGTCGCTCATGCTGGTTGTAAGGTCGGCCATTCGGCAGCAATACACCTCCATGTGGGTTCCAGCAGAGGAGGGGTGTTAGAAAGGGGGTTTCTTGTTGGCATAATATGCACCCTGTCAAAGCAGGAGCCACAATCCTAGTCAGGGGGAGTCACTACACAATCTAAATTATCCTGTGCTCACCCTTGGTAGCTTGGCACATGGCAGTCAGGCTTAACGTAGGAGGCAATGTGTAAAATATATGTGCAACAATTAAACAGTAAAATAGTGACAACACCACAAAATAACTCCACAACAGTTCAGAAAAACGAAAGTATGACTTTATTAATAAAACAAGGGGTACTGCTTACTGTGGAATTCTCCTTTGCCACGAGGATTGTCCCTGATTCCCGCCTGCATACAGAGGCTGTTCTTGTTTCCTCTACTCTTCGCGACACCCGCTCCGCGGGTGCCGCTCACAAACCAACTTTTGCCGACACGAGCATTGTGTTTGCTGCCTGTTTTCCACCCGCTCCCTGAGGCTGTCTTACCTGGTGTGAGCGGCTCCGCAGTCGGCGGATTCCACACTCGCTCCCAGTGTTTAACAGCCCAGGTTGAGGACTTTTGGTGAACACAGCGCGTGGAGCCTACCGGGGGACTGCGAGGACCAGCATCCTTCACTCTGCACAGCTGGTGCCTCTTCCCCCGGCAGCCACGCCCTCAGCCTTTCGTACTTCACAGTCGCAATCTTCTCCGCGGCGCGGGACGCGCGCGGGACGGAGCCCGGGGCAAAGCCCGGGCCAAGGTCGGGCCCGTTTAAGCCCGTTCAAGACCGGGCAAGACTGGACTGGGCCACGGTATTTCTATTTGTTATTACTTCTTAGACACATAGAAAAATATACACTGCCGCCTATATTGCTGACTGTCTTTACGTGCCCACCACCTTATAGTTCGCTCCAACATGAATAAGGGTACTAGAAGTAAAAAGGCGCTAAAGGTTGCGCAGCTAACAGGCCCGATAGACCTGTTCATCACTAAGACTAATGAAGTGATAGAGCAGAGTATACACATGCTGGAGCGCCGAGTATCACATGAACTGGAAGTGGCGAGAAGATCCTCTATGGGACCTCTCGCTTCTGCCCAAACTCCAATCCATCAGGGACCGATTATTCCCTTGCTTCTTCCAGCAGAACCTACCAACGCCGTGATACATACTGTTCCTAACTCTGTGGATCTATCCGCAACCCAACTGTCTTTTGACTCACACCTCAGTGAGGACCTTGAAAAAACACCTAACTTACAACTCTCCCACTCTCACGATGACACAACAGAGATGAATCTCGTGGGCAGGAGGGAGGGTGCGATAGCTAAGAGGGCGAATAGGAATAAGAATAAACATAATAACACTCCCAACTTAAACAAATCTATACCATCTACAAATACCTATACACTTGTATCAGACCAGCCCACTCTCACCCAAAAATCGCTAGCAACACCTCTGCTATTCATATCCTGGGCCTCCCGGAGAACCTAAACAGTTTGGGAGCAGTGGGGGGCACACATGACATATGCACCTCATGTCTATCTACAAATCAACGTCTCATGAAAAGCATGGGGGAGCTCTTAAAACGTCACTTACAACCTGTGGAAAAGAGTCTTATGAATATTGAAAAACAACTAGCAAAATTAAACACCCCTGCATTTAGGCAGAAAACACTAGGCTCATTTACCACAGGGGAGGGGAAACCTAAAGAGGCTAGTAAACAGGTGCAACCACCTCTAACAGATACCCGACCACGGCCTGTGCCTTCTGAAAAAGTTGTAAACATACAGCCCGAGCAGAAGGCTATACAAAATACCCCAAGACCTACCCCAAAAGAGGGGAAGGGAAAACTTAACTGTACTTTAGATACCTCCAAAGTAGGCCCTCCAAATGGTACAACACAGCCAGCCAAGCCAAAAGCTATTCCATCTATAATACACAAAGATTTGTCTTCACAACCCCAGGCTGACCGTAGGAAAGGTGCAAGGTTTAGGCGCTCGACTCATCTCCCACCTGAGGCGATCCCATACACTGCTATCCTTACTGGGGTCCCTGATCTGGTGGATAATGTCGACGAACCGCCTTGGTCACTACGAAACAAGGTACTGCAGTGGTTAAGCCAAAACAGACCCCTTCAATCCTTAAACTCCAGTAGAATTACTTCAGTACGAAGAGTTTTCTGGATTGGTGAAACTAAAAAAAGCATCCAGGGCGATTGCATTATAGTCAACTGTGATGACCCTTCCACAGTGGACTATATTTGCTCCTGGCCAGCTTTGGCGAAAAGGGGAGGGATTGATGCACATCGACTTTCCTTCTTTTACTCTCCACCTAATATTTCTAACTATGGAGAACCTTCGAGTTGGGAGGATGGTCAGGACTGGTCTTGGAGTCAGGTGGGACATTGGAATAGAAACAGAAATAGACACTGGACAAAAGAATAGGATCCTCGCCCCTGGTTCCCAAGAAGAGAACAGTCAATTCCTGAAGGCTGGAGGGGCTTCCCCACAAGGAACAGGTTCGACTGTTTAGATATGGTCGATTGACCAACAGGGCTTTTGAACAGGGCAAAAGGGGCCGAGCGGACATCTGAGCCTCCCCCTGCTTATCCAACTCAAGAGAGCCCAGCTCAGTTACACAAAAATATACAGATTAACTGTCACACTAGTCAAGCCATGTGGAATATCGCCAACGCTCCCGACTGGGAGCTAGTACCTCTGGACCAGCAGTCCATACACCAATCAGCCTCAGGCTCAACATATGTTGGACTACCCGCCTTAGAAAAAAATGACATTCTTGATACACCCCTAGGAGTGGTAAAAGATGTAGAAAGTCAAAAAATTATAGGAGAAAGCACAGATAGTACCGACACCTTAATCCCACAGGCGAGAGGATCTGTACAAATAGAGGGCAGAGCCAGCCTGAAAATAACATCCTGGAATATCGCAGGACTCTCCAAAAAATCAAGGGACCAGACATTCTTAACTTTCATGGAAAAACTGGACATAATTTGTCTTCAGGAGTGCTGGGACCAGGAGGAGACTCATATGGAGGGTTTTAGCACTTTTTTTAACTTCATCCATACAGGGAAATCGAGGCAGGGGCTCTGGAGGCCTATGCACTTTTGTCTCTAATCTGGCCAATCTGACAGTGATCAGATTTGAGGGGTTAGGGCTGAATGTGAGGGTGCGTAAATCTCTTCAGGGACTTACGATCAAAGGGAAAGGGCGTAGCCTTCTTTTGATTAATGTATATAATAATGTCCCAAAAGAAGATGTTAAAGCATTTATAGATGAGCTAATCACTATTTTAAATAAAGGGGCAGGGGAGGCACATTGCATTCTCATAGCTGGAGATTTTAATTGTCATTTATGTCCACATGGTGATTCAAACATCTGTGGCATTATAAATCTAAAAGAGGAACCCAGCACACATTTCGAACATTCTATTTTCGGCAATATGCTTAATCAAGTTATGCACGACTGGGACATAGGATTCGCGAACGAACTCTGTGAGCCCATGGTCGTTTTTCAACCAACTTTCCACGGCCGAGGGGCAGGGACCGTAATAGATTTTATATTAATGTCAAATAACAACCAGGGCTCCATGATGGGGTTCGATACTGAAGCATTAGCAATGAGCGACCATTTTCCAATTAGTGCCAGTATTGCCATGGGCAACCACGATAGTCATAAAATAAGCATACCCGAAAGACTTTATCGTCATTCCATCTCCCTGTCCAGGAAAAATGGATATGCCATTAAGTGGGCTAAGATTGACCCCAAAAAATTTTTGGAGGAGCTAATTAGCAAAAATCTGGATCATTTTTTAACATGTCTGGATCAATATCCCAACCCCCATCTAATCACAGTAGCCTATGGCAAGATAGTTGAAACTATAAATGAGAAATTAATAAGAAACAAAAAGCTAGAGAGGAAACAAGATCAACTGGCTGGTTTAACTCTGCTTGTACTAAAGCCCATAAAGCTCTATTACAGGCGATTAAGACCTTGCCAAAAGATATTAGCTTAATTAAAACTGCCAGGCGTTTCTATAAGCAGACCTTACGAGATAGGAAAGAAGAACTAAAAAGGTGTGCTTCGGAGGCTTTAATAAAGGCTAGCGCTCTGCGGGACAATATCTCCTTCTGGAGAGAAATCAATGCCCCCTTTTCTGACAGACTCTATAGAGGTCGCTATAGCTGAAGATGTATGGGTTAGTTATTTCACGTCTCTGTATAAAAAAGACCTATCAGTAACGTTAAATCCCTGCATTACATTACAACGAGATGACACTACTCGGCAGTTGGAACTTTTACCAACCCAAGATAGTTTTCCACTCAATATAGTATTTTCTCCATTAGAGGTTGAGCAAGCAATCTCTCAGAGCGCAAATTCAAAGGCCCCAGGTCCAGACGGAATCCCCATTGATCTATTTAAAGAAAACATTGATCTATGGGCCCCACTCCTTGCAAACGCATTAAATGCTTTTAGCAAACTAGGCTTCCCTGACACATGGCATGAAGCCATAGTAATTCCAATATTTAAAAAAGGTGACAGGCAGGACCCAAAATGTTACCGACCTATTTCTCTGCTCGATACCCTGATGAAAGTAGCTGGTAGAGTGCTACTAACTAAACTACAAGCCTGGGCCAAATCTGATGGGATCCTCTCCAAATTCCAATATGGGTTTAAGAGTGGCATGGGCACAGTCGAGCAGGGTTTAAACCTGACACTAATAACGAATAAATACGTTGTAGCAAAAAAAGGGAACCTGTTCCTAACATTTGTCGACCTATCCTCGGCTTTTGACTGCCTGGACCACAGGATGTTATGGAATACCCTGGCTAAAATGGGGATAGACCCAGACATTTTAACTTTTATAAAGGAACTCTATAGAGAGGCAGGCGCTACAGTTCGATATGGTAAAAACGGAGAGCGAACTAGAAAATTCCCCATAGAAAAGGGTGTTCGCCAGGGCTGTATCCTCGCCCCATTCCTTTTTAATTTATATATTAATGAGGTGGCAGACTCCTTAATTGAGTTGAAAGTCGATTATCCCAAAGTAAACGGCTTGTCGGTCCCATTACTATTATATGCCGAAGATGCCGTGATCATGGCACGCACGCAGTTGGGCCTCCAGAAGGCCTTGACTGGATTTGCGACTTTCATGAGTACTAGAGGATTAAAGATTAACGTGGGAAAAACTTTTACCATGTGTTGTACCTCTAGAATCAATCCTAAGCTAGACTGCAAAACTTTTGTAAACCACACAAAGATAGCTTTGACCAAAACATTTTCTTATCTAGGCATAACTTTTAATAACAGGGGTACATGGACAACAGCCATCACCACACGCAATTTGGCTTTTTCACGCACAATAGGTGCAGTCAAACAATTTGCTAAGAAGCTGGGCGGCAAACCCGTAGACATTCTGCTTAAGATCTATGCAGCTAAATGTGTCTCTACGGCAACATATGGTGCTGGCATTTGGGGGACGGCAGATTGTACCCAAATTCAAACAGTAGAAAATGCATTTTTCAGGTACTTTCTATCAGTCCCAAGATCTACCTCTACGACTGTTTGCCACAAAGAACTAGACAGAGTCCACATCACTGATCTAATAAAAATAACTCCTGTCATGCTGTGGTATAAGATATGGACCTCTGAGGACACAGTTTTTAGCAGGGAAGTAATTCAAGACTGTATGAATCAATCAGATCCTAGCAAGTTTGTATGGTTAGCTTATGTCAAAAAATTTGTGAATTCTATTGGTCACCCAGAATTTTACTTAACCCCTATTTCATGTACACAAATGACTAAAAAAGCTTTAAAAGGAGCATGCCTCAACCTATTAGAGGAGAGGCGGTGGTACTTAGATGGAAATAAATCTACAATCATCTCACACCGCCGCATCCTTCATGGTCCTGGCCTCCATCCCTATTTGGCTCCAGCTTTTTCATGCTATCATAGAATGCTTCTTACGCGGATGAGGACTGATTGTTTTTATAGGTTAATATCTTTCCCGGCCCCAAATGACTGGTCTGTTAAACTGATAAACTGTCCTTGTGACGACTTATCTACCCAGTCAAACATTCATTGTATATTTTTCTGTAATTACTATGAGTGGGGCAGAAAAAGGTATTTGCTACCAATCCTGAAGCTGTGGGGACTGAGAAACTGTAAACCAGCACTGATTAGATTGTATATGCTGCAAGATGAACTCACTATCAATGCAGCAATTAATTTCCTGAAATCTGCGGTAAAATGCAGAGGTACGCTGGCCTAATGTAAATGATCATTGAGTAACGATTGAGTAACGATTATAGTATTGTATTATATTGTGCATAATTACATCAAATAGCACACAAACTCTTTCTAGGCCGCATATGTGTTTCTTGCACATTATGAACTTTATGAATTCTACGATCTTCTTGAACCATATGTATTTTAGAAACTGTTTTTTTACAGACTCTGCTTTTATTTACAAACTATTTACACGCAGGTAGCGTGATTTTTAACTTGAACCAAATGTATGCCATGTATGTTATGTTTTGTACATTTCTTGTGCTTTTATGGTCTTTTTTAAATATCGAATAAAGCTAAAAAAAAATAAATAAATAAATAAAATAAAACAAGACAAAAATGATGAACCTCCAATATGTCAAAGTTGAGATGTGAATTTGAAAGTATAAATTGCAAAATAGCGCTTGGAAGCATATAGTGCTTAGAGGGTTGGCCGTGCCGGACTGGAACAAAATATAAAGTTCATCCAACCATGATGGAAGGCGGGTGGGATACAGGGACCCACTTAGGCTTGCTGAATAAAAGTACCTTGATGTACGTCAATAGATACAGAGTGTAGTCAAGCGATGCCTTGGTGATCCCCGTGACAACTGTGGCGATGGGATGAGGGCCGTGAGCTAAGCATTGGTCCCGGAATATGGTGGGTCCAAGGGCGATGCTGCGGCTCTGAGTGTGATACGCCAATCTGATTCTAGAGACATCAGGTGGTATATCGATAAAGCTGCAGCAGACCCGTAGGTCCACATCCAAGGATCCAGGACTGGGCTGACACCTCTTGGCAGGACAGACTCACCAGCGGATGAGCCCAAGGGCTTGAAATTAAGAGTTCTAAGTCTTTTGCCTTCCTGAGACCTAGGCAACAGGAGGTGAGCTATTGGAGACACTCTGGGTTGAAGTGATGCAGGTCTAGTCTTTTTCACCAAGGCACAGAGAGTGCAACAGCAGGGAAACACAGCACGGCAAACAGTAGATCCAGCAGAGTAGAAGTACTTAAACAGCACACCGGTTCTTCTTCCTGGCAGAGTGGTCACAGGTCCAGAAGTGTACTGAATTGGTAGGGTCAGAGACCCAATACTTGTACCCAAATGTGACTTTGAAGTGGGGCCTTGAAATGAGCTGGTCGCCCCTTTCTTCTCAGCCCTAGCTTCAGACTAGCTGAGAGGGGGGGTTAAATCAACCCTTTGAGTGGGGTCAGGCCTCTACTTATTGAAGTGTATCAGCCCTTCCCTCTCTTCCTGCACAGGAAGTCATCAGAATGCAGATGTATGTAGATGGGTACTCCGACACACATTTCCTTTCTGTGTTTGTGGCTGTCTACAGGAAATGGACAAAGTATAGCTGTCACCCACCCCAGATGTATGTTGGAGACAGGCTGTAAGGCACACAGAGCAGTAAGAGCAGAGAAAAGTGGTATTCCTAAAACAATAATGGTAATGCCAACTTTACCAGTAAAGAGTATTTCTTATAACCATTCCTAAGCTATGAAACCTAATGTAGCTACTCCTTTCTGATCAGAAATTACTGCCTAAAAGTATATTAAGGAATTCCCAATAACAACCTATGAGAGGAGTAGTCCTCACAGTAGTAAAAAACAAGTTTAACGGTTTTTACATGTCCTACCTTTTACTTGCACACCGCCCTGCCCTTAGGGCTACCTAGGGCCTAATGTAGGGGTGACTTAGGTGTAATAAAAGTTTTAAGGCTTGGTATTTAGCTTTAAATATGAAGTGGCATTAAACTGCACACACTGGTCCTGCAATGGCAGGCATGAGACATGGTTTTGAGGCCACTTATGTGGGCGGCACAATCAGTGCTGCAGGCCCACTATTCACGTTTGATTCACAGGCCCTACACACATGTAGTGCACTTTACTAGGCACCTATAAGTAAATTAAATTAGCCAATTAAGGATGAACCAATATTACCATGTTTAGGGGAGAGCGTTCAAGCACTTTAGCTCTGTTTAGCAGTTGTAAATTCCACAGAGGATGCCAGCAAAAACATGGTCACAAACAGGGGAGGAGGAAGGCAAAAAGTTTGAGGTGATTCTTCAGAGATGGTAATTTTCCAACGAGGGGCCATTTTTGAGTGGTATGCACTGGTAAGGTAAATTTATTATGCATGATTAATTAAAACCGTTGCATTCAGAACGTTAAAGGTACATTTAAAAAATATTGAATTAACAAAACAATTTAAGATAAAATACAAGGTTAAAAATGCTTTGGTTTTGTGTTTAAAGACATAAAATTGTTACAACTGTGTTAGCACCCTTTGGCGCAGACATGAAGGTCTTTGTAACGTCAATTATGGAAAGTTTCTTGGTTGTCCAGTGATGTGGTCTAGAACTACATATTCGACTCTCTGTAATAGGTCGTAACTGTTGGCAGCAGGTTTTTTTCAGTCCCAGTGCTGTCAGATCGAAGAATTTTGTAAGGCAGCAGTTTAGCTGCACTAAGGTTGGATTAAAGCACAGCATCACTGCCTGCCTGCAGGACCTCAATCCATGCTGGTTAAGTATTGGTTTTAACTATGCCTTCCGAATGCCCTCTAGCTTCTTCCATATGCATATGATGTGGATCAAAGACTCAATGTCTTTCACACACAGACGGCAGATGTGATCGCTCCCTCTTCCTTCCACCGGTGGCAAAAGCGGGCTGATCGGACCGACTCCCAACAGAAGCCTTAGGAATTTTTCTTTGATCACAAGCTTGGATCTGACCTTGAGGAAGGGCTGAGATTTAAGAACTTCGTAATTGTTAAGCACGACCCAACCATGAGCTCGCTTGGATACCGCTTCCTTATCCTCTATGACCGATATGAGTCTTGTTGTTTTGTGACAATTTTTTTGAAAACCAAATGGGCCATTGGGGTGCTCCAGGCTTCTGTCAGACCAAGAGCCTGCAAGGATTTCTGAAGGTAATCATTAGCCCACAAATTTCCAGTATGAGTCAGCTCATCCCAGAGCACCCTGCCTTTCTACTTCTTGTTTTTGAAGACCAAATTCCAGTCTTATTTGGGGAGGTGAAACAAATTTGGGGAGTTGGAAAATCGCACGATAGGAGGTTGTAATTATGCAGTCGAGGATAGCAGCGTCTCATCCTGTCAAGGATTCGCTCCCATAGGTGACTGTTGGTTGTAGTTTCGCTCGCAGGACTTTTAAAAAAGGGTCGAGTGTTACGTCCGAAAGCAGTTTCTTCAGGGGTTTTAGTGCCCAGCAGGTCATTACTCCCTTCCTTTTTAAGGATTCTAGCTGTGGCTTAAAAGAATTGTTTTTGTCTCAAAGCACGCCAAAGTATTTATAGGTTGTCACCTGATCCAGATATTTGCCGTCCAGGTGCCAGCGATGTTTTGACTTCTTGTGTTGGTTTACGCCCATAACTTTTGATTATTTGAGATTTATTTTCAAGGCGTTCCGGTGTGAAAAATTTTGAGTGGCACCTAGAAGGTGCTGGAGACCTATCGGAATTCTACTGATCAGCACTAGGTCGTCGGCATAGAGTAGGTTTGTCAGTGTCATGCCACCTAGCTTCGGGGCATGTGAGGAGCACGCATCCAGTTCTGCCGGAAGGTCGGCCAGGAAGAGGCTAAAAAGCAATGGGGCGAGAAAGCACCCTTGCTTTAATCACTTTGTGGTCATGATTTTGTTTGAGACGTGCTTTCCAGTGCCTAGTTTAATTCTTATCCATGTGTCGGTATGCAGCTGTATGAGTTGGTCTAGGAGGAGTGGAGGTATCCCCCATTCCTTCGGCTTTTGCCAGACCTTGGATCGGTCGACATGGTCGAAGTCTGCTGAGTAATCTATGAAGCAAAGGTATAGGGGATATTTACCATGCTTTGCTGCATCCATGAGCATGGTTAAGGCCATAATGTTGGTTATGGTTCCTTGCCCTTGACGGAACCTGTTTGTGTTATTGGTATTATGTTGTTTCTTGTGGACCAAGCAACCAAGACTTTGAGTATAATCCCTGCATAGTATTTTGCCTCAGTGTCTATCAAGGCTATCAGGCGATAGTTGTTTGGATCAGATTTTGCTTCTTGCTTAAATATAGGACTAATGATTGAGCCTCTCCATGACTCTGGCATTGCTGTAGTTCTTAGTGCCTGTCCTGTTACTGGGACTAGTGCATTGCTCCAGAAGTCAGAGTCCTGTTTGTATTACAACGGAGGTATGCCGTTTGGGCCCAGTGCTCCTGCCCATCTGCCTCTAGATATTTGCTTGTTTATTGCTTCAACTAGAGTTCCATTTTGCATGTCTCCTGTACAGGATGGGTGGTCGTGGCTTGAGGGGAGAGATGCCTCTAGCTGCGGCGGATTAGGCGGTTCGATGCCCACATTATTTAGACGATTGCTATTACTTCCCACCCCAATTAGGTTTGTTGTGTCAACGTAAATAGGTGAAGCCAATGCCACTGCTGTTTCCGGTTCAAGTGTTTAAAAAAAATAGTCTGTCCAGGTGGCTTCAGTGATATTGGAGTTGATCCCATGATGATTGGGATGCTGCAGTTTGTTTACTGATTGTCAGAATTTGGCACTTTTTCAGATTTGCATCGTGTATAAGTTTCGCCCAAAGATCGTGGTCATTTGTTCTTTTTTTCTCCCATCTCCTTCGTTTTAGTGAGGTCTTTACCTCACGGAGTGTTGTTTGCGGTCTCAGATTGGTTGGAGATTTGCGTTGTTGATTTAGAGTGCTATTTATAGTTTGCTTTCGTTTTTTTGTGATAGGGCTATTTTGTGAGTCGATAGTTGCAGCTGCCACTTTCCGTTGTTTCCAGCCGTTGCTATGTGAGTATTTGTCACCTACAGTTTTGAAAAATATTTCCCAGCTTTTTGTTGGTTGTATTGAATTGACTTGACCTTGGTTGTATAAAGCTTTGGCTCCTGCTGCTATTTCATCTATATTGTTGGAGTTGCACCTTATTCTTTTTAGGTTAGATGTTTCCTCCAGCAAGATGGAAATGCGGATTTCAGGGGTTTGGCTTGGTCTTATTTGAAGACTCAATTCTTGTGGGAGGTGGTCACTAAATACGTTGCTGCCGATCTTGAAGGTGGCGATTTTGTTAAACAAAGTCAGAGTTGTGAAGGTGAAGTCTATATGTGATGATATGGTAGATGAGTGGTACGTGGCTGCTGGTGGGCTGTCGTCCTTGAACCGTCCGTTCAAGGCTCTCATATTTAGAAATTCTAGGCCCCTTAGTAAGTTCTTTGCAATCCCAGATGGCTTTATGAACTGAATTTGGCCTTGTGTTGGTATTCCCCATGCGCTTGAGAGTTCCTGCGTTGAATCTTATTCCTTAGTATACCCTAAGAGGTAGGTCTGTTGATTCTTCTTCCATTACTCTCTGCAACTCCAATAGCAGTTCCTTAGCTGCCTTTGATTTTTGTTTTGGGTGCACGTAAACATTTATTATTATAATATCCTGTTTGGACTGGTTAAACTTGAGTGTTAACTTTGTGGCTTGGATGCCGCCTGGTGGTGTCAAATGTATGGTAAGAGGGAGTAGCTCACCTATTTTGGTTATTGAGGCAAGAAGTATTAAGACCCCCGAGCGTATACATTTGTGGCCGGGAGTGAGTAAGAGGTGTAGCCCTGCAGGTCAAATGGCTTATCTTCCCAGGTCTCTTGTAGCAGGATTATGTCAAAGGAGGTCAGGTATTTTATGAACTCTTGGCCGTTAATGTTCCATGCACATACCGCAATTCTACCGCGTTCTATTTGTGAAAGCGTTGCTGTGTCTGACGCCTGTCTTTTTGGACATTCTGGTGTTATAAGGGGACAACGAGTCTGGGGGGCCGTGGGTCGATTGCGGTGCGAATGTCAAATTTGCCTCAGTTCTTGTGCCTGGTTCTCTGCTTCTTGCTCCTTTCAAGACTGAGTAAGTCGTCTGGCATGAGTTATTTACTTCTGCTTTAAGGAAAGGAGTTGGGTATAAGGGTTTTGGGATTGATTCCATGCCTATCCCCTAGTTTAAAAAGCTGTCTCTTTCCCGAAGGATTCTACCTGCAACCTCGGCTGTTCGCCATTTTGTTCTAGTTGCTTCTGTGCACTGACTGTTGTTTGTTGGCAGAAAATCTACTGATAATATAATTTGTGGTTTCGATGGTTGCTAAGGTTGTGGTGGAATGTAAGAGCCGTAGAATATTCCCTCTATTCAGTGTGTACACACGGCCTCTAGATTTATATTGAGGGTAAAATACTATTGTGTCTGTCCCTTCAGCCTTAGTTATGGCCTGGTCTTGTGACTGTGTGTTATTGCTAGTGATTGATCTATAAGCAAAAGGGTCTTGGTTTTGAGATGGTCTGCTTGTGTTGATGTTTACGCTATTAAGAAGGAGCCCTTGATCAGAGTGATTTGCTGTGAATCTTTCTGTGAATCTTTCAGAGTTGTGACTGTGATGGGAATTAGTCATGTGGTCAGGTAAATTCCTGTCTGCGGCATGCGCTTTGACCTCTTTCTCGTGGTTATGACTTTATGATTGTTGGCATTTATTTAGGACCATCCTGCAGTTTGGTTGTTTGGTGTGTTCCATTGATTAGTGCTGTTCTTCCCGGTGGAGGGGTTGGCGACTCTTTCCCTATGTTTGCGCTTGATTGCTTCTTCTTCTGGCAGAATGCAGTTGGTGGTGGGATCTTGTCAAGTTGATTCCCTTTCTGTTCGGTCTTGTCCTCTTGTTTGTTACTAGGGCTAGCTAGGCTGCTAGGTGTTTGTTGCTGCTGATTTGTATTTTTGATGTTTGCGATCAAGATCTTCGTGCTGTTTGCTGTAACTAGCTCGTCTACATTTGATGTTTCGTCGTATAGCAATTCTGTTGTAGATAAACCTGTCGGAGAGCTGTATGTTGAGGGCAGGGCCTGGTCGGTTGGTTTCTTGTTCCTGCCCTACCTATTTTGTTTTCGCCCTGGTCTTTTTGGTAGGCCTTTGTTTCCGGAGGGTGTTGGTTTTGATCCTCGGGGGGTGGGGGGCGGACTGTTGCCTTCCTTTAGAGTGTTGCTGTTTAGTGATGTTAGCACTGTTGGTTGTGTGCTCAATTGTGTCACGTCTTCCTTCGGGATGCACTTGTTGTCTGTTTGCTGGGATACGGTTATTGGTTTCACAGTCGACAACAGGTCAGCCAGTGTTGTTGGTAGCGTTTGCAACTTGCCCACGATCGGGGCGCATAGGCATTCTTGTTGCACAAGCTGTGTTTTTGCGGACGCTGCCCGCCCTCTCTTTATTAGACCGTTCAGCTCGCCTAGCTTTTAATCGATCCCCGAAGTAAAGTCGGCAAGCGTCTGCAAAACAGTGAGCTGGAGGTCCATTTTATGGGATTAATATTGCAGGGCCGCGGTTGAGTATTGCATGGAATTTAATAGTGATTCCCAGATTGTAATTTTGCTGTTATGACCTGAATTACTTCCTCCAATTTGCAGGTCATTGGGTGATCACTGGGACCGTTGGTGTAAGAAGCGACTAGGTCTTCCCACTCTTGGGAGGGTAGGAAGGTCATGTCGCAGTTGGAGGCAGACTGATCATTGATTTGTGGGAACTGCCCTTGCACTGATTGCGCTGTTCCCTTGATTTTACAAGCAACGGGTGAGCCTGCATGGGATAGTTTATCAACCAAACTGGTGAATGATAAGGTAGGTGATAAGATCAGTAGAGGGGAATTAATTGTTTGCGGTGTCTGTTTCATCTGCTTTTGGGCGTCCAACTTGTCTGGAACTGATAATGGACGTTGATAAGGCATTGGGTCTGGTCTCTTATCAACCATTGCTTGTTGGGGAGAGAAGCTGGCACCTTGGCCTAGAAGGTTCTCGGCGGAGTAACTGGAAAGTAGAGCGTTCAGAGGTTCTGATCCTTGTCCTGAGCCCTCTTGCTGATTAAAATTTGGTTCTGGCGCCGATATAGCCCCAGTTGTTGAACTAATTTGTTGAAGCTGAGGGATGCTGATTTGAGCAATGTTTGTACTTTCCACTGAGTTATGTTGTGATGAGCTAGAGTAATCGTATGTCATATCCTTTTGGAGGTTTTGTCGGGGATCCAATAGTCCCTGTTGCTCGGAATTGTCAACCTTGGTGGCACGAGATGACTCCGTGTCTTTGGTTGCTTGCAGGTAATCTTTGCTTTTGAGTTGTGGACTCATTTGAGATGTTCCTTTAGAGTGGATTTGTGCTACGGTATCGTTCGCTGCCAGTGAGTCTGGTTTGTGATTTAGGCTGTTTGTAGCAAATGGGAAAAGTGGTAAAAAAGGGGATTACAGTCCTTCTATACTAGCGCTTTTAGAGAATATTGCTGTTCCGGGGTCTTTTAGGAAAGATAACTTTGTGTATATTTTGGTTGGAATATACAGAAATTTTTCCTTTTCGGTGCTCCTTCTCCTTCTACCCCAACTAAGTCCTGCTCCACCAGTCTTGCGCTCATTGTGGTTTCTTTATCCCTTGCTTGTGCTGTGATTCTGTCATCCTGTGGCAAAAGGTCGCTGTTGTTATGAGTAGTGATTGAGTGTGAGCTGTTCAGGAATCCAGTTACCTTATCTTCCGTTAAGCAACTTTGTATATCTTCATGTTTGTCGCTGTTTTGAGTGACTTCAAGTTTTTTGCGTTTTGTCTTGTAGCTTGCGTGGTCAAGATGCTGTGGGCTCCTGCCCCTAAGACATCTCGTACCCTCGCTCTTCCGTTTAATTGGCTTGGATTGCAGTCTTGGTTTGGATTTTGTTGGAGCTTTTCTTACTCTGCCAGATCTCATGACTCCTGACTCCTAGCCTCGATGTTTAGTCCTGTTGATTCAGCCGGTTTGATCCGTTAGACCTTTGTTAGACCTGTGTTCTTGGCCCTCAAAGTGGGAGGCGAAGTAGTTAGAGACGGAGAAAGATGGAAGAGAAAGTGGTAAAGATTGCACGAGTTGCTGGCTGTAAAGCTACTGCTGGTGTGCTCAGGCCCTTCCCCTAATTCTTATATGGGGGAGGACTGGTTACTAATTGCTGTTGAGAGAGCACAGGTACGCTAGTGTTCCATTATCTGATGGGCTTGTGAGGGCGCTGGTTGGAAGACCCTCCTCCTTCTGCCCTCCCCCTCTATAGAGGGTCTGCAAGGGATCTGTTAGGCGCACTCGCTCACACTAAATAGAGTTTGGGCAGCAGTTAATACCGTTAGACCTGTTGCACCCACTCACAGAAGCCA
The DNA here is from genome assembly GCF_964261635.1 of Lissotriton helveticus. NCBI lineage: Eukaryota > Metazoa > Chordata > Amphibia > Caudata > Salamandridae > Lissotriton > Lissotriton helveticus. The sequence continues at coordinate 36,256,031 of NC_136069.1, forward strand.
CTGTTCTCTGCTGTTTGCTATTTGCAGCTGCTTTGACACACCGGAGTGGGGCGAAATAGGGAGATAAACTGGATGGTTGAGATGTTTTGTTGGGAGGGGAAAATCGGGGACGGTGGAGCAAAATTGAGGCAAATTGGAACCACTCTATGCCGCTGCTGCACCCACCTTGCTCCAGTCTGTAATTAGGTGATTAGGAGGGGGGCGGAGCTAGCCACGGAACGGAATGGCCGCACTGTAGACGAGCTCCTCTAAGGGTGAGCCTAAATCATCCCAATCCTGCACCACAAATGCAGACATCACACTGAATTTACAGCAATCTACCTGACCGACAAACCGACAACGCTCAGCAATGATGAAACACAGCTTGGGAGGTCACACCGGACACCAAGAGACCTGGAAACTTGCCGCGGCCTAGCAAGTAGACGGCACAAATGAAGCACCGGCCTGAGGTGAAAGCTCATTCCGAGACGCAAGTCACGCAACTCGGCCGAAGGAAGCCCCGCCCACCGCGGTGGTCCGAAGGGCGTCTGGTGCGTCGCCGGCGAAATTGAGCTCCGGCTAACGGTGCAGACATCCACACTAGCACACCCCAGGCACGGCCAGCTCCGAAAATAAGAGGGGAATCTGAGAGCCGTAGCGAATTGGACATCAGAGAAAGCTGGGAGCCAGGTGAGGCCGCGAAGTGCGAGCGTTAAATTCAAAGAGCCTAAGTTTGCAGTCCCGCGGAAGACGTTAGCACAGAGCATGGTGCTTGGCATTGCGCCCCACTAAATATGTGATTTAGACTACTGGACGGCCGTTCATTATAAACTGTACGGTGAGCAGCGGAGGAACGCACAGGAAAACTGGCAGTCATGTCGGGCCTACAGCGGGCGAGGCGCTAGACGACAGCGGAGCCGCCACATGTAAGGGAACATATATCAGTGCAGTAAATTAGAAGGCCCATTGACACAAAGCGCGGCCACTGGCGCGAGGACACGCCAGCAGATATCAGCAGCGCACGTGGCACGGTAGAGGCCTGTACGACAGGGTAGTGACGAGCGACTTATTAGCCCCCGCTACCTGACTGTCGAAGGAGGAATTGATAAACTACATACCGTGGGAACCACGTGGAGCCATGATCGTCAACAGCACACACTGCCAGAAGCCTGGAGACACGAGGTGGGCGTCCGAACCTAGCGGGCACGCTGAGAGACGTCAGCCAGTCATCATCACGAAGACCTGAAGCACACGGCGCACATACAGACCATACAGTGCCGAGCCCGGGTAGTGAGAGCCTACTGCAACGGTCTCGGAGACGAACCAGGATGGGCAAACCGGACAAAAGCCAGCCAAAACTTAACTTTGAACAACCCAAGAAGGTACTGGAACAAAATGGCAACGATGCTCCGGCGGACCCACAAGCGAAGCAGACTGCACGAGGCCTCACGACAGATAGTATACAGGCCATGTTTCTCACGATTCAAACCGCGCTAATGAACATTGATGGGAAAATAGATAGCCTCACACATAGAGTGGACCGAATGTCTGAGAGGATGGACAGGCACACCGAACGGATAGACATGGCAGAACGTAGGATTTCTGATGTCAAAGATACGAATAATCAAATCATTACCAGACAATCGGGGGTGGACAAGCAGCTTGCCGTGCTAACTGCCAAGACGGAGGATTTGGAAGCTCGTTCTCGGCAGAGCAACATTCGCATCATGGGAGTGGCAGAAACCACAAACACGGGCCCCATGGAAAAGTACGTGGAACAGCTACTGATATCCTTGCTGGGGAGGGAGACGTTCTCCGAAGTCTTACTCATCGAGAGAGCCCACAGATCTCTCGCCCCGAAACCGTCAATGGTGGAACGCGACATCCAGACGTTAGAAACAGACTATGCCAACACACTGCAGGACTCCATTTTGGCAGACATTAGGAAGAAAATAGACACTTATCACGAATACGCCGACACCAAAATAAAATACCTATCCAAAAGGTATAGAGCTAGAGCATATGGGGAGGGGGGGGGGGCGACTGGGAAGGGTGCTGTCGCAAAAAATCAACACAGAGCACCTCCCTAATCACACAAATAGAAGATGCTCGGAATGAAAGAGTGTATGATACCCCTTCCATTCTGGATCGATTCAGCACATACTATTCTGAGCTATATACCACAAAAATAGCGCACTCACAACCAGAAATTCATGAATATCTCAATGACGTCGGGTTAGCCTGGCTGTCGGACACTCACAGGGAATTCCTTGGCCATCACATCACGGAAGATGAGTTTCGAGAGGCAGTCAACTCACTACCCAATAATAAAGCCCCCGGGGACTGATGGGCTGCCGGGGGATTTCTATAAGGAGTACAAAGATCTGCTCATTCCACAGCTGGCTCTTATGCTCAAGGAGGCATATGAGGAGGAGGCCCTTCCACCGACGCTACGGGAGGCGCTGCTGATAGCGCTTCCAAAGCCGGGCAAAGACCCTACCTTATGCGAATCGTATCGCCCATTATCACTTAGTAACATAGATGTCAAAATAGTGGCAAAAATTCTAGCAAATAGAATACAACCACTGCTAAAACTTCTTGTGCTCCCGGATCAAGCGGGCTTTATACCCACGAGATCCACAACCCAAAATATCAGAACCATATTCAAGATGTATCACAACCTGCACCCGGGGATACCGGCGGCGGCCGCGTTACTGGATGCAGCGAAAGCGTTCGACTCGGTGGAATGGGACTTCATAATGACTGTCTTTAAGAGGATGGGGTTCCCACCAGCCTTCCTAAAATGGATTGCGTTACTATACGACGAACCTAATGCAAGAGTGCGAATCAACGGCCACACCTCACAACCATTCAGGATAAGCCACGGTACGAGGCAGGGATGCCCTCTGTCACCTATCTTATTTGTGCTCACGCTGGAGCTGCTGGCCTGTAAAATTAGACAAAATCACCCAAGAAACGGCACTGCAATTCAACCTCCGCCCAGTGAGCATATCTCTCTACGCGGACGACATGGTCCTGTACATTAGGGATCTGGATAAGAACCTGAACACTCTGATTCGAGAATATATCAAATTTGAGCAATATTCTGGCCTAAGTATAAATTGGGAGAAATCAGTAGTGATCCCTTTGACGGCAGACACCCCGGAGCCGCACTTAGAGTATCCACTGAAGTGGAGTACTGAGCCGGTAAAATACCTGGGAATATGGGTACACCGAGACTCAGAGACGGTGATAAGGGCAAACTACGGAACAGCAGTGAGTAAAATGGAAGACCACATTGAAAAATGGATTAGACTGCCGTTATCAATGGCGGATCGTATTGCTCTACAAAAAATGATAATATTGCCACGATTTCTATACCTCTTCTGGAATGTTACCATTTGGCTTCCACAGGCTTTCTTTGCCAAAATACGAACACTGCTACAAAGGCTTACATGGGCCGGGAAACAGCCCAGGGTGAGCTGGAAGGTTCTAACCAAGCCATACCATCAAGGAGGCTTTGCAGCGCCTGAGCTACAACGTTATTACTATTGTGCACAGGCACACCATGCGCACTACTGGACACAACACCACTCACACATCCCCCATATATGTATGTATGTATGTATAGATATTCTTGTATAGCGCAAAATCTGTCACCCAACGGGCATCCTGGCGCTTAGACTGTCCTGACACTTACACATACATGATGTTTTGCAACAACAGATACGATTACATTGCCCTGGGAAACGGGTGAGTTTTCAAAGTTTTTTTAAAAGAGTTAACATTTTCCAAGCCTCTCAAACCTAAAGGAAGGGAGTTCCACAATCTTGCAGCCGCAAATCTAAAAGACCAACCGCCCGTCCGGGACCTTAAGATCTTAGGTACAGCCACCAGGTGAGAAGAGGCTGAACGTAGCAGTCTAGGCTGGGTGTACCAGGAAAAGAGGTCCCGCAAAGGGGGCGGACCCTGCCCATGTAGGGCCCTAAACACCCGGCACAATTCTTTAAAATCAATCCTCTGGGAGATAAAGCAGTAGAAACGGATAGTATCCACCCGAATAAATTGACACAATATATATCAGACCCAGTTGAGAATTATCCAAATCATATAATACATCCCATGAAGTGCACGTCACAAGCCTGGCACACGCTAGCAAGACAAGCGCGCAAACTACCAATCTACGCCCCGGCGCTGCCATTAGCGCACCACCCCAAACTGTCGGTCACACAAGAACAGAATATGATGCGGATGCTAGAGGAGATAGGACTAACGACGCTAGGAGCACTATTCCCGCACAACACTTTCATCACTTACCAGAACCCGTCCTTAAGCACACATCAGACACCACTAAAGCAATTTGCCTACTACAGACTACGGGCGGCAGTAAGAGACCTATATGGTGATTTCCCAACCGAACCACTCCCACTGCAGGTGCTGCAGATATTGCTTACTGCGCCGACAAGGGCGGCATTAGTAACAAAACTGTACACTTCATCACAAAACGAGCAACATACAGACACAGACAAGGCAATGTCGCGCTGGGAGGCTGCGCTCAGGTTCTCTATTTCTGAAGATGAATGGAATTACAGCTGCACACAATTACATCTGCTCACGCCAAATTGTAACCTACGCATAATACATTTTAGATTCATACATCAGACATATTACACTCCAGATAAGCTTTGTAGATACGGGCTTAGGGCAGACGACAGATGTAAAAGGTGTAACGCCCCTTGTGCTGATTTCAGCCACACAGCATGGGCGTGTCCAGCCCTGGAGGCATACTGGCGGGAGGTGGTAGAGGCGTTAACGCAAATGCTGGCAGAACTAATACCAAATACATCACTAACGTGTCTCCTAGGAGCTTATAAACTTAAATCGCCTAGACGACGTAGGTTGTTAGCAGTAGCGCTCTTACTGGCGAAAAGACGCATTGCCATCAGATGGGGCAGTAAGCGCCCGCCTTGGTTCAAAGACTGGTTATCAGACATAGCGTACTGCAAAGAGACATTAGGAACATTTGAAGAAGAACTTCCACAAGCTGCAAGGCCGAGAGACTTTTGGCAGCCCCTAATGGAGTACCTGTAGCGACAACCGGAATTACCCCTAAGAGACAATGAGGGGGAACCAGGTAGTGCAGGACCAAATACATCAACAGAGACTCAGACTGTGGAACACGTGAATGTATAAACTCCAATATAGCATGATACCATACTGCCAAATGGCATGTCAATTACATAAAATTTAGGGTCCCTTTGCTGACTATGGTCTACTTTACGCTACATATTTTGGAATGTTAATGATGTGTTGGTAACTCGGACAGTCCGCTGCATGTAGACATAACTGTGTAAAACAAAATAATTCTGCACATGTTAGCTAATGATTGATGTGTTTATGTATCGCTATCAGGTGAACCAAAAATAAAAATAAAAAAAAAATTAAAAAAATTAGGTGATTAGGCAGTCTGCGGCAGGCCAGGGGCAGACAGCGACAAGCGCGCAGTCAAACATCCACCAGTATGCCCGAGTGGTGGACAGGCGATGGGCAGTACTGAAGCTAGCACTGCGACGCTGGCCTGGTTGAACCTTGGTCCTTTTGGCCTGCCTGCGTCCGTCCTTTCTTCCTCCTCGTCACAGGCTCCACTCCGCCCTGCTTGTTGCCCCTGCCCCAGCTCTCAGCTCCACACTGCTCAGTCCTTAGTGCTGGCACTCGCACAGGCGACTCAACCCCCTTTGCAGCTCCTCGCAGCTCCTTGCAGTGCGCATGGAGCCAGTGCCGATTTGACAGGAGCGGGTGGGGTGAGACTCGGTTGTGCTCTGCACTTTGTCGCCCCCAAGGCACCACAATGACAGTATAGAGGTCAGCGGGGGTCAAGGATTAAGGACCGGCAAGTGGTAACAGTCAATATGAAAGCCGGGAGCAGGGAGCAGGGAGCAGGGAGCAGCAGTTCGGCGTCCTCCTTGCCTGCCTCCTTGCGCGCACAAGCTCATGCTTTGGCTGATGCAAAAACACGGCAACTGGATAACATAACAAGTTTGATATGCACTGGTGACTGCCTGATCGGGCCTGGAAGAGCTTGTGGATGGACTGCATTGGTCTCCTGGGTATTGGGCCATACCGCCATCATCATCTGACCTACAATGACGTGCCCATTTGAGGGTGGTAGGCAAAATGCATGAAAACACAGCTACAAAAAGCCAACGAGGGAGGACTGTGCTATCACTGGGGACTACTGTGTCCAAGTAAGGTGTGGTGTGACAATTCCAGCTGTTGTAATTTGGCAGCAATTGGGTTAGCATTAGCAGAAGCCATCCTGTATTTAGAAGTTATCTTATCCGTTTTGTGGAATCCATTTTGTATTTCTGGCAGCCATCTTGTTTGCCATGTGCTACCACGTGCGTGCCATGTGCTCTGTCCTACCTTGCTGTTATCTGCTCTTAGAATCTGCCTAGAGACGGGTTATATTTAGCTTCTTCTACTTCGCTCATGCTCAGTTGAGTTTGCAGCTGTTCATGCAGCTATCCCTAGTCTGTAACTGTCAGGATGTGTTTACTAGAATTAGCCACTGCTAGCTCCACCCACTTGTTGACTGTAGGTTTTCTGCATGACCATATATGTACCTAAAACCTGCATTTTGTACTTGTACCGCCTTCTTTTGAGACCCTGTGTGGGAATAAAAGGACCAAGCTCCTTCCATTCAGTGTGCTACTTCATACACTACCGAAGGGTGTTGTGTGAATGTGGTTCCACCTCATAAGGTTTAATAAAATTTGTATTTTCTATTACAGTTTCCGTGCCAACTTCTATTCTATTGGTCTGAGGACTCTATGCAGAGAAGGGTGAACCCCTTACACTGGTAGGCCTTGCTGAGGCCCACCACCACACATCATGCTCATTGGGAGCCCCAATTCATGCTGTGCATTACAAAACTGAATTCGAACATCAGCATATTTGCGTCTGTCTGTCCCTTGCAAGTGATAATGAATACAAATACCTACTTTACCTGACAGGTTAACAGTGGACTTCTGGCCCTGTGTCCACAGCATTGAGGCTTGTGTAGGAGAACCAGTTGTAGGCCGCAGGGATTATAATACACCTAGGCGAAAGTGAGATCGTACTGCTGAACCCAATTTTGCCACAGTCTTATCAGTTGTCTTAAGCACCAATATCAACTAAAAGACTCAATGCCTGGTTACAAGTGGGTTGGTTAATTCTGAACTCCTGTTTATGCATGGGTTGTAATTATGAGTTTAATGCTATTTAACATATCCAATAATTATCAAATGTGTTAAATTCCTGAAGCTTTGTTAAATTTCAGCATTTCAAACCTGTGAAATTTAACAGAGAAATTATGGACGTTATCGTGCCCGATGTATTGTGACGCATTAAACACCAAAATCCAAATGTTATTCTCCAGCAGCTCATAATAGGTGCTGGTTATCGCTTTTTTCAGATGTCTTGATTGTGGAGCATGTGCATCGAGCGCTTATGTGGCACCAACCTCCAGGTGCTCCACCATGTGCCATTATTGTGCACCTCTTAAGCTATCATGACAGGGGCACTGCACTTCACGTGGCCCAATGAAGAAAGGATCTCCTATACCAGAACCACCCAAAATTATTTGCTGACTTCACTCTTTCCCCAATGCCTAATATGTAAAATTGCAACTCTGTGCATGATCACATGTGGCAGAGACAATAGGATAGTTTTGATATAATGTTGAGTTGCAATAATTTGTTGGTTGTTTCCTATCCACCTAGATTGACTCCAGGGCTCTGCAGGAAAAGGCGTAGGGCTGCAGTAACAGGAAGCCCCCAAGGATACACGCCTTTTTGTACTTTCATGTGGCTTTCTTGGGTGATTTAGAGAGTTCACCAACCAATTGGAGGTGAGGGGAAGGATCATTTGGGGATTTTTGAGTTTTATTAACTGCACTAAACATGTCGTAGCAGATTGTGAAACATGCCAGTCTATCGACATGGGATTACAACACTTATACATGGTATCCATACTCACCCGCCGATGATAGTGCAGTCTGCGAAACAGTAGCTTACAATTCATATAAAGCTCCTCTCATGGAATGTAATAGGGCTTATCTGATTGAGACTTCTAGCTGCCGATTCCTTACCTTAGAATACTCCTCAGGCATCACACCGGACCAGGAGGAAGTTTTTCAAGCAATACATCTGCACGCCGTAGGTGGCACAGATTGGCTCCACGTTGGCCGGAAGTGTACTGCGCAGGGCCTATAAAAGTGCCACCCCAGCACATTGATCTCAGATATTTTCTTTCTGCAACAGCCTCTCCAACTATGGAGAGTTACTTCTGTCCACCTTTTTTCATCATTTTGTCGACCTTTTCTTTTTTACTTTGTCTCCCACTGTGTGCATGAATGTCTACCAACAATCTGGTGGGTTATAAGCCTTTTGGGCTGTCTGTGATAGACCCTCACCTGGTTTGCCTTTGGTGCTTTGATTGGACCATGACTCCAAGACGTGTGAGGATTTCTGACCATGGACCCTAAAGCACTGAGGGAGCTTTCCTTGAAGTTCCATGTTGTTTGATGCCAGTTGCCTCCAGAATGTTCCTGGATGTGACAAATGTCGCTGGGCCATTTACGGAGCTGTTCCAGGCATTTATCATCACTCTCGAAGTTGTCAGGTTAGTCCCAAAACAATTCTAAAAAGTCAAAGAAGGGGCATGGCCAAGATGGCGGAGGTAGCTGATGAAAACTTTGGTCCCTCCACTCTAACAAATCTCTGTGTACCCCTGGCACCCATGCTCACGAGGGTTGAACTTAAAGTCTTGCCGTCCCCGGGAACACTTGTGCAGAATCAGGCACGCTGGGCAGTGCCCATCCAGAGCACAAGCGACCGACCCCGGAGGTCCAAGGGAGCGGAGCAGACTCTGAATCGGCAGGCGGTGGACAGGGGGATGTGCCCGATCCAGGAGAGAGAAGTGAGCAGCGGCACGTGACCCTCTGCCCACACAGGAAAACGCAGAGAGGAGCAGCCTTGATCATATTCGAGGAGGTAATCTCAGCCATTTCTAGGCAGAAAGTCTTGAAATCTCCAGGTCCGGACGGCTTCTCTTCAGGGTTTTATAAAGCCTTCTGCCCGGAGTTAGCCCTAATCCTCACACGGCTATCACAAATAGGGCCACCCTCGATGCACAAAGCAGCCATGTAATCCCTAAACCTAGGAAGGACAGACGCTCATGCACCAATTATCGCCCCATCTCACTCTTAAACATGGACTCAAAGTTGTTTACGGAAATCATGGCCGCCCGCCTTAATCCTTTTATGCAGTGCCTGATAGGTCTGGACCAAGCGGGTTTTGTCCCTCAGTGACAATGCACGGACAATACCAAAAGGTTCCTACGCATTATTGATAAAGCTCATCGTAGGGAGGAGTTTAGCATGTTGCTTTCAGCCGACGCGGAGAACGCTTTTGACCAGGTCCACTGGGCCTTACTGGAAGTGACACTGGTGCACTTCTGGCTAGGGGAATGATTTAGATCCTGGGTCCTAAGTGGCTATGGGTCCCCAGGGGCCTCGGTGTGAGTGAAAGGACATCATTCAGAGAGCTTCCCAATATGTTGGGGCACACAGCAGGGCTGCCTTCTCTCACCTCTCTGCTCTCTATGTTAAACCCTTCGTGCAGCCAGTGAGAGACCACCCCGGGATTAGGGGAATTCCTCTCAGCAGGGAGGAGCACCAGGTCAGTTTATATGCAGAAGACACAATGGTCATGCTAGATAACCCCCACAAGAGTCTACCCCATTTTCTAAAAGAGTTGGAGGAGTTCAGGGAGGCGTCTGGGAACCTCCACAAGTCCAAAGCTCTCAAAATTTCAGTTTCCCCTCTCATAGTTGAGACCTTGAAATGGGCTTATGCGATTAGTTGGGTGACCGAGTCCATCCCTTACTTGGGAGTCCAGTTGGGCCCGATCCTGGAGCGAACAAATGTCCTTAACTAATGAGAAATGACAAAACGAGTACGCACCGAGCTGGAGCAATGGTGGCACTACCCACTCTCCCTGCTGGGCAGCGTTGCAGCCTTAAAGATGGCCACCCTGACCAGAATACTCTATCTATTCCAGACGCTGCCTTTAACTCCCCCGCCTGGTACAATCGCTGCCCGGCAGGCTATGCTCCACCACTTTGTCTGGGTGGGCAAACAGCCCAGGATGAGTAAGGAGCTAAGTTGGCTCCCTTCAACCGAGGGTGGACTCGGAATACCTTGCTTACTCCGATATTTTCAGGCAGCCCAGCTTTGATACTTAGTTGAGTGGTCTAGAGCAGAGGCAGAGAAACACTTGCTTGTTGTGGACAGGGCCCTAGCCGGTACCTCATTGGAGAAAGTTCCCTTCCTTCAGTGTCCACATCAGGCCCCCAGCCTATATATCTTCCCAGTCACAAGCTCCCTTCTGAGGGTGTGGGAGCGGTGCACCCACAGAGGATGGTCGACTTCTGTTCCTTCTCCTCTGACCCTGGTAGTCGATAACCACGCTGTCGCATCTAGGACCAGGCCTTAGTTTCGAGTGAGGCGGGAGTAGCTTGCAGAGCAACAGGGATTTGTTTTTATCTGGCTGGCTCTATCCCCTTTGACACACTAAAGAAGAATTACTCCATCCCTGAGGACAAACCGTTCCGATACTTCCGAATTAGACACTAGTTACTGCATCTATCAGTGGGGGGCGGAGCAGATCGAACATTGACCCCTTATGAGAAATGGCTCCTCGGCAAACACTCAGACAAACGCCTCATCTCAGAAATATATATTCTTCTCTGACCCACAAATGTCCAGCCCTGCGACGCTGGGAAACAGAATTAGGACGCCAACTCTCCCAGAAGGAGTGGCGAGACATATTCCACAGAGCATGACATACCACCTTTACTATATCAGGCACGGAAACAGCCATGAAAATCACATCATATTGGTACCTAACCCCGGTAAGCCTCCACCGGGGGGAACCCACCTTGTAGTGATGAGTGCTTGCCTCAATGTGGGGTGAAAGGCATGCTCACCCATACTGTGGGATTGCCCAAAAGATAACCTCCTTCTGGGACTCAGTCCTTGATGATATCAACACCCACTTTTCAACTCAGCTACCTAGATTTCCATCGTACACTCTGCTGGGTTTCCCAAACCCTCTCACTTATCCCCTTGCATCACTAGGGAGCACCAGATAGGTATTGCACTTGGGGCCGCTCGTCAGACCATTCTATCACTTTGGGGGTCCTCCACCACACCGACACACCTGGGATGGCCACACTGTCTTTGGGGCTTCCTGGGGATGGAGAAACTCACCCTTACACTCACAGTCCAGGTGACACATTCAGAACTACCTGGAGGTCTTTTATAGCCCTGTTATCCCACGAATTTAGAGAGCTGACTTGCCCCCATTACTTGCGATTATTAAGATTTACTGACCAAGCCTTAGACGAAGGAAAGGTGGCTACCTAATGAACGACTCATATTCAAAACCCTTGACATTGAACATTACACAGCTATTGGTACAGGGGAGGGAGTTTGGGGATGTTATGGGAGGGGGTTCCTTTTCTTTCCTTTTCCCCTACCTTTTGTTCAAAAGTCATGCTCTGTACTCGTGCCAGAAGAGGTTACCTCTAGCACCAAAGATGTGCATTGTATTTTGTGCTGAAGTTGTGACAATAAAAAACGATTTAAATAAGTCATGGGAATGAATTTAAGGAATCCGTTCAGTAGGGCTTCAAAATGTTCTTTTATTCTTATTTTTCTTCAAACAAACAACGTAGCCAACGCGTTTCGTCCAGATGACTTCTTCAGGGCAAGAAGTGATGAGAAAAAGGTACCCTTTGGAACCGGCCACGCGGTAGAGGTGACGAACACGCTCGCTTAACAAGGTGATCATATGAGTCACTGAGATTGGATGTGAAACATGGCACTATCCTAAGATATTTTTTGGTCTTAAAAGATAATAAGAAGAAATTTTGAAAGACTGGCCTACAAGATAATATTAAGGTGGCAGTTTTGGCGCTCTTTTGGGACTCTTTGATATACAAAATCAAGAAATACATTTACTTTTCATCGAATTGACTATTTGTCTCATCACTTCTTGCCCTGAAGAAGTCCTCTGGACGAAACGCGTTGGCTACGTTGTTTGTTTGAAGAAAAAAAGAATAAAAGAAAATTTTAAAGCCCTACTGAACGGATTCCTTAAATTCTTACCTGATTATTATTGATGAAAGTGGGGAGTGCTGAATGTGCTGTTTTGTTAATTTTTGGGCAATGCCCTTTGAAGTCTAGGGGTATGTGGATTCAGGTTCTTGGCACCCAGATTGTATAATTATTTAAAGACCAAAACCTTAGGTAGGTGCAGTCATCTTTTGCCTTGTACCCTTGATATGTTCCTGTTGTTTGTTAAGTCATGGGAATGGCATCACTCTAGGCATCTCTCCCATGCGAAACTGCATTAGCTCCATTCCACGTCTCCCTGAGTTTCCTGGTGCTGGTGCACCCTTGCCCAACTACCGAGATTTTTATCTCTTTGCATCTCTTTTTTTGGACAGGCTGACCCCTCTGGAGCACTTTTGGACCTAATGGGTTTGGTGCCAGTCTGTCCAATCGATCTGGAATGACTGTGATCGTAATACTACGTCCTTCCCTGCAGCCCTTTCCAGTGACGACATTCCCCAGCTGTGCCGAACCCATAATCCTACCTGATACAGAACTGGATTTGCGTCGCCTTGCGTCGACTCTGGTGCCACCAGAACTCGACCTTCTGAGTCTGAGACATGGCCTGCTTTTTCTTTTTTAAACAGGCTTGGAGAGGAGTATTATTGGGGAGCATCTGAGGATCCTTATGGTTACATGAACCCCCTTGATAAGGCCGGAGATAACTGGTATGAGGAAGTGGCAGTTGGGGGCTCACTTTTGGCTTTAACAAGCGCCACACGAGTGCCCCTCGGGTGCTCACCAAGTTGATGGAAGTGAATGCGCCACACCTGTGGAAGTCAAGGGCTCGAGTGTTCCCCTATCACAACTATTGGCAAATGAAGGTGGGGTTGCTCCATGCAGCCGTCTCCCACCTCCAGAGTAAGGTAAACCTGCATTTGCTGGAGTTCACTACCTGGTATTTTTATTAACTGTTCAATTAATTAAAATCATTACAGTAAAAGTGCTCAGCATATAGCGGCTAAAACAGATCATTAAGAACTGTTATTTATGACAGAAGTTTAAAACATATTTTGATAAAAAAGAGTTTGCCTCTCCTCCTCAATTCCACCAAAGTTTATCTTCCCCAGGGTTTGTGTTTATGGAGGAGTGGCTTTGGTGGCAGTCCGGAGTCCAGTGTTGTTCTATGGGTAGCATTATAGAGCTATGATTCATTCCCATTGGCCTCTGATCCATTAACAATGAGAGGCACTTTCCTGAAGGGGTTGCTGGAAGTGCAGACAGGCCTCAATACACTGTCAAGGCCACCTCAGCACCCTTCTATTGGTTTTGTAATGTACTTCTCCAGAGTTTTATTGTGTTTGTTTGCCAATTTTCGTGCAGTCCTGATGTGGTGAATACATTTCCCCAGCCTGGCTAGGGTCATCGTACTAGGCTTGGAGAAACACATGGCTGACACTTCGCTACAAGATTTTGTTCCATTGATGTTGCAAATTGGACGAAGTAGTCGCCTTCTTTCCTTGATAAGATTGGGGCAACAGCATAGAAGGTGCAGCCATGATTCCCTCTTGTATGGACAGAGCCTACAATTTGTGGTTTCCCCTCTTCGGACCCATGCAGGGTTAAAATCCGCAATTTCTAAGGTGATTAGTCTCATGAACAGAATTTTGCTTCTGGCTGATGGTGTGATAGCGTCACTTAGGTAGGCCTGGGCTTTGCCTGCTGTGTAAGATCTATTCCGCGGGTCTAAGAGAGGGCTTGAACGGAGGGATTTTCAGTCCAGATCAAAAGAGATTTCGAACACTTGTTTGTTTATCACTTTTTTCCATGCGTTCAGAGGGATCTCTTGCCTCAATATGCTTTCATCCACTATTTTCAGTGCTTCGATCGCTTTATCAAGGGCGGAGTGCCAGGGCGTACATGGCTCTTCGAAGATTGATCTTAATTGGTATTTTAAGGTGTTAGCTGGGGCCCTTAAAATCCTGAGATAGAGTTTTATGATGTCACCCTGGCACATCAAGTCCGGCCTCGCCTCTTCTAGCTCCAGCCTTAGCCTTGCGTTCGTTGCTGCCCTTGGAATTTGAAGCACTGTTTTATATGCTTTAGATTGCACTGAGTTTAGGCAGTCGTGCTGTGACCTGGGGAAAGCCTGGTGGCCATAGCTGTTTGCTGGTAGCAGTTTCACTTTAAAAACTTTCAGTATTTGGCCGGCAGTCGGGCTGATCAGATGATGGCTTAGTTGCTTGAGTAGATGTATGACCCTGTTAGCCTTGATTCTCTGATGTTTCAAATTGGCAGACGCCTTGGCCTGATCCGTCAGCCAGACCCCTAGGTAATTGTATGACTCCGCCGTCTTTATTTGCAAGTTGCCCAAATGCCATTGTGCTCTCTTTTTATGATGGTAGGTCCCAAATAGTACATCCTTGGTCTTTCCTTGGTTTATTGTCAGATTATTGATGTACTTAAAGCGATTTAATGCAGTTAGGGCTCTTTGTAGGCCCACCTTTGTGTGATCCATTATGGCGGTATCGTCGGCATATTGAAGCACCGGCAGCCTCGTGTTTCCTAGTCTTGGTGTTACTAGGCTAGCTCCTTTTAGGGCGTCCCCCAGATCTACAGTGTATAGATTGAAAAGAATAGGAGCCAACACTCAACCTTGTTTCAGCCCCTTCTCCGTGTTAATTTTCGGGGACGCTGTGCTGGCGCTTGTTTTAACTCTTACCCAGGTGTCTTCATAGAGCGATCTTATTGCCTTCAGTAGGTTCGATGGAATGCCCCAGTTATCTAGCTTCCACCATAGTTTTCTGTGATCCACTTTATCGAAGGCTGTGCTGTAATCCACAAAGCAGCAGAAGAGTGGAGAGTGGGTCTTCATGGTAGCCTGGGTGGATAAGTAGGCCAATGCCATTACGTTATCCATGGTCGATGCCTGAGACCTGAATCCAGTTTGATAGGATGGTATAATGCTATTCTCTTCTGCCCACCCCTCCAAGTCCCTTAGTAGAAGGCGGGCGTAAGCCTTGGCTTCAAGGTCAAGCTGGTCAATAAGCCTGTAATTTGAGGGTTTTAAGCGGTCTCCTTTTTTGAAAATAGGGACCAGAATGATACCCCTCTAGGAATCGTGGGTTGTTGCTGATTGAAATGTATGGTTGTATAAAGGAGTTAGCAATGCTGCCCAGAAGTCGGGGCCTTTTTAAAGACCGGTGTTGGAACTCCCCATCGTTCTTCATGTTTTTGATGATCTTACTGACCGTATGGGGATTTGGATGGACTGGTGTTTCGGAAAGTGTTTCCGCTGGCGTTCTATTACCCTCAGGCCAGTTATATTGGCTGACTTTCGTTTCTCCTGGAATGATGTTTATTTGGCGGTGTGGGCCCTCCCTGCCATTGGCCCCTTCTGGGCTGACTTTATGGGCAGCGGCGGTTGCATAAAGCTGTTTGACATAAATCAGCCAGTCCTTTTCTGCTACTCCGTTCTCTCTTGGAATTCCTCTTCTGCTCAGTTGATTTATGTGTCTCCACAGGTGGGCTGGGTTATTCCGTTTTATCAGGGTGAATACTTTTAGCCATTCCCTTTCCGTGCTGGCGTTTTTATGTTCACACATTTTCTTTCTAAGTGCTGGCCTCAGTGAGGCGACCAACGGACCCTCCGAAACGCCGCCCCCTCTTTTCTTTTTTACTAGGGCCTTACGCAGGAGGAGTTTGCAGACTTGTATGTTTTTGTTTGGCCCTACGCTACCCCCTCTTGGTTGTCCTTCGAGCCAGGGGTGTTTTGTCTGGGGTTCCCAATCTTTACTTGTAGGTCCTCCACGATATCGTCCCAGGCATTTATGGGTGATAGCGGCGTGGACAGATTGCCTTCCTGTTTTTCTTCCAGGCATGTTTCTGAGGTATTGCCCATCTTATCAGACCACTTGATCCTCCTCAAGAAATTGTGTTTTTTGTCCCCTCTTGATGCGCCGATGGTCTGATGGTGAAGAGCTGTCGGAACTGTCATCAGGAAGACTGCTCACAGTGGCCTATGATCGCTTTCCGTCCTATCTTCAACTTCAAAGTAATTCAATCTGGCCGCCAATGCTTCCCTGACCATGATGTAGTCAATTCTTGAGATGTCTCTGAAGGTGGGGGGGGGGGGTTCCTATGTGTTCGAGTGGGCTTTTTTCAATGCATGAGTTGAGGTCAGCTTATGGTCGCTGATGAAGTTGAACAAGGGTGCAGCCCTGCCGGAACTCAGGGGAGGGGGTTTGATAATGTCCAAGTCCCTCAGATTTAAATCCCCCACTAGGATAACCTGGTGAGATTTATATTTGCACAAGAGGTCTTCTAGTTTCCCCAGAAGGCCTTCCAACTTCTCTTTCGTCGTAAGCTGGGCCGGATTGATGTAGCAGTTAATTATTGGAAGAGGCGTAGGATGGAAGTTAATATTCAAACCTCTGAATTGTAGAGCTTGCAATCAAGGTGTGTTTAAGTTGATTGCTTTAGCTTCAAGAGCACTTTCATCCTTTATAAAAATTGATAGACCACCGGCCGGTCAGCCAAATAGATTCTTATTTATGGCTGGAATAAAGTGTTCTTAGTACCCTGTCAATGTGGTGCTGGACAGGGCCCAGATCTCTTGGAGGCAGAGTATGTCGGCAGTTCCCAGGAACTGCTTCAGATTTTCATTGCCACTGATTTTACTTATTCCAGCTATGTTCCAGTAGATTATAGTTAATTTCTCTTTGTGGACTGCTCTTCGCCTTATCCCTTCCCTTGCCAGCCTGGGTTCTCTGATCTTAGGCATACTGGTGCTCCCCATTTATGCTTCCTGGTTGATTAAGTGCAGAGGGGTCTGCACTGATGACCCGGTGGTTGTTTTGGCATGAAATCCTGATACCCGTTGGGACCCTAGGGGCTGTCTGAATTATGCCCGAAGAACCCGAACTATTTGTCCCGTGCAAGATTGACCACGGGGCCTTTGCCCTGTTATCCGGTGCCAGGACATGAGGATATTTTGGATGCTGCACCGCCTGAACATCTATGCCCCACTCCGCGAGCTGTATTTTTATATAATTTAAACCCACCACTGTTAAGTCACCGTGTGTGTCCCCCTTCGTACTCAGGAACTTTACCCATACTATGTCACCCGTTTGGATTTGGTCTAGGGTTGCCAGATGTTTAAAAAGGCGGAGCATGGGGGGCGTGGCTAGCAGCCGATGATGGCGGCAGCATAGAAGGAGAGCTCCGCGGTTGAAGCGGCCTCCTCGAAGATCCGACCACTAATCCGCCACACAGTAATCTCCTGCGGGAAGGTACCGACGCCCAGGACCGGGCGGCGCAAACGGTGACAAGCGGAACAAAACTCCAGCGACGGGAAGAACAGTTCAGAGTGAACCCCGCGCGGGCCGCTGAAGAGGACCGCAGCCGGGGAACTGCATGATGCGGTGAGCGGACAGGAAGTGCTATGAACAGGGCGAGATAGCACCGGAAGCGCCCGCCCGTGGACTAGCTCGAAGCGACGCAGAAACTGGCGGATCAGCACTAACACCGAACTTAAGGGGCCCGGGAGTGGCGGGCCAGACATCCTTAACGGCCATTCAGCGCTTGTCGGGCGCGCACCCAGAAAGCATACGGAGGCAAACAGCCCTGCAGCCCTCTGGGGCCGGAGCCGCCATCTTGGTTGCGACGCACAGAAGAGCCCGGGGGGTGTAACAGCGAGAGACCCGCACCAGACTGCACAGGGCCCGATACTAACGGCATAAAGCAGTGGCAATCATCAAGCGGACCATTCCTTACCCGGTGGGAGAAAGTACAGATCCCGGGTCCCCCATCGGGCAGTGGCGCCATTGAAGGCGGTGGCGCTGCCTCCCGAACGCTGACTCATCCTCTCGGAACCCCGCACCCCTATCAGGTACAGTGGCGTCAGGCAGGTCCACGGAGTCCAGTACCGGGGCGAGGGTGCACGCATCTTGACGCCTTTACCCTGCGGCAGGACGGGGTGCACTACAGATGATGGGGCCCGCACGTGACATTTGTGAAACACAGCACACGCACTTCCAGAGACGGACCCATTGGTGCCCCCCGGCTGGGATTAGAGTGACACCGGCGTAAAATATGCAACGGCCGCAGGCGGCACCCGCCATTGAAGCTCGGGAAAGGACGCGGCGTGGCTGACACCAGGGGGCTACCTCCCGCAAGTTACTATCACCGCAAACACTACGCACCAGGACAGAGTGACTACAAGAGGCACAGCGGAACATCAGGTGACCCGACTACGCACCGTGAACTGCGACCCGGCGGCTAACGGGGAGAGACAGGAGGCAAGGGTCACTCCCACCGGTGGCTGGATAGTACGGAGAGAAGCAAATTCCGTCGACCAGTGGACATTGTGATCGGTCGACAATACCCACAGCGGGAGTGACCGCCAGGATGACCGGTAAAGGGCCGAAAGGCGGAGCCGCACAATCCCGTCTTGAACGGTACGCCTATGATAAATCCACTTCCTCCCCACCAGACGCAAAAATGCAGGCGGGCAAAACCACGGACACGGCGGGAGGCAAGAAAGCGACCTTGGAGGATGTGATGCAGGCACTCACCCAAGTGCAGGCAACAGTGCGATCAATCTCAGCGGAAATAACACTGATACGTGCTGACTTCCATAAAATGACAGAGAAAGTGAACACAAAGGAAATAGTGACCAAATCATTGGTGGAAGACGTTTCAGAACTGCAGATAAGTATGGAACGGATCTCGAAGGAAAACAAAGAATTGCGTGACAAGCTGGACGACCAGGAAGGGCGCTCGAGACGGAATAACATCCGCATAATTGGGGTACCGGAATCGGAAGACACAAGAGCGATGGACCTATATGTAGAGGAGCTGATCAAACAAAGCCTCCAGCCTAAGGGTCTCTCGGCCTTTTTTACAGTGGAAAGGGCGCACCGAGTCCCCGGGGGACGCCCGAAAACAGGCGCCAACCCACGGCCGATCATAGCTCGCCTCTTCAACTTCAGGGACAGGGACGTGATCCTCCAAGCTGCAAGGAACTCACCCCCCATTAAAATCCAGAACTCCACACTGGCATTCTTTCCGGACTACACGGTGGAAGTCGCACGCAGAAGGAGAACCTTTTTCGAAGTTAAAAAAGAACTTCGGGCCAGAGAGATTCCCTACTCAATGCTCTTTCCAGCCAAGCTAAGAATAGTGGCAGACAATAAAACATGGTTTTTCGAAACTCCAGAGGCGGCACAGGATTGGCTGGAGGGTTGGAGACCAGCGGGCCTACCTCGCCGTTCTAGCAGGCCGAACAAGCACCGCACTAATGGTTCCCGTCCGGGCTCACAAGCATCCGGAGGAGAAGCAGAACTGCACTCACCGCTGAATGACATACCAGAAACGGAAGATAACGAAGAACAGTGACTTCCTGATGTGGTCTAATTAAACCAAATGTAACGCTGACCGGACGTGCCGCCATGGACACTGGGCTGAAGTACTCTGCGGCCAAGGAGGGGGGCCGCCGACTCCGGAGAGTCCTTCACCCCAGCGAGCAAGTACTATGTTTAGGGTTGGGATCAGGCACTCTGCTGAGTTGGGGGGCGGGCAGTTCTACGTCCGTTTAGCAGGGGGGCAGGGAGGGGGGGTGTTGGGGGTTGGGGAGTTTGGCACTTTATAGCCTGTTTCGCTGGTCAAGAATGGAACTACATGGCACGCGCGCGTAGTGTAGCGGCAACCTGGCAACTCAATCGAACTTACTCCATACGGTACACTGGTACTTGCAACCACAGACGCTATGGCACACACCACACAGGCTGACGCAGGGAGGGGGGAATCTAGATTAGGACAGGTGACTCCAATAAGCCTCATGACCTGGAATGTGAGGGGCCTGGGGGACAAGGTCAAACGTGGATTAGTTTTGCAGGATATAAGGAGGCTGAGTCCAGCCCTGGTCCTACTTCAAGAAACGCACTTAACGGGCACAGCAACACAGGCCCTAGACAGGAGAGGCTACCGTATGATTGTCCACTCAGAATTCACTAAGGGGTCCCGTGGTACGGGAATTCTAATGCACCACTCGTCGAAATTCATAATCCAGTCCACAAAAGTAGACACTCAGGGACGCTTTGCAGCGACACATGGCCAGTGGGAAGAGAGGTCGCTAAATGTGGTCTCGGTGTATATTCCACCAGCACTGCACGCAGTCGCTCTCCCAGACTTAGGAAAATTCCTGTTAGAACTACCGGAGGGGGATCTCATCTTAGGAGGCGACTTTAACGCGGTGGCACACAACACACATGACAGATTCCCGGTGCGAACTCAGTCTCCCGGGCCCTCCCGGCTGCATGACTTCTTGGAAGCACAGGGCTTGGTAGACCTCTGGAGGCAGTTCCACCCAGACGACCAACAATACACATATTACTCGGCAGTCCATGACAGCCTATCACAGATTGACTATTTCCTAACACTAGGGCGTGGACTCCTCACTATCGATGACGTACAAATAAAGCCAAGGGGTATTTCAGATCACTCCCCGTTGACACTGGCTCTTTCCAACCCTGAACAGACCCGAAAGCGCATTTACCCGATCTACCCGGGATACCTTAAAGTGCCATTCATAGCCAAAGCACTGAAAAAAGGCACAAGGTCATACCTCGCTGAAAACGAAGGGTCAGTAACGTCTCCCACGATTTTATGGGAGGCCTACAAAACGGTTCTTCGTGGGCAGGCAATCTCCACTATCACTAGATATAAACGCACACAAAAACAGGAACTACTAGATCTAGAGGACCAACTCGCCAAGGCCACCAAAGACCATGAGCTTGACCCGACGAGGGCCACGCTGCACACGCTCCGGCTGTGTCAGCAGCGTCATACCGACCACATACGCCGCAGGGTGGTAGATAACTTAGCAACGACGGCGCACAGGATATACGACGTAGGTGACAAAGCTGGCAGACTCCTTGCCTGGTTAGAGAAAAAACGGGGGGGACAGAGGGCCATACTACAATTGAAGGATCCTGCAGGGGTGTTACAGACCCGACCATCACTGATAGTGGAACTCCTGGCAGACCATTTTCAAACAGTATACTCCCCTGAATATGATGTCACACGGGAGATGGCAGAAGCATCTCTCACGGGAGTACCCACTCGCACCTTGTCACAAGACAAAAGAGACGAGCTGGAAACAGACCTGACCGCTGAGGAGGTACAAACAGCTATCGCAGCGCTACACCCGGGGAAAGCGCTAGGCCCCAATGGGATACCGATTGAGTGGTACAAAATCATGTCGGAGACGCTTTCTACGCCCCTACTAAACATGTTTAAGGACTGCCTAGAACAGGGACAACTACCGCCCGACCAACGTGCAGCGACTATAGTAGCAATACCAAAACCCGGCAAGCCACCGGAGGAATGCGGGTCATACCGCCCAATATCCCTCCTTAACGCTGAGAGTAAAATTTTGGCGAAACTACTGGCCAACAGACTTGCCTCATCTGGTGCAACTAATACATCCTGATCAGTCGGGCTTTATGCCGCACAGGAGTACGGCGATGAATCTCAGGCGGTTACATGGGGTGATGGCACGAGCTCCATTATTGTCAGAACCGGCAGGGATTCTTTTGCTTGACGCCAAAATGGCATTTGACTTGGTGGAATGGCGCTACCTTTTTGCGGTTCTGGAACATATGGGTTTTGGCCCGAAATTCATAACATGGATTAGGCTTTTGTACAAAAACCCTGTGGCTCGAGTGGTGGCAAATAGCCACATTTCAAGAGAACTACCATTAGCGAGGGGTACGAGGCAGGGGTGCCCACTCTCACCGCTACTGTTGGCCTTGGTGCTGGAACCTTTAGCCACTATCATTAGGACCACCCGGTTGTTGCGAGGCATACAGTGGGCAGACGGCTGGGAGGACAGAGTGTCACTGTATGCCGACGACATGTTAATCTACCTAACAGACTTAACAACGGGCATTCCGGTCCTGCCGGCCTTGTGTGAGAGGCATGGAACAACCTCAGGGTACAAAATCAACTGGACGAAATCGGTGCTTTACGTGCTACACGGCACACCACCGACCCTAAGTGCTGAATGCCCATTAATACTGGAGACCGTCTCCTTCAAATACTTAGGGATCCAAATCACACGGGAGCACGCGACCTTTCAGGACCTGAACCTTAGGCCGCTGCTCGAACGGTTGAAAACGGACGTGCGTCACTGGAAAACCCTTCCATTAACGTTACTAGGCAGAGCGGCACTTTTCAAGATGTTGGCGCTGCCTCGTTTCTTATACGTCTTGGAAAACACGCCAGCGATGGTCCCATCATCGTTCTTCCGACAAATATCGACTCAACTGTCTGGCCTACTATGGGGGAATAGACCGGCTAGGGTCGCACATTTGAAACTGATTAGAGACTGGTACAGTGGGGGGATAGCACTCCCAAATCTAGAACTATATTATTGGGCAGCTCACCTTAAGGTGATCAACCAGTGGATCCATGGACCACAAGAGGACCCGGCGTACTTAGCGGACAGGCGTCAGCTGGCCACGAACACCCTTCTGGCCCCACTCTACAATAAGGGATTGACAGCTAAACTGAGCGGCCCAACTAAACACACTGTCACGCTCTGGCATAAAGCCCAAAAACGACTAACATGGGAGGGAGTGATTACAAAACTCACACCCTTGTGGGACGCCAAGGTCCTGGGTAATCTGAGGCACAGTAAAGGTTTTGATCAGTGGGACAACATCGGGATCTCCGCGGTGGGTGACATGTGGATGAAAGATGGGGTGGTTTCGTTTGACACCCTGAGGCAACCTTACGAATTGGGCGTTACTGAAACATACCGATACATACAGATTCGACATGCACTAATGTCAGCGATAGAGCCAGGTACTAATGTCCCGGAATCTGCTCCGTTAGAGGACCGACTACTTACGGACTACATGGAAGCTAATGCCACTTCCCTCACTTACCGTAAATTGATAAACAACTTACCCGACCCGTTTCAGAAACTGAAAGAGACATGGGAGGAAGAGATAGGGGAGTTGGATGAGACGAACTGGAATGCAGCCCTGGCGTCACCCAAAGAAGCCGGTATATCGGCAAGATTTAGACTAGTTCAATTTAAAATACTATACCGAGTTTACTTCACTCGTACGACTTTACACACAATCCATAGAGCAGATCACCCATACTGCCTGCGACGTTGTGGGGAAGAGGGCACATTGTTCCATACACTATGGTCTTGCCCCAACATGGTGGATTACTGGCGGCGAGTAACACGCACAGTCGCTCAGACTTTACAAATCCCAATCACACCTGACCCCAGGGTTTGCTTGTTGAATGTGTGGGGCCCAAACAACCTGACACCACATGGAAGGCAATGGGTGGTCATCGGGATGATGTTGGCAAAGCGAGACATCGCACAAAAATGGGGGGCATCCGAAACACCGACCCTAACACAGTGGTGCAGAAACATGGACATGCTTATGATGTTGGAGAGGGCGGTTTATCAACAAAGGGCCAATCCCCGTAAATGGAACAAAATATGGTCACCCTGGAACACATATAGGGGGGATCTGTGCGAGCCACTGCCAGAGGAGGAGGATGCAGACAGCTCAGGGGAGGACGACGACATGGAGTAGGGGTGGGCTGGGAGGTGAACAAGAGAGGCGGCAAGAGAGGCCCCAAGGATTCCCATGCCCTCATGGCTGAGATACTAGATGTGAGTACTGTGATATAGAAGGCTTTAACCGCTATGCTATTCCTAACCATCACAACAATGTCTTGATTGTCCCGTGCCAAATTTCCACTCAATGACCTTTATAGTTGAGAGTTATATGTTTAAAAATGAAAAGTTGCGCTAATAGTTGGCTGTAGCTGAATGTTGACGCTGCACCGACGGTTGTCTATGTCTGTGATTATGACTATTTGAATGCAATAATAAAAAAAAATAAAAAATAAAAAAAGGCGGAGCATATTGCTCCTGTTCAAGATGTCGTGCTGACCCGTGCTGTAATACCTAAGGGTGAGGATTAACTCTTGGACTACTGATGGTGAGCCCGGGATGGGGGCCACTTTTCCCGTGTATGAGGAGGGGTCTGCCTGCCCCAGTCCTGAGTTTTGACTTTGTTGTTTACTCGATGAGTGTCCTGCTTGGGACCAATTGTTGTAACCGTGATTGGCCCCAGCATCGGCCTCTTGTCCCGGTTCTACCTGAAATGAGGACAGATCCAGTAGTTGCGGCGCTGTTGTGGCTGTCGCTGTCTGAGGACTTGCTTCACGTGGTGCCAAGCTTAGTGTGGCTGTTGGGACATGTCCGATGGGATGGTCTGGCCTTACGGGAGATTCTGACCTTGCTAAAGGTTTGTGGTCCATCACAGCTGAGGTACTTAGAGAACTTGGTTGGCTTTGCTCATCTGCCCGGGGGTGAGCAGCATGGGCTGGCTTTTTGCCCCAGTTTTTACCAATGAAAATAGGATAGGGCTGGGGGGGATTGATGTTCCCTTGCGGGGGCTGGGGGATGCTCCTCCTCAACTGCAGTTGCCTCTCTCTTGGCTTTGTTTTTTTCCGTTGTTTCCTCAGCTTCTTTTTTGCTCGCCTTGATAGAGTGGAGTCTTGTACGTTGGGTATACTTAGCCTTTCCTGTTTTCAGTTTCTATTTTGGGTTTTTTCAGTGTTTTAAAGTGATTTCAATACCTTAAAAAACAGTGGTTATCAGTGGTTACATATTTTCGCGCCATTAGAAACAACAGAAACAGTGTTTTTTAGGTGTTTATGGAACTTTTTGCTTTTATTATTGTTTGCTTTCAGCACTGATAGTGCATGGTATACAGACAGTGTTTGTACGGAGAAAATGAGGTCCAAATACATTTTTACAAATCATATTCGTATTACACCATACAATACTTATTCAGTGAGTCTTTGGTTATGCATGCTCACTCTTTCCTTCCCATGTAAACTTTTATCTGTGAAAAGGCATTGGCACTTGAGACAGGCAACACCAAAATAGCCAGTATAAACTTTGGCCACTGACATAGCTTTCCATGCCAATACTGGTGCACATGAAGATTATGATTCTCTGCAACAGGTTCTGCAACATATGCGTTGAACTGGACACATATGCCCTCCGAGTTATTGAAGCAGTCAAAAATGAGGAGGCACTTTTGAAACTCCTGAGAAAATTTCCCTTTACGGAAAGGATCTATAACTTATGCAGAGTACCACAGTGAGGCTTCATTGACTTCAAATGCCATGGTTGGTTTCTCAAACACTGTAAAATAAAAGTTCCTGAATTGCTCCTCAACATTTCTTTGCTTACCAAGTCGCAAGGACTCTAACATGGAATATGTTGTAGTGCCAAAGTCACTAAAGGTTTCGCCCCACCTACTCTCAAAGGGGTGTTTCACACCTACACTAATTATGCTGAACACTTAGTAGACAATGGTGTTTTCAGACTCCAGTTTTTTTCTATTTCCACTACAGCAGTCATGCTTTCCTGTAAAAATCTAAGAATGCAGTAGAGTGTACTTTTTTTCAGATCACTATCAATATGTGACCAAAGATCCTCACATTTCTTGCCTTTGGCATCATCACTCAGCAAAAGTTCTGTAAATGGTTGCCACATGGATAATATAGCATTCATGGCCTCTAGGACTATGAACCACCAGGTAAGTGACACAGTTGGGAAGACTCTTTCGCTGATGCCACAAAGCACAAAATGAGAAATATTTGCGTTTTAGTTTCCGTGCATAACAAAACAGTGCACCAGAATGGACTAAAAAATCAATAGCATTCTTCATTAACTCTGAATATTGTGAAGATGCTTTCAGCATACCATCTAACAAGTGGCAAGGATCTCTTACAGGGAAGCACTTCAGCTCAGATAGCAATTTTGACAGTTCATCACACAACTTATTCATATATGTAGCTGAATTACTGCAAATACAAACAAAATCACTCCAATCTTTGTTGAACTTGGTTTTCTAAAAGTCTGGTGTCATGTTTTCACCAGTATCCCAGATGCTTTGTGACTGCACTCTTTTCACATATACCTGTCACTATACATTGCATGGAATGTTTAAAGCCTGGGGTGTTTGGCAATTCACCTACTATCAATACTGACTCACTAGAAAAGGGGACTGATGTACCAAGGGGTTTTACACATTCTCTGTGGGTGAATGTGATGGTACATATTGGGAAAGATTCCTATGCAACCTACATTACTCCTATCAGTGAAAGACTCAAGCATAGTTAAAAAGTCAAATGTGATTTTGATATTAAATTAACACCTAAAACATGCTTCTAACCCCTGTATATTTAGACCAAACACCACAAAACTGAAAAAAGGAAGAAGAAACAATATTTTAGGGACATCCCTAAACAACAAAACTCAAGCAGAATATGTTAGTCCAGTCTTTCTTACTGCTACCTTATATAACAAAGTTACATTGTATTGGCCCCTTCAGGAAGAAATAAAAATGACTCTTTCACTTTCCTTTTCCTTTCTTTGAATGACATTTAGTTTGTGGTTGTGCAGGTTTTTTTTCAGTGTTGATATGTTTACACTGGTGAGGGATATTTCCCTTCAGTTATTATTGGGTTAAACCTAAAACCGGACAGCCTATGTATATCTTTCCTGTCCCTGTACTTTGCTTCTGGCCCTGTATTTTGCTTCTTTTCCCGCTGCTGCTGCTCCTGCGGCACCGCCCCGTTTCAGCCCCGCTCCTGCCTCACACTCCTCTGCTCCCGCCCCCATCCCCAACGAAATGGCGACCGGTGTGCGGTCGTGCAGCGGACGCGCTGAAGGCGTGCCTAAGGCAAGCCCGTCTGCGCCCGTCCACGACCCGACCAAGACCAGCGCCAGGAACCATGGTTCTCCTGGTCCCCACCGCTATAACTCAGCCACCATCCATGCTCTCAACCCCGGAGGCCGACCCTCCGGGGTTGAGAGCATGCTCTCAACCCCGCCGACTGTGCAAGATCCTCGCCCAACACGACCCATGGGCAGTTCTCGTGTGGACACTGCCGAAGATCCTTCACCATCAACAAGGCGCCCACGACCGCCTACTGAACGCCCCACTGAAACCCTGACTTGCATCCTTCTCAACGTACACTCCCTACACCTACACACCATAGAGATCTGGGACCGGATCAACACCCTCTCACCCGACGTCATCTTCTTCACGTAAACCTGGACCAAGGCCACTTCTGGCCCCAACATCACCACTGCAATACCTGAGGTCTTCCAAATCCAGAGAAAGGACCGCTTACACTGCCCGGGAGGAGGCCTTGCCATTGCACACAAGACCCTCCTCCATCTCCACACCCAGCACGAGCGACCCCCACTCTAACACGGAACACCTCCATTTCCAGATCCAGACCAGCACCAGGACCACGTTACGCGGCACCCTCATCTACAGACCGCCTGGACCCTTGCCCAGCCTGCAACCACCATGGCCGAGCTCGCCGCACCCCACGCCAGCACCTCCACGTACTACATTCTGCTCGGGGAACTGAACTTCCACCTCAAGAAGGCCAGGACCCCGATTCCACCACTCTCCTCGAGAACCTCGCCAACCTAGGACTGAAACAGCTCGTCAGCACTCCCAACCACAAAGCGTGTCACACCCTTGACCCCATCTCCCCGGGAGGATCAAACATCTGTTTCAGCCGCACCACCTAGCCCCTCTGGACAGACCACCACTACGTCCATTTCACATTTAACACCACCGCACCCAAAACCGCCCGTGACCACCGCAACCAAACTGGGGTAAGATCACTGAAGAGCACCTTAACTCCGCCCTCCTCCAAGACCCCCCAATGCCACGACCGACACCAACTCCACAGCCAGGGAATTCTACCGCTGGGTCTCAAGCTGCGCCGACAAGCTGGCACCTCTCCGCCGCACCGCTAGACAACGCCTGCTGAAGGCCGCCTGGTTCACCACCGAACTTCATGAAGCCAGACGCTCCTGCTGACGCTTTCCAGAAAACCTGGCAGAACCAGAAGATCATGGAAGCACGGAACAACCACAAGAGCGCCCTGAAGGACTACCACCAGCGTATAAGGGACACCAAAAGCACCGTAATCAGAAACCAAGTCAAGACCAACGCATCCAACATCAAGGAACTGTTCAATGTCATTCAGCAGTTCGCACCCCTTCCCAGGAACTCTGTGACATACTCAGTTCCTACTTCCACCTGAAGATCAAGGCCCTTTACGACTTCAGGGAGCCAGCAGAAGACAGCACCACAGAGTGAGCAACGTAGTGCTCACAAGGCAACCACAATCTACCTACGACCCCACCATTGGGGGTAAGTCGCCATGTTGCATATCAGTAATTACTAGCACGAGTCCTTCCATAATGTAGGGGTTACACGCTGCAGTGCATAATAATTTCATTACCTGTGGTTTTTCCGCATTAAATCTCATCAGAGCGCGTCTACAGGGCACTTCTTTGATCATTGTACATGTCTGTATTTTCTTATCACGTGACCATACAGTCTTTCATGTTACCATCATATGGGACATGACGGTCTTTGAGTCTCCCCTGGTTTTAACACTCAGGTTGCACTAATATGCACATGGTTACCTTGCTTCTGGCAACTATTGACCTCACATGAGCACCAACACACTTTTGGAGGATACAACTGTCCCCAGAATCATGCAAGATGAATTGAATCAAAATGTTGTGATTTTATTTTACTCTTTTGCAGGTCTCTACTATCCAGGTTTTTCACATGCCCTGGATCTTCTACTAACAACGCTGGTAATATTGAAAATTTCCTGCACCGGCTTTGTCCTAGTGTTAGAGTTCTTGAGCACTTACTCTTTAGACTTTGGTCCTGAAGAAATGCAGAGTGACCCGCTAGGGGCAGCAGGCAAGAAACATGTCGACCACGCACATATACTAGACCCTGCGGATCATTGTCACTCCTGCCAGGCCTCACACATTTGAATTAGGGTAGCACACCCCGTGAATAAAATTAATTCCCTAATTTAAACCACCACTCACACTCATTCACTACACCAACCACTCACCCTCATGCACTAAATGGCTGTCTCTTAAAAGATCTCCGGCAAAGAGCCCCTTCGTGGGAGCCCATTGGGCATTGCAGCGCCGGCCCGACGAGGAGCACAGCCCACCGATGAAGCATGACACCTTGCTCGGTGTGTGAGGGAATTCAATAAGAGACTTGCTTTTCCCCCTCCCCTTGTGAGGACCTGCACATTCTGTTGTCTTTCATATTCCTTTTGATCGAAGTGCAGGACCACATAAAAAGCTCTAGGTTCCTTTTCTGGATTCAAGGACCAAAAGTTACCTCACAGACATTCAACAACATACTCCGATAGCCCCATTGCCCAAGGGGTATTGAGACTCACAGCTTCTGTTCCAGTTGCCTGGCAGTACCTCGCCCCCCCCAGCAGGGGCTTCCTACCCGTGACTCCAGTATTCACTGCCATATCATAGAACTGGCCCTTCTGGATGTTGCCCCTCTCAACACACCCACTGTGCTTAGGCCCCGGCATTTGGTGCCAGATCCTCGTTCCGTCTGGACCCCTAACAGCACTTCCATAGCTCTCCCTCTGCCTTCTGACCCCCTATCTTTTCTAGATACTTTGGTTTGGCTTACAAGGGATGCTGTCTGACTCCCCATCCACGATAGATATGTGAAACTTCAATTTAGTCAAGCAGCCTGCTGCTGCCGACACTGGTCATGGTTCTGGCTTTGCCATGTTGTTCCAACCATTTTTCACCCCTACCCTAAGTTTACTGCATCTGAGGTACCTGTGTACCTGCAAATGGCATGATGGAACAGCACACTTCTTCAAACACTGTACTCAAACTGCACAGCTAACTCACGTTCTTCCTTTTCCAGTCAATAAATCAATCAATCAAGTGACTTGCAAAGCACGATTACTAACCCATAGGTTCTCAAGATGCTAGGGTGCAGCTGCTGATCTGTCGAATGCACTGTGGTTCAGTTGAAGAGCCAGGTCTTGAGTTCCTTCCAGAACTAAGGCAGTGAGGGGGAATGCCTGATGGTGCGGCAGAGTTCAGAGGCGATGGAGGTGCCGCCTCTGTTGAATTTGTGGTGCGTGCAGTGGTCCGAGGGTGCTCCGGAGTGGATGCTCTTCATGATCTTAAGGTGATGTCAGGGGAAGCCAGCTGAGCAGGGTCTGCTGGGATTCAGTGTTGGTGGATGCGGTGGTTGTGGGTGCGTCTAGAGGGTCTTGGGTATCAGGGCTGTTGAAGCTGCCATAGATCTCCTTAATCTTGCGGTGGCAGAAGATGTCGAGGTGGTTGCAGAGGTCCTGGGAAGGTGTTATGGTTGCTGTCTCTGTGCTAGGGTTGGTGAATTCTTTGACCACAGTGAAAAGTTTTTTGCTATTGAGTATAGATTCTTTTCTGTAGGTCAGCTTCCTTTGTTGTTCTAATGAGGTGGTGGTGTGCGGTGACAGCGGTTTTGAAGGCTGAGTGGTCTTACAGGGTCTTGCTGCTCCTCTATCTCTTCTCAAGCCGTGGACAGGAGAGAACCAGTTGGCTTTTTTGGAGTGTCGCTTGCCTAGGTCTTTCTTGAGGAGAGCCAGTGTGTCGGCACAGTTGGAGTTACATTGATGGAGGTTGCGTGCTGAGGTAAAAGCATCCGCGGATGTCAGTGGTGGAGTTTTACTGAGGGAGGTGTTGAACTGTTCTTCGGTGACCTTGTACCAACTTCTGCAAGGGTAGCGGTGGGTGTGGTGGTGTATGGTGAGTTTGGTGAAGGAGAAGTGGACACAGCAGTGGTCAGTGCAAAGGTGCTTGGAGGTGTGGCTGTAGGTGATGTCGCTGGGGTAGAAGATGGGGTTGAGCGTGTGTCCTGCTGAATGGATTGTGGAGGTGACCCGTTGTTTGAGTCCAATGGTGGTGAGGTTCTCCAGCAGGGACAAGGTGTTCTTGTCTCTAGGGTTGTCCAGGTGAAAGTTGAAGTCACTGAGGACGATGTAGTCTGTGGAGGCGAGAGCGTGGGGTGTGATGAAGTCGATGATGCAGTCGCTGAAGGGTGGACAGGGTCTAGGGGGAATGTAGATGAGGGTGCTGCAGAAGGTGATGCTCGGGTTGGTCTGGACCTGGAAGTGGAGCTGCTCCATGTTGTTCAAGTGGTGAGGCGGAGGGTGCTTTTGTGTACGATGGCGATGCCTCCACCCAGTTTGATGCAGTCCTTGTGAAATAATCTTGTAACCATACAGGATGGCGGTGGCGGTATCTGGGGCAGAGGTCGGGTTCATCTGGGTTTCTGCGAGGAAGGTGATGTTTTTTTTTTTTGTTTTTTTTTTAAAAGATGGTAAGACCTTTATTTTTAATAGATGCAATTGGAATTCAAATTTGCTAAAAATAAATTTGGCTGAAAAGCCCAACCTAATTACCTCGAAAAAGTAAAAACAAAGCAGGAAATAGTGTAAATAAGTATCATCCTTTTTTTAATTTTTTTTTTTTAAATATTTTTTATTGTGGCGAAGATAGTTAAAGGCACAAAGCATATAGTCATCAACGCAGGAGATATGCATCAGTAGGAACAATCAATCCCAACGTTGGTACACAGCCATACATGGCACACATCCCGGAGGCAGGGCGGCGTAGGAGTAACGTACGTAGGTTAACAGGGAAAATTGCATTTGCGCTCCAAAAATCACTAACAACTTTATCAGTGCCTACGCCAATTTTCTCACTCATGTCACATTCCAACACTACATAACAGTTGAACAGTAACTAAGTACCCCGTGAATGGCATTTCTAGTGCTGATCCAACTAAAGTAGGAGATGCATGCAAGGGCCAACCAGGCTGCGGTCATCAGAATACAGCGTGGCCTTATGGGAATCGCAGCTAAGTACAGATATATCTATCAAGGAATGTCGGCATGACCACAAGGGACTCCTACCCCGCTCCTAAACTCCCCGCATTAGACTTCCTCCTCCCCACAGCTAGACTCCGAGGACGCAGGGGAAAACAACTCAGCGCTGGCGGCGTCCGAGTCATCCTCCTCCAGCCCCTCCAGACACATTGTCCTCCAGGCGAGTAAGTCCTCCTGGAGCTGATCATCTTTACGAGTGCATTGCATATGTGTCTCTTCTGCTAAGGCCCATTCCCTTGCGTGCCTCAACCAATGGGAAATCACAGGCGCCCTCTGACCCATCCAAGTAATGGCCACCCGCCTCCTCGCCAGAACCAGTAAGAGCTGCAGAAATGTATAAGATAGACCTTTCTTTTTTGGCTTAGTCACTAGCGCCAGCAGACAGTGGAGAGGGTCCAGGTGCAGCTGAAGGTGTGTTGCTCGGGCAATGTAGACCACCACCCTCCGCCAGAAAACCTGAACCAAAGGACATTACCACGCCAGATGTAGGAGACCCGCCCTCTCCATCCCACATCTGGGGCAAGTATGTCGTCTATCTGTTGATATACGATGGAGGGAGACAGGTGTCATGTAAGTGCGGTGGACAAAATTAAAGTGTAGAAGTTTAAAACGCGCATTGCAGGAAACTTTGCGAGTCAACAGTCCAATCCGCTTTCTCCGCGCAGGCTCCAACTCTATCCCCAGGTCTGCCTCCCAAGCTGCCCAGGCCGGCGCCAATGGGGGGGTCGAGTCTCTGCGCATGGCAGAGTAAAGGAGGGAGATCAGGCGCCTACCCCTCCCACAGGATAGAATGATGTCCAGGGTATTAGTGAGCGGGGGCGCCTCAGGGAATTGGGGCCATGTTGTCCTGGCCACATCTCGAAGACTGCCGTAGTGCAGGTACTGACCCTCGTCAAGGTCAAAAGAGTCCACGGCAGCCTCAAAAGACACGAATGAGTCATTTGGGTAAAGATCCGCGAGGGCCTCACAGCCGCCCGCTCGCCACTCTCGAAAGGACATATTGTCCTCTAGTTTGAGAATCGGGGCCAGTATCCAAAGTGGGAGCTCCCTATGGAACGGCGCACGCCGCAGCACCTTCTCAACAAACCGGTGCCAAACGCTAGCCGTATGTCTCACCACATATGGCATAGTGCCGTCGGCGCCTCGACCCTGCATTAAGGCCTCCTGCAGGTCCCTAGCAGTTGCCGTGCCAGCCAACAGTGCCAATTCCCAATTCTCGTCGTCAGCAAACCACCTGGCGGCCGGGAGAAGTTGCGCTGCATAGTAATACAGGTCAAACCTCGGGGCCTCGAGGCCACCTTCATCCCAACACCTCGTCACAGTGTGTAACGCGACCCTGCTGCGCCCACCCGCCCAAAGTAGGGAGGTGAGGAGCGAGTTCAGCGTGCGGAACACTCGGGGTGGCAATGGGCATAGAGAATTCTGCAACACGTAGAGGACCCTAGGGAGCATCACCATCTTGGCAACCGCCAAACGCCCCATGAGAGACAGAGGAAGCGTGTTCCAAAAGGCAACAGATTTACTGAGGGCCGTAAGAACCTTATCAATTTTATTTATTATGTTTTGGCTCTCAAAAGAGGGCCACATAGAGTATACAGGAAAAACAAAACAAATTCAAATACATTACAAAATTATGACATTAAAAAGAACAAGTTTAAGTACAAAACTGACATGCAAAACGAATCTACAGGAGATCGGAAAGTCAAAACATCTCCAAAGACATGTTAATAAATAGCTAAAAAAACCTTTAAAAAAGTTAAAAATATGGAAACAGAACATTTCATTAGGCGGGCAGTAAAGTGCATAAAGAAAGCCGTTCAAGGTGACAATACCAAGACGAAGACATATAACTTTTAACCATCTGGAGCGCAATTTACGGAGCGCAGGGCAAGTCAGTAAAACATGCATGCAGTCCTGGGTGCTCAATTTACATAAGTTGCACAAAGCAGAGGAGCCATACCATTTGGATAACAGTAGATTTAAAGGTATTAAATCGTAACGTAGAAGGAACCAAAATCTACGAATACCATGCGGTAGGTTCCATATGACATAGGGTTGGGGTGACTTCATCACATAGGAGTTAAAGAGAAGGTCTACATTCCTTTTTTCACAAATTAGCTTTTTATCCGAGTGAAAACATAGGTCCCACGAGGCTACTTTTAAGACGAGTTTTAACTGTAAGGGAGAATACAAAAACAAAGCGTTTTCATCTATTTTTAGAAGGGTTACAGCTTTTCTAAAATTGCATACAAGTTGAGAAAACTCGTTAAAATTACCCAATAATTCATTTCTGAGGAGAGCTCTCATAGTCCCTACTTCCGCTCTAGCCAGGCAGGCCACCCATCTTATTAGGGCACATAGTCCCTGTACCCAGCTGCTCCTTAGACCAAAATCAAGCCTGCAGGCGGCCAAGGAGCACGCAGTATTTAAGGAAGTAAGAGATCTTAGAAGTTTCCCCTCAATCTTATGGCAAAAGTCCCAATTTTTCACCTCTATGAGTTCGATACCATACAGTATTGTTGCGGGGATTTTAGCTCTATACACTTCCAATAAACTCAAGAAGTGCCGTTTCCCCGTTGCGTGGTATAGGGAATTTAGACCTTTGCCATGGGCAAGAGCTTTGCGTGAACAATGCTCTATATGGAGCCTCTCACTCAAGTTAGCCGAGATGATTTTTCCCAGAAAGGTATAGGAATTTACAACCTCCAGTTTTAGGCCCCCAATGGACCAACCAAAATCCACAGAGCGGCACTTCTTCTTTCCAGCTATACACATGACTTTACTTTTGGTAATATTGATCTTCATGCAATGGGCTGCAGCGAAGACATAAAGGGCATGCAGCCGATTTGAAAGTCCTTTAGGGGTCAAGTCAAGAATAAGGACATCATCAGCATACATCAGGCAGGATATAGGGATCCCCCCCACCGTCGGGGCGATGCCCTCACTAGCCGACAAAGCAGCGGGTAAGTCTACCGTGTATAAAGAGAACAAAAGGGGAGCCAATAAACAACCTTGTTTAAGGCCATTTAAAGATGGAATTTGATAAGATAGCCCCCTTTCGCCCCCCAACAGGACCCTACACCAGGTCTCTGTGTGGAGAGACCGCACCAACTCCAACAGATAGGATGGAACACCAAGCGCTGCCAATTTTCTCCACAGCGTTCTACGGTCAACTTTGTTGAACGCTGTGGAGAAGTCAATAAAAGCGGCATACACTACCCCTCCTCTCACCTGGACATATTTATCTGTAACTACATGAAGAGCGGTGAGGTTGTCTAACGTACCGTGATCCCTACGGAAGCCGGTCTGTTCAAACGGCAAGATATTATTCTCCTTTACCCAATCGGAGAGGGAGATTAAAAGACATTTCGCAAAAACCTTTCCGATGGAGTCGAGGAGAGCAATCAAGCGGTAATTACTAGGGCTATCCCTAAGTCCCTTCTTAAAAATAGGGACCAAGATACTTCCCCTCCAGGAGGCAGGTACCGTTTTAGACAAAAAACAGGCTTTATACAGAGGATACAGGATTTTGCTCCACCTTAAAGGATCCTGTTTCAGGACCGTCATGGGGAGTTCGTCAGGGCCCATTGCCCCAGAGACACGCATATTTTTTATAGCCGTCTCGATTTTTTCTTCTGTGGGGTAATCAATGAGACCTTCGGGTGTAGCATCTAAGGCAATATCATCACCAATAGTCCCGTTCCCTGCATAAAGATCCCGAATATACGTAATCCATACCTCTTCCGGTATAGCGATGGGAGAGGGGCTTAATCTAGAACCGCACCCCTTACCAATTATTGCCCAAAATTCTCTGGTCCTACCATGAACAACAGATTCCCTCAAATTGATCCAAACATTGTCCTCCCTTACCTTTTTTATTTGTAACTTGAGTCTACATCTCTTTCTTTTTAGCCTGGAAATTTCTTTTTTGCGTTCCATGGCTCTATCTAAATATTGTTCACGGACTAATTTATTGATTTCCTTATTCAGGATACGCAATATACTAGGGACCGCTACCCCTTTTCTAGGTCGGGAAGTTTTTTTAGCATAAAAAATGATGTTTCGCATAAATTCTTCAAAATAAACTATTTCATTCCCGCGCCACTTATTTAATACTAATAGGGTATCCGATAAAAAATCCTCTACCCCATTAATGGCAGAAGGACTCCAAAAACACCTACCCGAAGAGGCGTGAAAGGTAGCATCACTGCCGTTAAGAGTCCAAGGCGCAGTGGTCATGGGATTTAAGAAAATAGTTATGAACAATATGCTATGGTCACTCAAGGAGGTAGGTATGATCTTAAGGTCCTGAATAAAGGGAAACAAACCATAGTCTGCGATTACATAGTCCAAGATAGAAGACCCAAAAGGAGATTTGTGGGTAAATTTTGCAGGCACGTCAGATGGGAATCTCCCGTTTAGAATAAGACCGTCGATATCCGCTAATTCTTTTAGCAGAATCTTCCCTCTTTTATTTGTCACTAACTTATCAGGGAAGAGTGCTTGAGGAACAAAGTGCGCATCTTCTTTAGATTTATTCCTAAAAAGTCTCAGACTGGAATTAGAGATTTTGCAGTTCAAGTCACCCACAAGCATGATTTCCGGAGGGGATGGGACATTTTTGATTTGGTCAATATATCGAAATACCTGCTTCAATATAACATTAAAACACTCTTCTGGAGGGATATATACATTTAGAATTACAATAGGTGACTTTATACCGTTATTAAACAGATTTTCAATGGTTATTGCTTGGAAAAGTTTACTAGGGTCAATATAATGGGAGAATCTCCATTGCAGTTTATTTGATAGTAAACAGGCGATTCCCCCCCTAGCATGACCTTTCTTGGAGGGGGCAGCAGGGATTTCCAAAACATAAAAATCTTTAGGAACCTCCAGCATATTAATACACCAGGTTTCCTGTAAACAAATCACGTTAGCTCCTAGGGACAATAGGAAATCAAATTTCTCTGGGCTGCTGTGAATCCCTGCCGCATTCCAGGAAATAATTTTTAGTAAGGTGTTAAAGATGATGGAACAATCTGGGATTATCTTTGGTTTTTGTAGATAATGCACTATGCAACCAATTCCACTGATTGTAATCCTCTGTGAAGGAGGAATTCTGAGTTAGCGGAAGTGGCTTCACTTGCGAAACCGAGCGTTTTCCCTTAGAGACCCAAATCTTTAGGTCTCTAAGAGGCGAAGCCACCCCATTTTGCTCATCACCTCCAAATACCTTCCCAAAAGAAGGATTTGTAGTACCAGGGTTAAAAATCGGAAGAATGTCAATACCTGTACGTTGGAAATTCTCGGCTTGCTGCAATATCAAATTTACAATAATGGGAGAATAGAATTTAACCCTTATACTCGATACCCTGACTTCACCCAACAGGGAGACTAACTCAATATCCCTAGTTTGGATATGGTGAAGACTTTCAATCTCACTGAAGCACTTAAGAAGCCAGGCTCTGTTTAGGGGTAGGTCTACATCAAATAGGGGTAAAAAATCTAACACAAGAGTATCCACTGGAGCCTTTATAGTTGTTAAAAGAGGACCTGGAAGGGAGCGGGCTCCAAACTCTAAGGCTGTAGAGAAAGGAGGGGCCAAGGGGTTAAGGGCCCCAGATGGATATTGGAATGGAGCTCCAGTCGCAGTCGGTGGAGAGAGACTTGGAAGAGGATCCCCCATTTGTTGCATAACTTCCAACGACATTGGCGGACACATTTCACTTTCCACCTTTAAAGATGTAGAGATGGGTAAGTTCAGTTCAATTTCCGCCTTTAGGGATGTAAAGGTGGGATCCAAGTCTATTTCTTCGTTCTCCAGTGCAGCCAGCGAATTTTGAAAAATAACCCGACGCTGTCTTTTTTTCCTGTATTTTCGAATGGGTTTCCTTTTATTCCCTTTATTATTTTTATGTTTACCATTTATTGCCTTTACCTCATGGTTATCGTCCGTAGGTTCTTTTTTGTTTTCAGACATAAAGATAGGGAATAGATCTTGAACCACTTTAGGGCCAGAAGTGGAGTTGTTTTCTTCCTCGATCTCTAGAATTGAGTTCTTAATACAATTAGGCACTGCGGTTAGAGGCATAGCTGAGATGTGTGTTTCCAAACCTGCTGTTGCAGCCTTCATGTCAGAAACCACTATAGGCCCATTTATATTCCCCTTTGGCAAGCTGTGTTCAGTCATAGGGAGGGGGACACTCCTCATATCTGGCGACTTTTGTACCAATGACTTCAGTATTTGGGTAACTGATTCCAAGATACAATCCGAGCTGCCTACAAATTTCCCCAAAAGAGATAGAATGGAGGCTAATAAATGTTCCAGAGCAATCATGGATTCAGAGATCGGTTTTTCACACGCTTCCACTGGACGGCAAATACCAGATAGGTTGAGACCCGGACTCCCGGAAACATCTAACAAATCGGACATATCCTGACCGTTGAGCGAAGGGGTACTACTATACAACATTAGCCCAGATGGAGTAGCACCGCCCGAGGGCTTAATGGGGTCCTGAGTCTCCAATTTAGCTGTATTAACATAGCGGCCACAGAGTTCGAGGTCAATGGAAAGTGAAGACAGATCCCCATCCAACCTATCCTTCAGAAGGGTTTGAGGCAAAGATGGTTGCTTCGCAAGTTCACTTTCAGGTACCGGGAGATTAAGATTACTATCTCCCTTCCCTTCAGAGTGAACGAGAGAAGAGGACACCGCTGCCGCAGATTGAGATGGAGCGGGCTGCATAGGAAAAGACGAAGGGTCTGTGATACCTGGAGTATGGACCTCCTGGGCCATAGCACAGGGAGCTCCTTTAGCAAAATGATTAGATTTCTTAGGAGAAGGCAAGTCCCATAACTCAAAGAGTTGACATTGACCCTTCAGCGGGGGATTGTTCACAGATTTATTTCTTGTGCGGGTAATATCGATTTTTGTACCAGGTTTTCCTCCCACGACCCTTCCTGAACGTAATATTTTTTTAGACATCTTCTGTGGTATTATTCCACGAAAAACTGTTATAGAAGTGATTTGCTTCCAGAAGACAAAATAGAAATATAAAAGGATAAAACAATATTCATAAGATAATAAATATAGTCCTGGAGATGCAACAATGACTGACCGATAGTAGAATACGAGGAAGCAACAAAATAAGTTGCAGTAGAAAGTTCTTCCTCAGGCTGTCAGGCAAATTAGAAGTAGCCAGAACAAACAATGACAGTGAAAATGAAAATATCCGGGCCCAGCCCAGCCCACCTCGGCCACTGAGGGCCACAGAGGGCCCGCCCTTTGCCGGGCTTAGCCCCGGGCACACCCGCGCGCTCCCGCGACGCGGGTCTGACGCCTCTTTAAAGCGCCGCCTGGCGCGCTCTCCTCGCGTTGTTCTCGCCGCAGGGGCTGTTGGGAAATGGAGTTTTCTGACCCCGCTATCCTCCGGTGCCAGACGCTCCCCTCCTCTCGGCGGCCGCTAGGTGGTTGGTGCGGCGGCGGGAGGGGGACAAACACGAACCCAGCAACAGCAACGGCGAAGCAAGCAATCCACAGCAAGTAGGGTCGCAAATTCAGTTCAGGCACTTCACCCGCTCTGCCGGTCTGACGCCTCTTTAAAGCGCCGCCTGGCGCGCTCTCCTCGCGTTGTTCTCGCCGCAGGGGCTGTTGGGAAATGGAGTTTTCTGACCCCGCTATCCTCCGGTGCCAGACGCTCCCCTCCTCTCGGCGGCCACTAGGTGGTTGGTGCGGCGGCGGGAGGGGGACAAACACGAACCCAGCAACAGCAACGGCGAAGCAAGCAATCCACAGCAAGTAGGGTCGCAAATTCAGTTCAGGCACTTCACCCGCTCTGCCGGTCTGAGGCCTCTTTAAAGCGCCACCTGGCGCGCTCTCCTCGCGTTGTTCTCGCCGCAGGGGCTGTTGGGAAATGGAGTTTTCTGACCCCGCTATCCTCCGGTGCCAGACGCTCCCCTCCTCTCGGCGGCCGCTAGGTGGTTGGTGCGGCGGCGGGAGGGGGACAAACACGAACCCAGCAACAGCAACGGCGAAGCAAGCAATCCACAGCAAGTTGGGTCGCAAATTCAGTTCAGGCGAGAACCTTATCGATATTGTGAGTTAGGAGAGTCTCATCAGAGGCGGCCACTTGAATACCCAAGTACCGGAATGCCAGCCGTTCATATCGGAGGCTTAAGTGGTGGGGATCCGCATCCGGGTCAGGGACAGCAGCCGTGATCGGAAACACCAGAGACTTGTTGACATTCATACGCAGTCCAGAGGCTGCGCCAAAGCGGTCCAAGATCCGCAACAAGGCGGGGAGGACCTCCACCGGGGAAGTCAAATAAAAAAGCGCATCATCGGCGTAAAGGGAGATTACATTGGTGGTGTCCCCCACCACTACACCCCAGTCCTGCAATTCCGCGCGGGCAGAAACGGCCAGGGGCTCAATTGCAAGAGCAAACAGGAGGGGGGAGAGAAGACAGCCCTGCCGGGTGCCCCTCCCCAATGACCACTCGTCGGAGCGGGCCGATCCCAGGCGCACCCTGGCTCGGGGCGCTCCGTAGAGCACCCGGATCCAGTCGCGAAAGCCAGGTCCGAACCCCATTTTCAGGAGCACATGCATTAGATACCCCCAATGCACCGTGTCAAAGGCTTTGGCTAAATCAACTGAGACCAACACGTGAGGGCCCTCCCGTCCCCGCACCTCATGTAATATGTGGTTTAGGCGATGCAGATTCATCGCCGTGTTACGACCCGGGATGAATCCGCACTGGTCGGAGTGGATGAGCTGAGTCATGTGCGGGCCAAGGCGCGTGGCCAGCAATTTAGTGAGGATCTTTGCATCTGTGTTTATCAATGTGATAGGGCGATAAGCTGCGGGGTCTGTTTTGTCTCCACCTGGCTTCAAAATCATACACACCTCCCCCTGATTCATGGAGGGTGGAAGGGTGCCAGCACGCAGAGCCTCATTGTAGACTTGCAAGAGAGGGGAGGCCAGGACATGTCCATCTCCGCCAGGGGTCTTGGCCCGGGGGAGGGCGGCTATCGCCGCGGCGATCTCCCCCGGTGTCAACTTTACATAGAGGCCCTTCGCCACGTCTTCCGGTAGGGTCTGAAGGTGGAGGTCATCAAGATACGAGTGATAGACATCCTCCGTTATTGACGGGTCAGCCTCATATACGGTCCGCAGATGGCCACTAGGGTTCCGTAAGGCCACTATACGTTCAGGCGCGAACTCTCGACGAAGTATCCAGGCTAACAAGCGGCCAGACTTATCCCCATCACGATGGAGACGTTGCCTGTATTGGCCCAGTGTAAATTTATCAAGCCGTGCAAGTACATCGTGTATCT
Source organism: Lissotriton helveticus (assembly GCF_964261635.1). Classification (NCBI taxonomy): domain Eukaryota; kingdom Metazoa; phylum Chordata; class Amphibia; order Caudata; family Salamandridae; genus Lissotriton; species Lissotriton helveticus. The sequence continues at coordinate 36,297,382 of NC_136069.1, forward strand.
TCACCAAGGCCACACTCTCCGCTTGTCTATCCAATGCGTCCGGATCCGACTGAGACTGGGCGCGCTGGAGCGCAGTTTCCGCAGCCTGTAAGTCAGACAACAGTTGTTTCTTAACCCCGTACGACAGGCCCATACACGGACCGCGCACCACTGCCTTCAGTGCCTTCAGTGCCTCCCAATTAGTAGAGTAGGGTAGGTCATCCCCCACCCAGTTGAGGTCCAGGTAGTCGGACAGTGACGTCGCCACATGATCTCTGGCCACCTGATCCTGGAGCAGGTCAGTCGGCAGTCGCCATGTGCGTGGGCGCGGTTGGGCCAAGTCGCCACACATGTGACCGGGGTATGGTCTGACAGGTATCGAGCCTGGTGTGTAACTGTCAATGTAAGAGAAGAGGTAAGGTTAGCCGCAAGAACCCGATCAAGTCTACTGTGTGTGCCATGCGTCGGGGTAAAGCATGTGTAAAGCTTCTGTGTGGGGTGGCAGGTTCGCCACGCGTCCACCGAGATTGTGCATCACTTCCTGCAAGCGCGCCGTCATACGAGGCTTAGTGCCCGCTCGAGGTGGGTGACGGTCCAGCTCATGATGCAGTACACAATTGAAATCCCCGAACCAGAGGAGGGGTGCGTCCAGGCTCGGAGCCACAAGATCCTGAATCCAGGAGAAGAAGGCCGGGTCATCAGTGTTCGGGGCATACACGTTAAGGAGCAGGAGTTCTTTATCGTCTAATCCGCGCCAATATGTACCTGCCTTCCAAATCTGCATCTACATATTGAACAGCACAAGGAATCCCTGGGGCCACCCAAATGAGGACCCCCCTAGCATATGTGGAGTAGGAGGAGTGGAAGATCTGGCCTCTCCATTTCTTGGCCAGTCGTCGTCGCTGTCGTCATCTAAGTGGGTCTCCTGTAAACAAGCAACTGAGACTCCATGGCGTTTAAGGAAGGTGAGGACCCTGTGTCTCTTGGTGCACATGCCCAGGCCACGCACATTCCACGTTAAAAACTTAAATCCCATGGCCAACGATTACGCCCAACCGGGCCACAGTGTAGATGCAACCTAAACCGCCTCCGAGCGGCCCCTACGATATGTATAGCTAGGGGTACAGCTCTCAGGACAAGCTCCCCACAAATCGGAAACAGTGTGCACACAATACCAGTGTCATCATCGTCACAAACCCCATCCCACCCCCCAACTACCCCGAAACACAGAACTTCTGTAATAACACCCTCATCCCCACCACCCACGAGCGATAGGATAGCAACAACCAGAACCGCCACCCCGCCCTTCCCCCGCCAGTGCCAGGACGTGCACAGCCACCCCATACAACACACTCTACACACACTCACACACACCAAGACAACCCCACCCACCCACCCTCCCAGCTCCCCGAAAGACCCAATAGTCCTGAGAAAGTTACCCGGGCCTGTCTCCTCAGCTTGGCCAGCAATGTGGACAGAATATCATTCAAAACCATAGTTACCCCCACTCTCCTCCTCCCGCAGGTCAGACTACATGAGCGCCAGTACTATAGTAGCAAAAGGGCCCCAACGAAGGGGATGGTCTGCGATAGGTTAGAGAATTATAAGTCCATGCAGGATCGCACATCCAAGGGCAGGTGTACAAAAGACTCATCCAAGTCAGGGCAAGGGGTCATTCCAACCCCGGTGCAGGGAGGGCCGTCTCCGGGATCACCGGAGCTGTGGAGTCTGTGTTCAACGGCGTTTCCTGCAGAGTATCCGTTACCAAGATCTCCTCAGGAGCAGCAGCCCCAGCTGAACTCGAGCTAGCTCTCCTCGGCGAGTCTGCCATAAGGATAGCACCATCTGGTTCCACCGTGGGTCGAGCCTCAGGGGGTCCACGGGACCCAGAACGGCGACCTCTCCTACCACGACGCCTCCTCTGTGGCCTGGTCCCCCAAGCGTCCCGCGAGCCCCCCCGCTCCCCCGGGGGCAGGTCATCCCCTCGGATCTCAAGCCACTCCCACACCTCCGCTGGTGACTCAAAGAAATGTGCCCGGCCCTGGGAGAGTACCTTAAGTTTGGCAGGATATAGGAGCATGTACTGAAGCTTCATGTCACGGAGTTTTTGTTTAACTCCCAAGTAGGATTTCCTCTGTTCCTGTACTTGTTGGGTATAGTCAGGGTAAATGGACACGCGACTGTTCTCAATCACGTGGGGCCCCGATTCTCTCGCCGCTCTGAGGATACAGTCGCGGTCTTTGTAGTTCAGGATTTTTGCGATGAGGGCTCTAGGAGTCTCCCCCGGTCGCGGAGGGGGCACCAGGGCTCTATGTGCCCGCTCCACTATGAATACACTGGACAATCCAGTTGGGCATAGGTGCGTACGGATCCAAGTCTCCAGGAAGCGTTCAGGGTTCCCCGCCTCCAATCGTTCCGGCACACCCAGGACCCTTATGTTGCTCCGACGTGCTCTTCCTTCCGCATCTTCGGCGCGCCGCTCCAACGCACGGGTAGTAGAGGTAAGTTGGGCAAGCGATTTTTGCAGGGAGGCGACCTCACCCTGTAGCTGAGTGATATTGCCCTCCGCGTCTGACATCTTGTCTGCTACTTTGTGAAGGTCCGTCCGCAAAAGGTTTACATCGACAGAGACTGTCTCTATTTGACGTTCCAGGGCAGAGTGCGAACCCTGTATAGCCTTGAGGATTTCAGCTCTGGACGGTTCCGCCGAGTCTTCACCCCTGTCGTCAGGTCCAGTCTGCCGCGTGATCCTTTGGGACTGCAGGCGAGGAGTAGTGTACTGCACTATCGTGTTAGGCTGGGAGGCCTTAGGACCACGATCTTTGATGGCCGCCATAACGATTGGCGCAAGTCTATATGGCGCTAGGCGCGCACCTCAAGCCCCGCCGGCCAGAGAGGCCCCCCGGAACCAGTCAAATTCAGGGGCAGCAGTCGCAGTATGGCCACACCTGGTCTCACAGGTGGTGTCGCGCAGGCAATGTCCAAGGCAGCCCAATCAATCAGGCAGGTACGGTAATGCAGGAGCAGCATGCATCCGACTCTCCCCAATGGGGGGCCAAGAGTCGGGACCTCCCCGAGGCAATAGGGCCCAGCGCAAGTGGGATAGCGGGCACCCCCACCGCCTCACCTCACGCCCCCCGCAGTCCAGCAGCCGAGCAGCTCCCAGGCCCAAAAGACCTGGGCAGGGAGGGACACAGGTACACTTCCGCCACAAGCAGTCGCGGTCTCACTGGAGGGCCGCCCGGTACAGCTCACAAGATGGCGGGCGAGTGGGGGAGGGGCGCAGTCCATCCGCGGCTCCGCTTCCCAACCCCCCCGATGCAGCAGGGCAGCGAAGGACAAGCTCAGGAGGCAGATCTCAGTTCGGCCAGGGGAGGGAAGCAGGCACCAAGCCCCCGCATGGGACAGCGAGGGGGCCAGGCCCGGCCATGCACGCTGCAATCCGGAACCTCCGCGCACACCATGCGCCTCGAGCAGGAGCCAAGGCAGCGGCACTCACATCCCCCTCCGCTGGGTGAACACACTCTGAAAGCCAGGTATGGAGTCCTCGATGGCAGCAGCGGGGGGTCAGAGCTCTCTCCACAGGACCGCTTCGCAGATCGGACGGCGCCCCCGTCCCGTCTCTCTCCTCACCTCCCAGCAGCAGGGTCTCCGAGTCGTCGCCTTCCGCTTCTCCACCGACACCTCAGGAGACACGGCGAAATCACAGGCGCCCTCCAGGGGACCCGCTCAGGCCGGTAGTCCAGGGTGGCTCGCCCGCAGTCCGGCTCCACAGTGCAGGCCCAGACCGCGGCGTCGCGTGATTCAGCGCGCCGTCGTCGCCACCAGGAGCACTCGTGATACCTCTCACGGAGGGATTCAGGTCCCCTTTTTCAGTTCAGGGGTCTCGGTGGGGTTAAAGTACCTACCGACTCGCTTCTCAGCCACAGAGAGAGCCCGGGCAGGAGTTATTTAAGGATTTTGCTGGTCTTCGGGACGGAGCTGGTGGAGCTCACGTCCTGTCGGCCATGCTGCTTGGCCACGCCCCCCGAGGAAGGTGATGTTGAAGTAGACAGAGTCGAGTAGGTCCCAGATCTCCACAGCGTTTTTATGGTGGGAGCGGGATACAGCTGAGACAGTTGGGTCCGGTATTTGTCGGCAGTGTGGTGGGTGGGGCTGGTGTGTGTGTGGTGGAAGGCGAAGGAATAGCTGCAGTTTCGGAACGGAAAAGTGTCCTGGGTGTCATTTGACAATGCCCGGTTGCGGGCGGGGTGGCATCCGGTGTCAAGGGCGTGGAGGGTGTTGATGTTGTAGCTGTGGATGGTCCAAGGACCAGGGTCCGTGGCGCTGGGCACAGTCCAGGTCCCTTCTGCACACCGACGGTGCGCCCACTGAGCACAGCCACCATTAAATAGCGTGAGGGGGCGGGCTGGACAGCTGGGAGGTGGGACAAATGGGAAGCGGGAGAGCAGCACTGGAGGGGGGCAGGGTCGCAGGGGGAGAGTAGCAGTGGGGACATGGTAACAAAAAGGCGCAAAAGTGAAAAAAAGGAAAAGTGGAAGAATGCCAAAAGTGAAAGAAAGTGACAGAAGAGCAGAAAGATGCGGAAAGTGACACAAAAGCAGAAAATATGAGAGGAAAAAAAAGATCAGGAGAAAAGGTAGAAAAGCAGAGAGACAGAAGACTGATGATAAAGCAGTCAATCGGTGGCAGTCCCAATCAGCACCCCAACCTCGTGAGTCAGCAGTCACTCACCAGCAGTGGTGGTCTGTATATGCCTTAGGCCCCACTATGCTCCCATTCTGACCTCCACAGAGGACCTACCCTTGGACTGATGTGTTCATGTTGCATTATGACAATTCTGATAAGCATGTTATGTTTTCAATATCCTGCCATGACATATTGTACTGGTAAAATGCATAAATAAAAGAAGTTGAAAACATAATGAAAGTATTGTACTGGATACTTTTTAATACAGGTTTATTTTTTTAAATACCATTGGAATAAACTAGCCTTGACAAGCAGGAGCTTGTATCCCCAGCACACCACTGATGACAGACAGAAGACATTGACACAAGACAGACCAAACTCTATTCGCAGTACCTGTACTGGAGTTGAGGAACAGACCCATAAGAAGGAACGCAAAATCTTCTGCTACATTTTTTGGGGGCGGAAAGATCAATCACTCAGTGTACACGTTCTACCCCATATGATAATGTTGGGGAATCTTTGACTTATAGGCCATATTAAGTGTTTGAAATGTCTGCTTCCAATTGAAAACGTTTTTTCAATGCTCCATGTGCGATCGCCTTAGACATTTGCTGCGCTGTGTGATGTATTTGGCTAAGATTGTGCAAGAACATTCTACCTAAATAAGTATATGTCTTTACACATTTCAAATTATCATTGACCAGCAAGCAGTTGTTAATTTTTTCTGCCCTACGTTAAACATTAACCCCTTCCATGCTCATGACGAGCTGAGCTCGTCATGAGTTGCGCCGCTCGCATGCTCATGACGAGCTCAGCTCGTCATGTAATGCGTTTTTTTTAAAAAGCCGCACAGCGCGAAAATCGCGGCCGCACGCATGCGGTTAATATTTAGCTTTTTTGTGCATATATCTTGAGAAAATGTTTAACATTGAAATAATCTAATGCCTGCCTGTACATGTTGTTGCTGGCCAATATGTGTGAGATTAAATAAATTCAAATTGTTAGCATAAAAAAGTGCGTAGGAGTGGACAGTCCTTAATTGTGGGGGGAATTACTTACATTGGAAAATATGTTCTGTAAATCATACACATGTAATGAAAACTAAAGTGGAGCCACAATTCCTCTTTGTTGGAGACCATTCTGTAATTATCTTAGAGGAGAGGGCTCTATCTCTGCTTAACAGCACTTTGCTTCAGGTGGAAGAGCTATTAGTAAACTCAGCAGAGTGGATGGCATGCTAAGGTTGGATAGTTTTTTACCAAAGTAATGGTTGTGCCACCTGGTCAAATACTATTGAAACATCTATAAATGCTTCGCATGCACACTGTTTTCATAGCCAAATATATTTATCAAGAATAAATTCAGGAACTGCTATATTATCAGTTGTTAGCAATTGGGTTTTAACCCAGATTGTTCACAAGCGATGATGTTATTAATGGTCAGACCCTGAGCCGTGTCTTCTGGATTTTTCAAGCCACAGACTCCAAACGAAAAGGAGAAAAACCAAACTGAATCCGGGAGGTGACAAGCAGAGAGGAGAAGCAGGTTGACCCGGGGAGAAACTATGTGTAACAAGGAGTGCTCAATCGTTCGGCAATGACTTTTGCAAATGAATGCCAACAGAGAACGTGAAAAATTTACTGCTATGTGCCTCGGGATCTGAATTGGCCATGTAAATGAGGAACTGCAAAGAAGCGAGATATTTCCTCTGTGCATTGACTTGTTCTCAGATCAAATTAAAGGTATCTTTTGATCCAACAATGTTTCCGAAATTGGTTCATGTTCACAAATACATATATATATATTTTAGAGGATATGTGGTCATTACAGGAGGAAAATGAGGAATAGCCGAATGTTTTTGAACCATCAAGCATTCAAAATGTGGAACAAGAACATTTTCACCCTGTTTCGACCGAAATCAAGGTATATTCCTCAGATGAATGTAGTCAAGACAGATAATAAAGGACAACTTGGATACTTTTTCAGAAAATGTCATGGGAGATTTAAGATATTTATATCAGACAGTTGGGAATCGAAAAAAACAACTAAATTTAAAGGAAAGAAAGATATTTCAAACAGTTGATAAAATTAAGAACATGTCTGAAGTAATAGTGAAACCGTCTGACAAAGGGGGAAATATAGTCCTCTGGGATAAAGAACTCCATAACATGGAGGCATTTACCCATTTACTTATTAGGGATTGCTACAAAAGGATAACGATGGATGAATAAGAAGAGGTCAATGAGAGCTTCACCAGCAGATTAATAACATTGAAAAATCGAAATCTTTCAAGTTGGGAATGAGTGTTTTCTTCAAACAAGAGAGACCAGTTCTGCCTGTATTCTACATGACTCCAAGAATATACAAGGATTTGAATAAGCCACCAGGGAGACCTATAATTTCGGCACAGAATAAAATTTTTGAAAATTTCTCCAAGTATATTGATTTTTTCTTAAATGCCATTACCACTACTCTTCCATAATCCATAAAGGATTCAGCAGACTTTTTAAAGTACCTCTATGATGTTAAGTGGAAGCAAAATATGGTGTTGATGACGTTAGATGTCTCAACCCTAGATACATGTATAAGACATTAGGATGGAATAAGAGCAACTAAGCATATTTTATGCATTAAGCCTATTAGATTTGCAGAGCACCATAAGATGTTGTTGGAAATAATGAAATGGTGCTTGACAAGAAATATATTTCTGTTTGACAATGAGTTGTTCCAACAAGAGCAGGGAACGGCCATGGGCACCTGATTCACCCCCAGTTATGCTTATTTACATCTAGGCTGGTGGGAGGAGCAGGTCCTCAGGGGTCTGACAATGGAGCACTGGTCAGAAAAAATCATGGTGTGACTAAAATTCATTGACGATATTTTTGTACTGTGACAGGGCACAGAGACTGAAGCGGATCATTTTATTTCAGAACTAAATGTCAATGATTTGAATCTGAAATTTGTAGAACACAAAAGTAAAATATCTGTATAATTTCTCGACATTAAAATCTGGGTAAATTGGAAACAACAATATTTAGAAAACCAACGGCGGGAAATACCTTTCTCCACGCCAGTCGTTCACATCCAACAGCATTGATAAAGAGTATACCGTTTAGAGAGCTCTACAGAGCAAGGAGGGCATGTAGTAAAATAGAAGGGTACAATGAAGTAGAACAGAAGATGAAAACACAGTTTTTACAAAGAGGCTATCCATCTTCAATTTAGGAAGCAGCCTGAAAAAAAGCAAGGGGATTGAATAGGGAGATTGTACTTTCTAACCCTTTAAAAACTGCTAGAAAAAGGAAACATTTGAAGACACACAATGCACACAAATTTATAACTACATATTGTGAGGATCATTTGCAAATTCATCAGATTTTAAACAAGCATTGGTGCTTTATTAAGGAGGACCCAGTTATAAGTCAGATGACAACAAAGCAACCTCCGTTCACATATTGAAAATCCAAATTGCTAAAATATTATTTGGTGACAAGCAAGCTTTCAGGGGATGCACATCAAAAAACTTGGCTTCAACAAAAGGAAGGCTTTAGAAAGTGTTTAAAATGCAAGGCCTCCCAGCATGGGGACAATATATTGACATTGAAAACAGCGTTTAATAAAACTATAAAAGTAAACAGAATACTACCATGTAAAACAGATTATGTAGTGTATACACTCAAATGCCCGTGTGAGAAATTATATGTAGGGAGTACTACATTACTAATACACAAAATAATTTTACAGCATAGGAGGGCCATAGATAACAAAAGTCGTAGTTATTCAGTGGGCATGCATTTTGAGAAGGACTATCACAGTAACCCAACATTACTGAGATATAGCTGCATTGCACAGCTATCGTAGAGAAAAAGAGGTGGGGATAGAGAAAAGGAATTGAGGAAATTGGAAACTTTCCTCATTTTAGAGCTAGATAGCAAGGAACCAAATGGTTTTAATATGGATGCAGAACTCTTCACCTGCTTTTATTGAAAAATGCATCCCATTAAACACAATCCTCAGAGAGAGCAAAATGAAATGATCAGGATAGAGAAAATAAAAAGGAGGGGCTATGTTTATTAGCATTAAGCACTTTATAGAGTATGGACCCATTATGTATAAATGAAATTTCATTAGCCAAGTGTACAGACTGATATGCTCATACTGCTCTTTTAACATTGAGGACAGCCCTTTTGTTTTAAAAAGGGGGAATTTTCCAGAATGAATACATTCTAGTACAAAGATTACAAGTAAAATGAAGGGATTTGATCCAATAAGAGACGTTCATAAAGTTGAAGAAATTGAGTATTCATGAAATGTCTATTTTAAGGGTAAAAGTAAAAACTGGAATTAAATAGGTCACTAAATATGAGGAAAAAAGAGCACTTTTGCGTATTGTAGAAAATGGTGCTGGTTTTAATCAGCTAAGATGTAAGAGGATGTTTATTAGTACTATGCACTTTATACAGTTTCTGCACTTTAGGTATAAAGCAATTTATAGAGTGTATGCACTATTTGTATAAAGCACTTTACAAATCTATAGAGAACATTATAGAATGCTCAATAAAAGGCACTAGCCAAGGAAAAGACTTACATGCGTGCAACATTCTCTTAATATGGAGGATAGCTTTTTTGTGGGAACTTTCCCAGTGGAATATATTGCATTATAAAGATTATATTTGTAATGAATTGATCTTTATTTATTGAGTAACATTCATGGAGTTAAATAAATGTATCATGCATGAAATGTCTATGTTAGGTAGGTTTTTAAACTCTGTATCAATAAGTCACCTGACAAAAGAACAAAGAAGCAACTATGCATGTTTCAAAATGGTGCTTGTTTTTACCAGCTATAGTGTAAGGGGATGTTCCACATTTGTCCTCTCTCTCTATGTTTGATGTAAACAAGTTTGAACATTTCAAAGGCTACAAACAACTGGTGCCCGTCGTCGTGAAAAAAGTTGCGCCTGACAGCCGAAACGCTTAGAGAGTTATGCAACTCATTAAATAATCTTGAGTGAAACCTACAGGAGTGCCGATTTCATGTTTGTTTTACGAAGGGTGATTTTGGAGGGTGATTTTTATGTGATATATACATACACCACTCCCTTGAAAGAAGAGAGTACACATAGGGGGACTGCAGGATCAAAGCTTGTTCTTTAATGTGTTGGGCCTCCCCCGACCCAGCAACTCAGAGAGACGAGTTTTGGCAGATTAACTGTCTTTCTCAATATATGCATGCAGCACCTTAAAGGCCAAATCTCAAATACAAGCACTCTTTAGGTACATAGATTAATTTTATGCTATATACTTGTTCTCGATTAAATGCAGAGTGTTGTGGTGAAAAAGGAGTTTAGGAGTAATTGTAATTTTATCATTTTCTGTAGCTCGTGGTTCCGTTGTTTCTGTCATACTGAAATACAGTACCTGGACAATATCTGAATCTTGTTAAGTGTAAGCACCATCTCATGCATCTTTCCTGTATTGCAGATTCTGCATCTTTCCAATATTCCGTTTTTCTATATACATTTAGTACATCTAAATCATCTAGTAGAATGCTACCAATAGAATGTCAACAACCAACTCATGTTTTTTTAACTGTTTTTAATAACATCATGGCAATACAGGGTTAAGTGACCTAGGTTACATTACAGTACACAAGCTCTTCAACGGTAATGCAGCATAACATCCTTGCTTGGTTTTAGATGTTAACCTCTGAGAGTTCACCCATCCAAGGACAGGCAGTTGAACATGTTATGTAGAAGCTGATATACCAGAAGAAGAGGTGAAGTAATGCCCAGTGTGAAAGGATAATAGTCTCAAAGCAACTAAAGCACACCCCATGCAATAAGCCTCCCATTTTAGTTGTGCAGTAAAGTAATAAAGTTCTAGATCAAGGACTGCCAAACTGCTACTGTCAATGGGGGGCTAGAGTTTGACCAGTGCCAGTCGTCGACATCCCGTTCCCCCAAATGAGATAAGCCGAATCAGGAGTGCTACAAAGTAGTACAAAAGGTGGGCAAGAAATACCATTTCTGACCAGGGCCGTTTCTAGGTGTTTTGCCGCCCTAGGCGAGAATTGAAAAATGCCGTCCCCTCCCTTTTTCTACCATCACTCTCTTCCCCCTTCATCCAGGCTAGAAGAATAAATACATTAACACTCTCCCAGCATCATCACACACATGTTCACAAGTCTCACTAGGAGTGCAGAAACTAAAGCCACGGTCCTTCCTCCACCTCGGGCCTCTACCCCAAACTTGCCAATAGTTTGGAACCAAGGCGAGGGCAGAGCAGTTGAGTGTAATTTCACAAAAGTATACCCACTACCAGTGCTTAATTTGTACACAAAATAAATGCCAGGGCCCTCGCCAAGAGGCCACTGCAGCTTACACCACACATTGCCCCTGCCAGCACTGCCGACGGCCGTCGTGCACCTCCAGTTCATCTGCAGCACCCTCCCATGTAAAGTGCTTTGCCGCCGCTGCCGATACACAATTAACACATTGCACAGCAATGTATTGTTGGGTGGAGCATGATAAAATGCAGCCCACCTGGTCATACCTGATGTACAAGTCAAGTACACACATACTAATTTAAGAAGACCACAGGCCCACCACTCTCTGCGGAACCGTACCTCTGTTCCTAGATTACTGTATAAAATGGCGGATGAGCGCATACTTGACACGGCCCCTGAGACCTCGTGCTTCCCATGGAAAAAAGCCTGTGTGTAAAATACTGCACATTTGTTCAGTAGCGCTCACTGTTTTGCAGGTGCTACTGCTAGGAGACCTCTTTGTTCACCAATTCTGTGATTCACTGATACATTTTTCTTATGCTAATAAACATTTTAAGACATCAGCTGGCATGAGTGCAGAGTTTCCTTGCCACCGGCAAAAAACATCCAAAGTATTAACTGTGTCTGAGAACTCACTTTATCATCAGGCTATCTAGAAACGAAGCCTACCAATAGCTGAGAAGCTCACTTAGGCATTAGACAACTTCTATCATTCATGATGACACCACTTCTTAGTTCGCCCGTCTCTGGGGCCGTGAGGACCAGCTCGGAGACTCACAGGCCTCATTTACAATTACAATAACAGGCCTTAGTCACAGTGAACACATTAATGCATTGCAGCATCCAAAATATTTATATTTTTTTACACCCACGTTCGCAGCAGCGGCGGCCTTCGCTGACTCACCGGTGCAATGCTCTCGGGGTGAAACTAGTCACGTACGGCGGTATGTCCAAGGCTTTGTGCTGGAGGCAGTAAAAAAAAGAGGGCCGGGAGTCGGAACAAGACTGTGTGGCGGTGGCAGCAGCAGTATTAGTAATAAATGAATTTACCTCACCATCCACGTGGCGTCCACCAAGAGGCACCAGAGCAGCACACCAGCCGACACACACACACACAGTCCATCCCCCGCGCGGCGAGAGAGAGGGTGGTGTGCGTCACCATCACTGGCAGCAGAAGCGCTGCTCACGGATTGGCCACAAATGTTGCCCAGGGCCGTCATTGGTAGCGCAATCCCGTGCTACAAGATTGACGGCCCTGGGGACCCACACTTACACTGTTAGTGTGTCCTGACCCGCTCACTCCACACACGCCACTATTCTAGGGTGCGCCGCCAGCCCCCCACTGTACTAGGGTGCACTCTAAGCTGCGCTGCGCAGCAGCATGGACAAGCAGCAGGTGCGCTTGCACTGTTCACAGTGCACTCGGTGCAGCTGCCTGGATAATCTTTGCCGCCCTCCTCATTTTGCCGCCCTAGGCGGCCGCCAAGTCCTGCCTAATGGCAGAAACGGCCCTGTTTCTGACAGCACAAGTATATTGGCAACCATATGATAGATACGGACAGCCAGGTAGCAAAATGAGCATCGTTTCCAACAGAGATCAATTCCTACTTCTGACAGTGAAGAGTTGTCTCTGAGGCATGTATCGGGAAAGCGTTTGATTTACCCCGAATCACATGAAGACCAGATAAACGATTAAAGATCTCCAGCGTGCGGCAAGCACCCTCAACATCTGAACGTTCCCCTCTGAGATATAATAAGATATTGCATGCATATAGAGAAACATAGAGGGGATGGCCATCCGTTGGTTCCAAGTATAAAAGCTGTGTCAAGGTAAGGAAACCGCTCCCCAATACCATACTGGCCAAAGTGGCATAGAGAAAGTCCCAGCACAAAGATTCAAAAGCTTTCTCCATATCTATGGATATCGCAAGAGCCTTACGATAGTCTGCTGGAGAGGTGTGAGAATGTACAGTAATTGACAGATGTTAGGAATCATGATGCATAAGGGTATAAATTCTGTTTGATCTGGAAGTTTAAGCTCGCTAACATGTTGGAGAAGTCTGGTAACCAGGATTTCGCAGAGTATTTCATAATCTACATTTAATATAGAAAGAGGTCTTTAAGACATCACTTTTTCCCCATCTTGGCCCTTCTTGAGCAGGGCACCAATAGTACCACCAGATGTCTTTACCATACTATAAAACGTGGTTAAGACTGGGGCCAGGGCATCAGCACACGTCACCCAGAATTCTAGGGGAATCCCATCCGATCCTGGTACCTTGCCCCTAGCCAGGGCCTTAAGTGCCCTCCTGAATCCTTGGACCGTGATTTCACTTTCAAGGGAAGCAGCTTCTGTTGGAGGCAGCTGTTTGTGTCTGCTGCTAGTATATAGTCGCAGAGTGGAAGTTGTGTTAGGATAGCTATAAAAGAAGTAGTAATAGGTCGAGGATGTTGCATTTGCAGATCTCAGTATCAGGAAGGTCCGGGTCTATGTCGGGAACACAGTCAGGGGACTTGAGCAAGGACTGGGGACTGGGTGAAAAATGTACTGTGCTCATATACAGTAGTACAGCACTGCCCAGGATCACACAAGGAGTCAGAGGAGAAAAAGGGATCCAAAGGGGAAGCCTGAACAAGATGGCTAAGACTCAGAAAAGAAGGACACTCACAAGGTAATTTAGCATTCAGACTAACTACACCCAGGACAGACGTGCAAGACATATATATAATACAACATTAGCAATAAAGGGAATGTGGGTTAAAGCACTTAGGACCTCCACATGGTAAGACTGAAGCTCAGTAAGTTCCTCACCCACAATTGCTGTTACAGACACTGACTGAAAATACCCACATATAGGATATGTATGCAAAGGCAGGGTCTGTGGAGTTTATACCTATGGTGATGTTATAACTGTAACTCAAAGACAATACTCACAGTGAACAAGAAACACCACCTAGGTAGTCAGCTGCTCCCGTGGATCCTGGTGATCAAACAGGAACACGCAAGGCAGTAACAGCAAAGGGGTAGAACTAAACACAAGCACAATAGACAAGGAGCTAGCAAGGAGGAGTGCTTAACAGGAAAGGAAGGAAATCACAGGGCACACTTGGCAGAAAGTAGGTAACAAACATACAAGGTAACAGAAGCAAGACAGCAGAATAGAAAGAGAGCAAATTAGAACTGGAACCAAGGAAATAGGAAGAAAGGCAGGGACTGGAAAAGGATATACAGAAAAGGAGGCTTCAAGGGTATATTAGAATAGTGCAGGTTCAGGAATCAAGAAAACAAAGTAGCATAGAAGGCAGTGCTGGGGCAGGGAATTGAGCCAAGGCTCAGGAGTCAAGGTAGCACTGCAGGCAGATAACTAAAGCTTCAGGAGTCAAGGTAGCACTGCAGGCAGATAACTAAAGCTTCAGGAGTCAAGGTAGCACTGCAGGCAGTCCTAGGTTCAGGAACAGGGAATTACTAAAGCTTCAGGAGTCAAGTTATCACTGCAGGTAGTACTAGTTCAGGAACAGGGAAATTACTAAACCTTCAGGAGTCAAGGTAGAACTGCATGCAGTACTGGTTCAAGGAAACGGGAAATAGCTACAGCTAAGGAAACAAGGAGTAGCTATAGCTCAGGAACTCAGGAAACAATGTAGCACTGCAAGCAGTGTTAGTTCAGGCACAAGGAATAGCTATAGCTCAGGAACTCAGGAAACAAGGTAGCACTGCAGGCAGTGCTAATTCAAGCACAAGGAATAGCTATAGCTCAGGAATCAAGGAACAAGGATTAACTAAATCTAAGGAAACACTGGAAACAAGGATATCAAAGGCTCAGGAAACACTGGAATAAGGATCGGTCTCACCGGTATACAGCTACAATGACCAACACTGGGATGAAGGGAGCTGTGGCTTAAAAGAACTCACAGTATTCATGCGTATCCGGTGTGAGCAGGCTAGCAGCAGCCAGCCACAGGTAAGCTGAATTCCTCCACCCATCCTTGGCCTGCAGGGGTGGAGACAAAGCAGTGGATTATAGATAATGGAGTTTCCAGCTTGAGCAGACTGGCTTCCACAAAACCCGGCATGGATTGGGAATGGATGTCAATTCCTAAATGATGTCCAAATGCCTGGAAGTCAGGATATGCATAGAGGGGAGTGTCTAGAAGCATATTAGAATACTGGAAAGCCCCACAATTCAGCCCCCTGGTGGTGGGAACGAGAGCACAGGGAGTGAATCTTGACACTCAGGCTGACTACAGACTAGGTCACCCCCTGTTGTTCACACATGAAGTATATGGTAGCCTTGGAGATCAGGGTAAGCCAACCATGTCAGTTTTGTTACGTTCCCAATGATTCCTAGTGATGTAGGCTTGCTAGTCATACACTCTAGGTGTTCTACTGATTCAAACTGCTTCTCCCTTTAATCTTACATCCGTCCTGAGGCATTGGTCAGCCCTCTGTAAGAAATTACAATCTTGTTAATAGCTGTTCCTGGGTCAAAGGTCAGAATCTCACTATGCAGTTGGGCTCAGGTCCCCACTGTGGTCAAGATCCAGTGGCCCTGTACAACGGGTTTGAATGCTTCCCATTCCATCAGCGGACAGGAGGTCGTACCAGTGTTTTTCCTGAAATAATTATCAATTTTATCCCCTAATATTGCTTTGAAGATGGGGTCATCAAGGGTCACGCTACTGAGCTTCCAGTTTGGGATGCCGGACCTGGCTTTTGTCCAGTTAGAGGGACATTAATAGCAGGTTATAGACAGAACATTTGTATTGTTATAGAATGTTTGGTTTTCCGGATTCATTTTTCCTTGGTCTTGTGACCAAAATTCAATACAATGACAGAAAGAAAAGGTCCTTTAGCTATGATTGTTGTAATTGTATCCTTTTATTTGATATTTGCAGGTTATCCTGTTTAACTTTGCACCATATTCCTTATCCTTGATCAGTAGTTTAATGGTTATTTTTTGTTACTCCGATTGCGTTACTGCTCTTTTCATGTACCACCGGTCTTCTAGAATAGCAGATTAGCACTGAATCTTATCCTCACAACACTGCTGAGTATTCAGAACATTTAGGTCACTACAATTGTAAGTACCTCTGCAGATTTAGGATGGTTTCCTGTAGTCATGCAAAATTCCTTAATGCCAGAGTCTCCCTCTGCTCTGTCAGGAGTAGCTTTTCAATTTAAATATTGTTGAAAAGCAGACTTTTTACATGATTTACTGATTTCTATGATGTGAACTTACTGATGCCATGAGAGATGATTTTTTTACTTGGAGGACTTGTCACTCGAGAAAGTTCTCATATGTATTATTAGCGAAATCTCTATAATGAATCTTTTATCACATTCATAATATTTACATGATTTTACTCTGCTAGGTATATCATAGGATATTTCTTCCCTATCTATTCTCAGACGGAGTGATAGATGAGCTTTTTATTCAAAAGCATTGTCACATTCAGAACATTAGCATGGTTTCCCTACTGTAAAGTATACCCCATCATTGGATCTCCCACTTTATTGTAGGTGTGTGGGTTATCAGATGATAGCATAGAAGACTCATTTGATTAAAAGCTTTATCACATTCCGAACACTTAAATGGTTTTTCTCCAGTGTGAATCCTCTGATGAATTATTAGCGTTGCCTTTGTAATGAAAGCCTTGTCACATTCAGAACATTCATATGGTTTTTCCCCTGTGTGGATTTTTTGATGAACTGAAAGACTAATCTTTTGATTGAAGGCCTTGTCACATTCAGTACATTTATACGGTGTTTCCCCAATGTGGATTCTCTGATGAACTGAAAGCCCACTCTTTTGCTTGAAAGCCTTGTCACATTCAGTACATTTATATGGTGTCTCCCCTGTGTGAGTTCTCTGGTGTGCATACAGATTACCATTTTCCTTGAAAGTCCTATCACATTCAGAACATTTATATGGTTTCTCTCCAGTGTGAGTTCTCAGATGCATTGTCAGCATGTTCTTTCTAACGAATGCCTTGTCACATTCAGAACATTTGTAGGGTTTCTCTCCGGTGTGGTATCTCTGATGTACTATTAGTTCACCCTTCAGATTGAAAGCTTTGTCACATTCAGAGCATTGGTATATTTTCACTCCGTTGTGATTTCTCTGGTGTAATGACAGCACATATTTTTGCTTGAAAGTCTTGTCACATTCAGTACACTTATAGGGTTTCTCCCCAGAGTGATCCATTTGATGTAGCATTAGATTACATTTGTTTTTGAAAGTCCTATCACATTCAGAACATCCATAAGGTTTTGTCTCAGTGTGAACTCTCTGGTGTACTGAAAGCTCCCCTTCTTGCTTGAAAGCTTTGTGACATTCAGAACAGCTATATGGTTTCTCACCGGTGTGATTTCTTTGATGTATTATTAGCTCAGTCTTTGTAATGAAGCATTTGTCACACTCAGAACATTTATATGGTTTCTCAGAGGTGTGTGTTCTGTGATGTCCTGCAAGTGTTTTCTTTGTAATAAATGCCTTGTCACATACATAACATTTGTAGGGTTTCTCTCCGCTGTGATGTCTCTGGTGTACTATTAGATCACCCTTCAGAATAAAAGCCTTGTCACATTCAGAACATTTATATGGTTTCTCCTGATGATGGTTTCTCTGGTGCAATGAAAGCACATATTTTTGCTTGAAAGCCTTGTCACACTCAGTACACTTATAGGGTTTCTCCCCAGTGAGATCCATCTGATGTTGCATTTTATTCCATTTGTTTTTGAAAGCCTTATCACATTAAGAACATCCCTAAGGTTTTGTCTCATTCTGAACTCTCTGATGTAATGAAAGTGCGCTTCTATGCTTGAAAGCTTATGGACATACTGACCAGTTTTGTGGTTTCTCACCGGTATGATTTCTTTGATGTATTGTTAGCTGTTTTTTTGTAATGAAACACTTATCACACACAGAACATTGATATGATTTCTCACGAGTGTGTGGTCCTTCATGTCTTCTTAAATTAGTTTCTTAACAAAGTCATTATGACATTCAGAACATCTATATGGCTTGTCCACAGTGTGAATAGTCTTCTGTGACAATATAGCATTCTTTCAATTGAAAATCTTAGCACATTTAGAACATTCATATGGTGTCTCACCAGGATGATTTTGTTGATTTATCGTCAGCTGTGTTTTTGTAATTCATATCTTGTGATACTCAGTACATTTATATGATCTTGGTTCAGTACAGCCTGACATTTGCCAGTGGGAGAGCCATTTGTGATCAAATATCTACATTCAAGACATTTAAATATTTTTTTCAGAATGGATTTGTTTGTCTACCATTAATAGCCTTTTCTAATAAAAGTATTGGTAAACACTGTATATTTATTTTGTCTTAATATGCTAAGTCTTTGATGTTTTCCAGATGGGTGTTTATATGGAAATCTATGTCACATTTCATGCATTTGTGCACCTCCTCCATTATGTACACACTATGTTTAAATAATTATGCCCTTGTAATAAAGTCCCATAGACACTGAGTAAATACATGTACATTCTCATGTGTATGTGATAGTACTTTCAAGTCAGGTGCATTTTTCCAACATATATTAATGGAAATGGAAAATCTCAGCGCTATTGTAACTTCAAAGCTGGCCGGTGATATCAGATGAAGTGCAAACGTGTATTTGTTCTATATGGCACTTGATGTGTTATAAGAAAGCCATTTCACATCTTCTGAAAATTTCTCATTTGAGGTGTTTTTTTACCAGACATCACTCTTGCTAGCCTCTCATTAGGAGATATACTCATGTGTTATTAATGAGTTACCTTTTATACAGAAGACAGTAATAAGTAGTTCCTAGTTAATTTAGCCTGGAAAGATTGATCACATTATATACATTAGTGTGGCCTTGTTCATTTGTATGTCACTTGATAGCTTAGACTTCCCTGGAATGTTAATATGTTGTCATATTCATCAGATACTCCTCACACCTTTGCTGTAGAGCACTATGTCACATTCATAAGACACATCCTTCAACTGGAGTCTAGTACCAACTCTGTAACGAAACAGGCTGTCTGCATAAGGAACACTCATCAGTAACAATCGTAGAGCTTCTTTGATGGACTACAGTCCCCAAAAGCACTTTCATCCTTTTCAGGGGGTTAGTGTCTCCAAAGTGCAATTGTAATTTCTGGTGTCCATGATATTTCTGTGACTATTGCTTTCATTCTGGAACTCGTTCACCTATGTGACAAAAAAGGCATTAGCATTTTATGGGCCTAAAAATACACATTTCAGCATTGAAATAAACCATTTGTTTTTCCTATATGGAACTGAAGTACTGAAAGCCAGGAATGGTTTATAAAGTGACATTTACAGCACAGATTAGCACAGAAATAGTATAAATATGATTTAATGACCACAGTATTTTTCGCACATAGACCAAAATATTAGCAAACCTATTAGAGAATAGATTAAACGTCATCCATTGACAATGCCCACAGCTCAAAACATAACAGCCACTGCGACACCTGTAAATCCAATGACCATTGATGAAGCAAAAAGAATATGCAAACCTTTTAAACATGAGTCTCTCGACAACATGAATTAAAATTAAACCCTGGATATCCAATGATTATAGCAAAAATTAACACTGACATGAAGATACCTAACATCAAATGGTTACATGCACTGCCTAAACTGAGATAAATAAGAATGTTTCTATGAAGTATTTTAAGTTATTCGTAGAGAATGCAAATACCAGTTACCATTTTCGGACATTAAAGCAGAGGAAGCTGCACCAAGAGGGTAAGGATTTAATGAATGGATGACTAAATGTGACATTGTAATGTGCATGGCTGGTCAGTGGGCTTCCCACTGCTAAACCAGAGGCTTGAGGCACACACAATGGTTAAAAAAGCCAAGATTTGCGTTTCTTATGGAAAACCTCAAGGGAGGCAGCAGTTTGAACTTCACAGGGAAGCATGTTCCACAGCTTGGGGCCGAGATCTTTAAAAGACCAGCCTCCTAGCCTAACCAGCGTTACTCTAGGGACAGCCACAAAGCCTAAAGCTTAGGAACATAAGGAGAGACCAGCTTTATTAATAAGCTCAGGAGCACTCTGGGCCATTGCTTTGTGCATGATACACAATGCTTGAACTGAATCCGTTTTTCAACAGGTAACCAGTGAAGCTCATGCAAGTGAGCGGAGGCTGAAATATGAGGAGGACATGACAGAGTAGCCTAGCATGAACCCCAAAG
This sequence comes from Lissotriton helveticus, assembly GCF_964261635.1. Lineage (NCBI taxonomy): Eukaryota > Metazoa > Chordata > Amphibia > Caudata > Salamandridae > Lissotriton > Lissotriton helveticus. Next base: position 36,317,563 of record NC_136069.1, read on the forward strand.
CTGAGGCTGGTTGCCTACCACCAGGACCTCATTTTTATTTCCAATTAATTTTAAGCAGTTGTTTTTTATTCAGAGTGATACTGCTGCCAGGCAGGGCCACAATTCAAGACCACTTTTATACTTTGTAGGGGATAAATAAAAACAAATTGAGTATCATCAGCTTAAGAAAACAAGGTAATACCAAAAGCCTTTACAAGATCTATCAGGGGTTGGATGTATACATTGAACAACTTGGGTTTCAGGGAAGACCCTAAGGAACCCCATAAAGCAGCTTGTAAAGTGCAGTGGAAAAGGTATTCAAGATCATTTGAAATATTCACTCCTGCAAAAAGGAGTGAAATCAGAGTAGGGCACAACCTCTATAATATATAGACAGCTGGATTCATAGAGCAATTTATTCTTTTATTGAGATAGTTCACACACGTGTCTCGGCAAGCTTTGTGGTAAAGTTTCAATGAATTCAAGTACTTCAACTTATCATCAGGGTTATACTTTCTGTGCCAAATACATGCTTTCAAAGTTTCTTTTGTGAAGAAGTTGTGCAGTAAACCAGGCTGCCAGGACTCAAGACCTATTCTTCTTAGCTATAGTTTTTAACAGAAGATTACCACGCATGGATTACACTCAATCATTAGCTTACTGCGGCATATTATCGATGGAGACCTCCAACCTCGGGTTGCTATTAGAGGTGGAGATTGAATGCCAATGTATCGAGCCATGCCCAATGAGCCCTAGGAACGCTAGCATTCTTGTGTGTAGTAGCCACGCTCTTGACCACCAACTTGGCCAACACAGTGAAGTGGTCTCTCCATGGCCAAGAACTGGGCAGTTCAACCTCAAGCAAATGTAAGTTAGAGAACAATGGATTTAACCCCTTCCATGCTCATGACGAGCTGAGCTCGTCATGCAGCACAGTGCTCTTGTGCTGATGACGAGCTGAGCTCGTCATGACCACATCTGTTTCTATTGTCCTTCAGCACAGCAGGGGAATCACTCAAGCAGCCATGGTGTTAAGTTATTTCCAGCTATAAGTACCCACGTTTTTAGAAGCTTCCTGAATCCAAGGTGATCAGGCAAAAATCAGAGATATAAAGGAAGACAATACCTGAGTTTGGCAACAGTGATTGAAAAGGCACATCTGCTTTACTGGAATGTGCAATGGGAAGGCTAAAGAGAGTGAAAATTCAGGATCAGAGAGTAGTAACAAAACAACTCCATGATGAATATGTACAAATCTTGGGCACACGTATATAGTACACAGTTGATACAAATCTGAAATTATAGTACAATCGACACCAGTAGTTTCTTGAAGGTTGTTTTATGCAAGAATGTTCATAAAAGAAAACGACCTGTTGACGAAACACATGTCGGTTGGCGTTGTTTTCTTTTATGAACATTCTTGCATAAAACAACCTTCAAGCGACTACCGGTGTCGACTGTACTATAATTTCAGATTTGTATCAACTGTGTACTATATACGTGTGCCCAGGATTTGTGCATATTTATCTGGCTATGAGCTCTTTACTCATTCCTTACTCAGGGGTTTGGGTTCTCCCCTGACCTGGTTGCGCCGTGAAGCATTTGTTCTTCGTTTCCTTATAACCCTACACTGTTACCTGCCCGAGCGCCACACACCTGCTACCTCAAAACCCTTGCAGAAATCAACTCCATGATAAATGCAGCCATGTAGATTTTTGTCACAAATGCAAGACCACAAAAGTACAGATTAAAACACAAACATTTAAACATATGATCTAAATAACACAACATGGATAAGTCATGGATGGGAGACTGGAGCCTTGAGTGTTCGTCCCCCTGTGAGGTACAATGATATAGGCTGTTTTCTTTCATTAAGCAGAACCCAAGGAAGGTATCAATACTATCGAACCTGACCAAGTGTGGACACTGATCGCCGTAGGGAGAACTATCTCGCTGTGGTGGACTACAATTTGATTGTTAATGTTATTATACCTATATGTTGAAGCATCTACTTCTTACCGCAATATTGTATTAGGCCAAACTGCTCTGAATATGTCAAGGCTTTCCATCGCTAATTGTCTCAACATCGTATGTCATGATGAAAACAATAAAAATGGAAAAAAGTGGATAACCCATGGAAAGGCATGGTCAGCATGGATACATTTTAATAAAATGATCAGAACTTCAGTTAACATAAAAACCAAGGGCCTGATCTAGTGTTTGGCGGAGGGACTACTTTGTGCCTAATTTAAAGTTTGTTGCCACCCCAGCTGTGATTTCTGTACCTTATCAGGAACCACAGTTATGGCAGTTCCTGTTAAGGCCAACATGTTTACTGGACAGCCACTGTCAGTCGTGACGGCTGTTCACCAAACTTAACTATAGAGTTTGTTTTTCAAAAACAAACTTCCAAATAGGGAGTTGTTATAAAAAATAAAAAAAATAAAAAAACATTTTAAAAAAATTACAAAAATAGAATGACCATCACACCTTGGGAGTTTTTATCCAGGGGGTGGGCGTCCTTATCTGTTTTTTCCTATCTCTCACTGCCAGGTTTTATCGCCAGGTGAAAGACAGAAAATAAAACATCACATTGTACACCCTAAATTGGACTGGCAGTGCAATGTCCTTCCTTTGTCGGCCACTACCCTGTCTGGCTGTTGGAGGGTGTTTTCCTTCACAGCCAATGAGGGCACTGTCAACAGAAAGCTGGTGATACTCCCAACCCTAAATAGGGTGGGAGGAGGGACCATTAGTTTGGCATACAGGGTGCTCCATCACATTTATGATGTAGTACTCTCTACACCAAACTCTAAATGTACCCATAAGATACCTGTAATCAAATGTACACAGAACTGAATTACGATGAAACCAAGATATCTGTAATGCAATCAGCAAGTGACCAGCATTGATTTTCTCATCATTTGCCAATTATATGACTAGTTAGCAAAGAAATTAAGTTAAAATGTGATTTATTCATGCTTATATGCTACATACAAGCCATAAACAGATTAGCACACATTTAAGTCGAACATTAACATTTTTAACCATCAAGTTGTTTCTAATACTCACCCTTTCTAAAGTTTCTCGCGCCTCATAATCTATTGTTTTAAGAGTTTTATATAGCGCAAACTAGACCCGAAGATATCGGGTATCAGAGCGCTTTACATGAGCACTAAGTTTTGTTACAGACGGTATATCCTCTCTATGAATCGTAAGGCTCCAAGGCACAAAAACTCTAATTAGATTAGATGAATTCATGGTTATATGAGTGAAATAACACACAAGCCATAAACAGATTAGCAAATATTCAAGTCTATCATTTAAATTTTTTACCCTTATGTTGTCTTTAATTGTCACCGTTTTCAAATGTTTCTGTCACCATATTCCACAACCATCCCCTACTTTTATACCCATATCTATTTCTTAAACGTATTCTTTTCCGGTCCCTCTTCAATACTCTGTTCGAAACCTAAATATTACCCATATCCTTAGCTTTAAGTACCTTAAACTATTGCCAACCACCTCTTTTAATAAGTATTCCCCTCCAGGCAGCATATTAACCCCTTGGCTGCGGGTGGTTATTCCCCCGCTGTGCGGGGGGGCGCACACAGCGCCCCGGTGCTCATGGCAAGCTCAGCTCGTCATGAGCCACGGTGCTCATGACGAGCTGAGCTCGTCACAACCACACCCGTTTTCTTTGAACGCTCAGCACAGCAGGGGAATTAGCCCCGCGTGTGAGCGTTCTAACGGCCATGACAAGCTCAGCTCGTCATGAGCACACGCGCACCGTGGCTCATGACGAGCTGAGCTCGTCATGAGCATGGGAGGGGTTAAAGATATTAACTTTGTCAGAGTAAAATCCCATATAACGTATCAATCGTCATAATGTATCAGTGATCCGTGTTAGTATTAATGAAGACTCAGAGGTAATGGGTGGGATGCTTACAAAAGCCTGTTCCATTGGCAATCATTCTGGGCCGCATTGCAATCTATCATTTTTCATCAACTATGCCCCTCAGCCAGAGACCAATCAATGTAAATCAGCATTCGTCCTGCACCAGTAACAACAGTCCAGGCTAAATGGTCAGGCCAGGTCCTCTCTGCATGGACACACAAGCAATCTCAAACTAGTTTTGAGCTTGTGTCCTGTGGCGCAATAAGCCTGTGGTCCATTTCTGGGCATACCGAACTTATGTCATCACATTAAAGATAACACAAAAGTGATGCATAGGATGCAATGAGTCCTCAGCTACTGCTAATTGCTTGGTCGCACATTCCAACCTATTGTTTATCACCCACTTTGCCACTTAAGACCAGTCATATGTGCTCTAATAGGAGCAGTTCAGCATAACGGTTAGACTAGATCCCATAAAAACGGGAACACAAGCAACACCGGCCACTTCTGACCTAATCAGACCTCATCAATGTTAGTGCTCTTCCATCTTGGGCATAGTGCCTCTGTCCATACTGCGGTCTAACTTTTAGAACCGTATTGCGCATGTGCAGCGGACCCTCAACACATACAGGACAAACCTTTGTGTGATCGTACTGAATTCTTGTTCACAATGATTACGCGTATGCTGATTAATCCTATAGTGTAATTTAGCCGATCGAGTCTACTGCCAGCCTACAGGCAACAATCTTGTGCTGCTATTTGTAGTCATCTTAAATTGTTTGCCTATGTTTTACCTTATTTGTTGGGCCGATTTGCTGTTTATACAGCTTCTTTTGACTTCCTACCATGGCGCCGTTCCTATATTGAGAGTAATACCTTTTAGTAGCTTTTAGGAGTATACTCAGCATGTGCAGAAGGCCCTCAACACATATAAGGCCTAATGCTTCGCTGAATGTCCTCCAGTGCACCAACTCTGCTTTTCTCTCCCCAGTCACCACCAGAAATGCTGCACAATGGTCTGGGAAGCTTTCAAAACAGTACTGAATAGTTGCTCGCACATACCACGGGGAAAAGGAGGGCTAAGATAAGAGAGGTGGAGGCTCTTGAGGGCCGACTGGTTTTCCGTGAGGCTCAATATGTGGTGACCCTCTCACCACTACTCCTACATCAGGTCCACATGGCCAGGGTTGAATTCCAGTGATTGGGGAGGATACAGCAAAGGCACATTACAGAGCACACCAACACTGTAGGAAGTCAGAAAGAAGACCGAGAAACTGCTGACATGGGTAGAAAGATTGGTTAGGGACAGAGGTGGATCAGAACACTAGAAACCGAGGGGGGTATGATAGTCAGCAGTGCGCTGAGATACCCCAGACATTTGCGTTGCACTTAGCCGAGCAGCACTGGGCCCAGTGTGGGGGACCAGGGGAGTGAGAGAGAAATTTGTAGTGGATACACCCCTACTGATCGTCAAAGAGGATGACAGACCAATGCTCAACTGTGACCGTGGGGAGGTAGAGTTAGGGGAATCACTCAGACAACTTAAGAGGGGAATAATTCCAGGCCCAAATGTTTCCTTTTCTGAGTTTTTGAAAGTGTGGGAGGGAAGCTAATGGGCCCACTCCAAGACATATTTTACATGGTTAAAGAAAGGGGATGTCTTCCGTGTGATCTACCATCCACAACTGTAGTTCTTATACATAAACAGGGCAAACCAGCGAAGCACTGCTACTTTTACAGGCAGATTACGCTGCTTAACACGGAAGTTAAGATTTTGGCGAAGGTTCTTGCGAATCGTCTTCTATTTGTCATGGATTAATTGGTATCCCCTGATTAGTCTAGCTTTGTGCCCTTACAGTGACTTGCATCTCTATTACTGGTAGGCCCGAGTGCATGTGGTTACTGAAGTGCATCCGCTGCCCAGTAGGAGCCAGCAGTACTAGGAGGCATGCGAGTTATGGACCTGGAGGGATACGTCTGTAGGTTGTACCGTACACGACTGGTCAGACCTCTCTCCCCGATAGACTTAGCAATTACAATATGAAGGACAGCAAAACATTGGATGGGACGGGAGGATGATGCTGAAAGCCCCCTTGTGGGACACGAACGAGCTGACAGAGCTCCGATCCCTGGAGTGGCGGAAACTATGGGATATGCTGGGCATCTCCAAGGTGGGAGATGTGTGGGGCTCCAAGGGACGCTGTCCTTCCTGGAGCTCTTGGGACAGTCTGAGCTCTCCAACAGTCTATAACTGAGCTACATACAAGTACACTACACACTCACGAGATACAGTGATAAAGAGCAAAACACAGCGGAGGAGACACCTCTACAAAATATACTGCTTGAAGCCTCACTGAGGACACACACAGTCTCCCAGATAAACAAGACACTTATCCCACACACTAAACCACAGTAGGTGGCTTTGAAAGAGAGATAGGATAAGGATCTGGGGATCCTAGAGGAGGGGGCTGGGATGAATCATGCCGATACTCCAGAGAGGTGGCCATTAAGGTTGGGTTTCCCCTAGTCCAAGTCAAAATTCTACACAGGGCATACTTCAGCAGAACTAAGTTGTGACACAAGAAGAAGATAGACAATGACAGATGCATCAGAGGCTGCTGTTTCCCCAGGTTCTCTGCTTCACACAATTTGGGACTGTCCAAAGTTATGCTCCTTCTGGGTGCAAGTGGAGAAAGTGATCACGAGGGTGGTGGAGAAAAGTGTGCTCTGACCCAAAGGCTGGTCTTCCTGGAATTTTGAGGAGAAACAACTCTGTTGAGATATACACTGCTATTCTGCAATGTGGCCCTGACTTTATCTCATGGAGATTCGCAGGAGTCTACCAGGTAGCTCTAGAGTGAGTTCTGAATACACATTGATCTGCTCAACAATATAACCCAAAAAACCCACCAGCAATAAAGAGCTTGAAGAAATTGATACCGGTACAAAAGGGGGTGGTGATGGACGGAGCATCTGAACCAATCAAACACTCACACCCAGTCAACAGATCTGGGTTTAATCCATCTGCGTTCTTTAGCCCACTCTGCCACCCCAGTTCAGACATGGCCATATGCAAATCAGTCTGACCCTGTGCCTCATGGGAACAGTCCAGCCCGAACTGCCAAGCCATGCCTTCCCTGGACCGGAAACAAGCTTCCTAGGATCGGTTTCTGGCATTACAGCCGATTACGATAATTTCAATAAATCCATGGAAAACTCTCTTGAAACCTTTCTTGTATTTTCCCATGGGTGTGTGTCAGCCCTGTGTGGTAGCTGTCATCATGAGAGGAATGTTAAGCACGTCCTACAGAACGTGGAGATGTCACATAGATTAGGGTGAAGAGTTGGGAGGTGATGCTAGGAGACAGTTGTATGGGATCTTCCTCTATTAATAAAGTAACTACTTTTCTTATACCTCAACCCTGGTGTACATTGTGTGATTGATATTACACTGGCGACAGGACGGGATGAAGAAGATCTCAACACACACTCTCCGTAAGGAGCCTCAATCACAGGGTGATGAAAGATCTAGTTTATTTGCGAACCGTATCTGCAGCCAGATTGGGTCAGATTGACTTTTCTATTATTTTAAGTTTTTTATGTGACCAAGTCTTCAATGAGCTGTATGTGCTTAGTAGTTAACGACTGGAAGTCACCCTAACAAGTACCTTTAAGCACGATACATAATGTGGGAGAGCTACTTTCAAAACATTTAATTTAGAGGGAGCTTCAAATAGCAAGCACAAACGGTGGAAAGACGTTCACTTGCACTCTGACCTGCTGCGCACTTCGCGGTACATTTTGCATGTAATTTTATATTTTATTTCATTTGATGGGCGACCATTTGCTTAAAGCTGCAAGTACATTCTAAACCATTGGTTCAACCACGTCACTGAAACTCATCATGGTTCTCGGCATTGCATAGTGGAGCACTATGCTGACGTCTGCTTGCTGCCATCTTGAAAGGAACTACACTGCTTCGCATCTTTGCAGTTTGCCAACTGTGTGAGCTCACGCTCAGTCTGCAGAAAATGGCCTGGGTGCTGTTCTGTGGCACCTGAACAGGTTTCTGTTGGCCTTCATGTTTCACAGTGATACACTCACTGTGCAAGCATGTTCCAGCAAAAAGGTGTTGTTCAGTGGTATGCACACTAGATGATGTTATCACATATCATATTGTGTGGTGGGTATTTCTGTGGTTTGAGCTTATTCACAGGTTTTCTGTGAGTTTCTCGTTAGGTTTTCGAAGTTGTAATTCTGTTCGGGTAACATTATTATTAAAAAAAATAATAAGAAAAAATAAGAGAATTTGTATATTGTCATGTGGGAGATACTGCTTAGTCCAAATTACTGCTCCTCATAAATTTTTTAACCAATCCAGGAACATCACCCATAAAACGGTAAAACTGGCGAAAAAAATAAATTCAACGATATGCAAATGTATGTGGGACATCTCTTAGTGCATGGAGAAAATGATCACTTCTCCTTCATTGTCTGGAGACAGAAGGTCAAGAAGTGTTTGATCAACTCCCGTAAATCTCTGGCACTGTGAGTACCATCTTAGAGAGGTATCACTTTGGAAGAAGGGGTCAGAAGGAAGGGTAGTACATTGAGTCACATGTAACTGATTTAAGGAAACTGTCTTCCTCTTTTAAATTTGCAGCCTTGGTGGATGAGAGGATTCGCAATCAGTTTATGCTAGGCTGCAATATATATATATTTTTTTATAATTATTTTTATTTGCATTTTTAACCAACAACAACACCGCTGGCAAGTCACAAGTGATTCTCCACAGACCCAGGCATCCCCTCTCCCCCCACCCACCAACCCCAATGACAACATTAAAATGATCAGTACAGCAAGAGACCGCTTCCGTTTATTAGGCATCTTTCTGCAATGTTCTTTTATTGTCAATTGACTCCACTTGGGTCTAGGCCCCGTAGCCCGCCCACTATCATCCGGGAACCCAGACCCGTTCAGAAGGACCCTCCGCGTGTCAGTCTGATCCCAGACCCCTATCTAGACCATGGTACCTTCTCTATTTCCCCCATACTCTGCGGAATTTCCGGGGGCAGCCTCTTGCTTTATAGGTAACTCTTTCCGCCATCATATACAGGTCTAATCCCCTTCTCAATTCCCCCAGTTGAGGAGGTGACGCGCTCCCCACGCCCGCGCCACATCCCGTTTCGCCACCATTAGGGCCAGCATTGAAAAGATCAGGTGCGGGCGACTCAAGTCTACATCGTTAGTTATCCCCAATAATACAAACTTTGGTTCCACAGAAAGCTTTGCCTCTAGCACCTCGCTCAACTCTCCCAGTGCTTGCGTCCAATAGGCGCAAATAGCTGGATAGTCCCAAATGATATGATAAATGTCCCCCACACGGGTGGCCACATCGAAGACAACAGGAGTCACTGGCTCGACGTTTTCGGTGTAGCCTAACCCTATCATAGTAAACCCTGTGTAGTATCTTATATTGAATGAGTCGTAGTCGAGATTTAATCACGACTTCTCTGTGGTGCATCAGGGCTGCTTCCCAGTCTATTGTGTCCATCTCGCCCAAGTCTTTTTCCCAGGTTGTTCTGAGCTTCCCTAATCTATCTGGTGCGTTATTATTCAGGGTCTTATATATCAGGTATAATAATGTATTGGGTATCTGCTCTTGCAGCAGGCGACCCTCCAGCGGGGCATATTCCGGCAGAGGAGAGGACAGCGCCGCCTTAGCCCTCCATGCATGGAGCAGTTGCGAATATTTGAGGAACTGTGCGGGACGTAACCCATATTCTGTCACCAGGGTCCTATATGTTTTAAGGTCCCCTTTTGCCACCAGGTCCCCCAGCGTAGAGATTCCAATATCGTCCCATCCCCAAAACCCCTAAGCTTGTGGAGTTCCTTCAGCCACGAGCAGAACCATATCGGCGTCTGCTTCGTAGGTTTATGTGCCCATCCCATCATCTTTGTTGCCCTGTTCCAGACCCCTATCGTTATTTGTGTGGCCGGAAGTAATCGTTTCTTTCCAGTGGTGCCTCCATATAAAAAGTGCAGACTGGTACGGTGTGCCATGGTATGCCTTTCAAATCTATATGTAGGATGATCAGCTGGAGCATGAAGCCATTCATTTATCAGAGCCAAATGCTCAGCCCAGTAGTATGCCTCCACAACAGGTAGGGCGATCCCTCCATTATATTGATTTCTCTGTAGTGTGTCAAGGGCTATTCTCGGTTGCTGTCCTAGCCACAGCAGGGAGCGCAGTTCTGCGTGTGTCACTTCGAAGGTCTGTCTTGGGAGGGGAAAGTATTTGTTATGTAGGGCATATAGGAAACGAGGTAACGTAATCATTTTAAATATGGCAGTGCGTCCTAAGATCATGAGGGGGAGGGCCTTCCACCTAAGGGCGTCGTCCGCGAAATTAGTGATCACTCGCTGGATGTTATTCTGATAGGACATGTTTCTGTCCGTGGTCAGGTAGATCCCCAGGTTCGTGAACCCCACCTGAGTGGCCTGGAGGGCCCCCGGCAGAGGGGGCCACATTTCCCCCTGTCGCGGGCTGTAGAGGAGTGATTTGTGCCAGTTTATCGTGTACCCCGAAAAGGAGCCATACCTGCCCAGGAGCCTGAACAATGCTGGGACTGTAGTGGCCGGTTGCGTGACAAAAGCAGTATATCATCCGCGTATATCGAGATTTTCTCTTCCAGAGTGTCAGCCTGTGAAATTCGAAATCCCTGTATCTCCTCCATCTGCCGGACCTCACAGGCCACTTTTTCCACTGTAAGGGCAAACAAGAGTGGAGAGAGAGGGCATCCTTGCCGGGTTCCCCTCCTAATGGGAAAATCCTCAGATAGAATACCGTTCACCTTAACCCGGGCTCTGGGGTCTGCATAGAGGAGTCCCACCCACTTCCCGAAAGTAGGGCCAATGCTAAATGTAATTAGGGCTGCCTCTAAAAAGGGCAGGTGGGCCGCGTCAAAGGCTTTTTCAGCGTCAAGGGAGAGAAATATATGCGGGTCCTCCCGTCCCTTCACCTCCTTCAGCCAGTTAAGGGCGCGTCGTAAATTTTGCCTGGTTGCCCTGTCTGGTAGGAATCCAGTCTGGTCCTGATGCACCAAGCCTGAGATCACCTGGCGCAGTCGGAGGGCCAAGACCGTCGCCAGCACTTTAGTCTCCACATTTAGGAGGGAGATAGGTCTAAAAGACGCACATTCCTTGGGGGCTTGCCTGGTTTATATATGGGTACGATCGTGGCCATACGAAGGTCAGGCGGGAGGATGCCCTCCTTGGCCGCGTCCTTAAACAATGTTAACAGGTTGACTGGCAATAAATCGGTTCCTTTTTAAAAAAAATCTGCAGATAGTCCATTTGGACCAGGGGACTTCCTTGTCCGAAGTCTGACTATCGCCTTTCCTCTGCCGATATGTCAGATTCAAGAGTCTTCCTGTCCTCGTCCGTCAAAATCGCGGTTTGAATAGTAGTCAGGTAAGCCATGATCTCTTCCGAATCACCCAATTCCCTGGCTTCATAAAAGTCCCTAAATTAGGAGGCAAAAGTCCGAACAATCTGGGCATCCCCCCTCTGCAGCTGGCCCTGCCTATCAACAACTCCCTCTATCCACCTGGCGTCCCTTTCCTTGCGGCTTAGCCATGCTAGAAGCTTCCCGCACTTGTCTCCCACATCATATAATCTGTGTAGGGTCGCTAATGCCTGTGCCTTAGCTTCCATCGTTGCTAGAGCTTTATATTGCTGTTGGATGTCAGTCAGGCGCCGTAGCACCGGCGGGTCCCTGTCCAACAAATATTGCCTCTCTACCTCTAATATTTGGGTTTCCAGGGAATGAAGTTCCTCCTGCGCTTTCCGCTTCTCCCATGATATCCGATTTTGGGCCCTGTCTCAGAGCACTGTTTTATATGCCTCCCACACTTTCGTGTCTGCCCTAGCTAGGCTACAATATTGAGAAGGTGAGAGAAGAATTAGGGTTAAGAGGAAGTTCTAATAGAGCATTCGATAAAATGTGATGACGTTATTAGAATAGGGAATGGTAAAGAACAAAGTGTGCATGTTGTAAGGGACACATTCAAAAAAGTTAATTATAAAAATGACTATAGCGATGATAAGAGTAAAGATTCTGTAAGGGAATGTTACAGATGTGACAAAATGGTCATTTGGCTAAAGACAAAATGCCCCTGCTCTTAAAGCTACTTGTACGATATATAAAAAAAAAGGTCATTATGTGGTTGTATGTAAAATGAAGAAACCTAAACAGAAATTCAGGGAAGTAGCTATAGATGATGAACAGGATAGTGACGACACAGACTTTGAATGTGGGCAAACTGTATTGCAGAAAGGTGACACAGTTATGTCTAGTCCAGTTAACACGATTTGAGTGGAAGAGGAAAGTACAACGGTTCTCTTTGATTCAGTTGCATTAATCACAATAATCCCAAACAAGTTTGATTGAGATAAACTTGAAGACAAGGTCACATTGCACAAACCTGGCATTAGACCGTGTGCATACGAGGGTAAACCCATTAAGATGCATGGGTATTTCTGTGGTCTGATTGAGTCCAGAAGATTTTATATATCAAAGAAAGGGAATAGCACAATCAATTGGCTACATCAAGGTGATTTAGGAGTGATGTTAAACCATAATGGTGACCAACCTATTTCTCTAAAAGATAAGATACACTTAAATGAAGTGGACGTGCTGCCTGGTGGGAATTTTTGGAAGAGCTTTTAACGGGTTCTAAGCATAAAATACGTTTGATTCTGAGGGCTCAACCTGTATATTGTAAGGTAAAGAATGTTCCTATAGCTGTTAGAGAGGAGATGAGAGTGGGAATTGAACAATTAAAGGCTAATGGAATTATTGAATAAGTTAAAAGGACAGAATGGCTTGCAACAGTTGTTGCAGAAAGCAAGTCTAAGTTAACAATTATTTGTAGACTTGAGACATCTGAATAAAAATGGTATAGTTGGTGGACAAATATCCCTTTCTGAATATTTCAGAATTGTCGATGTTGTTAGGTGGGGCCAAAGTTTTTAGTACAATAGATCTCACTTCAGCCTACCATCAGATAGGGTTGGAGGAGGCATCCAAGGACGTGACTGCTTTTGTTACGCCTTTTGGAACTTTCTGAGGTTGCCTCTCGGCCTAGTGTCCGTGGTGTCTGTGTTTCAGCAAGTCATGGAAAAGATTTTAAAGGGTACAAAAGGAGTGTGTGTCTACCAAATGCTATCCTTGTCTTTGGCAAGGACACTAAAGAACATAATAGTCATGTCAGAGAAGTTCAAAAGGGACTGAGTGTGTAAAACCTTACAATAAAACTGGAGAACTGCAATTTAGGTACATAAAGCCATAGACTATTTGGGCCACACTATTACTAGAGATGTTGTACTGAAAAAAGATCTGGTTGACATTATTCAGCGAATCAGCCCACCGACTTCAGTAGAGGAGTTGATGAAATTCCTAAGAATGACTGAACATTCTAGTGTTTGTCCATACTTTTCCAGAATTAACTGTCAACATGAGACATCTGTTGAGGAAAGGTATAGAATTTGTTTGGGATGTGGCTTGTGAGAGAGAATTTCATCTGTGACTAAATGGGTAATTGATTTACAGTAATATAATGTTGAAATTAAATATATTCTAGGTGTGAAAAATCAACAAGCAGGCACACTTTATTGATTGTTTTTTAAAGAAGATTGTGAGAAAGATGACAATGGTGAATTTAATGGTGAAGAAGCAGAGATTGTTTGTGAGGTTGATTGTATGATAATGCCTGAGGAAAGGTAACATGAGAAGTTAAAGTCAGATCCCATACTTAATGAGATAATGCAGTTAGTACAAAGTGGATGGATCGATGGAAAAACAGGATCTGATGGTCGTAAAGGATTTTGGTGTCTGAGAGATTGGTTGTCTACCCATAATGATCTATTGTTTAAAAGAACAAGTCTAATTCTGCCTCATAAACTCAGACAGGAGTTGATAGCTTTGGTGCATAAATGTCATCAAGCAATGTAAAAAGGAAAGGAGAGACTGCAAACCTCATAATGGTGGCCAGGTAGGGACCTGCAGGTAGAGAGAGTGGTACAAGATTGACTGCCATGGGGCGTGGCTAGCAACATGGCCGTGTAAGACGTGCGTCAGCACTGCTCCGGCAAACTTCACTGATCCGACGACTGAACTGGTGGCCCTAGGTTACCAAAAATAACGTACCTGTTGCCCTTGGGGTCCTTAATCATCCCGACAACAGAAAGTGGAGTGTTTGGATGGCGGCTCACCTGTAATCTGCAGAGGAGGAGACCGAGGTGTTGATCCTGGCGAATCTCCCAAGATGGCGACGTTGCAGGGCGAGACGGGACAGCTGAGGACACCACGACCGGCGAGGGGCTGTGAACCTCCCCCGCGGTGCACCGCTGCTTCCCTGCGGCATATACTAGGAGGGAGAGCGCTGGCTGAGAACCGGCTTGACCCCGGAGATCCAGCCTGGACTGGCGGAGAGCGGTGAAGCGGCTGCTGGGATCGCGGCCCTGCCGGGCAAAACCACGAGAGCGGGCTGAGGAGGCCCCGGTGACTTGGGGGCGGGGGCGCTGAGCCGGGAGGCCGAGCCAGAGGAGCTGTGATGCCCCGGTAGGAGAGGCCCACTGGAGCTGTGAGGAGGGGCGGTGCGTCTGTGGCCGCTCTGGGCGCTGCCGCTCTGGCGCTGAGGCCCCCGTCAGGATTGTGGAGATCGTGGACTGCGGCACCGGCCCCCGGGATGCTAGACAGACGGTGAGTGGTGGAACCGTCACTGCGGCCGACGACCGGCCCGGCCGGGCAGTAAGGAGCACAACAGAGAGGTGCCGTGGACCACAAGGGAGGACGCCAAAACCCCCTATCAGTCCCTAGGCCCTCAGAAAGACCCTGTGGCCTAAGAGACATAGAGAGAGACCTTGGAAAAGCGGTCAGTCCGGGAGCCAAGGACCTCCAGCACTGCTGCATATACTGGCCAGTATCGCCCGTCCCGAGGCCCCGTCAGCAAGGACAACCACGCAAAGGACAATTGGCGTGCTGCAGACGGGAGGCGCCTGGTGGGCCTGCATCGTTCCCCCGCCGGATTTACCAGGATTGAGCGGACTGAGAAGGGTCTACTCGATTGCAGCGCGGTCAATGTGCGGAGGCTAGTCCCAGACTCCATTGCCTTTAGCCGGTCTGCCAGCTTGCCTTCTTCTCGGCTGCCCTCCCCTCTCCCCCCTCCTTCCTTTCCCCCCCACCAACAGAAGGTTGGGTGCGGATCCCGGTCTGGGGGCTAAAACACGTGGACGAGGGGGGACTGTGGGTTGAGGGACCGGGGAGTGGCGGACATCGTGGTCCCTGACAGTTCATGGAGCGCGACGAGACAACATGGGCAAGCCGAAGGATAGGGACCCCAAACCTCCCAAGCAGGGAACGTTGGATCGCTACACCAAGACAGCCCCACTGCCGGACGAGGACCCTGCAACTGCCCGTTCGGATACAGCTCTATTAATGAATGCCATACAGGCCTCTCGTGAAGCCCTGGAGAGCAAGATTGGAGCGGTGGGCTCGGAAGTTACTCTCCTGAGGCAAGATCTCCGAAACTTGGCAGCCAGAGTGACGGAATCCGAAACGAGATTGGGCGAAGCTGAGGATACGCTACAAGAAGTGCGAAAAGGTCTGGGGGAGCTCCAATCCTCTCACAAACAGCTGCTGTGGAAGGTGGACGACGCGGAAAACAGGGCAAGACGCAATAACCTCCGCTTCGTTGGATTTAGAAAAGGAATCGAGGGTACCAATATGGCAGAGTTCTTGCACGCCTGGCTATTACGCACCTTCCCTAAGGACAAATTTTCTACATGTTTTGCGATTGAAAGGGCTCATCGGGCGCTGCTGGCCAAACCACCGGCGGGAGCAAGACCTAGCTCGCTTCTTGATTTTTTTAGACGGGGACATGATACTACGAGAAGCTAGAAAATTGGGGGAAATCCGTCTTGAGAATGCCCACATAATGATTTTTCCAGACTATAGCCAGGAAGTGCAGAGACAGAGGCGCTCTTACGACACAATAAAATCCAAACTGAGAGACCTCCAAATCCAATATATGTTACTGTTCTCAGCCAAACTCAAAGTGATTTATAAGGACTAAGCCCATTTCTTCCAAACCCCAGAGGAGGCGTGGCAGTGGCTGGAGGAATGACCTACTCTGGCGCGACGGATGTCTGGAGCACCAAAACCAACTGTGAACTGTAAAGAAACCCACGGGAGGTCCTAGAGGGGCACCAAAGTCACAGAGCTCAAGACAAGGGCGGGGAGACCGTTCCCTGGCCGGAACCCCATACCCCGCGGCTGGATTGGCAAGACGATGATGAAGGAGTGCGGCTTCCCTGGACTCAACCGAACGTTCGGGATCCCGCTTTCAGTGCCTGAAGGGTAGACCGCGCTCCGAGGACGAGGAAGAACCTCAAGGCACATCCTCTGAGGGGGAGGAGACACACATGCAATCCCTACATCCACTGGCAGTGGAAATCAACGAGCTGGAACATGAGAGTATACAAAACACCGAGACGTCGCAAGGGGCCTCTCTGGACTCTAATTCATGAATCTGTACTGGCTGACCTACCAGTGATAGAGCTTGCCTGGAGCATGCAAGCTGGACATCCCCCCTTGTTGGTTCTGTTTCTTTGCCCTACCTTTCTTCTAGTACCCCCCTCTTTTTTTCTGACTTTCTATTCTTCCTTTCTACGGTTCAATTCTTAATTCACAACCTTCCTGGGCTTGACTCGGATGATTCGGGGTTAACCACAGGAGTTGGAACCTGTGGACTAAATTGGGAGCGGGAGGGCGACAGTCCCCCGTTATGGTACTGGGGGGGGAGTCGATGGGGAGGGGGAGTGGGGTGGGAGGAGCGTGGGAGGGAGTACACTGGTCCTTTGGTTGAGGGAAAGTTGTTATGCATTTTGTTCAGTTGGCATTTGGCATGCAGTTCCGCACTGAGGAAAAGTGTTCTTCTGATCGGCATCATTTGTACCGAGACTCCATTGCTTTTTCATTGCCTTCTCGTGTCAACCACTTCCACACGACCCACCTGGTCGTTTCTGCTGATGCCTGAAGAAAATCTAACTAACACGACAACAGCCATCTTGCAGCCTGCATTTCTGCCCAGGAACTGTCGCACACCCAACCTCCCCTGTTCTTGCAGTTCAACAGAAAGCCATGAGACACTCACACCCTGTGTAAATGATTTGTTTTCCATCTCCTGCTCCCAGCCTGGTAAACATCCTTGACACCGTGATCAGGTTATCTGGACAATGGTCTGACTGCTGGGGCTTGATCAGGGTGATTAAACAATGACCTGAAAGACCGGGCTTTGATCAAGGTGATTAAACAATGACCTGAAAGACTGAGCCTTGATCAAGCCGAGTGAACAATGATTTGTGTACCAAGCCTTGACCAGGTCACCATCTACAAACGTCGTCTGGATCTGGTTATCAACTACGAACACTGCCCTGATTGAACAATGAACTAACAGCCAAAAGACTGAGATGAATAAGTAAAAAGGCTTGTAAGCTGCGGAGTAAAGCAGAAGCCTCCTCTGTCTTGTTTCTGACGAGCTTGGGACTCTGTTCCATAGCCCGGGCTATTTGAATAAATCTGGGTTCCTCCAGCAGACGAAGGCTCCTGTGTCTCCTTTTACTACATATGAAGGGTATGGAAGACTTGGGCGGTTCCCCCGCCGCCGAGACCCAGTAAGTGGGTTAATCCGGTTCTTCAGCACTACTGGGTACACCCGCCTTCAGACCTGTCCACGGCTTACACCAGCCTGCTATCACAACATGACTAATGTAACTACACATAACGCCTGTGGGGGTGAATGGATGGTGGGACCCCGTAAGATCCTCACCTGGAACGTGAATGGTCTGAGGGACAAGATTAAGCGTGGGCTGGTGATGGCGCATATCAATCGGTTGCACCAAGATATAGTCTGCTTGCAGGAGACCCATCTTAAGAGCACAAATTGGGGATTTCTAGCGAGAGGTGCCTACAAAGTATTGGCACATGCAGGATACACATCTGGGTCGAGGGGGGTAGCTATCCTAATTAAAAAATCCCCACCCTTTACTGCAACACGGACCTGGATAGACCCACAGGGAACCTATGTGGGGGTGACGGGAAAGTGGGAGAGACAGCGGGTCACCCTGGTCTCGGTATATGCCCCCCCGAAATTACAGGCTAGAACATTGACTGGGTTAGCAGAGGTATTACTGGACACTTCGGATACGCTACACATCATAACCGGCGACTTTAATGATGTTATGTCCACCCCCCGGACCGATCTGGGTCACGAACTGACAGTCCCCTAACAACGTCACTGTAAATGTAAATGTAAATTACAGGAATTTATATAGCGCAAATCACCGAGCGGTTTCTAAGCGCTTGCTTAGGGAACCCGTCCTGCTATTCCCCTGTGAGATAACCCCGGCAGGGTATCCGCAAGGTGAAAGCCAGGCATCCCACCGCGAGGGGCCGTTGTGGAGATTAAGCAAGCTATTGCCCAGAGTCGCAGAGTGGGAACCCGTGAATCGAGTAGGCACCGGAGCGAGAATTGTCGAGTCCATGGACATTTAGGACTCAAGACGCCGCCGAGCCGGGAATTGAACCATGGTCCCGGGCTGACCTCTTCTTCCAGGTCTGCCTCCTCTAACCAGTGAGCCACACTTCTCCACTCTTGGCCACTGGCCAGGACTATTGAAACGCTAGGATTGACAGATGTATGGAGATGGCTACACCCAGACGTTAGGAGTTATTCTTATTTCTCAGGAGCACACAAAGTACACTCCCGCCTGGACTATATCTTCCTTCCCCGACATGCTCTTAGGGCTGACGATGAAGCCGAATATCTGATACGGGGTATCTCGGACCACTCGCCTTTGATGGTCCGACTCGGGGGGAGACGGGAACTGGAGACTGACGCCATGGGAACTGCAAAACCCCAAGATAATACAAGGCCTCCGGGAAGACACTAAGGTCTACTTTGCTGAAAATATGGACTCCATACAGTCAGGAGTGACCTTTGGGAAGCCTATAAGGCAGTGCTTCGGGATAGGGCCCAAAGTAGGATATTGTGGGAAAAACGGAAAGCCCAAGAGGAACTATGCACGTTGGAAACTAAAATTCTAGAACTTGAACGGCAACACTTGATAGATGGGGACCCACAGATGCTTCGACGTCTGCTAGACTGACAACAGCAGTACAGGGACTTGGCCACAAACGAGGCGAAAGCGCAGGCACTTGCGACATTACATAGGCTGTATGACGTGGGGGACAAGTCTGGTAAGCTCATGGCCTGGCTGAGTCGTAGGGAGAGGAATGCTCGATGGGTAGAGGGAGTGACTGACAGCCAAGGACAGCTGCAGAGGATAGATGCCCAAATTGCCCAGGCGTTTGCAGCCTATTACCAAGACTTTTACACGGCCAGAGATTTGGGGGGCCCAGAAGAGATGGCGGCCTACTTGTCTGAGATTCACACCCCAGTCTTAACCAATTACGACATTGAGACCCTCGAGGCCGACATAACGGTCACTGAATTAAGGGAGGCAATGGCTAGGCTATGGAAGACTCCAGGCCCAAATGGGCTCCCAGCGGAATTTTTCAAGAAAGGAGCAGACCTATTGTTACCTCATCTTCTAGCGCTTTACAGAGACACCACCCAGAACGGCATCCTCCCGCCGGACCTCAGGATGGCCACTAGTGTCCCAATATATAAACAAGGCAGACTACCTGAAGCTTGTGAGTCTTATAGACCGATATCCCTCCTCAACTTGGAGGCTAAGCTCCTGGCTACGGTCTTGGCCTTCTGACTACGCCAGGTGGTCTCTGGATTGGTGCATCAAGACCAAACAGGATTCTTGCCAGACAGGGCGACAAGGCAGAATCTTCGGCATAACCATAATTGGCTCATGGAGGTGAGACAGAGGGAAGACCCACATATGTTCCTTTCCCTAGACGCCAAGAAGGCATTTGACGCGGTCCACTGGCCCTTCTTGGAGGCTACACTGATCAAGTTCGGGGTTGGCCCCAATTTTAGATGATGGGTTAGTCTTATATATACGGACCCCAGCGCACGGGTCAGAGTAAATGGAGTATATTCGGGGGATTTCCCGGTCAGGAGAGGGGACCCGTCAGGGATGCCCCCTATCCCCACTGTTATTCCCCCTCACAGTCGAAATAGTAGCCTGTGCAATCCATCAGGCAGAAAAGGTGCGTGGCTTTCGTATCACTCAGGCTGACCAACAGGAGGAGAAGATTTCCCTGTATGCAGACGATATCCTCCTGTATGTGACGCAGCCGGCGACCACTATACCGATGCTGTTTGACCTTCTAGACAGGTATTCCTCGTTGTCCCCCCTTTTGTTTAATCTCTATATGGCCCCTCTGATTCATTCCCTCAAAGTGTTCAAAGCCATCACATTTAATTATGCAGACGACCTTCAACTTATTTTTACAACTCCCCTGAGTCTATACGGGAGTTCCAGAGCACTATGCTACATATCCGTCAATGGATGGATTTTAACCATTTAAAATTAAACCCTGGCAAGACCGAACTAGTCCTCAATTGCAAAAGTCAACTATTCTGGGGCCATCACTATTGGCCACCAGAATTTGGCTCGCCTCCCACTCCCTCCATCTCGGTCAAAAGCCTGGGGGTGTCCATTGACATGGACCTGTCACTAAAAACCCAAGTAGGCATGGTGGTGTCCTCCGGCTTCTTCCAGCTCCGTAGGATTAGGAAGATCAGTCGGATGCTAACCCAGCCGGCCTTGATCCAGGTGGTGATAGCCTTAGTACTATTACATCTGGACTACGCCAATTTAATCTATCTGGGCCTTCCTCTCTTTCTTAGTAAGCGACTCCAGATGGTCCAAAATCAGGCCGCCTGATTGATTTATCGACTGCCGCGTCGGCAGTCAGCAAGGCCCTTGTTAAAACAACTTCACTGGCTTACCATCTCCCAGCGAGTTACATTTAAAACGGCCTGTATCATGTTTAAGTCCCTTCACGCACGTAGCCCTCAATTTATCAAGAACCTCTTGCCCAGATATGTTCCCTCTCGCAACCTCAGGTCTGCCAATCAACATCTTTTGGTTATTCCCCCTTTCAAGCTTCAACGCCTGGGAGGATGCAGGTTTGCGACCCTTGCTTCCAGACTCTGGAAATCTTTCCCCTTGGAAATCCACTTCTGCACCAATTTGCTAGTGTTCAGGAAACAGCTTAAAACCTGGTTATTCACTCAGGCCCATGTATAATTCTCTGATTGCCAGAGCATCTGTTAGTCAGCGCCATGAAACCTCTGGGTGTACGAGCGCTATATAAAACATTGTTAACATAACATAACATAACAGGTATGGCTCTCTTTCTGGCTACAAAATTAACTGGCATAAATCAATTTTATATTGTCCGCGCATAGAGGAAGACTGGCCTCCTCTGCCGGGGGCCCTACAGGTTACCCAGTCAAGGTTTAAGTACCTGGGGATCTACCTGACAACCGACAAACAACTCTCATATCAACACAATGTCCACAGAGTGATTAAGAACTTTGCGGAGGACGCCCACCGGTGGAAGTCCCTTCCCCTTACGCTCCTGGGTCGAGCGGCAATGTTCAAAATGATTACTTTGCCCCGCTTCTTGTATGCCCTCAGAACGAATATTTCCCCCTGCCTAGGCAGACATTCCAGTCGATAAACGCAGAGCTACGGGCCCTTTTGTGGCTCGGAAAGCAACCCAGGATAGCCCTTAGTACGCTTCTGCGGAATCAATATAATGGGGGGATCTCCCTACCGGATATTGAGGCCTACTATTGGGTCGAACATCTTACGCTAATAAATGAATAGCTCCATGCACCCGCGGATCACCCGACTAATAGGCTAGAAAGGGCCACTATGGAGCGCCGCACTAGCATGCACTATCTATACGGAGGCGTTGGGAATTACCGGCCACACAAATCACCATAGAAGTATGGGACAGGGCGACGAAGATAATGGGGTGGACACACAAACTGACCAAACAGACACCGCTTTGGACATGCACGTGGCTGAGATGGGATTTGGAGGGTGGGATGCCAAAGGGATCTCTACGCTGGGGGATGTAATGGTGAGGGGAGAGCTTAAGACATACGAATCTCTAAGGGCAGAGTATGGGCTGACCCCAGTTCTTTGAATACGCGCAGTTACGACATGCCTGGAAGGCAGAGATGACCCTCGCCCCCCCACCCCCGTTGCCAGAATATGCTCCGCTGGAGGGTCGCCTGCTACAGGACCATGTTCCCAATCAATTGGTGTCCCTGACATATAAAACGTTGAATAATAATGTACCAGACGGCCTGGGGAAACTGAGGGCACTATGGGAGCAGGATGTGGGCTGGGACAAGGCACTGATGCACCCTAGAGAAGTGGCGATCAAAACTCGACGACGTCTTATACAGTGTAAAACTTTGCATAGGGTCTATTATGGCAGGGCCAGAATGCACCGCATAGGCAGAGCTAGCGATCCCTGCTGTCTGAGGTGCAGGCACCCTCAGGGAACCTTCTTCCACACTCTATGGGACTGCCCTACCATTAACACTTACTGGACGTGTATCCTGGGAGAGCTGAGTAAAATTTTAGAGGTGACACTTCCCCATGACCCCAAGTTTGTGCTGCTGGGAATATCGACTGAGGTTTGATTTGATTTGATTTGATGTGGATTTGTAAAGCGCGAATTGCTGCCCTGAGGCGTCCAAGCGCTAATGATAACCTGAACCTACCGGGAAAACAGAGGAAGGGGTTGAAGTTAAAGGGGTGTGTTGAAAAGGAAGGTTTTGAGCTGTTTGCGAAACGCGGTGAGATTAGAATTGGCTCTGAGGTGAAGTGGAAGTGCATTCCAGGTCCTGGAGGCATTGTGAGCGAAGGTCCTACCGCCGGATCTAGATCTTTTTATTCTAGGAGCCACTGCTAGAAAGGTCTGGCTGGAGCGAAGACTTCTGTTGGGAGTATAGTGAGTGACCAGTGTCCCAGAAGGCTTGATGGGCAATGCACATTGCCTTAAAAAGGATTCTTTGGCGAGCCGGTAGCCAATGGAGGCTAGCCAGTCCGGCCCTCACTGATTGTCTGCGAGGGATCTCCAGCAGTAAACGGGCTGCGCAGTTCTGCACTATCTGCAGCCTGCGCAGAGTGTAGTCTGGGGCGCCGAGATAGAGCACATTGTTGAAATCAAGGCGTGATTGTATAAGCCCTTGTATAGCCACCTGTTTGGCTTCCATGGGAAGGAGAGGGAAGATTTTCTTTAGCACCCTCATGATGCCAAAACAGGTGGCTGACAGTTTCGTGGCCTGCATATTGAAAGATAAGGATCTGTCCAACCAGACTCCGAGGCTCTTGATATTGTCTTTGGGAGTTGGAGGAAGACCCAGACACGGGGGCCAAAGGGCATCGGGGAGGCGGAAATCTGGGGGGCCTAGTAGCATCAGCTCCGTTTTGTCCCCGTTCAACTTGAGGGATGAAGAGGACATCCAGGTCTTCACCTCTTCTAGGCACTCTCTGAGCCCGCCTGACGCAGGTCGGTTGTCATCCTGTGTCAGTGAGACCACCATCTGCGTGTCGTCCGCATACGAGATGATCTTAATCCCGAAAGGACGGACGACATCAGCCAGTGGCCTCATGTATAGGTTGAAGAGTGCGGGGCTCAGAGAGGAGCCCTGCGGGACTCCACACTTCAGAGGTCTGCTGGAGGAGACGGACTCACCATCAAAGACTCTGAAGGATCTGTCCTCTAGAAAGGACTTGAACCACGACCAGGCTTTGTCCTTAATCCCGGCACAGGACATACGGTACAGCAGAGTGTCATGACTGACCGTATCGAACGCTGCGCTTAGGTCGAGAAGAATCACTGCCACTGATCCTCCTTGATCCAGGATTTTTCTAGCTTCCTCGGTGACCATGAGGAGGGCGGTCTTGGTCCCGTGTTTCGGTCTGAAGCCCGTCTGTGTGGAGTCTAGTAAGTGAAAGCTTTCCAAAAAGTTCACTAGATGATGATTTACATGTTTTTCGAAAATCTTGCTCAACCAGGGGAGCAGGGAGATGGGTCGGTAGTTACCCAGGTCAGTTGGGTCTAGATTAGGCTTTTTTAGTAGAGCTCTGACCTTGGCCTGCTTCCAGACGCCCGGAACCGTGCTAGAGGTGATTGATGCATTCAGTGCCTTCCTAATTATAGGCAAGGTGACCTGGGAGGCGGCCATTATTATGTCTGGCGGGGCTGGGTCGTCGGGGGACCCGGATTTGACTCTCTTCGCTAAGGATTCAAGGGTTGTGAGGTCCAGTAAGGGAAAGTGAGTCAAAGTGGATTGAGGTAATAAGGGGGGGTAAGGTGCTGTGGATTTATTGGGTTGGATAGAGGAAGTGATGTTTTGGGGTGGGGGGGAAATGCTGAGTAGATGAGATTTACTTTTTGGTAGAAAAATTCAGCAACGTTATTGCAATGGGTGGTGGATTTTTCGACCTGCAGGGCGGGGGGAGGCTTCATTAACTGTTTCACGATGTGAAAAATCTCCTTCGGTTTTGATTTGGCCATCACTATTCTATCGGAGAAAAATGTGGCCTGGGCTGTTTTTACTTGCTTTTTGTATTCGCTGATAGATTCTCTGTAGCAGGTTTTATTGTCCGCCGCATAATCTGAGCGCCAACGTCTTTCCAGTCTTCTGCATAGACGTTTCTTGTCCCGGAGAGAGTCCGTGTACCAGGGGGCAGTTTTGTGGGGGCGTCTCAGCGTGGTCTTCCTTATTGGGAGTGTTGAGTCTAGGGTTTGTGTGATCCAGTTGACGTAGGCTTAGTTGGCTAGGCAAGGATCTTCGTGATCACAGGGTTGAGTGCTAGCAAGTTTGGTGGCCCAGTTATCCACCGCAAGGCGGGACCAGGCTCGCATGAGCTTGGTAGTGGGTACGATCGATGGAGGTTTAAGCGAGGTCCAGCTGATGGGCACCATGAAGTGGTCTGTCCATGGCAGGGGAATAGGTGGGCCGGCTAGGAGATCGGGGCAGTTGCTGAAAACAGGGTCCAGCAGGTGGCCCTTAACGTGAGTAGGGGTTGTGACACGTTGGGTGAGTTGCAGGGCTGCTAGGTCGGCTGCTAAGGTGACGGCTATGGCGTCTAGTGAGGAGTCAAAATGCAGGTTGAGATCGCCAAGCAGAGTAAAGTTGGAAGTGGTACTGACTCGTTCGGCCACACTTAACGGTAGGTTACCGTGGAACTGCTTCGAGGGGCCAGGGGGGCGGTATGAAAGAAAGAGTGCCTGAGAAGCAACTGTTGGGTGAGAGTTCGATGTTAAAAGCAAGACTCTCACAGTCCGGGATGGTTTCTAGGGCAACTCTACAGTGATACTGTTCTTTGTAGATAATTGCCAGACCTCCTCCTCTCCCTTTGGGTCGGTCTAGCCGACTGATTTGGAATCCTGACGGGAGAGCGTCTACAACCGCAGGGTCGGACTCAGATGTCAGCCAGGTTTCCGTCAGAAACAGTATATCTGGAGTGTGTTCCTCTATTAACAGTGCCATTTCGGCGCTGTGTTTCGGCAGGGAGCGACAGTTCAGTAGGAACATGCGGAAGTCGTATGTGAGTTCCAGACTTGGTTTGGTGTTAAGGGGTATATGGCATTTGGGACATACGTGTGGCAGGGCGTCGGCATGATAGGTATGCCGAGAGCAAATGCTGGTGGGGGGCCTGAGGCTTTGCAAGGTTTCGGCACTATAGTATCTGTGCTCTGAAGCTTGAAATGTAGGGGGGATGGCCCTGGGCCCGGACTCGGCGCGGACGAGCGCAGACGAGCTTGCCTTATGCGCGCCTTCGGCGCGCATTCGTCGCGCCCGCTGCGCTTCCGGTACAAGCACATCTTTGTAGACAGGGGATGATAGAGGGGGCGTGGCCTCGGAGTGGGCGTGTCGCACTCAGGGCGAGGAGAATGGCGGTTGTAAATGCGGCAATTTCGCCCTTACCCGCGCTCGTTTTGGAGGAAGAACAGGTGCCTGCACACAGCAGTCGTGTGACAGGTAGAGGGGTGAGTGAATGGAGGTGGATTTGAACAGCTCACACCGGATTTCTGCCCTACTGGCCTTAGAGGTGGCGAAGAGAGATTTGGCACGAGCATGGGGAGCACCGTCACAGCCT